>NW_024870952.1:0-1200000 GCF_019054845.1 Dipodomys spectabilis
ATAGTGAAAAACTAAAGCCATTTCCTCTTAAATCAGGAACGAGACAAGGATGTCCATTCTCGCCACTCCTCTTCAATCTAGTATTAAAATGCATAGCTATAGCAATAAGACAAGATGCAAACATGAAATGGATCTAAATAGGGAAAGATGATGCAAAACACTCCCTCTTTTCAGATGCTATGATCTTTTATTTAAAGAATTCCATTGATTCCACTCCCAAATTATTCAAGCTTATTCAAAACTTGGACAAAGTAACAGGGTATAAATTTAACCCTCAAAAATTAATGGCTTTTCGGTATGCAAAGAATGAGAAAAGTGTGGCTCAAATCAGGATAGCAACTCCATTCTTAATAGCGCCACAAAAAATAAAATACCTAAGAATTAACTTAAACAAGAAGTGAAAGACCTCTATGATGAAAACTTTAAAAGCCTGAAAAAGGAAATCAAAACAGAACATAGAATGTGGCAAAAACTCCCATGCTCCTGGATTGGAGGAATCAACATCATGAAAATGGCAATATTTCCCAAGCTATGTACAAATTTAATGCAATATCTATCAATATCCCAAATTCATTCTTCAAGGAATAGAAGAGACAATCCAAAAATTCATATAGAACAATAAAAGACCCTGGATAGCATAAAAGATCATTAACAGAAAGAAAAGTGCTGGAGGAATATCAATACTAAATTTCAAACTCTACTACAACACCATAGCAATCAAAAAAACTTGGTAATGGCACAAGAATAGACCTCAGAACCAATAAAATAGAATTGAACCTACAGATATATAGCCATCTAATCTTCGATAAGGATGCTAAATAATTAGAATGGAAGAAAGACAGCCTCTTCAGTAAATGGTGCTGGCAAAATTGATTAATCACTTGTTGAAAACTAAAGCTAGATCCTTATATTTCACCCTGCAAAAGAATCAACTCCAAATGGATCAAAGACCTCCGAGTCAAAGCAGACACTCTGAAAACATTACAGGATGGAATAGGAGAAACCCTAGGTCTCCTTGATTCAGGCCGAAATTTTCTTAATAGAGACCCGGAAACACAGCAAATCACAGAAAGGTTGGACAAATGGGATTGCATGAAGTTGCAGAGCTTCTGCATGGCAAAGGACATAGCTAGCAAGATCAATACAAAGCCCACGGATTGGGAGAAGATCTTCACTGGCCATACAACGGACAAGGGTTTCATATCTGAAATATACCTGGCCTGGAACTCAAAAAATTAAATCTCCCAACAACAAATCCTCAAAGAAACAACTGCCCAATAAATAGGTGGGTTAAAGACTTAAAGAGAAACTTCTCTGAAAAAGAAAGAAGGAAGGCCAATAGACACATGAAGAAATGCTCTCTAGCCATAAAAGAAATGCAAATCAAAACAACATTGAGATACCAGCTCACCCCAATTAGAATGGCAAAAATCAAGAACTCTAATAACAACAGGTGCTGGAGGGGATGTGGACAGAAGGGAACTTTACTTCATTGTTGGTGGGAGTGTAAACTTGTTCAACCACTTTAGAAAGCAGTATGGAGGTTCCTCAAAAGACTTCACATAGAGCTCCCCTATGACCCAGCAATCCCACTTTTGGGCATTTACCCAAATGTTTACAAACAAGACCACACTAAAGCTACCAGCACAACTATGTTTATTGCAGCATTATTTACCATAGCTAAGATATGGAACCAACCCAGATGCCCCTCAGTAGATGAATGGATCAAGAAAATGTGATATATATATCCAATGGAATTCTATGCCTCCATCAGAAAGAATGACATTGCCCCATTTGTTAGGAAATGGAAAGGCTTGAAAAAAATTATATTAAGTAAGCGAAGCCCAAAGAAACATAGGTCCCATGGTTTCCCTTATTTGCAATATCTAGTATATGTATGAGTCAAGCGGAAAAGGTCAGATAATATGATGTTAGGAAAATGAACCCTTAGATATGTATTTTAATGTTTTTTCTTTCATGCATTTGTTTCTAACGCATTTATAAGATTATTTCTTTGTTGCTTTGTATGTCCCTCCCCCACAATATAACCCCTGCTTTCACTATATTTGATGTCGTTACAATTTGTGGAGAGAAGGGGAAAAACAAGTCGTTTAAGGGTAACTGTGGACCCGTTACAACAATAAGAAGTACAAGTTTTCATGTCGAAAACGATCTTTACAACTTTGGTGTGGGGGGGGAGGATGGAATGGGGGGGGTGAGGGGAGGCTGGGAAGGGATGTGAATGGTAAACAAAGGAAGAGGTTGCAATGCTTGATAAGAAATGTACTCATTATCTTGCCCATGTAATTGTAACCCCTCTGTACAGTATGTTCACAATAAAAAATAAAAATTAAAAAAAAGAAATTACACAATCCATCAATGAATAAGACACAAAATAAAGAGAATGACTACACCAAACGCAAGATGTCACCCACCCATGTTTGGAAATATAGATACTTTGTTTAATTTTGAATTTGTGACTATTTTGACCCCACCAGGACTCCATCTCAGGTCCCAGAAATTACCTACCTCTTTGATGGCTCATAGGCTGGTGTGCTCACCATGACCCATTCACCAATTGGGCCTGCTAGGCCTTGGGTCTCATTGAGGATGGAAAATGCTATATAAGCAACTCAATAGCCATGGGAATAGGTTGTCATCCATGTATGCACAGTTATATCTGTCAACATATTCAATAAAATGCACAATTCATCCATGAATAAGATAAATAAAAAATGAATAAAAAGTATAACTACACTGAATGCAAGATGCATACCACACCTGTAGGTAGAGGGAGATCCTATGTTTAAAAAATGTGGGCTTGCTATTTTGTTCAGTGCTGGGGCTTCAAATCAGGCCCTGGACCAGGCCTGACATTCTAGTCTTCAAGGATGGTGAGCTTCCCCTTCCCCTTCAGTGCAACAGAGCTATCCAAACCTGAGTTCAAATCCCAGCACTCAGAAAAGATTCATCCTGATGTCAGAAGCCAGTTGTTGTAAACGTTTTCCTCTCCTGTGTAAGTCCTGAGTCTCAACTAGGAAGGGGAATTCATAGGCAGCCCTATAACCATGGGAACAGGTTGTCATCCATGTCCGCACAGTTAAACCTGTCACCTTACTTAGTAAAATACACAATACCCCCATGAGGTAGAGACAAAGTAAGGAGAAGAAGTTCACCGAACACAAGATGCTGTACACACATGTATGTCAATATAGATCGTATGTTTAAATTATGAATTCATGACTATAGTGGACCACCCTGGCGATCAATGTCAGATCTTGGGAATGGCCTAGCTCGTTAGTTGCTCACAGGTTAGTGTGTTCACCTTGACTTATTGGCCAATTGGTCCTACTAGGCCCTGAGTTAAGATCCCAGCACTACCAACAAGTGAATCTTGGAGTAAGAAGCCAAGTGTGAAATTTGTTTTCCTTTTCTCTGAATATCCTTGGTGATCCTGAGAATCCTGGCAAGATGGAGAACATTTCTATAAATCTAGATGCTCTGTGAAAGGATGTCATCAATGTAATACATGGAAGGGGTTTCATCATAGTACAATCAATGGTAAATAAATGAATAAAACAAAAAATAAAAGAACAACCACGCCAAACATGTATGGACTGAATATCTATAGGTAAGTATAAATCCTATCTTTACAATGTATATAAATAGTATGTTTCCAGGGATGGGGCTTGAATTCAGGACTAGTGAACAGGCCTGACTTTCTTATCTTCATCCCCATTGCTGCAGGTTTACCCAGATCCTGAGTTCAAATCCAAAGCCTGGAAGAATAAACAGCGTGAATTGCAAACCAGGGAGCTAAATTTTTTTATTTTACTTTTCTCAATACGGCGCTTGAACTCAGGTCGTGGCAACTCTGCCTCAGCTTTGATCACCGTAGGCTGGGGTACAGCCACTAGATCTACAGTTCCTCCTGGGATCCTAGACCCCCCAGGCCTTGCAGGGAAAGCAATGCACAGAAAAAATACGGTCTTTTTATATTTTCTTCCTTTTCATGGTGACCTTCATGGGTCTGAATGTCACTGTTGCAAAGGGTACTTCACCTTGCATTGCTGAAGGCTGCCAGACTATCAGGATTAACAACGGAATGTTGTCAATGTCACGGTTGAATGAATTGATCATGGATGATGCTCTATAAAATTAGACAGCATCATTTCAGGAGGAGGCTGATTGATTTGATTCAATATTTATGAAGCATTGAAAGAATATTATTACTTAAAGGAACACAATAATTTCAGCACACTGATTTCATTAATAGTTTAAGGATGAAAACAATTAATTAATTACATTACATTAATTACACTGAGGCATAATTAATACCGAAGAATTGGTAAGAATGTAGTCTATATAACTGAATAATGTATAGACATCTTTGACACTCTATAAAGATATATATTTATTACCATAGGGCCATCTGTATGTCAATCTTTTCTTATTTTGGTAACCCCTGGGGCTTGATCTGAGGTCCTGGGAACACTGTGTCAGCTCAATTTGCCCCAGGATGGCATGCTAACACTCACCCATTCATGAATTGGGCCTTGTAGGCTTGTAGACCTTGAGTTCAGCTGTCAGCACTACCAACAATGAATCGTGGAATAAGAAGATGATGGTGAAACATGTTCTCCTTTTCTGTGAAAGTCATGGGTGTCAGGAATGAAGTGGAATACATATGCAGACCTATATCCTGTGTAATAAATGTAATCAATGTTTTATATTCCATAATAGTCAATAAAATAAATAGTCAACACATGAATAAAACAAAAAAAATAAAATAACTATACTGAATGCAATATGCAGTCAACCTATGTATATAAATATAAATCATATATGTAAATTGTACATGAATAGGATGTTTTCTAGTGGTGGGGATCTATTTTAGGCATAAGGAACAGACCTGAATTTCTTGACTTCAAGGAGGCCAGCTTCCCATTCCTACACAGTGCAACAGAGTTACCAAGACCATGAGTTTCAATCCCAGTCCTGGCAGAAAAATGGCACATTTGCAGTATGTGAGGACCAATTCTTATGTATTTTATTATGCCTAAATTTTGTGAATGTGATTGTTTAATTGTTTAATAAAGAATTAACTAAAATCGATCAGTGTCTTATAATTGTGTATAATTTTATCCTAGAATCATTCAAGAACTGCCCATTCAATCATAACATACATCACATTCCGTTGGCATTCATATGGATAAGAATGAGTTCCTTAGGATCTCCTGTAATTTGGAGGTGGCAGGACCAGGATTCCAACTGTGGGCTCCAGCTCCCACCACTTCAACCTGGGGATAGGGTACTCACCGGTCTGTCCAAGAATATTAGCAAGACCAATGATTAGGCAGGCACCAGTGGCTCTCAGCAGTCCTCCTTGATACTTACAAGGCTCTGATGGGAGGATCATGGTCAAAGTCATCTTAGGCAGGAAAGTCCTTGAGACCTCTGTCCAACTTCAGTTCCAACAAAGCCAGAAGCTCTGGGCTCCAGTGTGGAAAGCGAGCCTTGAGCAAAAGCAGCTCACAGACTGTCCCCAGATCCTGAGGTCAAGGTCCGGGTCTGGTAAAAAACAGACATACACAACAATCTTTGTAGCCATCCAGCTAAAGCAGGTCACCCTCTTGTCTCCAACTGAATTGGTCCCTGGGAAAAGGGCTGGGGGAGCTGCTGTCTTCTAGACTCCACCCATGCTGCTTGCATCACAGAATTCCAGCCACACCCCCATTATTTCATGGTTCTTTCTGACCAATGGGATACAAGAATGGTGGCCACGCCCACATTCCATGCTGCCCAGTAGCACCTGGATTCCCTAGGTTAGGTTAGTTTACAACACTACCAGCAGTTGAGGAAGGAAGAGGTGGCTGAATGGTGAGGAAGAGACTCAAGCCACTTTGGATTATAGTAGGAAATTGAGATGCCTACCCACACCACGGCTCCCTCCTCCCTTCCCAAGGTGCAGGATTTCAAACCTCAGGTAATGGTGCTTTGCCAGCCTGTCTAAAGGCCTGACCTGGTCCCTGGCCCTTGTTCTCTGCTCTTGGCCCATCTGTTTTCAATGCCGCTGCCGTTGATTCTTGCTCCACCTGGAACAGCCTCCAGCAGCTTTTCCCAGCAGCACAGGTGATTGGCTGCCCCCAAATCACCACTACCTGGGGTCAGACACCCCTCTCGGGGGCACCATGACCCCCTGCTTGTTTCCTCACCCTGGCTCTGAGGAGTCACCTTTCTGTCTTGGGCATTTCTGAAACAGAGACTCAATATATGCTCTGGTTGGACTGGATTGAGGTCCTCCTATCTGGGACAGGTATGTTCCACCAGACCTGGTCCTCTGTAGTTGGGATGGTTGACATGTGGTGCCATGCTCAGTCATCGATTTAGATGGATTATCCCAAACTTTTAGTCCACAGCAGCCGATTCTTGACCACAGGTGAAGCTCTGGGTAGGGCCACAACCATCAGACCTCATTCTCCTCACAGGACAGTTTTGAGGAAACAAGGGATTTATACAGAGGAAATCTCTGGAGCATGGCTTGGCATCGAGGGAGTGGCCTTTAGAGAAGGTTCTCTGCAGTTCTGTGAGCAAATAACAGGAAGATACCCGCAACGGGCTCAGGTGGGGTCAGTTATTAATCATGCAACAGGTGGGGATTTTGAAACAAAACATGGCTCTCTTTCATCATTACCCTATCCCCATGAGGAAGGGGATCCTTCACTGTGTTGAGTTTTGCATCTGGGGAAACCGAGGCACACAGAATTCAGGTGATTTCCTTATGACTTCAGCTTCACAGGAAGCTCGACCTGACTTCACTACCATGCGCCCAAGGACAATAGGTGCTATTCAATCCACTTCTTGTGGTAGGAAGTCCACTTCTTGTCAGTTTTGGGGCTTGAACCCTAGGCATGGGCACTGTTCCTGAGCTCTTCAGCAAAAGACTAGTGCTCTACCACTTGAGCCCACAGCACCACTTCTGGTTTTCTGGTAGTTCTTTGGAAATAAGAGTCTCAGAGTCGTTCCTGCTGGGGATGACTATGAACCATGATCCTCATATCTCAGCCTCCTGTGTACTTAGGATTAGAGTTCTGAGCCACCGGCACCCGACTTAATTGTAATTCTGACTTTTCTCTCTCTCTTCCACAAAAGCTGGTTGAATGGGTGCTGGAGGAGGGGGCCAGCATCCCCATGTGGCTGGAATCCAAGGTGACCCTCTCATTCTGGAGGTGGGCTATGGATTAGGAGCTGTCTCGCTTAGCCTGTTGAAACAGCTCCCAGAGGTAAGACCCACTGTGCCCTGGCTAGACTGTGTAATTCATTGTCCATCCAGCCTTACTGGACTTATTGTATTGTATTGCTTTCTACATCATTTTCTAGCACCTGGACAAACTTATGATACATAGTTACTGAATGAAAATGTAATACCTTCTTAGAAAGTCATTTAGGGCTCTGGGAATGTGGCTTCATGGTATGGTGATTGCCTAGCATGCATGAAACCCTGGGTTCAATTCCTCAGTAACACATAAAAAAGAAAAACACTGGAAAAAAATGCTGTGCCTCAAGTGGTAGAGTGCCAGCCTCGAGCAAAAAAAAAAAAAAAAAAAAGCTCAGGAATAATCCCCTACCCCTGAGTTTAAACACCTGGACTGGCAAAACAATAGTAAATGGAAAATAAAGAACCCATACTTGAAATATATAATTGCTCCTTCTGTACTGACACCTGACAATGGCCCTTAATTCATGTACTTTACTTATGTTAGGATATTGTGTTGAAAATTTTTGTTGATTAAGTCACAGCAATTAATGCCAGGAATGTGCTTAGATGTTAGGTGAAGATTTATTCTGGAAATTCAACGATTACAGGATTTTGTGTCATCACTGCTAATCACAAAGTGAAAATAGTCTGTGTGATTTTGAAATCTTTTTGGTCAGTTTTGGCACCAAAAAGGCAGAGGCTAATTAATAGTTGTGACAGAAAATAAGGAATAACTCCAGATGGAAGGAAAAAATGATAGTAACTAAGTTTACCAGAAACTGGTCTAGAGAATCGTTTTTGTTTATTGAAGAACTAGTTGTCAAGTAGGCTTTTCCTCATTGCCTTTAGCATTCTAAATCTCTTAGTCTAGTTCTTAATCTCTGGGTGATAAATGTATCTCCTTCTATGCTGTTCTTTCATACCTTATCTCATTTGTTTTCTAAAAATCTCATTCTTTCTATATTTCTCTATGAATATTTCCTGATACTAAATACACCTATACAGATGTCACAGGATGCTAATGTAAGGATCCCATAGCTCATAAGTCATTAATGTAACAAAATGGAAAAGGAGGACATATTTACTGCTACTTCAATTTTTCTGAAATGCTGCTATGTTATCATTTGGTTAAAAATTCCATTCTTTGTCTACACAGTGTCATTCAGTGTACATATATGCAAATATGAGCTGGGTGTTGGTGGTTTACACCTGTAATCCTAACTACTCAGGAAGTTGAGACTAGAGGATTGTGGTTCAAAGCCAGCCTTGTCAGGAAAGTCCATGAGACCCTAATCTTCAATTAACCACCAGAAACCCAGAAGTGTTGCTGTAGCTAAAGTGGAAGTGCGCTCAACTTGAACTGAAGAGCTGAGGGACAGTGCCCAGGATCAGAATTCAAGGTGCACAACCAACAAAAAAGTGAAATATGACTTTAAGTTTCCCCCAAAGGAACGACAAGCTCAATAATCTTCCCAAGCAAAAAATCGATTCCAAAATTATTCAGTGCACCTACTTTTGCTGAGTTATGTTATGGATTCTTTACTGGACATACCTAAAAACAAATTGTTTAGGGATCCAGGTGGACCCATTGCAACAATGAGATGTACAAGTCGTTATGTCAAAAAACGAACTTTACAACTTTGGTGTGGGGAGGATGGGGTAGGGGGAGAGGGGGAGTATGGGAAGGGATGGGAAGGAGAAACAAAGAAGAGGCAACAATGCTTGATAAGAAATGTGCTCGTTATAATGCCCGTGTAGTTGTAACTCCTCTGTATGGTATTCTCACAATAAAAAAAAAGAAAAAAATGTCAAATATTAGCTTTACAATAAACATCTAATACTTCTTCTTTGAAAAGAGACATCTATACTGTTGATGTCATTTAGCTTTACTCCTACGTGGAACATAAACTATGAGGCCACTCCCTTTCTAAATCATGCTTGCAACTTTGTAGACAGTAGAATGGAAGCATAATACTGTTTCCAATGCAAATCAGATAAAAGAGCATGGACTTAATTGGAAAAAAGTCCATCCTGAGAGAGCAGGGATTATACTAGCCATGAACTGGTGGATAAGATCACATTTATTTTCTTTCCTTTACTTATATATTTTTTGTTGGTGGTGGTCTTGGCACTTGAACACTGGGCCTGGGAGCTGTCCCTCTGCTATTCAGCTCAAGGCTAATGCTCTATACTTGAGCCACAGTGTCACTTTCAGTTTTCTTGTAGTTAATTGGAAAAAGAGTCTCAGGGACTTTCCTACCCGGGCTGGATTTGAACCCTATCCGAAGATCTCACCACCACCCAGCTTAGGATCTCGTTTCTTTTTTTTATTTTAATTTTTATTTTTTGTGAACATACTGTACAGAGGGGTTACAATTACATGGGCAAGATAATGCATACATGTCTTATCAAGCATTGCAGCATCCTCCTTTGCTTACCCTTCACATCCCTTCCCAGCCTGCCCCCCCTCATCCCCCCAACCCAATCCTCGCCCCCCCCCCCCCGCACCAACGTTGTAAAGTTCGTTTTCGACATGAAAACTTGTACTTCTCATTGTTGCAACAGGTCCACCTTTATCCTTAAACGACCAGTTTTTCCCCATCTCCTCCACAAATTATACCGGCATGAAATAGAGTGAAAACAGGGGTTATATTGTGGGGGAGGGACATACAAAGCAACAAAGAAATAATCTTATAAATGCGTTAGAAACAAACGCATGAAAGAAAAAAACGTTAAAATACATATTTAAGGGTTCATTTTCCTAACATCACATTATCTGACATTTTCTGCTTGACTCATACATATACTAGATATTGCAAATAAGGGAAACCATGGGACCTATGTTTCTTTGGGCTTAGCTTACTTCACGTAATATATTTTTTTCTAAGCCTTTCCATTTCCTAACAAATGGGGAAATGTCATTCATTTTGATGGAGGCATAGAATTCCATTGTGCATATATACCACATTTTCTTGATCCATTCATCTACTGAGGGGCATCTGGGTTGGTTCCATATCTTAGCTATGGTAAATAATGCTGCAATAAACATAGTTGTGCTGGTAGGTCTTACTTGTAAACATTTGGGTAAATGCCCAAAAGTGGGATTGCTGGGTCATAGGGGAGCTGTATGTGAAGTCTTTTGAGGAACTTCCATACTGCTTTGTAAAGTGGTTGAAAAAGTTTACACTCCCACCAACAATGAAGTAAGATTCCCTTCTGTCCACATCCCCTCCAGCATCTGTTGTTGCTATAGTTCTTGATTTTTGCCATTCTAACTGGAGTGAGGTGGTATCTCAATGTTGTTTTGATTTGCATTTCTTTTATGGCTAGAGAGGTTGAGCATTTCTTCATGTGTCTATTGGCCATCCTTCTTTCTTCTTCAGAGAAGTTTCTCTTGAAGTCTTTCGCCCACTTATTTATTGGGCAGTTGTTTCTTTGAGGATTTGTTGTTGAGGGATTTAATTTTTTTGAGTTCCAAGTATATTATAGATACGAGATCCTTGTCCATTGTATGGCTAGTCAAGATCTTCTCCCAATCCGTGGGCTATCTATTGATCTTACTAGCTATGTCCTTTGCCATGCAGAAGCTCTGAAACTTCATGCAATCCCATTTGTCCAACCTTTCTTTGATTTGTTGTGTTTCCGGGTCTCTATTAAGAAAATTTCGCCCTGCGCCAAGGAGACCTAGGGCTTCTCCTATTCCATCCTGTAATGTTTTCAGTGTCAGCTTTGACTCCGAGGTCTTTGATCCATTTGGAGTTGCCGCTGGTGCAGGTTGATCTATAAGGATCTAGCTTTATTTTTCTACAAGTAGTTAACCAATTTTGCCAGCACCATTTACTGGAGAGGCTGTCTTTCTTCCATTCTATTTTTTTAGTTCCCTTATCGATGATTAGATGGCTATAGGTCTGTAATTTCATTTCTGGGTTTTCAATTCTATCCCATTGGTCCTGAGGTCTGTTCTTATGCCAGTACCAAGCGGTTTTGATTACTATGGTTTTATAGTAGAGTTTGAAATTTGGTATTGATATTCCTCCAGCAGTGTTCTTTCCGTTGAGGAGCCTTTTTGCTATTCGGGCTCTTTTATTGTTCCATATGAATTTTTGGATTGCCTCTTCTATTTCCTTGAAGAATGAGGTTGGAATTTTGATAGGTATCGTGTTGAATTTGTAGATAGCCTTGGGAAGTATTGCCATTTTCAAGATGTTAATCTTTCCAATCCAGGAGCATGGGAAGTTTTGCCATTTTCTAAGTTCTGTTTTGATTTCCTTTTTCAAGATGTTAAAGTTTTCATCGTAGACCTCCTTCACTTCTTTGGTTAAGTTAATTCCTAAGTATTTTATTTTTTGTGGGGCTATTACAAATGGAGTTGCTTTAGGATCACATTTCTAACAGTGTACACTCAACATATGTAATGTGCATGTTCATCTATCTTTATATGAATTCTTGAGTTAAAAATCTAGGCTACAGCTCAGCCTTTACACTCACAAAATGTTTGTAATTTAAAAGTTGATACTACTGGAGAAATAAAACCTAAGAATGTAAAGGAGTCTGGGAAGTTCAATTTGCATCCAGCCTGGGCAGAACAGTCTTTGAGAAACTATATATAATTAACCAGCCAAAAGCTGGATTGGAAAAATGGCTCAAGTATTGGAATACCAGTCATTCGCAAGATTGCTGAATAAGATTTTGAGGCTTTTGCATACATACATGCAATCATACAAATATATACAGAGGCACTTATATGTGCAAAAATACACATATGAAGCAAGTCTCAGAATATGTGGAAAAGTTAGAAAACAATAGAAAATATGTTCAGAGTAAGACTAGAATCAAGTGATAATTGTTAATTTTAGAAAGTCCTCAAGTGAACTTTCTTCAAAAAAGTTTGACTATTACATAGATAGGGACCAGAGATAATAAGAGAGTCAAGTAATCATTATTAAAGGGATTGGATCCATGGAGGAATGAATCAGAGACTCCTGCAGGTACATCTGATAATGTTCATATCCTGTGTCAAATGTTAGAACATCTTTGAAAAGAGTAAATGAACACTCTGAGCACTGCAGTGTATAATATTACTGAGAAGTTTAGAATTGCTAGTCTGTATCTAGATTAAATAAACAAGAAACTATGGCAGGGCAATGTAATATAAGCCTAGAATTCTAGCACTCAGACTAAGATATGAGATTAGATAGTGGAATTACACAGTGATACCTTCGCTAGACCAGGTAGTATAATTTTGTCTTAATAAAATAAACCAAACAAGAAAGGAATACAAAGTTGGACATTTGGGCTAATTTTGTCATTATGTTTTGAGAAGTCAAGTTTCCTATTGAAATGCAACTCATATATAATTCTCAGTTGTGTTTTAAATGCTCTCTTCATTACAGAACATTCTTAGATGCAAAATGGTTCGTGATTCCCATCCAAAATTTGAAAAAGTAAGTAATCATCACTCTGTTAGATTCCAAGGAAAGGATAAAGGATTACAAAAACTTAAGCCTGGAGAAATAGCAAAGTTAATCTAATGAAGGACTATGTAGATCTTGCTAAATTAGAGTTTAGATTTAAAATGAATATTTTGGTTTTGATTGTAATTTCATATTCTATAGGATACTTACAAAATTCTTTTTAAGTAGAGTGTTAAATTGACAAATTTACAAATGTTTCTTGCATTCTACTTGCCTAGAATATTCTTTCATGAGAGTTATAATTAGAACTCAGTTAATAGATACTTCCAACACTTCATGTATAAAATGATAATGTGAATAATGTAGACAGAGTTGCCAACAAATGGATGATATTAATTTATAAATTTAGAAAAAGGTCAATTTTTTGAAGCTTTGGTATAACATGGTATGAAGAAAATAATTGTGTGACATCTTTCTTCTACCTGTATGTAACACAAGAAGCAAATTCCTTAATTGCGTGCCTCTGTATACAATGAGAAAAATGCTAGGTTTGGGATTTGTTTTTATTTTTGTTTTTGTTTTATTGGTTTGTCCTATGGCTTGAATTCTGGGACTGGACACTGTCTCTGAGCCTGTTTATGCTCAATGCTCGTGCCCTACCACTTCAACCTCAGCTCACTTGTGTCTGCCTTTTGCTGAAAAGTTTATTGGAGATAATAATCTAGGGATCCTTCCTGCCTGGGTGGGCTTTTGTCAACATCTACTGCATTGAGGTCCCTGGATAATGGTAACGAAATCACCAGGATATAGGGGATGCAGAGTGCAAACAGCAATTGCCACTGCATGCTGTGCTTTATTTAAGTGGTATTTAAAGACAAGCAAGCATGATCTTTGCCAAGATTTGGTCAGAAGACATTCACACAAAAATTTCAACAGATACATTTTTACTTGAACTATGAGGCAATGTCTTGGTATATTATTATCTAAACTATTTTAGAGCAAGCTCAAACCACTTCTTCAATATCAGTAAAATGCTAGACCAGCTGCTCATCTATGTTTAAGCAAGCAGAAGAGCTACTTCCTCAGCTCCCAGGAGTCTATGACATGTGTTTTGAGACAGGGAGAAAGAACATTTTCCCTCTCCAGCCCGGCATGCCAAGAGCTTTCCTAATACTCAAACACAGTCCTCAGATAATCCTGAGGCCAGAGCCTGCATCATTTTGCCCCTTTAACATAGACCCTGAGTCTTCACAATTTCCTTCTTTTTTCTTTTGTTTTAAAAGTAAAGCTTTCCACAGGGTTATCATAGACACTTGCACTGGTTTCATAAACATGAAATATAACAGTACAAGTGCAAACAAAATAATAACAATCATGTAGTGGCCATAGTTTCAGCAAACACCTGCATACGCCTGGATTCAGATGTAAAGTCTTTGCAGGCCCTTAAATATGTATTCACATCCCCAGATTCTTTAATAGGCAATAGGGCTCGTCTACAGTCCTCATTAGCATTCTCATGAGCCAACATGTGCAGCAGTTGTTGCCGTGGAGCCTCTCCCACAACAGTACGTTCCAAGGTCACTTTCAATCGTGATAAAATTTTAACATAGGGTTTACTAGGTTTTTGAATTACTTTAGTCCAAGAGCCATAATGCTCTCCTACTGGTGGAATCCTTTCCCATGCCTCAATTCCTACGTCTTTTAACTGCTCATGGATCTCTTCAGGAGAGTTTACTTTTATATGAGCATCCGCTTATTGTTCTGTTCCACTTAACATGGGAAACGTTATGATCTGCAGGTGTGGATTACTGCTCTGTGCATTTTGTCTAGCCCTTTTTGTACATAACTCAGTAAACCACATTTGCCATTGTAGGTATTTAGGTGTCTTAAGCAAGGCACTACAAAGCATCTTCCAATCCATGGGAGCAAAATTATTGTAATATCGGGCAAGCCCATTAAGCAATTCCTTAACATAATGAGACTGAGGACCATACAACTGCCTTCTTAAGTTTACCAATATCATCAACAACAACACCTTCATATCTGGCTGGTTGAGCTATACCATTCATAAAGGGTGGTCGAATTACAGGATAAGAAAAAATAGGCATTTCATCATCAAACTCACTGTATTTCTTTCGGATCCAACCCTTCCAATTGTTTAATAAATGCATCATCAACATTAGAAGCACCATCATTTGTAAATTGTTTACCAAAAATATCATGTACATTAAATTGTAACTGAGCAATCAATTGAGGAGCTGTAGAATTTCCAGATAAATACTGCTGTATTAAATTCTAATCATGTATAGATTTATTACATCTTACATTAGTAATGCAAAAGGCAATAAAATTCCAATCACATTTTAACAATAACTGTTTTTCCACAACCAATAACTTTTTTCCTAACCATCCCACTGTCTGTTTAAGAATATTAATCTGTGTTTATAATAGAGCATAAATTTCTACCTGTGAGACCCACAATTCATATGAATTCCGGTGCCATTCTTCCACAAAGTGCTTAGTTTGTAAGGCAGTGTATAGGGCAATTCCAGACACCACAGCAACAGTGGTAATAGAAATTAAGTTTAAGATCACAGATACAAGTTGCAGAGCTTCTGCAGGGCAAATGACATAGCTAGCAAGATCAATAGAAAGCCCACGGATTGGGAGAAGATCTTCACTAGCCATACAACGGACAAGGGTCTCATATCTAAAATATACTTGGAACTCAAAAAATTAAACCCCCCAACAACAAATCCTCAAAGAAACAACTGCCCAATAAATAAGTGGGCGAAAGACTTCAAGAGAAACTTCTCTGAAGAAGAAAGAAGGATGGCCAATAGACACATGAAGAAATGTTCAACATCCCTAGCCATAAAAGAAATGCAAATCAAAACAACATTGAGATATCACCTCACTCCAGTTAGAACGGCAAAAATCAAGAACTCTAACAACAAGAGATGCTGGAGGGGATGTGGACAGAAAGGAACCTTACTTCATTGTTGGTGGGAATGTAAACTTGTTCAACCACTTTGGAAAGCAGTATGGAGGTTCCTCAAAAGACTTCACATAGAGCTCCCCTATGACCCAGCAATCCCACTTTTGGGCATTTACCCTAATGTTTACAAACAAGACCACACTAAAGCTACCAGCACAACTATGTTTATTGCAGCATTATTTACCATAGCTAAGATATGGAACCAACCCAGATGCCCCTCAGTAGATGAATGGATCAAGAAAATGTGGTATATATTCACAATGGAATTCTATGCCTCCATCAGATCGAATGACATTGCCCCATTTGTTAGGAAATGGAAAAACTTGGAAAAAAATTATATTAAGTGAAGTAAGCCAGGCCCAAAGAAACGTAGGTCCCATGGTTTCCCTTATTTGTAATATCTAGTATATGTATGAGTCAAGCGGAAAAGGTCAGATAATGTGATGTCAGGAAAATGAACCCTTAGATGTGTATTTTAATGTTTTTTTTCTTTCATGCATGTGTTTCTAACACATTTATAAGATTATCTCTTTGTTGCTTTGTATGTCCCTCCCCCACAGTATAACCCCTGCTTTCACTATATTTGATGTCAGTATAACTTGTGGAGGAGATGGGGAAAAACCAGTTGTATAAGGATACAGGTGGACCTGTTGCAACAATAAGAAGTACAAGTTGCCATGTCCAAAACGAGCTTTACAACGTTGGTGCGGGGGGGGGGGGGGGGGAAGGGGGGGGAAGGGGGGGAAGGAGAAGGATTGGGATTAGGGGGGGAGGGGGGAGGCTGGGAAGGGATGTGAAGGGTTAAACAAAGGAGGAGGCTGCAATGCTTGGTAAGAAATGTACGCATTATCCTGCCCATGTAACTGTAACTCCTCTGTACAGTATGCTCACAAATAAAATAAAATTAAATAAAAAAAAAAAAGATCACAGATACAACGGCTCCAATCATACGCTTTGTACGTTTTAAAAGTTTGGTAAAAAAAATTCAATAACACTATCCAAAGGATTTTGGGAACATTTTCTTCCTAATTTAACAGGTAGCCAAATATGAGTTCTTTGTTGTAATATCATAGTACTATCACTGTCATTAAAATTAAGAGAGGAATTAACGCAAGAATAAGGAGACAATTAAAACAAGAAATAGTAGGAGAAAATGTAAAATTTCCCACTAAAAATACATAAGGCAGAGGTACACAAGCAGTTACATCATAAGATTTGTACAAAGTAAAATTATAAGTGGACGTAGAGTTCGACTTCCCTGAAAATGATCCATTTGATAGCATCACGGGTTTCAGCACCGGTCTGACCTTCCAAAGATGAGTCTGAACAGCAGTGGGTGCAGTCATGAAAGCCCATCGAGCATCTGCAATGCCTCCATCTCCCCAGGCCATCAGTTGATCTCCAGTAAGTGATTCATTAATGGTTTCCAGCATCCTAGTAACATTTGATAAATCACATCTGGTAATATTCCATTCTGAACATGTATTAATAAACTGTCCAAAAGGTCCCCAATTAATAAAATTATTGAACACTTTTCCAAATTTTCCTCTACACTCTTGCCACACAAAAGGCTGATATTTTAAATCAATATAAGTAAAATCGGGACATATAGGTAAGGATAACTTGCCATCAAAGGTGACACTTTCCCAACTACTATTAATGGACCAAGTAGTTAATCGCTGCAGCTGTGTTCTAGAATTGGAAGTGCGTTTCCCAGGTAAAACCCAATGTTGCCAATTCATAACTAAACATGGAGGAGGCCCCAGACAAACAGGGAAGGGATGAGTATAGTAAGTAAAATTTAAAAAGCTACCATCATCCTTATTGTAAAATGTCAAATTATTCCAAGGAGGAGACAAAACAGCAGGAACATTCTAGACGGCTATATCCATGTCTCTCCAAACAACAGGTTCCAATAAAGGAGGGTTAGGAACAAAGGCCCAATAAGTTAAATTAGAATTAGCATGGACAGAGTTTACAATAAGCAGGGCACACATGGCCAAGAACAAGTTCTCAGTCGTGACAGGTTTACCATTGCATTGTAACATCTTTTGTCCTTCTCCAGTCAACTTTTTAACCTGCCCCCAGGTGGGCAGTGGGGATTTCTTTTTACTCAACTGTGGCAGATAGATTCCTTGCAGGCTGTCCTCACTGGGCTGCGTCTGTATCCATCAGGCAGGAAGCTAGTATTGTTTCCATCCTGTGTAGACAGAAAACCCTATCCTTGCCCCTTATGTAATAATGTTCCTAGTTGCTATTCTGCATCCAATGCAATCTTAATCCATACGGGAGCATTTAAATAAAGTTTTTCTGATATTTGTTCAAAATGGCACTCAGCGCTAGTTAAAATATCTCCTTGTGGTAAGTTTAAAATATTAAGAACAAAAAGAGCTTGATGTAAAATTATTTTAGGATTTTGCATGGAAAACCACAAAATATTCATACCTTCATCCAAACTTTTCCTCCTTTTAAATTTTTTGATTTGTTGTTTTAGTGTTCAACTATGCTTCAGCAAGCAGAAGAGATACTTCCTCAGCTCCCAGGAGTCTGTGACATTTGTTTTCAGATAGGGAGAGAGAACATTTTCCCTCTCTAGCCTGGAATGCCAAGAGCTTTCCTAATACTCAAACACAGTCCTCAGATAATCCTGAGGCCAGAGCCTGCATCATTCTGCCCCTTCAACATAGACCCTTAGTCTTCACAATCTTTGAACTGTAATCTTCCAATCTTCACCTCCTGATTATCTATGATAGTTAAAAAAGTATAAATATAAATAATATTTTCAAGAATACCAGTGGAGGAAAAATGATGCAACCCTGTTTATAGTGGTGTTCTTTCCAGAATATGGAGGGCATCACATTAGCAGAGGTGCAGTGTATTTTCACAATGGACATAAGCTATTCTTGATATGAATTAAGGGAATTTTGAGGTGCACCCTACAAGTTGGAAACTGGTGGGCTAGGATGAGTTTATGGCATGAATCCCGTGATTGATGGTCATAGAAATAATAGCTTAATCTGATAAACAACTGCTTACTCTTGAAGAATTAATTATCACATGCTTCATAGTTTTATCCCATATCAGAATGTGGCTCTTTTTCTGTTCACTTCTCAGTCTGTAACACCCCATTGGAACATGCATCTACTGCAGAATTACATAACATGCAAACAGGTATATTTTGAATCTCTCAGGTATGGAATGTTCAGAATTTGAAAATGAGTTGTTATTAGTCATAGGAATTTTGAAGAACACATACATTCTTTCCTATTAACAACTTATTTACTTTTAAAAGTTATGGCTTTCCATAGAATTAAATTGTTTTCTGTTTTATTATAACAAAGTATTATTTTATTCTATTTTCAAAATATTGGCAAGTATATTGTGAAAAAATTGTCTAGTTGGATATCATTCAAGTTGATGACCCTCTGATAAAGAAGAGGTAATTAATTCAAATTAGATGCCAAATAATACTGATTTTTAAGTTACTACATAAAGAATAATATTTACTCTACCAAAACAGTGAAATTTTATTTCATCAGCTTATTTTTTAAATTTAATTTTAATGTGAAAGTGATGTGCACTGTGGTTAGAGTCATTGTAAGGTAGTGAATACATAACTTTTCAAAGTTGTTATCCCCTCTCTCATTTTTCTCAGTTTTTCCTTCACCCAAATACCTCTCCCAAGTTGTAATGTACATTTCCAACTTATTGTCTTGTGAGAAATGCTATTGCATTGGTTTGCTGTTTGTCCTTTGTCTCGCCATTTTTTTTTGTTCCTGTTCCCTTCCCTAATTAAGGTAAATGTATACACAATACACAGGGTACCAAAATCAAACACAGCAGGGGATAAACCATAGGGGAACATCTCAAAGAAAATAGAGATCACATAGTACATCAAAAAAAGCAACCGCAAATAAATATCTGTTTCCATATCTTGGAGTTCATTTTGCTCAGCATCAGCTTAAATGGTCAAATATATGCATAACAAAGCCCCTGGAAAATAGTAGTTTCATGGACACTATATCATGAAAACAACATGTCAACTGTTTTTGATGGTAAAGGTGGGATTAAGATTGGTGAATTAACGATTTTGATAAAGGAATTTCAAAAGATTTAAAAATTTATGACAGGTAAATTTTAATTGTTCAAACTTTTTAACAACTTAGCCTATTAAGAAAATTTAACATTGTCTGGGAAAATAGGCTTTCATGCAAAGAAATCCATGGAGACTTAGCTGAGAGGGAGCAATGTGGGTGAATATGGCTCATTTTCACACTAAACAAACAAACCTCACAAATCTTGCTGTAAATCCTGTAGGTTCCCTTGAGAATTGTCCTTACCCAGGGAATATACTCTCACTGTGTAAAACAAAGTTGTAGTGGAATTTAAATTCAAAATTCTTTTTAAAAAAGACATCAAAATTTGTGAATGGACATTTAATAACCAAACAGTAATTCTCTGAAAAAGAAGGAAATATAATTCAAAATCACTTGACTTTATTAAAAGTAAGAGAAAAGAGTAATGAAGAGAGATGAGAGAAACCATAGAGGACTGTTTTCTCTCCGGTGGTGTAATGGTTTCTTGATCTTGATTCTTCTATTCTATCTTCATAAGCTATGAAGTCACAGCTCAGGACTGGAGTAACCAGTTCAGACAAAGAATACTCACAGAATGGGGGCTGGGAAAGTGGCTCAGTGGTAGAACGCTTGCCTTGCATGCCTGAGGCCCTGGGTTCAATTCCTGAGCATCACATAAGCAAAAAAAAAAAAAAAAAGCCGGAAGTGGAGCTGTGGCTCAAGTGGTAGAGCGCTAGCCTTGACCAGAAGAGCTAAGGGACAATGCCCAGGCCCAGAGTTCAGGCCCCACGACCGGACCAAAAAAAAAAAAAAAACACAGAAGAAAATATTAGCAGTAGATGTAGGTGATTTATAACCTTAGACAATCTATTTAAATCTCTTCAAAATTCTCCCCTACCCTAAACTGCCCTCTTTGAACAGCTTTGTTTACTTTTCCCAAGACTGCCCTCCATTAACTGTTTAAAATTTTGTGAGGTCATATACATACTTTCTAGAGATTGCTGTTTGTTTGAAATTTTTGTGTGTTTTTGTTTGTAGTTGTGTTTTTAACTGAATTTCAAAAGGTTGTGCAAGTGTGTTAAAATTAAATATGTCCATCTAATTGTCCAATGCTCTTGGATCAGAGTCACTCCTATCATTGTCAACCAACCCTTTCTCCATGATTTATTTCAGATTTACCACTTCCTTTATTACATGTGTACATTGAGTATTCTAGCTGTACTTGCCCCTTGTTCCATTTTTCATTCATTCTATGTCTTTACTATTATTCCTTTCTGGTTTCAACTTCCTGATATTCATTCTATTAAACTGTCTGTTAATACTTTGAAAGGTTTATATACATTTCATGGAGTTTCAATCCTACATATACTTAAACTGATGTCAGCATATACTTCCATAATTCATTCATCTGTAATTACAATTTGCAAGACTGGAGACGTGAAGCATCTAAACATGATTTTATTCTCATCTTTTTGGAAGATTAATCTTTAGTCAACAAGAAAGTTTAAAAATCGCTTAGAATTTATAGCTAACTACCAGTTTTTATAAATGGCTTTGTGCAATGGTGTGTGATTATTTTATTTTACATAGGATATTTTCTACTACCTATAAGTTTTGGAAAAAGAAGAAAACTAAAATTTACTACTATAGAGGAATATGATAGAAATAGAAGATAGATTATAGGTTTGTCACATCTCTGATCAGTACCCATATTCAAGACTTAAAGTCATATTTATTACTATGTTAGACAGATAGGGAAAATATATGATAAGGCAACACATGATAAGGCAACTATTAGTGACTTTTTAAAATGTACCTTCTTATGTGATGAAATTTATTAGCTAATATTTGGGTTTGAATTATGGGAGGCTGATCTATTTAACACATTTCTGGAAGGCACCTACTGAACAACGCAAATGGTGGGAGATACTATTTCTACACTTTAATTAATGATTGAACTTATTTTGCATTAGTGCTGGGTAAATAAATCAACTCTATTGTAACTTGATTCCTACACTTGAAAAACTTTTAATGTCACTATCATCTACTTGTCAAGTGTTATTTTGGTGAATATGATTCTAGAAAGTTTATTTGAAAAGGAATATACTTGAAAGAGATTAAATGTAGGTTATCATTGGTTTGAGAATGACAACATTTTTATACTACAGAACCAAGTTTTACTGAAGTACCAGTGTTTTGAAGCACTAGGGTCTTCTCAATTAGTTTTTTTAAATTATATTTGACATCTAAGTCAAGTTTTCCTAGCCTTGGTAGAACAATTATGGAACTATCATTCCAGGAAATTTTTTGGCCTACTTATGCTGGACTGAAATCTTTCATTTATCATTAGCAGAGAGGTATTAAAAATCTTGTGACATTTGTGATTTTGTTTACTAATATGGGCTTGTCATCTGTAAATTGAAAGTTTGAACTACAGTACTTTCACTCATATTTTGTGATCTCCTCTTTCATTTGAAGTTGCCTTAAATTTCACAATTGCTTGCTGCTAATTACTGCAAGGAATTGGGGCCCTGAAATATTCTAGGAAATGAAAAATTGAGATGGGTCTTCAATTACATTCTGTTAGCATTTTGGATGGGCCAAGGTTAGAAGACTTGCCATTGTTATCTGATGATGCAGATAACCTGGGACCTGGTATCCTCGGACCCGTGGGTACTGTAGAAGAATAATAGCTTTTAGGCATAATATGGAGAAAAACACTTTGGGACCAGCGAGTTAATACAATAAACAAAGCAGCAGTGTAAAATCTCTTCTAGATTAGAGGAAAACAATACTGTTTTGTTTTTTTTTTTTACTATGTGAATTCAGAAGACCAAGAACACTTAGAAGGTATCACAAGTTTATACCAAAGACATTGCATTGATACTTTTTATATTCGAATATCTATTCTAAACCTAATTATTTATGTTCCAATCTATTTATGGGAATAAATTTCAATTTATTTGTCAAATTATAAATTAATTCTAGTAAGATTTACTGTGTGAAATTCAAGATCAGCACATATAAATATAAAATATATAAGTATATATAATATAAGAAATTGTTATGCATTGATCTGTTGTGGTTAGGGTATCAAAGGCAAATCTGTTTTAAAGTATTATTCCATTATCTCTACCTCAGTTTTTGGTAGAGTTAGACCTAAAGCTTTACCATTTGTAAATGTAAAGCCTGGAGGCAAGAGGAAACACTTTGATTTAAACATTACCAATTTAAGGCCTAATATCGAGGAGAAATATATAGACTTCTCCAGGAGCTATGAAAATATTTGGTGATGGAAAGTCAGTAGTGTAAGTTTCTGCCTGGTTGTATGGTAGACAGGCCAGGATATTAAGTAAACATGCATATGAACAACATTTTCACCTTCTTGGCTTTAGCTACTTTTGAAATAATAGGTAAAATAAATATTATATATATGTATATATGTATATATATATATTGTTGTTTGGGTCCAGTCATGGGGCCTGAACTCTGGGCCTGGGCCCTGTCCTTCAGCTCTTCAGCTCAAGGCTAGTGCTCTACCACTTGAACCACAGCACCACTTCCGGCTTTTTTCTTTTTCCTTATGTGGTGCTGAGGAATCAAACCCAGGACTTCAGGCATGCAAGACATGCACTCTACCACTGAGCCAACTTCCCAGCCCAAACAATTATATTTTGATAAAATACCTTCTATTCTGAACAGTTCGGTCTGAAGTGTTCATCTCTCTATGATCCCTTGTAACTAAGATTAGTTTTGTTCCAGTAAGACAATCTATGCTGTCAGTGTAAGATATTCTGGTTGGTCTGTTCCTACATGGAAGAAGGGTAAGGGTCAGGAAGACATTTGTGCCACAGAGACCTCATTTAGGAAATTTTAAGCTGCAGAAGTTTAGAAGTGGATCTTAACCAAGGCTTACTTTGAATCCATTAGCTCCACAAAGATAACTCAGTTGATAAATAAGTACTTGAAAAGCCATCACCTTTGGACTTAGCTGTAAAAGCTTCAAAATATGATCAAATTTAAAATGAAAATGACAAAATTGTTATTGACAAAAAATTGCAAATGTGAGTAATCGACCAAACAATATAATTTTTTTCCACTATAGACAGAAATTTAGAGAAATAAGATCAATAGCATTTTTAGGAACAATAAGGGTTCCTTGTTACAAATAGGCAACCATGAATATGTGCCTGTATAAAGATTGCATCAATAACTACTTAAATTTAGAGGATACTACATGCTTCAGCAGCAGGTCTACCCAAATTACAACAATACAGAGATTAAAATGGTACTTGCACAAGGATGGTATGAAAATTTGTGAAGTATTCCATATTTTTCATTCTTCAAATGCAATAAATGAAAAACAGTTGTTAAAAAGTTGATTACAAAAATACAAGTGTAACAATACATGTAATTCATAGAATTTAAAGTTAGTTTGACATCAGTGTATTAAATCTTCACCTTAGAAAGGCCCTTACATAGCATAACCTTTATAAAACTTGAAATTAGATAACATTGTCATTTTATCCTAAAGAAATAAAATTTAAACCATGCTCATAGGGGCTTCCGGGAAGATGGTGGAGGAGAAGCTGAAGGCTAAACAAGCTCTCGCATAGAAAGCAGTTTTAGAGTTCCAGTGAACAGTCCTAAGCCAGAGAATCACACCAAGTGTGCCATCACAGTACACAGAGTTAGGCCAGAGAGGGAAAATCCAGGCAAGGAGACAGATCTGAGCATTTGCCAGCAGCTTCGGCAACAGCGGTGGCCATAGTCGCCATCCTGTAACACAGAGAGTCCAGGACAAAGGAGCCACATGTGGTTGGTGAGCAGATTCTACTCAACAATAGCAAGAACTGACAAGGAGCAGACATCTTCATCCTGCGGTTCACAGACCAGAGACGACCCAGGAACCAAGACTCGGTGAAAGTAGAAGCCTAACATCCTCACTCCTTCTCAGGGAGCAGAGGAGAGAAGGCCACCCCTCCCCCCCACAACCGGACATCTCCATCTTGGATACTGAAAAAGCTCAGTGGAGCTGCTAGCTCCAACTAAGGCCTTGGAAGAAAACTAGAGTCATTTAGCAGGTCACAAGAACCTAAATTGACCTGCCAGACTCAGCTTCACCCCGGGAAATGTCACCCAGCTCAGGCGCAAGCCCCAGGAATGGCTTTCTTCACTGGGTAATCAGAGCCAGAGGCTGCCCCTCCCTTAAGCAGCCTTGACAATCAATTGAAATTCAGTAAACATAAACCCAGAGAGTGGCTCCAGCCTGGGCTCGTGAGTTTCTAACAAGCTAGCCCTCAGGAAAAGCTAATGTTTGCTGAAAAGCCTCAACTCTACCCAGAACCTAGCCTCATCACAGCATCTCCAAACGAGGAAAAAGCCATCTCCCTCTTTGTGATAATCAAAGCAGATCCCCCTCCCATTAAAGTAACCTGAGAGGAGGATCACAAAATCCTAGGTAAAGCAGAGCATTTTTTGGCCTGTTCAAACTGACTTAAGAAACCAACCAAGCCACAGGAAAATCAAACACCACAAGCAGATCAGAGACTCCAACAAGAGGCTGGTTACAGACACAAGGGAGATACAGGATTTTTCCCACCACTCCCAAAAAAATCAAAATATTTTTTCTTTTTTTTGTACATTTTATAAAAAAAATTTTCTAAAACTTTTTTTTAATTTTTAATTTTTACCTTTTTTGAAAATAAATGTTTCCTAGTAACTTTTTTTCCCTCTTATACTTCTTATTTTAGGAGTATATTTGTGTGTGCGTTTTTCTTTCTTTTTTCTTCTTTAAATTTTTTTTTTGTTTTTTGTTTTGCTCTATTGAACTTCTGATCTTTTTTTCTTTCTTTCTTATCCTTTTCACCTTTTCTTCTCTTTCATTCTTTTTTATGTGACTTAATTGTTTTTCTACACATCCTCAGATATACCCATAGTCGATTATTAGACCTTCTCCTCCATTGTGTACACACTTAATCCACAAATTTATTACTCAGTTCAAAACCTCTTAGACTTAAATTCCTTGATAGCAGTACTACCTCTTTATACCTATATAATATTTTAGCTATTTTTATTTTTAAGTTTTCCACATCTCCTTTATATCCCTCCTCTTCTGCATTATATGCATGTTCTTCTCTCAATATTTCGTTTTCGTATCTACATAATATTTTAATTTTTACTTTTCTATTTTTTCTGGTCTCTTTTTTTCCCCTTTCTCTTTCTTCTTTTTTTTTTCTCTCTCTACTTTCATCCTATTCACCTATTTCCTGTTTTGAGATTAGGACTTAGTTAACTCTCCCTGTGCCTTCCCACATCTCTCTATTCCTATTTTTTACCCACATCTCTCCCTAAACCTAATAATTTCTGGCTTGCCAAATTTGCATTTGCGGTTTGTAGCCCATTAATATATAGTTGTTTGACGTTGAATAGATGTATCCATTGAACGAGATTGTATCTGCAGACTATTGACTGTGCAAATACAGACTTTGGTTGACGCTTGCCTTAAGTTAGAGTTCTAGCACAAAACTGGTGTTTCATTCATCCCAAATGGGCAGAACAAACCTGAAAAACACAGGAAAAATGGCAAGTCCGGGTATCTCAACTCCCACTCATGGTAATCAGGAGGCAGAACAGATAATGAATAATCCAGAGGAGAGAAAAGATTAATCACCTATAAAGGGAAACCAATTAGAATCACCTCAGATTTCTCAGCAGAGACAATCAAAGCAAGAAGAGCCTGGAATGATGTATGCCATGCCCTAAAGACAAACAACTATCAACCAAGAATACTGTACCCAGCTAAATTCTCCTTTATAACTGAAGACCAAATAAAAACCTTCCATAGCCAAGAAAAATTGAAACAATACATCTCCACCAAACCAGCCCTACAAAAGATTCTTAAAGATGTCCTACATATAGAAAACTAACAAGACCACAATAAAGGCCAAGAAAATGCACCCAAACTGAGAATCCAAGAAGATAGGAAGAACCCAGTTTACATAGACCCCAAGAAGGTAGATAACATGGCTAGAACTCCCAAATACCTCTCAGTCCTATCTCTCAACATTAACGGACTTAATTCTCCAATTGACATAGACTGTCTAGTAGGACTAAAAAGCAAGATCCTTCTATCTATTGCCTTCAGGAGTCACATCTTGCTGGTAAACACAAAAATATATTCAATGTTAAAAGCTGGAACAAAATCTACCAAGCAAATGGCCCCCATAAACAGGCAGGAGTTGCAATCCTAATATCAGATAAAATAAACTTCCAATTAAAATTTGTGAGAAGAGATAAACAAGAGGTAAAGAAGGTCACTACATATTAATTTTAAATATCTATTCGAAAAACAATGGAGCACCCAAATTTATCCAAGAAACACTACTTTTCCTCAAATCCCACAGAGATCCAAAGACAATAATTGTTGGGGATTTTAACACACCACTCTCCCCACTAGATAGATCAAGTCGGAAAAACTCAACAGAGAAACTGCAGATCTAAACAACTGCATAGATCAAGTATATTTAACAGACATCTATCGAATATTTCTCCCAGCAGCATCAAAATACAAGTTTTTCTGAGCAGCACATGGAACATTTTCTAAAATAGACCACATTTTAGGCCACAATGCAAACTTGTCCAAATTCAGAAACATTGAAGTTATACCTTGCATTCTCTATGACTACAAGGGAATAAAATTAGAATGCAACACCAAAAGCCACCAAAGAAATTCCTGTAACACATGGAGGCTGAAGAACACACTGTTGAATAATGAGTGGGTCATGGAAGATATTAGAAAGAAAATCCAAATGTTCATGCTATTCAACAAAAATGAGCACACAAATTACCATCTCATCTGGGACACAGCAAAGGCAGTACTCAGAGGCAAATTTATACCTTTGAGCTCCTACATCAACAAATTGGAGAGATCTGAAACCAACAATTTAATGAGATATCTGAGCCTCCTTGAAAAAGAGCAGCAAGATATACCCCAATATAATAGATGGAAAGAAATAATTATTTTAATTAATTAATTAATTAAAATTAAAATTAAATCAATATTAAATGAATTAGAATTCAAAAAAACTATTGGAAAAAATAAAAAAAAAAACAAAGAGTTCATTGCTCGAAAAAATTAACAAAATTGACAGGCCCTTCACAAATCTTACCAGGAAAAGAAGAGAACAAACCCAAATAAATAAACTCAGAAATGAGAATGGAAACATCACCACAGAAACAACCAAGATTCAGGACATTATAAGGGAATACTTCTCAAAACTTTATGCTAATAAGTTTGAGAACTTGGTAGAAATGGACCTTTTCCTAGCAAATATTGACATGCCAATACTAAAGCAAGATGAGTTAAACCATCTTAACAGGCTCATATCAAGCATTGAAATAGAAACAGCAATACGAGACCTCCCATATAAGAAAAGTCCAGGTCCAGATGGTTTACAGCAGAATTCTACAAGACCATTAAAAGCAGAGCTCACAGCAATATTACTCCAAACCTTCAGTGATATTGAACGAGAAAGTTCACTACCGTACACATTTTATAAAGCCATCATAACTCTCATCCCAAAATCAGGCAGGGAATAATCAAAGAAAGAGAACTATAGACCCATTTCTTTGAGGAACATTGATGCAAAACTTCTCAACAAAATTTTGGCCAATCGTCTTAAACAATGTATCCAGAAAATCATACACCACAATCAAACAGGATTCATTTCAGGGATGCAAAGCTGGGTCAATATTCCCAAATCAATTAATATAATTCATCACATCAACAGGAGCAAGGATAAGAACCACATGGTTATCTCAATATATGCAGAAAAAGCATTTGACAAGATACAACACCCCTTTATGTTGAAGGTTCTGGAAAAATTAGGAATTATGGAACATTCCTCAATATAATAAAGGTTATATATTACAAACCTACAGCCAGCATTATACTTACTGGTGAAAAGCTAAAGCCATTTCCACTTAACTCAGGAACAAGACAAGGATGTCCACTATCACCACTTCTCTTCAATCTAGTATTAGAATTCCTGTCTACAGCAATAAGACAAGATGCAAACAAAGGTGATACAAATAGAGAAAAAAGAAATAAAACTCCCCCTCTTTGCAGATGACATGGTCCTGTATTTAAAGAATCCCATAGACTCCACTCCCAAATAATCAAGTTGATTCAAAACTTTGGCAAAGAAGCAGGGAATAAAATTAACTCCCCAAAATCAATGGTTTTTCTGTATGCCAACAATGAGAAAAGTGGCTGAAATTAGGAAAACAACTCCATTTGTAATAGCCCCACAAAAAATAAAATACCTAGGAATTAACTTAACCAAAGAAGTGAAGGAATTTTATGATCAAAACTGTAAAAACTTGAAAAAGGAAATCAAAACAGAACGTAGAAAATGGGAAAAACTCCCATGCTCCTGAACTTGGAAAGATCAACATTGTGAAAATGGCAATACTTCCCAAGGCTATCTACAAATTCAACACGATACCTATCAAAATTCCAACCTCATTCTTCAAGGAAATAGAAGAGGCAATAAAAAATTCACATGGAACAATAAAAGACCCCAAATAGCAAAAACGCTCCTGAACAGAAAGAACACTGCTGGAGGAATATCAATACTAAATTTCAAACTATACTACAAAGCCATAGTAATCAAAACACCATGGTAGTGGCACAAGAACAGACTTCAGGACCAATGGAATAGAATTGAACACCCAGAAATGAACCTACAGACCTATAGCCATCTAATCTTCTATAAGGGAGCTAAAAAAAATAGAATGGAAGAAAGACAGCCTTTTCAGTAAATAGTGCTAGCAAAATTGGTTAACTACTTGTAAAAAATTAAAGCTAGATCCTTATATATCACCCTGCACCAGAAGCAACTCCCAATGGATCAAAGACCTCAGAGACAAAGCAGACACTCTGAAAACATTACAGGATGGAATAGGAGAAACGCTAGGTCTCCTTGGCGCAGGCCGAAATTTTTTTAATAGAGACCCAGAAAGGCAACAAATCAAAGAAAGTTTGGACAAATGGGATTGCATGAAGTTGTAGAGCTTCTGCATCGAAAAGGACATAGCTAGCAAGATCAAAAGAAATCCCACAGACTGGCAGAAGATCTTCACAAGCCAAACAACGGACAAAGGTCTCATATCTAACATATACTTGGAATTCAAAAAATCAAACCACCCAACAACAAATCGTCAAAGAAACAACTGCCCAATTAATAAGTAGGCTAAAGACTTAAAGAGAAACTTCTCTGAAGAAGAAAGAAGGATGGCCAATAGACACATGAAGAAATGCTAAACCTCCCTAGCCATAAAAGAAATGCAAATCAAAACAACATTAAGATACCACCTCACCCCAGTTTGAATGGCAAAAATCAAGAACTCTAAAAACAACAGATGCTGGAGGGTATGTTGGTGGGAGTCTAAACTTGTTCAACCACTTTGGAAAGTAGTATGGAAGTTCCTCAAAAGACTCCTCATTGAGCTCCCCTATGACCCAGCAATCCCACTTTCGGGCATTTACCCAAATGTTTACAAACAAGACCACACTAAAGCTACCAGCACAACTATGTTTATTGCAACATTGTTTACCATAGCTAAGATATGGAACCAACCCAGATGCCCCTCAGTAGATGAATGGATCAAGAAAAAGTTGTATATATACACAATGGAATTCTATGCCTCCATCAGAAAGAGTGACATTGCCCCATTTGTTAGGAAATGGAAAGACTTGGAAAAAAATATATTAAGTGAAGTAAGCCAAGCTCAAAGAAACATTGGTCCCATGGTTTTCCTTATTTGCAATATCTAGTACATGTCTAAGTCAAGCAGAAAAGATCAGATAAGGTGATATTAGGGAAATGAACCCTAAGATATGTATTCGATTGTTTTTTTTTTCTTTCATGCGATTGTTTCTTAATCATTTATAAGATTATTTCTTTGTTGCTTTGTATGTCCCTCCCCCACAGTATAACTCCTGCTTTCACTGTATTTGATGTCGGTGTAATTTGTGGAGGGGAAGGTCAAAAACAAATCGTTTAAATAAGGATACAGGTAGACCCATGGCAACAATGAGAAGTACAAGTTGTTATTTAGAAAACGAAATTTACAACTTTGGTGGGGGGGCGGAGGGGAGGATAAGAGGGGAAGGAGTGGGGAGGATGGGAAGGGATGGGACGGGGAATAAAACATGTTTTCTTTCATGTGGTTGTTTCTAATACATTTGTAAGATGATTTGTTTGTTGCTTTATGTCCCTACCCCACGGTCTAACCCCTGCTTTCACTGTATTTGATGTTGGGATAATTTGTGGAAGGGAAGAGAAAAAAAGAAATCATTTAAATAGGGATACAGGTGGACCCTTGCAACAATGATATGTACAAGTCATTATGTTGAAAAATGAACTTTACAACTTTGGCCTGGTAGAGGGTACTCAAGGGTAGGTGGTAGGGGGAGAGTTGGTGGAGGTGAGGGTTTGAGGGTGCGAGATAGGAAGGGATGGGAAGGGGAAACAAAGGAGGAGGCAACAATTCTTAATAAGAAATGTACTCATTATCTTGCCCAAGTAATTGTAACCCCTTTGTATGGTATTTTCACAATAAAAAAAATCGTAATTTAAAAAAAAATAAAAAATAAATATAAAATAATTAAAAAAGAAATAAAAGAATATAAGGACCTTAGGAAAAGGAATCTTAAACTTTTTCTATATGGAATGTAATCTGAAAGGACACATTTATTAATGAACATATATATTATAAAACATTGTAGACTTCAAAGTACTATATCTAGAAGACAATGAAATAGATTATGGACTTTACACAAACATAGATACCTTTTGTAGACAAGCAACAGGAATATCTTTAGTTTCTATACTATTCATTTCAACCGATAAGTTAAAATTAAAAAAAATCACAAACTCTGCAGAAATCATTATAGATGCATACAAACAACTCTTGAATATATTTTGACATCAAAGTCAGGCAATTCACGTGGAAGAATACTATAGAATCCATCAATTTTTTAATTAAGATATTGCTGTTGCTTTGATTATGAAAATATTTTGTAGGGACACAAAGGATGGACTGGCACTTTTGAAATTTAAGAAACTTAACCAAACCATTTCTACATAGGAGAACAATTTGTACAGCCATCCACAACTTCAAGGAGGTAGTGATACATACTTATCCTTTTGGTAATATCAAATGCAGTTTCTTCCAAGTTGTTCTTCAGGCCCCGTTTGATATTATGGTTCAACAGAAGGAGATACAGCATATCTTTGCTATTTCTATTTCCAGCAGCAAGATGCAAGGGTGTCAAGAGGCCTTTAGTTTGGGGATTGGTATCTGCATCATGATGAAGTAAGAAAGAATCCATTCTGGTGTTATTCCACATATAAGCACTGTGCAGGGGTGCCAAGCCATTCAGAGTTATTGCATGAATATCTGCCTTGAGCTACCAACTCATGGACAATGTCTAAATGTCCAGTCTAGGCTTCCAGATGAAGAGGGGTATACTTACCTCATCCCTAGTATACATATGAGTGGCCTTTTTGGAAAGTAGTCTCGGCACTGTAGTAAGCCGATTAATTTCGGCATACCAAAGAAGAAATTTGCATGGATTCTTCTCCGTTATTTTCTTGCAATTGATACCATTCCTCACGTTTTTATCTTGTTCCTTGTCTTCATCAGAATTGCCTAACCAGAGACTATGAGTACCAGTGGGAATGAAGTGTCCATATATTTCCCCAAAAGCTGACATTGGTTGAACTGGTCAGAAAAATCGGGTGAATTTTCTGCATATGATTTTTCACCATGATTTATTTTCTCTTTTTCCATTTTTACTATTCTAAATTATTCTAACTGGAGATTAGTGAATTGATAGAGAGCAGAAGAAAGATTTTCCTCCCTATTCAAATGCACAGACTGAAAATATGGACCAGTGGTGTCTTCATGTGCAGCTTATTCTAGGAAGGAGAAAATAGGAAACAATGCCTTCTACGTAAATGATTTGGGAAATACCATGATATAGTGTAAGAGAACTTACTATTCAATATATGAGCTTTAAGAACTTTCTAATAGTTCCATTATTTATTGGTACCCAACATTAGAAAAAAATGTATAATACAGTAGTAAAATAGAAGTCCTTTGCATGACTACTTAAATTCCTTTTTTTTAAAGACACTTGGTTTCATCTAAAAAAGTAGGCCTATCTATTGTCCTCAAGTGATATTGGTGATTGAAGATGCTTAATAAGTCAAAATGTATTAGTATTCCTTTGATATCAATTAAATTTCATTTTTCTTCTTGGAGAATATAATGATCAAAGCAATAGTTCAGAATCAGCAAGCAATAGTTCAGCATCATGCTTCCAGTGCAAGTGGATCACCAGTAAGTAATCCTCGATACCATTTTCCACAAAAGTTTTTCACAAATACAATCTGCCTGCCTTCTCTAGCTGCTTTCCTAGCCTGGACCTGTTCTTTCATTGTGCAGGAAAAGTATGATTCAACTGATTTCAGTCATTTTTGTTCTTATAATTATCAAGGATTTAGATTATTTTTTTAAAAAATTAGTTGTGGGGCCTGAACTATGGGCTTCGGCACTGTTCTTGAGCTCTTCAAATCAAGGCAAGCGCTCTACCACTTGAGCCACAGAATCATTTCTGTGGTTCTGTTTATGTGGTGCTGATTTGGGAAATGGCAGAGCAGAAAGTGAAATGATGCAACCAAAAATATAAAAGCAAAGTAAATTAGGACAATTATGGAGCAACCATATTGTCTATGAGAATCATGAAAGAGAGAGAGGAAGAGAGATACAGATGTGCATTGACCTATCTAGACACAAAATCAATGCTTCTTATCTATTTACAAAGCAAACAATTTTATTTTTTATTTGTTAAAAAGATGGAAAGAGAATTTATGTATTTACTTGAAATTAGTACATACATTTTTAGTCGCCTACATAAAGAGACATAGCTCTGACCAAATTACAGACAAAATTTTAATCCTTGGTCTGGGAAGGTGGCTAAGTGCTTTTCTTGTAGCTTAGTACAGTACGGATACTGCTTGCCAAAAAGGCCACTCATATGAATACTAAGGATGAGGATGAGTATACACCTCTTTATCGGGAAGCCTAGAGTGGACACTTAGACATTGTCCATGAGTTAGTAGCTCAAGGCAGATATTCTGCAGTAAATCTGAATGGCTGGACACCCCTGCACAGTGCTTATATGTGAAACATATTGCAGCACACACACACACACACACACACACATCATCATCATCAGATTTCTTCTTAAGTATTTTTTGTGTATGGTCTTAAGAAGAAATTTACATTACTAACTTGAATTTCTGACAGAACAATATAATCACTGTACATCTTGCTTCTATACTCTCAATATTAAATTGCTATCTAAGTATGTGCAATAGATAAATATAGGAAAAAGTAGGAGCCACACTGGTGGCTCATGTCTTTATTCCTAGCTAATCAGAAAGACAAAATCTGATGATTATGGTTTGAAACCAGACAAAGAAAAATAGTCCATTAGATTCTGGTTTGAAAGTAACCAGCAAAAGCTAGAAATGGAGCTGTCTTACAAGCGGTAAAATGCTAGCCTTGAGAAAACGAAAACAAAAGAATAACAAATTCTGGGACAGAGCTAGGCCCTGAGTTCAAGCTCTAGTAGTAGTATTTAACTAATGAAGGAATGAATTAATTAATTACCTAAAATAAAATAAGTGGTCACATGTGGTGGGGCGGTAAAATGTAACAACCCTGGTACTGGAATATGTATTATTTTGTAATAAGGCAAATTATCATTTGTCCTAATCACTACTACTTTATTTGAACTATTTTGTACAATAAACCCTGAATTTGGCATGCGTGTATATGTGTACATGTGCACACATGTGTGTTTAAGTGTGTGTGTATGTGTGTGTGTGCTGTTGCAATGTTGCTTGCCAATATGAACAGGATGAGACTGAAAAGAGCTGTGTTGAAATGTTTTTATTTATCAGTGTTCTGTCCTGTCATTTCAGTTGAACCATCCTTCTGTACATTTTATTTGTTACTAACATCATCATAATCAAAGCATTTACAACATTAAGTTAGATAAAAGAGATCATTTTCAGCGCTTAGTATATGTTAGGTAAAAAGATACACATATAATTGGGTAGTATGTTATTGGTGTAAGATGACTGTCAGTTCAAAATATGTATTTGACCTCTTAAATTGGTTATATTTTTAAGAAATACTCATGGAGTGATTTTGACTGACTTGAACAAATAGGTATTACTCTCTGGTTATTTCTGTGAAACTCAAGGTGGATAAACTCTTTCTGGATTTCTGTTGAAAATAACTTTATTTGTAAGATTGTATCTATTCACACTAAGATAATAAACCCCGTATTTTTAAGGTTTGAATATCCCATCATATTGACTGAAAATCTGTATTGTGGCTATGCTTGTTAGATATATAGTTCAAAAAAACAAACAAAAACATGTGTCACCTCCAGATTGTGGATGCATTTGAAGTTTGTACATACAAAGGTTTCTTCATTAATAGTTCTTTTGTGGGAGTAATAGCACAACTTTAACAAATAAGGCTTTTCAAATATGTTTTCCAATATAAATAACGTCCTAGACCTTGTCTTGCAATTTCTGAAAACCATTTAAATATTTTACTATTATTTTAGTTCATTGACTATACAGCTAAAGACATTTCTGAAATAAATATTGTTAAGATCTGAAAATGTAACTGGGTATACAGGCTTTTTATGCATCATTTTATGAAAAGCCAGTTTTTATGAAACTAAAAGAAATAGAATAAAAGAATGTAAGTGAATTGGGTAACCCAATTATTAGTATAATTTTGTTTTCTATTAGCACAGTCCTTTGAATGTAGATGATGCAGTTAAATTATTTTTGTCTCACTGTGCTTCAGTTATTTTTAGATTATTTGTAGTTATAAAAATGAATTTGTAGTATAAATAAAGGTCTTTTAAAATGATTAGGATTAATCTTGTGCTTTGTATTCTACTCCCATGAAAATGAGTTATTTTCAAGTGTTAATAGTTTATAATTGAATCTTCAGTATCATAAGAAATTTTGAAAAAAAATTGGTAGTATTGATGTCTTTTTGTGGGGGAGGGGTCCGGTAGTGGGGCCTGAACTCTGGGCACTGTCCCTCAGCACTTCAGCTCAATTCTAGTGCTCTACCACTTGAGCCACAGCGTCACTTCCAGCTTTTTTTCTTTTTGCTTTTGTGGTGCTGAGGAATCGAACCCAGGGCCTCATGCATGAAAGGCAAGCGCTCTATCACTAACCCACCTTCCCAGCCCTTCATGTCTTTTTAAACCAATAGTATTCACAAAATGGAGAGTCTTTAATTCATACTTAGTGTCTATGATTTTTAACCTCTCATTCCTAACATTAATGATAGGTCAGAGTGCATTTTTGGTTATAGGAAAAATAAAATATTTATCTAGGGTCAAAGGTGATTTTTATATCAGTCTTGCTTTAATAGCATTTTAAATGTTGGGTATAAAAAGCAATCAAAATACTTCCTAATGGTAAACAACTAAGTTGAGCTACAATTTGGAAATGATTGGTCCATAAGAACTGTAGTCTGTTTCCATCAGGAATTATGGAGGTCATTCTTTCAGTAAGACAGTGTTAAACAGAGATAGTGTCCCCAGGCAGTTCAGTGTTTAGTGAAGGGTTAAAATATGATTTCTACTATTTTGAGCTAGAAATCAAGAATGTTATACATTAGCAGTTCTTTTCACCAGGGAGGTATGCATTGATTATGAACTTTGAGTATTCATATTACAGTTCCCTATTTTCTAACAAAGATAAAGTGAAATATTATGAGTGTACACAATAATTCTGAGAAATTTTCCTAGAATTTGTAGACTAAGTGCTGGTATTTTAGTCATAAAATAGAATGAGGTTAATTGATACAGTGGGAGATGAACCTCAGGCTAACACTTACCATGTGTGCAATGTTGTACTAGTAATTCTAACTCTGAAGACTTCAATATCATCATCTGAGAATTAAAAATGTAAGGAGCTCCACTTTATGCAATTATTGTGAGGATTAAATTGTATAACATAGCTAAAGTACTTGGAAAAACAATCAATTAGCATTTGGCACATTCTACCTGTTATTTTATCATGTGATGAAATCTAGCATTTTTACTGTGATTTTATATGTGCAATGTGATGTATTGATATTCATTGCATTGATCACTTTTCTATCACTATGAGAAAAATACCTTCAAAGAAAATTTGAGGAAGAAACTATTATATTGACTCATGGTTTAAGAGAACGCAGTTTAAGATCAAATGTCTCCATTGTTTTTAATCATGTTTTTATTGTCTTAACTAGTTGTACACGGGAATTTACATTCAATAAATAAGTTTTTAAAGTATAATGTATCTTTATATAACTTTTCCTACCATTCCAAACATCACCCCACTTTAATTTTTTTTAGTTTCATATTATTTCCATTGAATATAATGTCTTCACTGTTACTCCATAACTCTCTTTATTCTTTCCATTTGAATTCCCCTCACATCTTCCAAGTGATAGTTTCCTGGTATTCATTTTTTTGGGATTAAAATTCAATTTTATAAGAAATTACACGTTTTAAATATTGCTCTGAAAAATGAGAGCTTTGGTTAATACTGTTGTTTAACTTGCATAAAATTCTGGCTTCCAAATATGCGACAGAACATGGGTCCTTTGTGTGTCTGGCTCTGACTTTATTTATTTAATATATTTTTAGATCTATCCATTTCTTTGCAAATAATGTAACAGTCCTCATAATGGATAGGTGCAGTACAATTGTGTATATATGACACACTCTCTCCAATCATCCTTCCGCCAAAGGGCATCTTGGCTGTTTCCATAGCATCTTGTCTATGGTGAATAGTGCAGTAATGAAGATAGTTGTGAAAGTGATTTTACTGTAACCTTTTGGAAGAATTCATCACTATCTTTCTGGGAGCAATCCTCTAGCCAGTTTTCCAGAATAAGCACATCCTTCCCTTCATCTCCATCACAACGTATTGCAAGTTCTCAAAAACAAACTACCCCATACAGGTCTCAATAAGCTAAAACCACACTGTGCCCATATTCTTTCAATACATTTTTAATAATTACATAAATTTAGTGAGAACTTTCTATGTACTTTCCTAATGTGGGAATGAGACATAAAAACAGAGTAAAAGAAAGAAATATGCATTTTAATTAGCTATTATCATATTTAAAATCTTTTTCAGCTCTAACAGCCTCACTTATTATTTTAATCTTTATTTGATTACTTCATCTATCCCCTAAATTATAACAGGTGAGTTAAATACAGACAAAAAGAAAAGTGTGGTTTGATTTTGACACTCATGTGCGAGGATGCACAATATGGGCAAATAGATGGATTGGAATTTATAGCAATTATCCATTTTGTTAAAGTAGAGATAGTTTTCCCAAACTGATTCATATTTCATTCAACAAAAAGAAACATGTAACAATTCCCTTTGCTTTCCTCCTCATTAACTTTTGTTTCCATTTTATTTTATAATCAAGGATGATTTCATATATGTACTGTAGATTCAAAAATATGTTAAACTATTTCTATCCGTATGTATTGATACACACACACACACACACACATATATATATATATATATATATATATTACTCAGGTTACAATGATAATTTATAACTTCTGTAACTATACAATTTACTAAATTATTAAAAACATCGATGGCTCATGCCTGGAATCCTGGTTACTCGGGAGGCTGAGATCTGATGAACATGGTTTAAAGCCATCCTGGGCAGGAAAGTCCATGAGCCTCTTATCTCCAAACAATCAACAGAAAATCAGAATTGGAACTGTGGCTCAAAGTAATAGAGTGGTAGCCTTGAGAGAAAAAGCTCAGGGACAACACCCAGGCTCTTAGTTCAAGAACTACAATCTACCCAAAAAATCTATTTAATTTACACCTGTGTAAGTAGAGTATTTCCATCACCCAAATGTATATCCATGCTCATTAGCAAGGTAAATCTCTTTTGTCTGAAGTACCACTAAACATTATCACTTAAATAGAAAGCATTGGAACGTGGGTTCATTCTATCTCTCTCATGGATTTTTCTCGATTCAAACACTCAAGTGCTACAGTTATTCCAATTATTTAAAATCATAGCATTTTTTTCTTTAATGCCCCTAATATTACAGTTTGAATTCAGTGTCTTGTGCCCCCTAAATAGGTGTTCTTACCACTTGGTCATGTGCCCAGCCCTAAATTATCCTGATTATTTTTCAGATAGAAACTGGCTTCCTACTTGTGTATGATCTTGGCCTCAGTCCACTTTATATTATTCTTCCTGGAATTTAGAATAATAAGTGCATGGTATTATGTATAGATCTTTCTGTCTAGTCTGGGCTTTAGCCACTGTTCTCACAACAGTGCACTCCCATGTAGTCAGGATTTTCAAAAGCTTGTCGTAGCTGATTTTTTAAATCTTTGCATTTCCTGCAGGTACTTGAGTACTGAATTAATTTGTGTTTTCTTGTTTTGTTTTATTTGAATGTATGTGTTGAGTTGTTCCTCACTTTTCCTGTTGTTTCTTTCCCTCAACTTCTTGCCTAAAGTGCTGAGAAAACAATTCCTCTTTCTCAAGATAAGGTGAACATTATTTATTCCAAAGTAATTTCAGTAACATTTAAACACCTTCATATCTATGAATGGTATACAAATCCTAAGCGTTGAGAAGGGTGTTTTTACTTTCACGGTAGTTTTGTCATAAACAGATCATGAAATATATGAAGATAATATAACTACAGATGCATGCCAAGAGGAGAAAACCCTATTATTAATTGTTTGACAGAGGCTTCCCTTCTAGTGAAAGAAATATATTACATGATACAGGATTTCACAAAATCATATTGCTAGGAGGAACCTAAACAATCATCTAATACTGTAGACTTGAGAGTGATGAATTGACTTCCTGAATAATTTACTTTTGGGTCAAATAAATGCAGGCTTCCAAAAAGAGAGTAGATTTTAGAGAAACATGATGAATTTTATGTAAATAGGTCCTTAGCTCATTTTGTTAATTTGTGAACTAATACAGGGAAATAAAGTACAACAAGGTAAAAATTAAAGAACTTCACATTGAAATACTCATTTGTGTGTGTGTGTTCATGTGCATGCGAGTATGCAAACGCACATGTGCTTATGCATGCATTCATCATTCTTGAGGCTTGATAGTGCCTGGGAACTATTACTCAGCTTCTGTGCCCAAGGATAGTGGTCTACCACTTCAGCCACTTCTGTTTTTATTTTTAGATAATCGCTTGTATTTTCATGATTGGACTGGCTTTGAACAGACTCCGAGTAGCTAGCTAAGCTTATTCAGCCTCTGAGTACCTAGTTAAAATTCTGGCTGTCCTCTATGCTTCCCTGCTCTTTTATTCATTTCCTGAGGTAATCACAAGCCTAAGTCATATATATGTCTAATTGCTTTAAAATAGTTACTGCTTGGTACCAGGGGTTCCCATGTATAGTCTTACCTACTTAGGAGGCTTGAGAACAGAACCCAGGCCAAAAGTTTAGTGGAATTCCTTCTCAATCTACAGCTGGGTGCATAGGATCATTTCCACCATCCTTCACTATCTAGTTACTAAGATTGCAAGGACTGCGGATCCAGGCCAGTCAAGGTAGCAGGCTAGACAAGTTGGTGTGCAACTCTGATGCCATTGATGATGGGAATGCTAAAAGGACAAATCAGGGAATGCTAAAAGGACAAATCAGGTGCATGTTCTTGTGGAAAGAAAACCCCTATCCTAAAATTAACCACTGATATGACGCTGGCCTATCAAGAAAAATATACCCCAAGTTGAAATACCCACAATTTCCCACAACCAAAATAAGTATATACATGAACATTCAAAAACTTAGTACAATCTGTTCTTTACTCTAATATCAGCTTTATCTGATTATCATATGATGTGACAGAATAGTTTTTTCATTAAACTTATGATAATTTAAAAAGAGCTAGAAAATTCTTTCTCATTTATTAAGTGCAAATGAATGGCAAATTGCCTTTTTTACATATTTGACTACCAGTATAAATTCGTCTTATGATTATTATTAATAGTAATATATTCTGATTTATTACTTTAAACTTTTTGCTTTTCTGCTGAAGTTGAAGTATTTAAATAGTATCATCAAAGTATATTTCTTGGGTATTTAAGGAAGTTTTTTAGAAAGTTTTTAACCAATGGCTTCTAAGAATTCTTAATTGGTGTATATTTTGGTTTATTTTAAATTTCAATTTAATTTTATTGTAATGGTAATATACACAGGGGTTAAAGTTACATAAATGAGGTAGTGAATACATTTCTTAGGGCAGGAACATTGTTATATCTTCCACCAATATTTTTGTACACTTAAAACAAGAACTACTGATGCTTTTGCTGTTGCTATTGATCATTGGGTACTTTTGCTTTCTTTGTTCATACATTTTTATTATAAAATTGATATACAGAGGGTTTACACTTAATTAAGTCATCTAAAGAGTACACTTCATTTTATTTTCTAAATTTCAAATTTTGGGCTTAAATGTTTTCATTTGTTTCTTTAGGATAATTCATTTTTTTCGGAGTTGTAGAATTAGTTAATTTATTTTTGCATGATTTTTACACATATAAATTATTCAGACACATATATTTTGCTTTTATAATATTTAACATGTGACTATTTAAAAATTGTTTTCTTATTTTTTATATGGTTAATGATGTTAAATAAATTTATTTTCTTATACTTATAAACATATTTGTCCAGGTAACAAATACTTACTGTATTTTCAAAAAGCACATACTTTATTAAGAAAGGCTTCATTATTTGGTCACTTTTTGGAAATATTTTTACTTGAGTTAAAAAAAAGTTTGAGCTCGGCATGGTGATTTGTGGCATCCATTTTCTAGCTCTGCTGGGAAGTGTAGATAGAGTTTGTAATTCGGGAGAGACTGGGAAACTCTGTGACCTTATTATAGAACTATTCAGGGTGAACTGATTAGAGGTATAGCCACTGCTACTGTTATATATGGCACCTCGCTATCATATTCTAAATCTTGAGTTAAAACACCAGTAACATCAATCTATTTTCAAATTAGAAGTGCAAATGTTTCAAAATGTTTATTATTTAAACTTATTTGCAAAGGTTCTCATTTCTTCTGTTAATTTTCAATTTACTTAAGCTATTAAAATCGAAGTATATTGTGACTATTTTATTTCTACTAAACTTTTAAATAGTACGAGCAATATTATGATTTCATATAACATACTTTTACTATTTGTGATATTTTTCTCCGTTTAATACGATAAAATCTACATTCCAAATATGTGTATGTGGTGTGTATATGTGTGTTTATGTGGTTTTTGTGTGTGTGTACTTTGTAATGTTTAGGAGGTCACACCATTGCTTCACACATGCAAGGCCAATGTTTTACCGCTGAGCTATACTGCCTAGTTATAATCCAAATAGTGTTTTAAATCATGACTTTGAAACTTTCATTCCTAGTATGTTCTTTCAAAATTATATATGATAAAATGTGATCCATATTCTATCCACTCTAGCAATTTTTATTGTTACTTAGAATATTTCCACTGCCTTTCCACTTCCAAACTCTTGTGTTTGTTATTGATAAAGGTTTTACTTTGCTTCTTTTCTCTCTTCATTTTTTCCTTTATAGTTTAGCTATTCTTTCTCTTATTTCTCTGGGAATTAATTATCATATTCCTATTATAATATCCTTACATTGTAACAGGTATATACAATGCTTTAATTTCTATTTTGTTTTTTCCCATTTTCACTGATTTTTGGTCCAAACTATTAGATGGATTAAAAAGAAACTTGACTTAGGACACTTTATTTTTCTCCTTCTCTTCTCTGAAGTCTTTCTGTTTTTTGAAACACAAAAGCAATGGTATATAGCTCCTACATGGTCCATCATTCTTTCCCCTCTCTCTGTCCTTTGTTGTACTGCTCAAGTTGTTATCATTCAGATTTATAATGCTACAGCATTATCTAAATCTTAACTCATTTCTAAATTAATTTTAGTTGTATCAAGTATTCTCTAAAGACATTTCTCTATATATATATCTGGGGTCTTGTGTTTTTACAAGGTACAAAATATGAGTGACTATCAAACATCTAGATATCTCTGTAGAATATTGGTCCACCTGCTCAATAAACTCTTATGTAAATTCAAGGAATACAGGTCAGTCAGAACAATCTTGTAAAATGGTATAGCTTCAGCCTTCATACTAGCTTTGAATCTTTTTACCATGTTTAGTAGTGAAGACAAAATAGTTCTACTATAAGAGCAGATACATAGAAGAATGTAACCGATTTGTCAAAAATAAATTCTTAGTTTTATGGTCAGTAAATTTTGAAAACTATCCTATAACTTTATGAAATAAAAATAAAATCTTAAATGGTGTATTGGCACTATTGTCTCTCGAGATTTAAAGAATGATCTTAGACTACTACCTCAATACTTTTTTGTTTTGTTTTGTTTTTTGTCATTCATGGGGCTTGAACTCGGCTTAGGCGCTGTTTGTGTGCTCTTCCGCTCAATGCGAGTGCTCTACCGCTTGAGTCACAACACCAGATCTGGTTTTCTAGTGGTTTATTGGATTTAATGGTCTCATGGACGTTCCTGCGTGGGCTGGCTTTAAACTGTGATCCTCAGATCTCAGACTCCTCAGTAGCTAGGGTTACAGATATGAGCCTCAGGCACCTGTCCTACCTCCATCTTTATACAAAAATTTAAAATAAAAAATTGATTATCAAACTAAATGTGAGATGTTGAAACCTATAAAACATAAATGTAAAAATTCATGACATTGCATCAGTAAAGGTTTCTAAAACTTTGATATGGAAAGCATTAGTGGCTAAAGAAAAGCAAGAATAAACTGGATTATATCAAGTGATAGCCTTTCATAATTCAAAGGACACTATAGCAGAAGTGAAAACATATCCAACAGATACAGGGAACATATTTGTTAACAGAAGTGAAAACTTATCCAACAGATACAGGGAACATATTTGTTAATGCTACAATGTTAATGCTACAGTGATTCTGAATCTTAAGTATTTTTATATCTTCTAATTCTATATAAATTTTTTCCTGAATAGGATATTTCTTTGAAGAACATATGTAAATTAATAGTAAATAGAAGGAGCATATGAAATAAGTTCCTCTTTAGTATCTAAGAAAAAAGACAAAGAAAACTCACTAGTCTGACACTAATATAAAAAGATGACACAAAATATAGTAATGCATTTGTGGAGAAAATGATAAGCTCTACATAGGAGAATGATTTGTATAATACTGGGATCATTTTAGCAAGCAAGATTTCAAGTCTTCAAAAGTTCAAAGAGAATTGCATATGATCCAGCCAGTACACTTCTATGTATGTATTAAAGAGAAGTAAAAAAACTTGTTTGGACAGGGAATGTAGTTCATTGACAGTGCACTTGAGTCGTATGTGTGAGACCCTGGAAATAATCCCCAAAAACAAATTTGAAAAGACACACTATAGAGTATATATGCTGGACAAATTCCTGTAAGTGAATTTTATATCTATTTTAATGTCTGTTCTAAAATTTACAGCATTTCTATTTGAAGAAATGCAAGTTTGTGAAAATTAGGCTTGGAAAACCTATTATTGTACAATTTACTTCCGAAGCACTAAAATGTATACAATAAAAGGAGATTATATATTGCATGTGAATTTCATGGCAGCAAAAAAAGAAAACTATTGTTAAAATGCTTCACACAAATTGCAGAATATCTAAAAAGGTGTTTTCAGAGTTGGCTAAAAATTCTTTGTAAACTACAGCATTTAAAACAAAGATGTGATTTCTGTGTATTTTGAGTGTTTTTGGTCCGTTTTTTTTTTTTTGAGTTCATACAGAGTTAAATCAATCAAAAAGTGTATGTGATAACTGTAATATCTAGGAGTTATGCATAACTTATAAGTAATTGATAAACTTTTCCAGAAGAAACTTTTAGCAAATGACAGAAGACCCAAATCTATTCATCTTCATTCTATGAAAGTCATAGGTCACTTCCTCAATCCAATTGCTTTTTTCTACTTTGCTAGGAAAAATATTATTCTCAAGGTAAGATCCAATAGCAATGAAGAGAAACAAAATACATAATCATCTTGATTTATTTGTGAAAATATCAAATGAAATAAAACAATTCCACTTAAGCGACTCCAATATTAGTACCTATGAAGATGTTCCTGAATACCAATATCCAATACATTTTTGGAATTTTAATTTCTACCAACATATAAAAACTAGAATAAGAAAACAAATATAGCCTTAGAGCAAACCCTTGGACTAATTGTTTTTAATTGTTTTGAAATTACAAAAGAATTGATACCATTAAGAAAATGATTTGTTTTGGAAATCAATTAAAAATGTTTATTACTTATTATAACTCAAATACTAAACAAGAGTATTTTTATACAATCATTACAAATATCACTTTATTACTATAGTAAAATAGAATAAAAGACCAGTCCCAATATATTATCATTATTCTTAATTCCTAATTATTACCTAAATATCTTAAACAAACTAAATAGTCATGTCTTTAACATAAACGTAAATATTCTATACTTTTTACTTAACATTTTCCAGGGGCATGTATTCATGTTTCTAAGAAATGTTCACAGCAGTTAAAAGGTGCTTTTGTGAAATTAATGTGATATATTTTGTTGTTGTTTGCAAGGCCTGGGCATTATCCCTAAGCCTTTTTATGCTCAAAGCCGCATTCTACAACTTGAGGCACAGAGGGAATCCCTGTTTTTAGTGGTTAATTGGAGATAAGAATCTAACAAGTACTTTTTTAGTGTGTGTGGGTGTTCCAGTCGTGGGGCCTGGGTGCTGTCCCTCAGCTCTTCAGCTCAAGGCTACCTCGACCACTTGAGCCACAGAGCCACTTCCAGCTTTTTTCTTTTTGCTTATGTGGTGCTGAGGAATCGTACCCAGGGCCTCATGCATGCAAGGCAAGCGCTCTAACACTGAGCCACCTTCCCAGCCCCCTAACAAGTACTTTCCTGTCTGGGCAAGTTTCGAACACAATTCTAAGATCTCATTACCCAGAGCAGCTTAAATTATAGGTGTGAGTCACTGGCACTTGGTTGGATGTATTTTTTAAATTTTAATTATGTTTTAAGATTTTTGTTTCACTATAATATACATCATTCTACACATAAATTCAGATTTATGTATATATTTCTGATGACAACTAATATCTAAAAATGTATGTCTTTCTACATATAATATATGTATATATATATATATATATATAATATATAGCTGAAGACAGACTTACTCTAAAACTTTTATGCTATTTTTTGACCTTTTTCATTTCAAAGATATACAGTCTGTTGTTCCAAAAGTTTCCTAGAATAGAATAACTAATATTTCAATAGAATGTAGAATCTATTATTTCAAGGGAATTTTAGATATACACATGATAGTGCAGTAACATTTACAGTATATTACTTGAAATAATTCTGTTCACACTCTTAAATATTTGCGTGTAGTTATGGGGAGAGACGAAGTTAATTCATACTGGTTAGGAATTTGCAATACTTCCAAAATATATTCCAAAATTTGATATAAGCATGTAGTCAATCTACCTGTTATGGTTTAGTTTTTTTGTTTCTTTATTTGTGCAAATTTTTAATATGGATGCATGCACAGTGGTAACATTAAAAATATTAATCCAGATTTTGTGGGTATTTATATTTCTCTTGGGAAAACTAATGAGCTCCAAGAAAATGTCCATAAGGAGCCTTTCAATTCCAATACCACAGTTTGTCTTAAAATGCTTTAAATTCTACACACTCTAATGTGGACATAGGGTCATATTGTGGAACTTTTCTCCTCAGAGAGTGAGTACTACCCTATTGCTTAACATGGACAATGTACCTTCATACAGAGACTGGACATGTGCAAAGAAGAAGTGGTAGTTGAACAATTTTCTTAGCAGTTTTTACAGATGAAATGGAAATAGAGCAACTATGAGCTCAAAAGGAATGTGCAAAGAAGACAAGGGCACAAAGTAGAATATGCCAAGAAATGCTGAAGTATAATTTCAAATAATGTGCTCAGGTGTGAGGGTGTGTTCAAAGTACAGATTCAGACAATGTACTTGGATATCTTGGGGGGAAAACTGCTTTAACCTATTCTGGGATAATTGTACCAGTACAAGCCTCTAACTCTGACTCTAATCAGCTGCAACATCATCATCTAGGGACTATTTTCCAAACTGCAAAGTGAGAAAAAGGGGCTCATCACAGTTAGTGTTCAGGTTGAAACAGTGGCAATCACATAACTTTTCTATAATTCTTCAATTGTTTTGGAACATTAAAATAGGAAAAAGCCAAGTAATTATTTTACATGTACCTAAATTAAGAGGGATGTATTCTAATGGTGTCTCTTTAACTTGAAAGTTATAGATTATGTCTTTTTATACTCTATCTTGGGACAATGATCTGCTGTAGGTCATTTTCTTCTCGTCCCCTTCTTTTGCCCTTCCACTTACATAATTGTTATTTAAAGAGACATAATAAGCTTGCATTTCTAAATTCTTCAAAATTATCTGAACTACTTTATACTTCTGGCAGCCTCCTATATCTTTCTCAAGGGAAATATTTTTGACACTACCATTTTTATCCTCTATGATACTGGATATCTTCCTACCTAAATCAGTGCAAGATATACATGAGACTCATCCAGATATCTCAAAACTCGTACCACCATAAAATCCTATCTTACTTAGAAGTCATGCTTTTAGAATGTCTGGGGAAGTGGCATCTCTCATTTTTGAATGACACTAAGTGATACTTATATGCAGTCATGTTTTAAACCAATATGCCACTCAGTAGATGAATGAATTGACAAAATGTGGTTTATGTATGCACAGTGGAATTCTATACTTCAAATTCATATGGAACTGGAAAGACTTGGAAAAATCCTACGAAGTAAAATAAACAAGACACAAAGAAACAGATTCCGTGGTTTCCTCATTTGTAATAAGTTGGAAATGTCTAGGATAGTCCTAGCAGTTGAGCAGAATTGCTCAATAACTATGTTTGTATGACCATATAAGATGATGATGAGCAAAATGACCTCCTGGATATGGGAACAGAATTTTCTGTTTCTGGTTGTTGTTTTTAATGTACTATGTGATTTCTTTTTCTTTTGTGTTTTCTCTTTGGTTTATCCCCTGTTATATTTGATTTCAGTATCCTGTGTATTGTATATACATTTATCTTAATTTGGCAAGGGAAGAGGCACAACGAAATGGCAAGACAAAGAACAAAGGGCAAACCAATGCAATATCAATACTCAAAAACAACATGTTGGAATTTTACATTACAACTTAGGAGCGGTATAGGGGTGAAGGAAAACTGTGAGAAAAATGAGGGAGCGGGTAAAAAGTTCAACATGATATGTATTCACTACCTTACAATTACTGCAACCCCTTATATATATCACCTTGATAATAAAATTAAATTAAAAATGAGCTGCATAAAATATAATTTCACTGTATTGGTATAGTAAATATTATTCTATGTGTATTACCTTTTTAAGAAATGAACATTTGGCTACTAATTTGAATTAATTACCCCTTTATCAGAGGGTCATCATCTTGCATATTATGAAACTATACAATATTTTCAGAATATACTTGCCATTATTTTAAAAAAACATTATTTTAGTATTGTCTCATACTAAAACAGAAATAGTTCAATTCTATGGAAACTCCTAACATTTCAAACGGAATAATTGTTTAAGAGGGCAGAGTATATGTGTTCTTCAACATTCCTATTATTACTAACTACTCATTTTCAAATTCTGAACATGCCATACTAGAGACATTCAAAACAGTACCTGTTTGCATTTTATTTAATTTTGCAATAGGTGCAGTTTTCAATGTGGCGTTACATATCTAAATTCAAGAGAAAAAATAGCCACAGTATGGTAGAAGGTAAAACTATGATGTATCTATATTAATTCCTCTAGAGTAAACATTTGTTCATCAAAGTAAGCCATTATTTCTATGGCCATCAATCCCAAGTTTTATGCCATAAAGTCATCCTAGCTCAACAATTTCCAACTTGTAATGTGCACCTTAAAATTCCTTAAATTCACAACATGACAAGCATATAACTATTGTGAAAAAATACTAAACTTCTGCTAATATGATGCCCTTCGTATTGTGGAAAGAACACTACACTAAACTTTGCTGCATCATTTTCCACCCAGTGTTATTCTTGAGATCAGAACACTTGCAAATATTATTTATATTTATATAATTTATATACCATATTCAGGAGAACTGAATGTCTGAATATTAAGATCTGAAGACTCTGGTTCAAATCCCACCCAGGAAGGAAGTTTCATTAAATTCTTACCTCCAATAAACTGCTCACGAAAAGCCTGAAACAAGTGGCACTGAGGTTCAAGTGGTAGAGCAGTAGCCTTGAGCAAAAACAGGCTCAGGGACAGTGCCCAGGTCTAGAAGTTAAGTTCTAGAACAAACCAAACAACAAAAACAAAATAAAAACATACCCTAAGCCTATCATTTTTCTCATTGTATACAGAGGTACATAATTAAGGAAATTTCTTCCTGTGTTATGTATTGTAGAAAAAAAGATGTCACACAATTACTCTCTTCATAACATGTAACACCAAAGTCTCAAAAAATTGCTCTTTTGCTAAATTCATAAATTAATAGCATCAATTTGTTGGCAATTTTATCTAGGTTATTCACATTATCATGTTACTTATGAACTGTTGAAATTAACTATTAACTAAGTTCTAATTATACCTCACTTGAAAGAATATTTTAGGCAAATAGAATGCCAGAATCATTTGTGAATTTGTAAATTAAATCTTCTACTTAAAAACAATTTTATAGTATCCTATAGAATATTAAATTACAAACAAAAATATTTATTTTAACTCTAAATTCTTATTTAGCCAGGTCTACAAAGTCCTACATTAAATGAACTTTCCTATTTCTTTAGGCTTAAGCTTTTGCAATCCTTCATCATTTCTTTAGAATCTAACAGAATGATTATTGCTTTTTCAAATTCTTTTTTGGGAATCATGAGCTCTTTTGCATCTAGTAATGTTCTGTAATTAAGACAATATTTAAACACAACTGAGGATTATATATGAGTTGCAGTTCAATAGGAAACGACTTCTCAAAACATAATGACAAAATTAGCCCAAACTTCCAACTGTGTGTTCCTTTCTGACTTATTTTTTATTCCTTTCTTGGTTTGTTTTATTGAGACAAAATTATACTACCTAGTCCAGTGAAAGTATCACTATGTCATTCCACTCTCTATTTACCTGTTTAAGTCTGAGTAATAGAATTCCTGGCTTGTATCACATTGTCCTACCATAGTTTGTCAATTGATTTAATCTACATACAGACTAGCAATTCTGAACTTCTCCAATAATATTTTACACTAGACTGATGGCTCAGACTGTTCATGTACTATTTTCAAAGATGTTCTAATATATGAAAAAGAATATGAACATTTTCAGATGCACGTGAAGGGGTCTCTGATTCATTCCTTCCTGGACCCGATCCCTTTATCCCTTTATTAATGATGACTTGACTTTCTTACTATTTTTGTTCCCACCTACATAATATTCTCAAGCTTTTGGGGAAATTTCACTTGAAGACTTTCTAATATTAAAAGTTATCACTTGATTTTAGTCTTACTCAGGGCATATTTTCTAACTTTTGTACAGAATCTGAGAGTTGTTCCATATGTGCGTTTGATCATATAAGTGCCTCCGTGTGTATGTGCGTATTTGTATGTATATATGTATGCAAAAACCTCAAGCTCTTCTTCAGCAATCTTGCTCATAACTAGTATTCCATCACTTGAGCCATTCTTCTTCTTTTTTTTTTTTTTTTTTGGTCCGGTCGTTGGGCCTGAACTCTGGGCTTGGGCGCTATCCCTCAGCTCTTCAGCTCAAGGCTAGCGCCCTACCACTTGAGCCACAGCACCACTTCCAGCTTTTTTCTTTTTTCTTATGTGGTGCTGAGGATTGAACCCAGGGCCTTATGCATGCAAGGCAAGTGCTTTACCACTGAGCCACCTTCCCAGCCCCTTGAGCCATTCTTCTAATGCATCTTTTGGCTGGTTAATTATAGTGTTTCAAAGACTGTTTGCCCAAGCTGGATGCAAACTGAACTTCCCAGACTCCTTTGCATTCTTAAGTTTCATTTCTCCAGGGGTATCAACTTTTGAACTACAAACATTTTTGTGAGTGTAAAATCTAAGCTGTAGCCCAGATTTTTAACTCAAGTTCATATAAAGATAAATGCACATACACATTACATATACTGAGTGTACACTGTTAGAAATGTGATCCTAAGCAGGGTTCAAGTGGCTCACACCTGTAATCCTAGCTAATTAGGCTGAGATCTGAGGATTGCAGTTCAAATCCAGCATCAGTAGGAAAGTTTCTGAGGCATTTATCTCTAATTAACCACAAGAAAACTGGAAGTGGTGTGGGGCTCAAAGGTAGAGAAAAAGTTTTGAGCTGAAGAATAGAGGGACAGTGCCCAGGCCCGGAGTTCAGACCTGACTACCATCAAAAAAAAAAAAAAAAGAAAAAAGAAAAGAAAAAAAAAGAAATGTGATCTTAGCCACCACTTTATTGCTAGTATAATTCCTGCTCTCTCGACATGGACTTTTTTCCAGTTAAGTCCATGATCTTATATCTGACTTGCTTGGAACCAGAATTATTCTTCCATTCTACTTTTTACAAATTTGCATGATTACCTATCATGATTTAGAGCTAGTAGAAGAAAGAGAGTGGTCTCATCCTTCATGTTCCACTTAGTGTAATGCTTTAGTAGTAATGCTTTCTCTATGTCACTCCCATAGATCTACATACTGGCCTTGGCTTTATTATTTCAATGTTGTCTTATTTGCAGTCTTCTATAGAGTATTGAACCATTATACTTAAATACAGAACTTCTCTTTCTCCTATACCTATTGTTTCTCCTTCTGTTAACTTATGTACACTTGGGTAATAATGCACAACACAAACACTGACCAAAAAATGTTTCTGAGAACCTTCTTCCCACTTGAAATTGGTCTTAATTTACAGAGCACTTGGGAAATTTGAATTTAGTGTACTCCAGGGTAATGTTTTTTTTTTCATATTTTTTATTGTGAAAATGGTGGACAGAGGGGTTAGAGGTACATAAGTAAGTTAATGACTACATTATCTAAGGAGCAGTGTTACCTCTTCTTTTTTCTTTCCCCTGCCAGCCCTTTTCACCCCATCATCCCAACTCTCCCCTCCTATCCCCAAGTTGTGAAGTTCGTTTTCAACATAGTGTCTTGTTCATCTCATTGTTACAATAGGTCATACTGTATCCTTGTTTCATCATTTTATTTCCCTTCCCCTCCCCACATTAGAAAAATGTATATGCATGATGCAGTTCACTGATATCAAAGAGTGGTTATAACATGGAGGAAGAAAATAGAAGAGAAACAAAAAAAATCACGTAATTCATGTTAGATACATTAAAAACAATAGTAAAAAAGAAAAAAAAACAAGTTGTGTCCCTATTTTGGGGCTCATTTCACTTAACATAGTCTTATATGGCCATATGTACATGGATAATGTTTTATAAGCCATGTAAATTCCATATTTTCTCGTTACTAAGTTGTCTCTGAAACACATGTTACTGCATGCCCAAAGATGTCTTTGTGCTATTTCAATGAAGCCAGAAAACATTCATTTTGCCTGGAGAAGCACCGTAGATTGTTACTGGAAGTAATTGGAAGGAACTTTTACAGGAAGTAGAAACTGAATCCAGGAGAGAAATTGAACATAGAGAAATGACAAAGTTCAAGTTACTTTGTGCTCTCATTTTTACTGTACAAGAAAATAATCCAAGGCTTGAAGGAAACCCTCTCCCTGACTTCTTCGAGTGTGCTATTTACTCATAAAACTTTCTGTAAACTTCTAGTTGAGAGTATTACAAAAGGAAACAATATGAAATTTGAAGGCCAGCATAGAAAAAAATGGAAATAACATTGTTGTACAATGTTCTACTACAAAGAAACAAAGACACGGAGGTTTTAAAATGTCTTATGCATGGATATTTTACTCCTCAGATGATTCTCTTGTTGTAAAAGTCAGATATCCATCCTTTATTCTGGTCCTGAGTTCGCCATATCAATAAGGATTCCAAAAAGCAGGATCCAGTGAGTATGATCAGCAAAAGGAGCCTCTTTTCAAACCAGTGTTTTAAGGATGGTCCAAAGAAATGTGTGGGGATTTTTTTGTTTCATGTTTGTTTGTTTAGTTTGTGCCGCTTCTGGGGCTTGAACTCAGAGGCTGGACCCTGTCCCTGAACATTTTTCTTTCCTGCCCACCTGCTCCCAAAGCTAGTACACTACTGCTTGAGCCAAAAGTCCACTTCCGGATTTTTTTGTGTTTAATTAGAGATAAGAATTTGACAGATTATCCTGCCTGGGTTTTCTTTGAACTGAGATAGTAAGAAAGCTAAGTGACATCAACTTTATGAACTTCCCTTTTGAACCAAGAAATATTAGATGAAGTTTATTATAAAGGTAATATTTGACAATTTTTAAAAGAAGAGAATACATCCAGCAAACAAGACATAACTAAAATAATTCAGCAAAATAGGTGCACTGAATCATACTGGAAAATTTTTTTTGCTTGGGAAGATTACTAGTGACTTCGTAGATCCTTTTGGGGAAACTAAAATTATATTTGAATTTTTTGTTGGTCGTGGGGCTTGAACTCTGATCCTGGGCACTGTTCCTCAGCTCTTGAGCTCAAATTGAATGCTCTAACACTTTAGATACAACACCACTTCCTGGTTTCTGGTGGCTAATTGAAGATAAGTGTCTCATGTACTTTCCTGACCAGGCTAGCTTTGAACCGCAATCCTCTGGTCTCAACTTCTTGAGTAGCTAGGATGACAGGCGTGAGCCACCAGCACCCGGCTCATATTTGCATTTATGTGCACTTAATGACACTGTAGACAAATAATGAAAATTTGAATCAAATGATGACATTTCAGATTTTCAGAAAATTTGAGGTAGCAATTAATATGTCTTCCTTTTCCATGCTGTTACATTAATCACTCATGAGCTATTGGACTCTTAATTTAGCATCCTCTAATGTCTGCGACAGTGGACTTAGTATAAATAATTGTTAGTATAGAAATATAGAAAGCCTGATATTTTTATAAAGCAATGGAGATCAGATAGGAAAGAACAACATAGAATGACATACAATTTATCACACAGAGATTAAGAATTAGCCTAAATGATATAGAATGCTAAAGGTAATGAGGAATAAGCTTAGTTGATAACTAGTTCTTCAATAACCAAATATGGTTCCCTAGAAGTTTCATTCCTGATTTCAGCCACACTTTTCTCATTGTTGGCATAGAGAAAAGGCATTGATTTTTGAGTGTTGATTTTATACCATGTTACTTTGCCAACGTTTAGAATCACCTTGAGTCACTTGAGAGTGGAGACTGTGGTATTCATTAAACACAAGCTAATGTCACCTGCAAAGAGGAAGAGTTTTAATTCATCTTTCCCTATTTGGATCATTTTTATATTTGCATCTTGTCTTATTGCTGTAGCTAGGCATTCTATTGCTAAAATGAAGAGAAATGGAGAGAGTGGACATCCTTGTCTTGTTCCTGAGTTAAGAGGACATGGCTTTAGTTTTTCACCATTAAGTTTTATGCTGGCTGTAGGTTTGTAAGTTTTGTCATATACAGCCTTTATTGTATTGAGGAATGTTCCCTCGATTCCTAATTTTTGCAGAACCCTCATAACAAAGGGTTATTGAACCTTGTCAAATCCTTTTTCTGCAACTATTGAGATAACCATTTGGTTCTTATCCTTGCTGTTTGTGATGTGATGAATTATACCAGATTATTTGGTTATATTGAACCAATTTTGCATCCCTGAACTGAATCCTGTTTGATCATGGAGTATGATTTTTTGGATGAATTGTTCAAGTCAATTGGCCAAAATTTTGTTGAGAAGTTTTGCATCCATACTCATCAAAGAAAGAGAACAAAGAATTGAGTCTATAGTTCTCTTTATTTGATGAGTCCTTGCCTGGTTTGGGGATGAGGGGATGAGGGTTATGATGGCTTCATAGAATGAGTTTGGTGGTGAACTTTCTCCTTCAATTTCATTGAAGAGTTGAAGGAGTATTGATGTGAGCTCTGCCATGAAGGCCTTGTAGAATTCCGCTGTAAATCCATCTGGTCCTGGGCTTTTCTGAGATGGGAGGTCACTTATTACTGTTTCTATTTCAATGCTTGATATGGGCCTGCTAAGATGGTTTAACTCATCTTGTTTACTTTCAGCATTACCATATTTGCTAGGAAAACGTCCATTTCTGCCAGGTTCCCTAACTTACTAGTATAAAGGTTTGAAAAGTATTATCTTATAATGTTCGGAATCTTGATTGTTTCTGAGGTGATGTTTCCATTCTCATCTCTGAGTTTATTTATTTGAGTGTATTTTCTTCTTTTTCTCATAAGATTTGCTAAGGGTCTGTCAAATTTTTTAATTTTTCAAAATACCAATTCTTTGTCTTTTTGGTTCTTTCTGTTTTCATATTTGGATTCTAATTTGTTTAATTCTGATGTAATTTTAATGATTTCTTTCCGTCTACTGTATTGGCGTTTATCTTGCTTCTCCTTTTCAAGGTGGTTCAGATGTCTCATTAAATTGTTGGTTGCAGATCTCTCCAATTTGTTGATGTAGGAACTCAGAGCTATAAACTTGCCTCTGAGTACTGCCTTTGCTGTGTCCCAGAGGAGCTGGTAATCTGTGTGCTCATTTTTGTTGAATATCATGAACATTTTAATTTCTTTCTCTTATCTTCCATGACCCACTGGTGATTCAACAATGTGCTGTTCAGCCTCCATGTATTACAGGAAGTTCTTGGGGGATTTTGGTATGGAGTTCTAATTTTATTCCCTGTGTTCTAAAAGAATGCAAGGTATTAATTCAATATTTCTGAATTTAGACAAGTTTGATTTGTTACCTAAAATGTGGTCTATTTTGGAAAATGTTCCATATGCTGCTGAGAAAAACAAGCATTCTGATGATGCTGCTTGAAATACTCAGTAGATGTCTGTTAAAACTAGTTGATCTATGCAGTTGTTTAGAAGTGCAGTTTCTCTATTGAGTTTTTGAAGAGTTGATCTATCTAGTGGTGATAGTAGTGTGTTAAATCCCCCAACATTTAATGTCTTTGTATCTGTGTTATCTTTGAGACAAAGTAGTGTTTCTTGCATAAATTTGGGTTCTCCCTTGTTTAGCGAATAGATATTCAGAATTGTAATATCCTCCTGAAGTAGAGATTCCTTAATTAGTGCATCATAAACTTTTTTTATCTCTTGTGACTATTTTTAATTTGAAGTCAATTTTTTCACATATTAGGATTGTAACTCCCGCCTGTTTATGAGGGCCATTTGCTTGGTAGATTTTCTGTTTGTTTGGTTTTTTTTTTGGTTTTGTTTTAATATGAAAATATACAGAGGGTTTACAATTACATGGTCAAGATAGTGAGTACATTTCTTATCAAGCATTGTTGCCTCATCCTTTGTTTCCCCATAACATACCTTCCCATTTCCACACCCCCACCCCTACTGGCCTCTACCACCCCATCCCCACCTCTCCACCCCCACCCCACCGAAGTTGTAAAGGACATTTATAAATAAAACGTCTTGTTCATCTTATAGTTGTAATGGGTCCACCTGTAAGCCTATTTAACAGTTTGTTTTTTTCCTTTTCCCTCCACAAAAATATAACAACACCAAATACAGTGAAAGCAGGGCTTATACTCTGGGGGAGATACATATAAAGCAACAAAGAAATCATCTTGTAAACATCTTAGAAACAATCACAGGAAATTAATAAATTTGAATCCTTAACATGTGGTTCATTTCACCTAATATCAAGTTGTCTGACAATTTCTGTTTGTCTCACACATATACTAGTTATTGCAAATAAAGGAAACCATGGGACCTATATTTCTTTGGGCCTGGCTTACTTCACTTAATATAATTTTTCAAAGTCATTCCATTTCCTAACAAATGGGTCAATGCCATTCTTGCTGATGGAGGCATAGAATTCCATTGTGTATGTATACCACATTTTCTTGATCCATTCATCTACTGAGGAGCATCAGGGTAGGTTCCATATGTTAGCTATGGTAAATAATACTGCAATAACTATAGTTGTGCTGGTAGTTTTAGTATAGTCTTGTTTGTGATCATATGGTAAATTGCCTAAAAGTGGGATTGCTGGGTCACAGGGGAGCTCTATGTGGAGTCTTTTGAGGAATCTCCATAGCATTTTCCAAAGTAGATGAACAAGTTTACACTCCCACATACATTGCAGTAATTTTCCGTTCTGTTCAAATCCCCTCCAGCATCTTCAAAACTTTGGCAAAATAACAGGTTACAAAATTAAGCCTCAAAAATCAATGGTTTTTCTGTATGTCAACAATGAGCAAAGTGTGGCTGAAATCAGGAAAGAAACAACCACACAAAAAATAAAATGCCTAGGAATTAAACTAACCAAAGAAGTGAAGGGCCTCTATGATGAAAACTTTAAAAATCTGAAAAAGGAAATGAAAACGGATATTACAAAGTGGGAAAACCTCCCATGCTCTTTGAATGGAAACATCAACCTCATGAAAATGGCAATACTCCCCAAGGCTATCTAAAAATTCAATGCAATACCTATCAATATTCCAATCTCATTCTTCAAGAAAATAGTGGAGGAAATCCAAAAATTCTTATGGAACAGTTAAAGACCCCAAATTGCAAAAACAATCCTTAACAGAAAGAACAGTGCTGGAGGAATATCAATACCAAATTATAAACCCTCCTACAAAGCTATACTAATCAAAAAAGCTTGGTACTGGCACAAGAACAGACCTCAGGACCAATGAAATAGAATTGAAAACCCAGAAATGAACCCACAGACCTTTAGCCATCTAATCTTCGATAAGGGAGATAAAAAAAGAGAATGGAAGAAAGACAGCTTCTTCAGTTAATGGTGTGGTAAAATCGGTTAATCACTTGTAAAAAACTAAAGCTAGATACTTATATTTCACCCTGCACCAGAATCAACTCCAAATGGATCAAAGACCTCAGAGTCAAGCAGATACTTTGAAACTATTACAGGATGGAATAAGAGAAACCCTAGGTCTCCTTGGCACAGGTCGAAATTTTTTTAATAGAGACCCAGAAACACAACAAATCAATGAAAGGTTGGACAAACTGGATTGCATGAAATTGCAGAGCTTCCTTCGGCAAAGGATATAGCTAGCAAGATCAATAGAAAGCCCACGGATTGAGAGAATATATTTACTATCCATACAATGAACAAGGGTCTCATATCTAAAATATGCCTGGAACTCAAAAAATTAAATCATCAACAAATCCTCAAAGAAACAACTGCCCAATAAATAAGTGGGCGAAAGACTTAAAGAGAAACTTCTCTGAAGAGGAAAGGATAGCAAGTAGACACATGAAGGAATGCTCAACCACCCTAGCCATAAAAGAAATGCAAATCAAAATATCATTGTAATACCACCTCACCACAATGAGAATGCTTGGTACATTTTGTTCTAGTCTTTCGCTTTCTAAATATGTTTTTATGGGCACGGTGTGACTCCTGAAGGAAGCAGATAAATAATCTTGCTTTGTAATCCAACTGGATAATCTATGTCGCTTAGTTGGAGAGTTAAGTCCATTAATGTTGAAAGATATGACTGTGAGGTTTTTGGGAGTTCCTGCCATGTTATACAACTTCTTGGGTGCTGAGGCAACTGTGTTCTTCTTATGGTTCTTGGATTCTCACTTTTTGTGCGGTTTCTTTCCTCTTATTGTGGTCTTGTTGGTTTTCTATGTGAGGAAATCTTTAAGTATCTTTTGTAGGGCTGGCTTGGTGGAGATATATTATTTCAGCTTTTCTTTGCTATAGAAAATTATTATTTGACCTTCGGTTGTGAAGGAGAGTATAGCTGGGTAGAGTATCTTGGTTGATAGTTGTTTGTCTTTAGGGCATGGCATACATCTTCTTGCTTTAATTGTCTCTGCTGACAAAGCAGAGATTATTCTAATTGGTTTCCTTTTATAAGTGATTGATCTTTTCTCCTTGACAGCTTTAAGGATCTTTTCCTTGGTTGAATTGATTCTCTGCGGATTTTAATGTCATGGTGGCATGTCCTGTTATGATCTGGTGTATTTTAGGTTCTAAAATCTTCTTGTATCTGAATAGGCCTAATTTTTTGCATGTTTGGGAAGTTCTCTGCTTGTATCCTATTAAATGAATTTCCTAAACCATTAACTTCTGTCCTTATGTGCTGCTCTACACCCATTATCCTCAGATTAGGCCTTTTGATGGTTTCTTCCAAATGTTGAATAGATCTGTTATATTACTTGGATTTGTCTTGGATAGTTGTATGTCCTTTCACTATAATATCTAGGCTGTCTTCCATCACCGTGATTGTATCTTCTGCATGATCAAATCTACTGTCAAGGCTTTCTACTTTGGTTTTTATTTCTTTTCCTTCTAATTGGTCAGCTTTGATGGCTTCAAATTCATTGTTGGAGTTTTGTTTTAGATCTTGTATAAACTTTTTTAATTCCTTAATTTGGTGTTCAGAGTTTATTCTCAAATCACTTAGTTGATTAGCTATGGTTTCCTTGGATTCCCATTCCTTCTGTTGGGCTCCATTCAGCAGTCCATTTCTGATCTCCGTGAATTCCTTCAGCTGTCTGTTTATGAATTCCATGAATGCGTCTATTGATCGTTATCTAGACTCATCCCACTCAGGCAATGCCTCTATTATTCTTTGATTAGCTTCCTCATCTTCACACAATTCCTGTAGCTCTCTTTGACTGTTCTCAGCCTCCTCATGCAATTCCTGTCTTTCTCTTTGACAGTTCTCAGCCTGTTCACACAATTCCTTAATTTCTCTTTGACTGTTCTAAACCTGTTCACTCAAGTCCTGTATCAATCTTTGAGTAGCTTCCTCACCTTCAGGAGATTCCTGTATTAACCTTTGCTTTGCCTCCTCTCTCTCCTTATCATGTTCATCCTGAGTCCTTTGCAGATTTTCAATCTTTTCATTCACCATGTTCACCAGTAGTATTTGTAGATCTTTTTAGGAACTCTCCTCTGGATTATTCATGAATTGTTCTGTTACCAGATGTCATGAGTGGGACTTGAGATACCCGGACCTGCCATTTTTCTTGTGTTTTTCTGGCTTGTTCTGCCCATTTTGTATGAAAGTAACACCAATTTCATACTAGAACACTATTTTAAAGCAAGCATCAACAAAAGTATTGTAGTTGCACAATCAAAATGGCTGCAGATAAAATCTAGTTCATCAGATACAATCTATTCAACATCAAACAACTATGGATTAATGGGCTATAAACAGCAAAGATAAATTTGGCAAACCAGAAATTTTTAGGTTTAAGAAGAAATGTGTTGAAAAATAGGACTAGAGGGATGTGGAGAGATTTAAAAAAAAGAGTGAATTTAACCAAATCCTAATCACAGAGAGGGAAATGGATTGGACAGAATGATAAGAGAGTGAGTAAAACAAAACAACAAGAAAAAATGGAAAAACAAACATTTAAATTTAAAAATGAAACACGTAAAATTATATAAGTTTAAAGAAGTGATATTGAGAGAAGAAAAGGATAGGATGAGAAGAGGGGAGAGATAGAAAGAGGTATGAAAAAATAAAAAATAAAATTTCCTAAAATTAGTTACTTGAAAATTATCTAGGTATAAAGATATAATACTGCTATTAAAGAAGTTAAGCCTGAGGTTGTCAATTGAGTGATAAACTTCTGGATTAAGTATGTACACAATGGGGCATAAGGTCTAATAATCAATGGCAGGAATATATCTAGGATGAGCGGAACAGCAATTAAGTCATGTAAAAAAGGAAGAAATAGAAAAAAATGAAAAGAATAAAAAAAGGACTAAAAGGTCAAAAAAAGCATACATACAAACACACACACACACACACACACACACACACACACACACACACACCTAAAAATTTATGAGAGAAAAAATAGATTAATAGAAAAAATATTTTTCAAAAATATTAAAATTAAAAAAGGTACAAAAATAGAGTTCTTTGATTTCTTTTTGGTGGGAGAGGGTGAGAATGGGAAAATCCTGTATCTCCACTGTGTCCCTAACCAGTCTCTTGGTGGAGTCTCTTGTCTGCTTGTGGTGGTTGGTTTTCCACTGGCTTGATTGGTTTCTTAAGTCAGTTTGTTTGAGCAGGCAGAAAAATGTTCTGCATTACCCAGGATTTTGTGATCTGCTTCCCAGTCTAGTTCAGTGGGAGGGAAATCTGCTTTGAGTATCACAAAAGAGGGAGGTGTCTGTTTCCTCTAGTTTGGAGATGCTGTGATGAGGCTAGGTTCTTGGTAGGGCTGAGGCCTTTCAGCAAACAGTAGTTTTTCTTAAGGGGTTAGCTCCTGAGACACTCACAGAGCTCAGCATTGAGACATTCTTAGGTTTTTTGTTTATTAAATTTCAATTGATTGTGTAAGCTGCTGTAGGGAGGGGCAGCCACTGACTCTGTTTACCCAATGTAGAAAGTCACTCCTCCAGAGGCCGAGCAATCTCTGCTTGGGATGTGTGACTTTGCTCTGGGTGGAGTTGAGCCTGGCAAGTCAGGTCAGGTTCCTGTGAGCAGTTAAATGACTCTTTTGTTTTCGACCAAGGTCTGAGTTGGAGGTAGTTGCTCAGTGGGGCTTTGTCAGGATCAAAGATGGAGATCTATGGTGGTGGGGGAGGCGTGGCCTTCCCTCCTTTGCTCGCTGAGGAGTAAGGATGTCAGGGTTCTACTCTCACCACAGTCTTAGTTCCTGGGCCGTCTCTGTTCAGTGATCTGCAGGATGAAGGTATCTGCTCCTTGTCAGTTCTTGCAGGTGTTGAGCAGAATCTGCTCTCCTGCTGCTTCTGGCGTCTTTGTCCTGGACTCTCTCAGGTTTTATTTTTGTTTTGTTTTGTTTTTAAATTGTGAAAATAACATAGAGAGGAGTTACATTTACATGGGCAAGGTAATGAGTGCATTTCTTATCAAGCGTTGTTGCTTGCTCCTTTGTTTCACCTTCCCATTCCTTCCCATCTACCCCCAACTCCCGGCCAAAGTTGTAAAGTTCATTTTTCGATATAACACCTTGTATATCTCATTCTTGCAATGAGTCCACCTGTATCCCTATTTAAACAATTTGTTTCTTCCCTTCCCCTCACAAATTATACCAACATAAACTACAATGAAAACAGGGGTTATGTCGTGGGGGAGGGACATAGAAAACAACAAAAAAATCATCTTATAAATATGTTAGAAATAATACCAAGGGGGGAAAACATTTGAATACTTATCTTGACATTTTTATCTCCAATAAACCACCAGAAAACTGGAAGTAGACCTATGTCTCAAGCAGTAGAGCTCTCACCTTGAGCTGAAGAGCACAGGGATAGCAATTAAGCTCAGAGTTCAAGCCACATGACTTACCAAAAAAAATGTGAACATATATATATATATATGATGAAATGAATTACATTTAAAATTAAATAAATATTTAAGTTACACATTTAAATCATAACTAAATATATACTTTTATACTATATGCATATATTTAGATATATAAAATCATATTGTATCTTTATGTTTATAAATATATTTGTAATTTATTTCCAAATAGTACATCTGAAGATTTTGGGGAAAATGTAGAGTTTCTAAAGGCTTACTACTGACCCATCATACTTTCAATCATATTTTTCACTAATAAAAAAATGTCTGGAGTACTAAGACAATGATTTTGAAACAGAGTACCTTTTGATTCCTTATGATTTTGGATTAGAAACATCTACTTTGTTGGTATGAAACCTAAAAAATATGATCTTGAACTCACACTCCACAAACTGGACTCATACATTAATTTAGCAACTTACAGGTCTCAAACTGTTATTTGAATCCTGTATCTCACAGTGTCTGTTTCCTTAGAGTCAGCTACATGTACAAACATGCATGCATTTTCATGCTCACATACACCCTCATACTCACATGACATACTAAAAGTAAAATTGTAATAAAAAAATAATATAGATACTGAAAAAAAACTCCTTTGCAAATGTGATTAAATTTTTCTTTTTGAATATAATGTATTACTGAAATACTAATGAAAGAGCAGCTGAGAGGATGTTTCAAATACTAGAGTGCCTACATAAAGAGCATGTTTCTCAGTCCAAACATCATTATTTCCATCCTTCCTTCTCCCACATAAAAAACATAAATAACTACAGAATCAACCTACATGTTCCTTAATCACTCATTGACTAAAGAAACTATAATATATATGCATATATGCACAATGATATATTATTTAGCCGCACATAATAGTGAAATCATATCATCTTCAAGAAAATAGTTAGAACTGGAAACCTTCATATTAAAGCAATACCCCATAGTGTGAAAAACAAATACTAGATTTCTCATATGCAGACTCTAGACTCAGAAAATAAAATGATTGACTCAGGTGTAAAAGTTGGAAAGGATTAAATTTGGAAAAAGTAAGAGAGGAGATGAAGAGAAATATTGTGGAGTAAATATATTCAAATATTTTGTTAGTATGATGACAGAACCAATCATGAGTATAAAAATAGGATAATGAAATTAATAAAAGGAATATAATTTACCAAGCTACATTATATGGACAGATGTATATAACACAATGAAATACTTTGTGAAATTAATATTTGTTAATAAACAAAAATTCATTCAAGTTGTTATAGATTCATATGTTAATTTCCATTTTTTGCTCAGTTGTTTCCTTGATAAAATAGAAGGAGATATTGGTTTTGCTCATTTAGAAAAACAATCTTGTCCAATTAGCATTAAAGTAATCTAGTTCATTACTGTCAATGTGAAATTGTTCAATCAAATTAATAATTATATTAGAATATTTCCAATGCACTCTTCAAAATATTATCCCTTAGGTATATACTTTTTGCAATTTATTGAATATGTTTTCTTTACTTAATTACTATATACCATTTTCTGAATGTAGTTTGGTAGATGCAACTAAGACATATTATACCAGACCAGGAAAACAACTATTCAAAGAGTTTTATCAAAAATGCTTATAACGAAAAAAAGAGGTAAATCCAAATTATGTATATTTGAAGACAATACTTGGTTAGTCTTCTTCTCACATTCCCCATTCCCTTCTTGAGAATAATATACATTGTAAAGAGATGTTTAGAATGTTTTGGAGAAATAGCTTGACTTTAATCTGAGGAGTTACTCTATAAGGCATATTGATTACTTTGTGTTCAGAAAAACTAAATTCTTACCTTATCATTTTCTTAGGTTTTATACTCAAGTTTAATCTCTGATGGATGACAGATAAAGATATAAACATTTTTTAACTGTGGCTAAATTTAGGCTGAGGAATGTAGGTACAACTGTACTCCTGCAGATAGGACTCATCATCAAGAGACCGTTAAATGAAAATATTAACCAATGCTTCATGAAATCTTGCTTATGAGATTTTGTGTATTATAAACAGTGGTTATTAGCATTTGTTTTGTAATCACCATCATTTCATGAGTTAGTAATTGAAGTGAGACATTATACTCAAAACAAAATTTAAGGAGGCATCCAAAATTAATTACCAAAATATACATCATTTAACACAATGTTCTTAAAATACTAGCTAAAGTAAATGATTTAAGAAAAAATAAACATGTAAAATAAATACAGAATGAGTATGACGGATTTTTCTTTTACCCCAGTTGCAATATGGCTTGCATGATGACTTTTCTGGTAACATGTTTAGTTAGGTCTTGATATTTAAAGTTATGTTATTTTGTATATTGATTTGTCAGGTAAAAAAGGAAATGAATTCCATGCCAGTGTGAACATCCATAATGATGTTACAGTTGTATCGTGCTACTTCCAAATACCGCTTAGTCCTAACTCACAACATTAATGGACTTAACTGTCCAGTTAAGCAACATAAAATGTCTAGTTGGATTAAAAAGCAAGATTCTTTTTATCTGCTGCCTTCAGGAGTAACACCTTGCCCATACAAGCAAACAACTTTTGATAGTGAAAGGCTTGAACAATATCTACCCAGCAAATGGCTCCTACAAACACGTAGGAGTTTCAATCCAAATATCAGATGAAATAGACTTCAAATTAAAATTAATGAGAAGAGATTACCAAAGTCGCTACATAATAATTAGGGGATCTCCCCTCCAGGAGATTATTACAATTTTAAATATATATTTGCCAAAGAATGGAGCACGAAAATGTATCCAAGAAACACTACTTTCCCTCATATCTCACATAGATGCAAAGACATTAATTACTGGCGACTTTAACACACCACTATCCTGATTATATAGATCAACTCGTCAAAAACTCAATAGAGAAACCGCACATCTGAACAACAGCATAGATCAGCTAGATTTAACAGACATCTACCGAATATTTCACCCAGCAGGATCAGAATACACCTTTTTTTCAGCAGCACACAGAACATTTTCCAAACAGACGACATTTCAGGTCACAAAACAAACTTGTCCAAATTCAGAAATATTAAATTTGTACCATTCATTCTCCCAGACCACAAAGAAATAAAATTAGAACTCAACACCAAAATCCACCAAGAACTTCCTGTAACACATGGAGGCTGAACAACACACTGTTGTATCACCAGTGGGTCAGGGAAGAGATGAGAAAGAAAATTAAAATGTTCATGATATTCAACAAAAATGAACACACAGATTACCAGCTCCTCTGGGACACAACAAAGGCAGTACTCAGAGGCAAGTTTATAGCTCTGAGTTCCCACACCAACAAATTGGAGAGATGTGCAACCAACAATTTAATGAGACATCTGAACCACCTTGAAAAAGAGGAGCAAGATAAACGCCAGTACAGTAGACAGAAAGAAATCATTAAAACTACATCAGAATTAAACAAATTAGAATCCAAATGTGAAAACAGAAAGAACCAAAAAGACAAAGAATTGGTATTTTGAAAAATTAAAAAATTTGACAGACCCTTAGCAAATCTTATGAGAAAAAGAAGAAAATACACTCAAATAAATAAACTCAGAGATGAGAATGGAAATATCACCACAGAAACAATCAAGATTCCGAACATTATAAGGTAATACTTTAAGTTAGGGACCCTGGCAGAAATGGACGTTTTCCTAGCAAATATGGTAATGCTGAAAGTAAACCAAGATGAGTTAAACCATCAAGCATTGAAATAGAAACAGTAATAAGAGACCTCCCATCTCAGAAAGCCCAGGACCAGATGGATTTACAGCGGAATTCTACAAGGCCTTCATGGCAGAGCTCACATCAATACTCCTTCAACTCTTCAATGAAATTGAAGGAGAAAGTTCACCACCAAACTCATTCTATGAGGCCATCATAACCCTCATCCCCAAACCAGGCAGGGACTCATCAAAGAAAGAGAACTATAGACTCATTTCTTTGTTCTCTTTCTTTGATGAGTATTGATGCAAAACTTCTCAACAAAATTTTGGCCAATTGACTTGAACAATTCATCCAAAAAATCATACTCCATGATCAAACAGGATTCATTTCAGGGATGCAAAGTTGGTTCAATATAACCAAATAATCTGGTATAATTCATCACATCACAAACAGCAAGGATAAGAACCAAATGGTTATCTCAATAGTTGCAGAAAAAGGATTTGACAAGGTTCAATAACCCTTTGTTATGAGGGTTCTGCAAAAATTAGGAATCGAGGGAACATTCCTCAATACAATAAAGGCTGTATATGCCAAAACTTACAAACCTACAGCCAGCATAAAACTTAATGGTGAAAAACTAAAGCCATGTCCTCTTAACTCAGGAACAAGACAAGGATGTCCACTCTCTCCATTTCTCTTCATTTTAGCAATAAGACAAGATGCAACCATAAAAGGGATCCAAATAGGGAAAGATGAAGTAAAACTCTCCCTCTTTGCAGATGACATGATATTGTCTTTAAAGAATCCCACGGACTCCACTCCCAAATAACTCAAGCTGATTCTAAACTTTGGAAAAGTAGCAGGGTATAAAATTAACCCTCAAAAATCAATGCCTTTTCTGTATGCCAACAATGAGTAAAGCGTGGCTGAAATCAGGAAAGCAACTCCATTTGTAATAGCCCCACAAAAAATAAAATACCTTGGAATTAACTTAACCAAAGAAGTGAAAGACCTCAATGATGAAAACTTTAAAAATTTTAAAAAGGAATCAAAACAGAAATTAGAAAGTGGCAAAACCTCCCATGCTTCTGGATTGGAATTATTAACATCATGAAAATGGAAATACTTCCCTAGGCTATCTACAAATTCAATGCGATACCTATCAATATTCCAACCTCATTCTTCAAGGAAATACAAGACTCAATCCAAAAATTCATGTGGAATAATAAAGTCCCCAAACAGCAAAATGATACTTAACAGAAAGAACAGTGCTGGAGGAATATAAATATCAAACTATAAACTCTACTACAAAGCTACAGTAATCAAAACAGCTTGGTCCTGACACAAGAACAGACCTCAGGATAGATGGAATAGAATTGAAAACCCAGAAATGAACCTGCAGACCTATAGCACTGTAATCGTCAATAAGGTTGCTAAAAAACAAGAATATAAGAAAGACAGCCTCTTCAGTAAATGGTGCTGGCAAAATTGGTTAATCACTTGTAGAAAACTAAAGCTAGATACTTATACATCAGCTTGATCCAGAATCAACTCTAAATGGATCAAAGAACTCAGAGTTAAAGCAGACACTTTGAAAACATTACAGGATGGCATAGGAGAAAACCTAGGTCTCCTTTGCACAGACCAATATTTTCTTAATAGAGACCCAGAAATACAACAAATCAAAGAAAGGTGGAACAAATGGGATTGCATAAAATTGCAAAGCTTCTGCTTGGCAATGGATTTAGCTATCAAGATCAATAGAAAGCCCACTGATTGGGAGAAGAACTTCATTCGCCATACATAGGACAAGGGTCTCATATTTAAAATATACCTGGATCTCAAAAAATTAAATCCCCCAACCACAAATCCTCAAAGTAACAACTGGCTAATAAATAAGTGGACTAAAGAGTCAAAGAGAAACTTCTCGGAATAGGAAAGATGAATGGCCAAAAGACACATGAAGAAATGCTTAACCTCCCTAGCCAGAAAAGAAATGCAAATGAAAACCACGTTGTGATACCACCACACCGCAGTTAAAATGGCTATAATCAAGAACCCTAATAACAACAAATGCTGTATGTGATGTGAGCAGAAGGGAACCTTACTGCATTGTTGGTGGGAGGAGAAACTTGTTCAACCATTTTGGAATTTGTTATGTAGGTTCCACAGAAAACTCCACATAGAGCTCCCCTATGACCCAGCAATACCACTTTTGGGCATTTACTCAAATGATCACAAACAAGACCATACTAAAGCTACCAGCATCACTATGCTCATTGCAACATTATTTACCATCGGTAAGATATGGAACCAATCTAGACATTGCACCATTTGTTAGGAAATGGAAAGATTGGAAAAAATTATATTAAGTGAAGTAAGCCAGGCCCAAAGAAACATAGATACCATGGTTTCCCTTATTTGCAATAACTAATATATGTCTGAGACAAACAGAAACTCTCAGACAGGTTGTTGTTTGGAGAAATGAATCCCAAGATACGGATTCAAATGTTTTCTTTTCTTTCTTGTTATTGTTTTCAACATATTTATAAGATGATTTGTTTGTTGCTTTGTATGTACTTCCCTCAGGCTATAAGCGCTGCTTTCACTGTATTTGATGTTGATATAATTTTTGGAGGGAATGAGAAAGACAAAGTGTTTAAATAGGTTTACAGGTGGACCCATTTTACAACAATGAGATGTATAAGACATTATGTCGATAAACGAACTTTACAACTTTGGTGGGGTGGGTGGTGAGGGTGGTGGGGAGGGTAGTGGTAGAGGGATGTGTGGATGAGGGGTAGAGGGGAAGGGATGGTATGGGGAAATAAAGGTGGAGGAAACAATGCTTAGGTTAGGTTCCTGACATTGGGTATGAGAAAATGATCTATCTAATAATAAACTTCCTTGCCCAGTCATAAAATACATTCATAATTACACACATACAAAAAAACTAGATCATTCAAAATAATGAGATTATTTAACAGAACCACCCAGCTCCTGAGCCATCTAATCCCTGATTTCATTCATTCATGACAATGCATTTTTCATATCACATTTAAAAATTTTTTGAGTCTCTCTGATCAGCAGACACAAATGTGCTATCATATAATAGAAAATGTAGTTAAAATTACTTGTCCCTAGGTAATCTTTAATATATCTTAAAGAGTTCTATGTCCTTGCAGAACCTGTTTCTGGCATTTTGCCCTAATGTCTAATATTAAGTTACAAAGGACATACCATTTTCCCTAAAGGTTATGCTATGTAGTTGACTCTGATTTTTTGCTTATTCTAAATTAAAATTTCTCAACCAGTTGAATTATTGTTTATGTTACTCCTAAGCCATTCGAAATATCAAAAAGAACTGGAAATTCACCTTGGCAATGATTTGTGAATGGCAGTTATGGTTGTGGGGAGGTAAAGGACTTGAATTATCTAGAGTGCCTTAAAACTGGCACTGTTATTTAAGGACTGATCACTTAGTAAGCTTTTAAAGTGTGTCTTCTTATTTCATGTATGACGGTAAAAGTATGCTTTTCATCACATCCTTGCCTGCAAAGAACTGCAATTATTTCCTTTGTAGAGTTTGTGCTGAAAAGTCTGACCTAAAGAGGCACAATAAAGAACTAAGTAACCCCATTACAGACTAGCAACCATCTTGTGAGGTATGGATTATTAAACAAACAAACAAACAAACATGAATTTGACCCAGAAATGACACAGGAAAGAAAACAATTGCCAGGCAACTGAAACATATATAATCCTTGGGCAAGCAACAGGAATTTTCTCTGGATACATCAACCAAACACTGGGTGGCCATACAAGACACGGTGACCCAGAGGCCAGGTGGTCCCCGTCAATAACAAGTCAGTATTAATAATAACCAATCACGTATGTGTAGCTTAATTTGCTTAAATTAGCCAATCATGTAATTTCTCATGTAACACTCCCTTAAGGTTGTTTATTCAATACTATAAAAACTGTACTGATTCTATGCTCGGGGCCTCTCTTAGTGTCAGCAGTTACCGAGTGCACGGAGGACCAGGCTCGAATTTGCAAATAAACCAATCTTGTCACTTACATTGAATTTGGTGGTCTTTGGAGGACGTTTAACAGATGGGGGCTCGTCCGGAATAAACCCATAAACCCAACCAGAGACCTGATCAGAGAGTAGCAAAGAATGGCCGGTAAGTTAAGGCATTGCCGCTTTGTAACTGTCTGGGGTCTGTGTGTCCTGCAGGAGTGGTATTGGAATTGGCAAGAAGTCCTTTCGGATAGTGCTATAAGGCAGCCAACTGGACTGGTGGGAGAGGTCGCCTAGTTCCCCGGGAAGGTAAACTATCCACTAGTGTGGATACTTGGGCCTGTTTGTTGTCAGAAACTTTCTGTCTGATAGTTTACAAGGTAGACTGTCCACTAGTGAGGACATTTGGGATTTATCGTGTCTGTAATCCTTCACTTTCTGTCTGACAGTCTACCATGGGCATGCTATTAAATGTGTGTCTTGTCCTAATGTCTGTGTGTTTGTAATGTGAGTATTATGAAACATTTCCTCACTCAGGTTAATCCGGAGGTAGATGCCCAGAGACCCTGTTTGTCTCCATTTGAGGCTGTCAGTCTTCGCTCTGTTACTTTGTCCAATAATAGCTACTTTCTCTTTCAGACTCCCTTATATTTCCACCTCGAAGGGTGAAATCTGGCCTAGAAAGATTGGCCCACTTGAAGCAAAGCTAGAGTCAGGTAATCTATCGATTGCCACTGCTAGATCCCCTTTGGGATCTTAGACAGACCAGCTAGTCCACACTTTACACCTTGGGACATTGTTAGCTCTGTCCTTAACATTCTTTAAATTAGTTGTTAGGAAGGTAAGGGGAGTGCGAGGTGGATTCTGGTTCTGACCCATTTCAATGTATATCAATTCACACATAAGACCAGAGGAAAGGAGAAAAGTAATTACAATTGTCACAAAACGAAATAGCTGGTGCTTTCAGCAATTTGGGATATGACCACTATTCAAAATGACCCAAGGAGTAATAAAGCCCCACGGAATACTTTCGAACAAAACTTCTTGGGTGCAAGGGGTCACATCAGTTAAACGATACTCATGGACCACCCAAAGAACAGTGGATCTGGTGATGGGACGAGTGTCTCACTCATTTTCAGTTATCCCAGAGAGTCTTTAGCCCTTATTAGGAAGATACATACTTGTTGACTAAGGTCAGGGCACAGATTGACTTCTATCCAGAAGGCTCCCAGGCGACAGATGCCCAAGGGAGACCAATACAAGGGCTGACTCTGAGCCTGGAAGACGATTACCGGTTGCACCAATCACCCCAGGCTCCTCACCAAGAAATCACCTACTGGCTGGAAAGGTATCCAGAAGCATGGGCAGAGACTGGAGGAGTGGGACTAGCAAAGAATAGACCAGCTCTATTCATTGACGTAAAGCCAGGAGCTGACCCAGTCAGAGTCTGGCAGTACCCTATATCCATGGAGGCATGGGTGGGAATAACGCCCCACATTAGGTGTCTGCTAGAACTGGGTATACTGCGGCCCTGTCAGTCGGCATGGAACACTCCCCTGCTATCAGTCTGTAAGCCCCACTCCAATGAATATAAGCCAGTAGAGACTTAAGGGAGGTCAACAAATGGGTAATGGACATTCACCCGACTGTACCCAACCCCTACACACTCCTGAGCACCCTGCCTCCCTATAGGCAGTGGTACACAGTATTAGATTTAGAAGATGCCTTTTTCAGCCTACCCTTGGCAGCTAAAAGCTAAGATCTCTTCTCCTTTGAGTGGACAGATGTAGAAAGAGATATTAATGGACAGCTGAACTGGAAAAGACTTCCTCAAGGATTTAAAAACTCACCTACACTCTTTGACAAAGCCCTGCATGAGGACTTAGGTGAGGCTAGGGGAAGCCACCCTGGCTTGACTTTGTTGCAATATGTGAATGACTTATTAATTGCTGCTAAATCTGAAAGAGAATGCAGCCGAGGAATGGAGGATTTACTCCAGACTTTGGGAAGCCTTGGTTTCTTGAGTGTTGGCCAAGAAAGCTCAAATCTGCAAATCAGAGGTAACTTACCTGGAATATTTATGGAAAGGGGGGCAGCAGTGGCTTACAAAAGGAATAAAAGAAACTGTCCTTAAAATTCCAACACCCCAGTCTCAGCACCAGGTAAGGGAGCTTTGGGGCTCAGCAGGCTTTTGCTGTCTGTGGATTGCTGGGTTTGCGGAGTTGGCTAAACCCCTTTATGAGGCTACCAAAGAAAAGCAGCTGTTTTTATGGATGAAGTAGGTTGAACAAGCCTTTGAACAGATAAAAATGCCTTATTGTCAACCTCAGCATTAGGACTCCCTGATACAACTGAATACTTTTATTTGTATGTGGATGAACATAATGGGATTATGAAAGGAGTCCTAAGCCAATATCTAGGCCCATGGAGAAGACCAATAGCCTACTTTTCAAAGAAATTAGACTGGTGGCAGCAGGATGGCCACCATGCCTGAGAATGATAGTGGCTACTGCTCTAATGGTTAAAGATGCAAATTAACTATGGGACAGGAACTCTATGTGACTACGCCCATGCTATTGAGAGTGTGTTAAAGCAGCCACCAGATCGATGGCTCAGCAATGCCTGAGTAATCCATTACCAAGGACTGCTACTCACTCCTCTCAGAATTAATTTCCAGGTTCCCTCAGCTGTCAACCCAGTGATTTTTCTACCAGATCCAGACCTAGACATGTCACTACATGATTGCTCGGAGATCCTGGCGCAAGTCCATAATATCCAAGAGGACTTAAGAGATCAGCGTTACCAGATGCTGAACTCGTGTGTTTTACAGATGGGAGCAGCTTTGTTCATCAAGGACATAGGTATGCGGGAGCAGCAGTAGTGACTGAGAGTGATGTCGTTTGGGCCTAACCTCTGCCCATAGGCACGTCAGCCTAGAGAGCCGAATTAATAGCCCTGACCCCAAGCACTAACGCTAGGAAAGAATAAAAGACTAACTCTGTACGGTGTTAGTCGGTATTAATTTGCAATGGCTCATATACACAGAGCTATCTACAAAGAAAGAGGATTACTGACAGCAGAGGGAAAGTCCATCAAAAATAAAGATGAAATTTTGGCCTTAATCTCTGCTCTTTGGTTGCCTAAGAAGTTGGCCATTGTTCATTTCCATGGACATCAAAAACGTAAAGATGCTGTGAGTAAAGGCAATAACTTGGCCCACAGAACTGCCCGGGAAGTGACAACACAAAAAGACTCTACAATGATGATAAACCTCCCAGACCCCGGTGCAAGAACTCTCCTGGACACTCCTACATATAACACAGAAGATTTAAAATGGATTGATCAACTAACAATGGCACAATGCCTGAATGGTTGATGGAGAGATTCTAAGAGCAACATTATCTTGCTAGAACAGTTAGGGAGTAAAATACTACTGAAAATGCATCGAGCACCCACATGGGTGTGAGGAAGATGCAAGACATGGTGAGAAATACTGGTCTAAGAGTCAAGAATAGTCATGCTAAAATAGAACAGATTGTCAGGGTCTGTGAGGCATGTCAGCTGACTAATGCAGGGAAAATTCAGGCAGGACCAGGCAGTTGGATAAGAGGAGATAGACCAGGAATCTACTGGCAGGTAGACTTCACAGAAATCAAACCTGGCAAGTATGGATATAAATATCTATTAGATTTCCCTTTTCAGGATGGGTAAAAACCTTTCCTACAAAGTGTGAAACAGCACAGGTGGTGGCTAAGAAGTTTCTGGAAGAAATCTTACCCAGGTTTGACTTCCCTAGTATGATAGGATCAGATAATGGACCAGCCTTTGTGTCAAAGGTAAGTCAGAGACTTGCTAATGCTCTTGGGGCAGATTGGAAACTGCATTGCGCTTATAGACCCCCCAAAGCTCAGGACAGGTAGAAAGGATGAATAGAACTATAAAAGAGACCCTGACCAAATTGACCATGGAGACTGGTGGTGAGTGGGTAACACTCCTTCCCTTTGCCTTATACAGAGTATGAAACTCCCCTTTGGAAATTTGTCTTTCCCCCTATGAAATTGTATTCGAAATGCCCCCTCCCATAATTCCTAATTTTCAGAGCAGTTTCTTAGGGAAGATGATGACTCTGAACTTTTGTTCTCTCTCAGGGTCCAGTAGAGGACCCGCCTTTAGGTCTGGCCTACACTGAATGTGCTGTACGAGTCAGGCCCTCCACCGATCCCACATCCCTTCTGCCACCGGACTGGGTCCTGGTGAAAAGACACTGACAGGAAAACCTGGAACCCCGGTGGAAAGGACCTTTGTGGTCATCTTGACGAATTCAACTGTCCTCAAAGTCAACGGCATCACTAGCTGGATCCACCATTTGCATGCGAAGCCTGCAGATCCCATAACCGATTTTGGAGAGAACCCAGAGTGATAAGTCTCACTTTCCAAAGACAATCCTTAAAGCTCAAATTGAGCCATAAAAAGACTAAGTCATGAAATGGTTGTTGACTTATACCTTACTTGGAAATTGTATTGAAATAATAGTGGGTGCCTGCAATCCTAATCGCCCATATAATTGGACTTGGATTATTAGTAATCATGTAATGGACAAACCATTCCCTCTGGCTGTGAAAGAGGGACCCTCCCTATGGTTTCGAGACAGGCTTACATTTAATTTGTGACAGCTCGCTGAGGGAGTATGGGAAGGACCTAGGCTTGTTGAGTGTAGACGGAGACACTGATATGTTTGCCCAGGGGAAGGCAGGACTAGTAATTGTGGAGGACAAGAGGACTTTTACTGTAAGAGCTGGGGCTGCAAAACAAGTACCTCAGGAAAATGGAAAGGAAAAGGATGAGACCTTGTTACTTTTACTAAATCAGGGCCAGCGGGCATCCAGTTTAATGGGATGCCTGTGCACCAACAAATTAGGGTTCCCCAGGATTCTGATGCCTGAGTGGAAGTTCGGTTCACAGACAAGGGCAAACAAGTCATAGGATGGGAATTAGGAAAGACTTGGGGACTAAGATTTTACCGATGTGGAGAGACTCACATTGACATACTTAGAAGTCTACATGCAATTGCCACAGCTAGCTATTTCCCTTCAGTAATGGGAACAAACACTGTTTTAAGACCGGTTTCTGCCACAAAAGCCAAAGCAAGTGAAAAGAAAAAGCCCCAGGCTGTAGTGACCCCATCTCCTCTGAAAAGAGGAGACCCCATCAGGGAGAACATCACCTTGCTGGAGGATTCTCTATGGCAGCTGTTGGTTCAAACTTATAATGTAATCAAGCATACCCGCCCTGATATTACCAAAACACGTTGGATGTGTTCTGATATGACACCCCCATTTTATGAGAGTATTGCAGTGGTACAGAATGTAACTAAAACAAGTAAATCATGCAGATGGGAATAAAAAGAGGCAAAATTTACCCTAAAGGCAGTTATAGGACAACGGTTATGTGTAGGACGAGTACTAATTTTACTCACTTATGTAATCAGACCCAAGAATGGACTCCTGAGGAAGGTTATTGATTACCTCCCCAAGATGTTTGGTAGACATGTTCAACTGGCCTAACCCCTTTTGTGCACTGGAAGTTTTAAATAGGACCCACAGCTTTTGTGTCATGGTGCAACTCATCCCACGACTACTTTACAATTCTCTGGAAGACAAGATGATAAAAAATGTCCGCAGCAAGCTACTGACCCCGAAAAGCTAAAATAGAAATAATAAATGCCGTGAGTATCAGGGCTCTGGTGGGCTTAGCTGGAGTAGGAACTCGAGTAGCATCCCTGGTTACTCAGAGAACACCCTACTCTAACCTTTGTGCTTCTATAGATGAGGATATAAAAAACCTGGAAAGTTCTCCAGCCTACCTTCAAAAATGTCATGATTCCTTACCTGAGGTGGCGTTACAAAACAGTCAAGGGCTGGACTTTTCTTACAGCAAGGAGGTCTATGTGCTGCCCTAGGGAAGAATGTTGCTTCTATGCAAATCACTCGAATTGTTAAAGAATAAGGGAACAGCAAGAAGGATGGTTTGAATCATGGTTTAACTATTCCCCTTGGATTACTACATTAATATCCACTCTGTTGGGTCCCATTATCATTCTAGTGCTTGTGTTCACAATAGGGCCTTGTGTTGTAAATCGACTAGTGATGTGTGTTAAGAAACGAGTCAATACCATACAACCGATGGTCTTGAGAATGCCATATCAATTAATCCCTGATAAAAGACATAACGCAGGCCCGTAAGGACAATGATTAGCCTTTCAGGTGCATAATAGAAAGGGGGGAATGAAGAGTCTAAGACTTAAAGAGGCACAATAAAGAACTAAGTAACTCCATTACAGATTAGCAACCATCTTGTGAGGTACGGATTATAGAAAGAACCATGAATTTGACCCAGAAATAATATAGAAAAGAAAACAATTGCCAGGCAACTGAAACATATGTAATCCTTGGGCAAGCCACAGGAATTTTCTCTGGATACATCAACCAAACACTGGGTGTCTATACGAGACACGTGACCCAGTGGCCAGGTGGTTCCCGTCAATAACAAGTCAGTATTAATAATAACCAATCATGTATGTGTAGCTTAATTTGCTTAAAATATTAACCAATCATGTAATATCTCATGTAATACTCCCTTAAGGTTGTTTATTCAATACCATAAAAACTGTACTAATTCTATGCTCGGGACCTCTTAGTGTCACGGGTTACCGAGTGCATGGAGGACCAAGCTTGAACTTGCAAATAAACGACTCTTTTTTCACTTACATTGCTCTTGGTCTCTGGTGATCTTTGGAGGGTCTCCAGTCCAGGTATAACAATGCCCTCCTGCTACTGTAGTGAAACCCACAAACAACTGCACAGCTGTGTTACCTGCTTTAGATTTTGAAATTTTCTTCCAGTAGCCCTAGTGGTTTGAGCCCAGATTTATGGGATAGTCACATAATACACAATTGCAAAGCACCACAATATACAAAGACAAAATGCAAAATGAGGTTCAATTTTTTCTTTGTTGTTTCACATTTTTCTTTCTTTTTTTTTTTCCTTTATTTTTAATTGTGAAAATACAGTACAGAGGGGTTACCATTACATGGGCAAGGTAATGAGTACATTTCTTAACAAGCATTGTTGCCTCCTCTTTTGTTTCCCCTTCGCTTCCTTTCCCATGACCACCCCAGACCCCTCCGCCAAAGTTGTAAAGTTCGTTTTTCAACAAAATGGCTTGTACATCTTTTTATTCCAATGGGTCCACCTTTATTACTATTTAAACAATAAGTTTTTTTCGTCCCCCTCTACAAAGTATACCAACATCAAATACAGTGAAAACAGGGGTTATACTGTGGGGAAGAGACATACAAAGCAACGAAGAAATCATCTTATAAATATGTTAGAAAAAATCACAAGAAAGAAAAAACATTTGAATCCTTATTTTGGGCTCCATTTTGCCTAACATAAACTTATCTGACCGTTTCTGCTTGTCTCAGACAAATACTAGTTATTGCAAATAAGGGAAAACATGGGACCTATGTTTCTTTGGGCCTGGCTTAATTCAGCCTTGGAACAAAACAAAAGAGTCATTTTTTTTTCTTATTCATTGTCTTTTAAGGAGGTAGATCCTGTTTATTTCTCATTATTGTTGATATGACTTAAATAAATTTACCAGATTTTTCAAATAAAATAGAGAGATATAAAATGACATATTTAGTAACAAAATAAAGCTAAACATTTGAGTATATTTTTATTTAGTTCTGTTCTCAGTTATGCTGAAATAACATTGACATGAGACAAGCATATGTGTAAATTGACACGTATCAATCACAAAGAACTCTGGAATCTTTGGGCTTTGATTTCTATATCGTCACCTAGAAAACAAAATTATCACTTGCTTCATGTCTTAAGTAACATACTTAATACAAGTTTTATTAATTTTACCAATATATTTCATAATCTATGGAATCGATGCATTGCATAAGGATTTGATTTCTTATTTACACTGAATTAATATTAGGTTTATTTTATTTTTTCACACATAAAATAATGACATTCTTTTTTTTCGACTTCTTTAAAAATTTATTTATTTTTATTTAATTTTTTATTGTAAAGTATATAGAGAGGGGTTACAGAACTAAGGAAATAGTCTATTTCTTCTAAACAGTGTACCCTCTCCCTTGGTTTTTCCTGCTTTCCCCCCAACTCCCATCCTCCCCCACAAGTTGTAAAATTCATTTCCAAAATAATGTTTTTTTGAGGATCACTGATGCATTTGTCCTTTATCTCACCATATCTGTGATTTCCATTCCCATCCCCAAATCAGATAAAGATAATGACATTCTTGAGGATAAAACATGCCTGTTTTTCATTTTGATTGCCAAAATTGAACTATAAGGCACTTTGAAAATTAAACTTTAAATCTGAACTAAAGCAAGATATTCCATCACTTATCCAATTATTCCTATTGAGAGGTTAAAGTTTGAGGCAATGACCACCACGTGTTGCCTCCCGAGCCTCAGTACTCCCAGGAAGACTTGGAGTGGATAAAGAAAATTCCCATGGCCTATAAACCCCTAGACACAGAAGGAAACAAAGACTGGTGGAAAATTGGGGAGGGAACTCGAACAATGCAGGGCTTGCTCCGACACTCAGAGGTAAAAATTAGGCAAGGAAATCAACTCATTGAGGACACTGTTAAAAATTGTAAAGCCTGTCAGCTCACCAATGCCCCCAATCAACCTGTTACAAAAGGAGCTAGCCTCCGTGGAGATAGGCCAGGTGTGCATTGGGAAGTAGACTTCACAGAAATTAAAACTGATAAATTTGGATATAAATATTTGCTAGTTTTTGTAGATACTTATTCAGGATGGGTTGAAGCCTACCCAACAAAGCATGAGACTGAGAACGTGTTGACTAAGAAGATCCTGGAAGAAATCCTACCCAGGTATGGCTTCCCATCCACCATTGGGTCAGACAATGGACCGGCCTTCGTCTCAAAAGTAAGTCAGGGAATAGCCGCGGTACTGGGGACGGATTGGAATTTGCACTGTGCTTATAGACCCTAGAGTTCAGGGCAGGTAGAAAGAATGAATCGGACTCTAAAAGAGACTAAATTGGCCTTGGAGAGTGGTGCAGACTGGGTATCGCTCCTTCTTTTTGCCTTATTTAGAATAAGAAATTCACCCTATCGGCTTGGCTTTACTCCTTTTGAGATAATGTATGGACACCCTCCACTCATTATCCCTAGCCTTCAGACTGAATTGCTTGCTGATTTGGATGATACTGAATTTCTGTGTAAGCTTGACTATTTACAGCTGGTGCATAAGAGTATGGGGCCCCAGCTTAGAGCATTATATGATTCTGCTTCTATTCATACTCCACATTTGTTTAAACCAGGGGACTGGGTGTTTGTTCAAAGGCACAACTTGTGATCTCTGGAACCATGGTGGAAGGGACCTTACATGGTGCTACTGGCTACACCTACTGCCCTTAAGGTGGATGGCATTGTTGCTTGGATCCACTGTTCCCACACCTGACCAGCTGACCCCTTTGTCTTGGACAACCGTGGGGAAAGATGGGAAGTCTCCAAGCATCCTACCCAACCACTCATGAAGAAAAGAAAAATGGACTGATTGTTATTGGTATACTCGTTCAAGATCAAGAGCTGTTGGAGTTTAGTTTTGGGCCAGAGCCACAAGATTGTGGCTCAGGACCATAAGTCAAGGGGGGGAATGAAAGGTTAAAGTTTGAGGCTGTAATCAAAACACCTGGTTGATTGTGTGCCTATATAAGACCTGCAAATCCTTAGCTCGGGGCTCTCCTCCTGGGTCCCGCTATGTCAGAGTGTAGGAAGAGGCCCAAGCTGCAGCCCATTTAAATAAAACAGCTGTATAGTCTGACTCTTTGTGGTCTTTTTTGAGGGATCCTGCAACCTTGGCATTACACTATAGACTTGAATATAACTTATTTTTGAATGGTAGGAAATTCATATTATATCTACTCTCTATAAAATATTTAAGAAATAAATGATCATGATAATATTAATTTTTTCCTTCAAGTAGAAAGAAAGAACCTCACTATAGATGACAAAAACTTGAATGGAGATGCCATAAAGTTTATGAAAAATTCAAGTCATTATGAGTTAGATGAAATAGTCATTTTTGAAGGTCACAAAATGAAATCTCTTGAAGCTTCCTTATCTGTTAAATAAAATGTATTTACACTCAAAATATTTGATTCATCTCTCCAGCAATGGTATAACCAAACCACCTCCATGCCAAATAGTTTCTCTGATTAATTCAAGTCAATATTTAGGAACAGATGTTATTGAAATCTGTAGAAATATCTACCCACCACTCTAGAAATTAAATCTGAAGTCATAAAGGGTTGGGATTAATAATTAGCTTTCATTATGTTACCTTAAAGAAGTGAACCCTTTGAAGTGGGCATAGTTGTAGAGATTTGGTCACTGAGAACTTGTGATCAAAGAGGATGTTAAGATCAAAGTCCTTTCCTCCTCTTCCTTCTTTTTATTCTCTGTTTCCTTCTCCTTCCCCTTCTCCTTTTCCATTTTGCTCTCTCTCTTCCCCTCCTCTTCTTTTTCCCTCTCCCACTCCTATTCTGCCTCTTCTTTACTTCCTGGCTTCCATGAATACAATCATTCCATCACATGTTCCTGAAATAGGGTACTGTGCCACCACCAACCAAAAGCAAGGAGGATAAGAAACATGTACTGAAATGTATAAAATCAGAAGCCAAGGTTAATCTTTCCCCAATTTAAGTTAATTTTATAAAGTATTTTGTCATATTGATATGAGACTGACACAGCATGCTCTCACTTATTATAATGGATAAGATTTACTAGAAAAAATCTGACCAACATCACCCTAATAAATTATTGATTAAATTAATATTATATTAGGAAAAATCTACTTTAAAGTGCCAGATATACTTCAATAAGAGACAAAAAAATCACGTCTATGGTTTACTATGAAAAGACAATAGAATTCAATCTATTCCTCAAGGAAATTGACCTGTATTTGGTGTATTGTCAATTTCATAAATGATGTAAGAAGACTGAAGAACACATTTCAACTCAATCTGTGTGATATAAAATTTACTCTGTCCCCTGTATTCTATCTATGTCTGGTTCCCAAAATGATTTGTATTCTTATTCTAAACATATTTTTAATTAACTTTATGTAATTGCATGGGAGTTGCTGTTTGACAAAGCAGTTTATGAATAGTGTTTAGTGAGGTTTTTTTTTTTTTTTTTCTGTTTTGTCTTCTGAGGTTTGAACTCTGGGTCTGGGCGCTGTCCCTGAGCTCCTTTGCATGAAGATTAGAACTCTATCACTTGAAGCATAGCAGCACTTTCAGATTTTTCTGAGATTAAATTGGAGATAAGAATCTCACAGACTTTCTTGCCTGGGATGGCTTCAAATCACAATCCTCAGCCTCCTGATTATTGAGGCTCACAGGCGTGAGCAGCTAGTGCCTGGCTTATACAATGAGCCTTTTTTTTTTTTTTGGTAGTCCTGGGGCTTGAACTCAGGGCTTTGGCAATGCCCAAGAGCTTCTTTTCCTCACTCTAGCACTCTACAACTTGTGTCATATTGCCAATTCCAGCTTTTAAAAAGTTATTTAGTACTGAGGAGTCAAACCCAAGGCTTCACACATGCAAGGCAAGCAGTCTACCACTATGCCACATTCCATGGCCAATACAATGCACCTTGATGATCATTATCCCTCATTCTACTCAATCCTACCTCATCCCTCAATTTGCATAATTTTGTAGAATATTCACTGACTTGCAATGTCATATACAGTCACTCAGAGAATATATACTGATTATACTTTATTGATAGTTTTATTCATCAACATTCTAAAGTTATGCATTACAGAATTCTGGGATTTTAAATTCTAAATTTTCACACACTACTATTCAGATTTACACACTACTACTATAAAAATTTTTCCTAAGGTTAATGCAAATGCACTCTGTAATTCTTCAATAAAGTACAATGATTCTTAAAATGTTAAAGAGTTGGAGTAAGAACATCAGCTTCAGTTCTAGAACATTTTATCATCACTACCCTCTCAAAATACTCCAATATTTATTAATAGTCACTTCCTGTCATCATTTCAACCTACCTCCTCTAGAGCAGCTATTATTTCATATTCTACCTCTACAGATGTGCCAATTTTAAAAAGCTCACATTATTATAAAATGTAGTCTATCCATTTCTCCCATGTAATATTTCTGTTTCCAAAGTAAGACCATGAAAATTTTTCTCATGGATGGAGTATATTGTTTTGTATGCATGTGAATAATTATATAACATCCTCAATGGACATTTCAATATTTTTTTTTTTTGGGTCCGGTAGTGGGGCCTGAACTCTGGGCCTGGGCGCTGTCCATCAGCTCTTCAGCTCAAGGCTAGCGCTCTACCACTTGAGCCACAGCAACACTTTCGGCTTTTTTTTCTTTTTGCTTATGTGGTGCTAAGGAATCGAACCCAGGGCCTCGAGCATGCAAGGCAAGCGCTCTACCACTGAGCCACCTTCCCAGCCCTGGACATTTCAATATTTTATTATATGTTATTGTAAAAGGTTTTGCTATGTATATTCCTGTAAATGTTTCTCATTTGATATATGTTGAAATATATTTTGTATATACAATTATGATTCAAAATGCTGGATCAAATTGGGCATCGGTGGCTTATGCCTGTAATCCTAGCTACTCAGGAGGCTGAGATCTGAGGATTACGGTTCAAAGCCAGCCTGGGAAGCAAAGTCCGTGAGACTCTTATATCCAATAAACCACTAGAAAACCGAAGTGGCACTGTGACTCAAGTGGTAGAGCGCTTGCCTTGAGCTGTAGAGTGCAGGGACAGTGCCCAAGCCCGGAGTTCAAGCCCCACGACTGACCAAAAAGGAAACAAAAAATACTCTGGATCATAGAGGCAACTCTATGTGTAATATCTTAAAGATTGCCAGTATGTTTAACAAACTGACTGTATCATTTTAAGTGCCAAGGACCAATGTATAAGAATTCCAATTTCTACATAGTGGTTGTGCAGTGCAATCTCATTGTTGTTTCTATTTCCACTAATCTCTATATGTATGCAATTTCTAGGTATATAATGATACTTCCATATGTTCCTTGGTTGTTGTTATATTAATATAGAGATATGTATTTCATTTTTTTTGATAATTTATTCACGATGGTTAATTTTTTTCATTGGTATTAATATGCTCTTAATATATTTCTGATTCAAGTGTTTTAAGTAAATGAATATGTATACACACTATGTATACATGTGCATATATTCATACTTATATGTGTATACATACAAATACCTATATATGTATACATATACGAATATACATATGTGTATATGCATATATACAGGCATATATGTATATTATTATTTTCATTTCTCTGTAAATTATCATTTTACTTTATTTGCCAAACATGTCCTTTATTGATTTTACTTTATTTTATTTTATGGTTAAGATGTACAGAGGGGTTACAGTTACATGAGTAAGGCAATGAGTATATTACTTGTTGATCATTGTTACCCTTTCCCTTCCTTGTTGTTGTCCCACTATCCCTTCCCTCCCCCAGCTCTCACATTCCTATCTCCCCACCCCTCACTGCATGAAGTGGTAAAGTTCATTTCCAATATACTGTCTTCTGAGTATGTTGCAATGTGTCATCCTGTGTCCTTGTTTCACAGTTTTGTAATTCTCCTTCCCCTCCCCAGATTAGACATGTATATACAAGATGCAGGATACCATAACTGAGTACAATGACAACAGGGGATATGCCATAGGGGAAAGAACATACAAAGAAAACAACAACAAAAATGAATAAAATGGCATTGTACATTTACAACAGTAACAATAAAGACAGAACACTCAAACATGTCCTTTATTATCGAGGTAATTATTACAGTTAATATTCTTATCATTTTTGGAACTTTGCAAAATGTTTGGTAGCATTCAGTGTGGACTGATGTGTTCAATTTTTGTTAAATCTATCTACTCATAAGGTATCTGACAGCTCTCTTCTAAAGCAAAAAAGGCAGTCTTCTACAGCTTGGTTCCAAACCATTTGTATTTTTTCCTTGTACTAAGAATACTGACTGAAGCCTGGTGCTGGGGGCTCACACCTATAATCCAAGCTACTCAGGAGGCTGAGATCTAATGATCGCGGTTCAAAGCCAGCCTGGGCAGAAAAAGTCCATGAGACTGGTATCACCAATAAACCACCAGAAAACTGGAAGTGGTGCTATGGCTCCAGCCTTGAGCTGAAGAGCTGAGGGAAAGCACCTAGGCACAGAGTTCAAGGCCCACGACCACCACCACCACCAATAACAACAACAAAAAGAATACTGACTCAAAAAGCAAAAGTATTAATCAGTCTTAAAGTTAGGCTCAAGTCTAACATTGTGGTATTATCTTAGATGCCAACAGCCTTCTCATCTAATGAGCCATGTGTTCTCAGAATGTTAACCAGATTTCTTAGTTTATTTACACAGTTACTATAAGTATGTATTTTATTATCTATCTTTCATTTCACCACAGAATCTGTATATATCCTTTATGTCATACTTGAATACAAATGCCTTTGGAAGATATTTATTAATTGATGTATATTAATTGTATGAAGAAATCTTATTGAAATACTTTACACTCTCATATTGATCAAGGGCCTGATTAACCTGTTTTTTTTCTCCATTCTTATTGCCCTTTATTTTTCAACTGTTTTCTGTGAATTTCTTTCTGCTACCTTCACATATCGTCAAAATTATTAAAGTGCTGTTCACCCACTGTCATTGAAAATTATACAATGCTGTATATAAAGGCAAAAATCAAAATAAATGGAGACATATAATTTTTGTGGATTGGAGGATACAATTGAGCCAAGATATAAATTGTCTCCTCCCCTATTTGTTGGCCATTCGTGGTTTTTGAAATCTGGTACTTGGCACTGACCCAATGCTTTTCAGCTCAAATGAGTGCTCTACCCATTGAGAAACTCTGACACTGCTGGTTTTCTGGTTGTTTATTGGACATAAGAGTCTTACGGACATTCCCGATCCAGCTGGTTTTGAACCACAATTCTCAGATCACAGCCTCCTATGCAGCTAGGATTACAAGCATGAGCCAACATCGTCCAGCTTCACAGTTTTATTTATGTTTATGACAACTTCTAAAAACACCTGAAAAGCACTCTGACTCATTCACAAAGGAAAATAAACTAGAATATATTTCTCTGTCCAATATTAAAGCTGTTAGTATAAAATTGTTATAATTGTAGAGAAAAAATGTACAGCTCAATGGGTCTGTACAGCACCAGATTAGCTCCACATAAATATTATCAAGGAATATTTAATAAGAGGTAAAACCAAACATTTGTAAAATGCAATTCTTTTTAATAAGTGATGAGAGGTTAGACAATATTGGGGAGAATTAAAAAGTAAACATTGACTTAAACATAACAATTTATTCAAATATTAACTTCAAGCAGGATTAAAACATGGCATATAAAACAAAATGAGTGATGCAAATGTAAAACAAAGAAAGATGACTTGACAATTTTGGAGATGAAACTTTCTTAAATTTGGCATTAAAATTATAGGCAAGGAAAACAATATAGTAGAACTTAATGAAAGTGTAAAATAATTTGGTCTGTGAAAGCTCATATACAAGTGGTGAATAGAAGTTGGAAGCAGGTGGCTCATGTATCTCATCCTAGCTACTTGTAGCCTGTGATTTAAGTTTTGCTATATGAAGCCAGCCCCCCACAAAATAAAGTCCTTGAGAATATTATTTCTGATTAATCAGCAAAAAGCCAGAAGTGAGGCGTGACTGAAATGTTAAATTTTTAACAAATTAAAAGAAATTTCAGGGACCCTGAGTTCAAGCCCCAGGACCATACATACATGTAGAAAGGTAATAGTAGTAATAATGATAGTGATGATGATGATGATTGTGGTGATTATAATGATGATGAGGTGTACCCATAGTCAATGATAAAATATGTATAAATCTTATACCTGAAGAATGCCTCAAATCTAGATTCTACATAGAACTCTCAAAACCTAATGTTAAAAAGAACATCAATTAGAAACCAGCAAAGTATATCTTGTGAAAAATAAGCACAAGAAAATCATCATCAGTCGCCAAATAAATGCACATTAAAACCAAAATGACATCATAAAACATGTATAAGAATTACTTCACATAATACAATAATGACCATACTAAATGTTATCCAAAAAACAGAGAAAATGGATGCTGGCAGAAATGTCAAATGGGAAATTCACTTCTGAAAACATTTGACAAGTTCCTAGCATATGAAATAAGCAAATACCCACTGTATAGCACAGGAATTCATCTTTCCAGGCTTTGTCTCATAGAAATAAAATATAACATTCACCCAAACGCCAAAACACAGAGGATTATAGCAGCATTATTTCCTCTAGTCAAAGAAAAGGAAATCAATTCAGGCTTTCTTCAAGTGAATGGGAAACGAATTGTGCTACATTCTCTAATAACAGAACCAAAAGGCAACTCGAGTTAATGCAATAAAAAATTAAGGCATACAATAACTGGGAATAATCTACCTTAGATTTGATGGCAATCATGTTTATTTATTGCATGATCTAAATGTTGGAGAAAAAAAATATGTTGGTTGCCAGGATAAAACAGGTTTCAGATGGAAAAAAGACAAGTGGTGGGTTTAATTATAAAAGGCAAACATGAGACAATTATTTTTGGTAAAGAAACGTATCTGTAAATACTGGATATTAATATAGATTTGATAAAATTATGTTGGACTTAATATGTGCACAAAATAATTAAATTAACTGGTTTGCATAAGATACTTGAGACATATTAATGTCCTATTTGTGATGTCATACTAGAAATATTTAAATAAATTGGAAAAAAGTATTCAAGGGATTTATCTTTGTTCTTATAAGATCATAAAGATCCATACTAACCTCTATAGAATTTAATATCTAGAAAACAGAAGTCAATATTAAATGTTTACATTGAAAATAATGTGGATCCAAGCTTGAGATGAAATATACCTTGCTAATTAGAAGGCGGAGATTTAGAAGACTGATATGAGGGCCAGTTCTGAAAAACACAAATTCGTGAGGAACTACAAAAACAAAGAAAGCTAGATATAATGAAATTTCCTGCTATCTCACGTTTGTGGAAGCCATAGGTAAGCGATAATTACTCAAGGATGGCTTGGCCTGAAAAATAATCTAAAGTGGTTAGAGCCTTAGCAACAAAAATAAATCTGTAGCATGCTTCCCTTTTATAATTAAACCCACTACTTCTATTTGTCCCAACTTGTTAAAACAGGAGTGGTTATAAACAAAAGCACTGGTCTGAAGCCTCAATATAAGGACCTCAGTCTATGTGGGCCAAACAGTCTCTAACATGAGGTTTTATTTAAATTACCAAGCATTATTTTAGATTTTGCATAGTGGGATGGTGCATAGTCACAAGCAAGGTCTGCTAAGTCAGGTAATCCAATCTACTCTTTCACATGTTACCCAATAGCCAAGTTTCAATAAAAATGACTACAATGAGATTGTACAAATGAGACTGCCACTTTTCCCTTTCATGAATCAAAATTCTGTCAAATGATTTCTGTCTTCCAGATGTTTACATATTCCTCATGATCTTTTCTACTATTTTGTCTTCATTATTGATGTTCATATTACTTTTTGTTGTTGTCTTGTGTGTATATGCCATTTTTAAGGCTGGAACTCAATGTTTTATGGTCTTCCTTGAATTTTTTGCTCATAGCTTTTTGTTTGCTCTATTTTTTTGCTCTAATTTTTTGTTCTATTCCTTGAGCCATATTCTCACCTTCTGCTTCTTGCTGGATAATTGGAGAAAAGTTTTCTCACATTTTTGTCTGTTTGGACTGACATTGAACTAAAGTATTCAGGTCTTAGACTCCTGAGTTTCTAGGATTCTACACATGAATGGCTAATGCCAATCTTTGCTTTACTGTTATTTTAATTATGTGAAAGAGGAAAGTGGAAGTATATTTGTGGTAAGGGTGCAATTTTCAAATACAAGTTTGAATCAACTTGATATAATGTAATTGCTATCAATTTTAACAGTTAAATCAATGAATATTACACATTTCCAAAGAAATATAATTGAAAACAAAACGCAGAATGGTTTACTTAAAAGAAGAAACAGAACCATGAATTTCTTTCACTTTACAATTAATGTTTTATGTAACTTTAATTAGCAGACTTCTATGACTAAAAGTTAATATATTAATTTTATACTACAAGAAGAAAAGTGATCATAGTTAAAAATAGATATTTCATCACAGTGAGAAGATAAGTTTTTGAGCATTCTCACTAAAAAGAAATGTTACATGCAAAAATTAATGGATATAGTTGCTCATGCTTGTAACCCTAGCTACTAAGGAGGTTGAGAACTGAGAATCATGGCTCAAGGCCAGCCTACGCAGGAAAGTCTGTGAGTATATTATCTCCAATGAGACAAAAGAAAACTGGAGTGGCTCAAGTGGTAGAGCACTAATCTTGAGCTGAAGAACTGAGGGACAGTGTCCAGGTCCAGATTTCAAGCCCCCAAACTGACAATTAAAAATAAACCATTAAAAATAAACAGTACTTTGAAATATATCTTAAAATATATATTCTAAAAATTTTTAAATCCTCACTAGATATACTAGTTTATTTAAATAAATAGAAGTGTTTTCTGGTTTTAGTTGTTATTGAATGAATTGTGTAAATCACACATTCCTTATTCAAATCATATTTGTAGGTATATACACTTATATGCCATAAGTATAACTAACAGATATGTGATAGGCAATGCTGTTTTAGGAATCTCCCTTGGCATTCTAACATTAACACGTCTCCCCTGAAATCGATATGCCCTCCAATCTTGTCAGAAGTTTCAACTCATTGGAGCAGAAAAGTATAAGCCATAATCATTGTTTGGAAAAACTGTAACATTTTACACGTATTTCACTTAGTTTAAGAACCAAAACATTTAAGTCATCTGAAATATGCCAGTAATAGCAAAATGTCTTCTGAGCTTTTTAGTCTCTTAAGAGATGAAAATCTTTAAACATACATTTAATTTTTTCTGCCTAACATCCTATATCTTAAGAAGACCTTTGGCATAAAGGATAAATACAGATTCTCTTGTGAAATGAAAGAAAGAGATGAGAAAATACATACTTATAGTGATTGTGTAAATAAACTAAGAAATTCATTCAACATTCTGAGGGCTCTTAGCTCATTGGACTAGAACGATGCTGGAATCTAAGATTATACTAAAATTTTAGACTTGAGCCTATCTTTAAGACTGCTTAATACTATTGATTTTTCAGTCAGTATTCTTTTTGTTGTTGGTCATGGTGGTTGTGGGGGTTGTGGGCCTTGAACTCTGGGCCTGGGTGCTGTCCCTCAACTCTTCAACTCAAGGCTAGAGTTCTACCACTTGAGCCATAGGGCCACTTCAGGTTTTCTGGTGGTTTATTGGAGATAAGAGTCTCATGGACTTTTCATGCACAGGCTGGCTTTGAAACATGATACTCAGATCTCAGCCTCCTGAGTAGCTAGGATTATAGGGGTGAGTCACCGGCAACTCAACTGGCTTCTCTGTACAACATCAACCATAAAATAAAATGAAGTAAAATCAATAAAGGACGTGTTTGGCAAATAAAGTAAAATGATAACTTACAGACAAATGAAAATAATAACATACATATATGTCTATATACATGTATATACACATCTGTATATCCTTATATAGGTATTAGTATATATACACATATAAGTATGAATATATGCATATGTACATATAGTGTGTAAACATATAAATTTATTTAAATAGACTTGAATCAGAAATATATTAATAGCATATTAATGCCAATGAAAAACTTTAACCATCCTGAATAAGTTATAAAAAATCCAAATACATATCTCTATAGTAATATAATAGCAACCAAGTAACATATGGAAAGATCATAACATACATAGACATTGCATACATATAGAGATTAGTGGAAATAGAAACAATAAGATAGCCATGCACAACCATTATGTAGAAATTGGAATCCTTATACATTGGTGTTTGACATTTAAAATAATATAGTCAGTTTGTTGAACATATTGGCAATCTTTAAGATATTATATATAGAGTTGCTTCTATGATCCAGCATTTTGAATCATAATTGTATATACAAAATAGATTTCAACATATGTCCAATGAGACACATATACAAGAATATACAGAGCAAAACCTTTTACAATAACATGTAATAAAGAATTTAAATGCCCATTGAGGATGTTATTCTATTATACATATGCTCTATCCATGAGAAAAGTTTACATGGACTTACTGTAAAAACAGTAATATTACATGGGAAAAATGGATAAAATAGACTACATTTTCTAATTATATGAGCTTTTTAAAATTGGCACATCTGTAGAGGAAGAATATGAAATAATAGCTGCTCAAGAGAGGTATGGTCGAATGTTGACAGGAAGTGACTAGTAATAAATATGGGAATATTTTGAGAGGGTAGTAAGGATAAAATGTTCTAGAACTGAAGGTAATATTCTTACTCCATCTCTTTAACATTCTAAGAATAATTTACTTTATCGAAAAATTACAAATTGCATTTGCATTAACCTTAGGAAAATTTTTAGAATAGTAGTGGGTGAATCTAAGTGATAATATAGAATTTAAAATCACAGAATTCTATAATGCATAACGTTAGTATGTTGATGATTAAGACTATCAAGAAAATATGATCCGTGGTATATTTTCTGAGTGACTATACATGCTATTGTGAGTCAGTGAATATTCTACAAAATTATGTAAATTGAGGGATGAGATAGGATTGTGAAGGATGAGGGATAATGATTATCAAGAGGCATTGTATAGGGCTGGGAATGTGGCTTAGTGGTAGATTGCTTGCCTTGCATGTGTGAAGCCCTGGGTTTGGTTCCTCAACACTACATAAACAAAAAATCTGGAATTGGCACTATGACACAAGTCATAGAGTACTAGCATGAGGAAAAGAAACTCAAGGACATTGCCAAGGCCCTGATTTCAAGCCCCAGGACGAGTAAAAAAAATAGGTGCATTGTATTAAACCGGGCAATAGTGGCTCACTCCTGTAATCCTATATAATTAGGAGGCTGAGGATTGAGGTTTGAAGCCAGTCCAGGCAAGAAAGTCTGTGAGATTCATATTTCCAATTAAATCTCAGAAAAATCTGAAAGTGCTGGTATTCCTCAAGTGATAGAATTCTAGCATTCATTCAAAGGCACTCAGGAACAGCATTCAGACCCAGAGTTCAAACCTCAGGAGAGAAAAAAGAAAAAAAAAAAACCTCACTAAACACTATTCATTAGCTGCTTTGTCAAACAGCAACTCCCATACAACTACTTAAAGTTAATTAAAAATATGATAAAATGTAAGTCATTTTGGGAACCAGACATAGATAGAATACATGGGACGAAGTAAATTTTAATACATGCAGTTTAGGTTGTAATTTGTTCTACAGTCTTCTTACATCATTTATGAAATTGACAATGCAGTCAATTATAGGTCAATTTCCTTAAGGAACAGATTGTATTCTGCTGTCTTCTCATAGGAAACCATAGACGTGATTTTTTTGCCTCTTATTGAAGTATATCTGATATTTTAATCAAGATTTGTCTTAATATAATATTAATTTAATCAATCATTTCATTAGGGCGATATTGGTCAGATTTTTTTCCAGTAAATCTTATCCCTTATAATAAATGTGACCATGTTGTGTCAGTCTCCTATTAATATGACAAAATACTTTATAAAATTAACTTAAAAGGGGGAGAGATTAATCTTGTCTTCTGATTTTACACATTTCAGTTTATATTTCTTATCCTCATTGCTTTGGTTTGGTGGTGGCACAGTACCCCATGTCAGGAACATGTGACGGAGTATGTGTATTCATGGAAGCCAGGAAGTAAAGTAGGAATAAGAGTGGGGAAAGAGAGAAACACGAGGAGGGGAAGAGGGAGAGGGAGAAGGAAAAGCAAAAGGAGAAGGAGACAGAGAGTAAAAGAAGGAAGAAGAGAAAAGGACTTTGATCTTAACATTCTCTTTGATCATAAGTTCTCAATGACCAAATCTCTACAACTATGCCCACGTGAGAGGGTTCACCTTTTTATGGCAACATAGTGAAAGCTAATTATTAATCCCAACACTTTATGATTTCAGTTTTAATTTCTAGAGTTACGGGTAGATATTTCTGTAAATTGTGATAAATTCTGTTCCTAATAATTTACTTGAAATAATCAGAGAAGCTTTTTGAAATTGAGGAGGTTGGATTATACCATTACTGAAGAGATGAATGAAATATTTTGAGTACAAATACATTTTATTTAACAGATAAGAAAGCTTCAAGAGATTTCATTTTTTGACATTCAAAAATGACTATTTCATCTAACTCATAATAACTTGAATTTTTCATAATTTTATGACATTTCCATTCAAGTTTTTGTCATCTATTGTGAGGTTCTTTCTTTCTAGTGGAAGAAAAAATAAATACTATCACGATCATTTATTTCTTAATTATTCTATAGAGTAGGTATAATATGAATTTCCTACCATTCAAAAACAAGTTATATTCAATTCTAGGAATAATTGCATGAGCCATGGAATATCTTGCTTTATGTCATATTGAGATTGATTCAATTTCTAAAAATCATTGTTGACATAGTACATGAAATTCAGTGTTTCCTTGAAATGTCTTAGTAATCAAACTTCAGAAATACATAACCAGTAACTAAAATATTTATATACCCAAAAAACGTATGAATCTATATATTATGTCAAAAACGCTTAGGTTTAAAAGAAGAAAAAATCATGTGACTACAGTAGATAATATTTAATTTAATGAAAAATTGCTTCATTCACCCTGACAGAGCCTATTGCTTTTAGCTTAAATGAGAAATTTGATTAAGGATCCCTTTTCGCTTGAATAATAGAGTATTTCGATTTGTGCAAAGATTCTGACATTTAAACCTTTGAGTGTATATTTTTTATAAAAATGAAAACTATTTTTCACAGTGCATGTTCAGCTTTAATAACTAAATAAATATTTAAATATTAATTTGTTAAACTGATAAGAAATATATTTTATTCTTAGGTATATCTGTGCTTAATATGGGTTTCTCTAGCTTGTAATCCTCGCTACTCAGGGACCTGGGGTTCAAAGCCAGTCTTGGCAACAAAGAAATCATCTTATAAATATGTTAGAAACAATTGCAAGAAAGAAAAAAAAAACATGTAAATACTTATCGTGAGGTTCATTTCACCTAACATCAACTTATCTGACCTATTCTGCTTGTCACAGACGTGCCCCTCCCCCAAGGTATAACCCCTGCTTGCATTGTATTTGATGTTGGTATGATTTGTGGAGAGCAAGGGAAAAATTACATGGTTTAAAAAAGGATACAGGTGGACCCATTGCAACAATGAGATTTACAAGTCATTATGTAGAAAAACGAACTTTACAACTTTGACAGGGGGGTGGATGGGGCAGGAAGGGGGGGAGATGAGAAAGGTTGAGAAGTAGAAAAAAAGGATGAGACAACAATGCTTGATAAGAAATGTACTCATTAACATGCCCGTGTAATTGTAACCCCTTTGTACTGTATTTTCACAATAAAAAAATTTAAAAAGTTTTAAAAAGCCAGCCTTGGAAAGAAAGTTCATGAGTCGCATTTCAATTAATCACACACACATCAACACACACACACACACACACACACACACACACACACACACACACACACACACATACATACACACACACACACACACACACACACACACACACACACACACACACACAAAGCCAGAAGTGCAGTTGTTGCTCAAACGTTAAACCAATATCCTTGAGAGTTCAAATCACAAAAACAACACACACACAATATTATGTCTAAATTCTTATTTTACTTTGAAGAAATAAACAATATCATGGAAAGTGATATTTGTTACATATCCTGCAACTTTTGTGAAGTTGTTTTTAGTACAATTTCTCTTAAGATATAACATAGGTTATTAAAATTAATATTATTCTAGACTACTCATAATTACTCATAACACCTTGAAGAAAAACAGTTGGTGTTTTTTCTATAGCCATAAGATATGTTCTGAGTAAAAGAAGAAAGGAAGTATGGAAGAAAAAGAAAGAAAGAAAGAAAGAAAGAAAGAAAGAAAGAAAGAAAGAAAGAAAGAAAGAAAGAAAGAAAGAAAGAAAGGAAGGAAGGAAGGAAGGAAGGAAGGAAGGAAGGAAGGAAGGAAGGAAGAAAGGAAGGAAGGAAGGAAGGAAGGAAGGAAGGAAGGAAGGAAGGAAGGAAGGAAGGAAGAAAGGAAGAAAGAAAGAAAGAAAGAAAGAAAGGAAAGAAGAAAGGAAGGAAGGAAGGAAGGAAGAAAGGACAGAAAGAAAGAGAGAGAAAGAAAGAAAGAGAGAGAAAGAGAGAAAGAGAGAAAAAGAAAGAGAGAGAGAAAAAGAAAGAAAGAGAGAGGGGTAAGGAAGGAGGAAATGAGGGAGGAGGGAAAGAAGGAAGGAAGGAAAAAAGGAAGGAATGAAGGAACGAAGGAACAAAGGAAGGGGCGGAGGAAGGAAGGGACAAAAACGATTCAATTTATAAAATCAGGTATTTAGCCCAACATAAACTTCATGTAATTAACACTTTAGTCAATGCAATTTTGCAATTTTCATTTGCATGTTCCCCATGCATGAATGAAACCAACAAATGAAGGATCAGAAATAACCAGGTGTATCTGTTTGCATCTATAGTAAATATGTATGCAATTTTTTCTCAGTTTCTAGACATAATCAAATAATTATTTGTAAACAATTCACATTTATTTATAAGTATTTTAAAAATTGAGGTATCCAAAGGATGCCAATATATTATATAACGTGAATACTAGTATTTATAATGCTTTTAATATTACAGTCTTCATATTTTATTAATTGTAAAAATTTTATTTTGTATTTTATGAGAGATATTAGCGTACTCTGATTTTGGTGTCTGTGAGAGTTCTAATAGCAGACCTTAATTAAAATCAAAGGAGATCTGTATTTGTTGGCTAAACGAATATTTTTGAAAGCAATTAACACATCAGAGATTGTTCAAATACATCAGAAGGGCTTTAGGCTGTACCACGTTTACATGTTTACCTATGATGTGATTCAAGAGCCACTAAAAAATCATACTTCACTTTGCCATCACTATAATTATGCCCATTGTAAGAAGAATCATTCACATAATTCACATGATATAAGCTTGTCCTTAAGTAATTATTTTCTATGAAATAAGATCCAAATGATACACCACACTGAGTTAAAGAAAAAGTTGCAAAGTGTATTGGATGATGTAACTCCTTCCAGGTAAACATGTTGAAATTCTATTCCTCTGCCTGGTCACATTAGAATGAACGTTTCAGAGATTACCCTGCAGTAATGATCCTGATAAAAGAAGCCCAGTATAACTACTCTGCGATGTGAACGTCCAGAAAATAGATTATAATGAACCAGAAAATGGACCCCCATTAGACAAAGAATTGCTTGAATTACCATTTTTATAATCAATGTTTAAGCTTCTAGAGTATGGATAATATACTCCTGATGTTTTTAAGCCACTTATTTTGAAATATTCTAACAGCCCGGTGGCTGACAAAAAGCAAAGTAGTTTTGATTTAAATTTCACAAATTCAGATAAAAAAGATTAATGAAGTTTTATTATTTGAATTTTATTCTCCACATCTCCAGGTTTAAAATATTTTAAGGGCTGGGAAGGTGGCTCAGTAGTAGAGCACTTGCCTTGCATGCATGAGGTCCTCAGCACCATATAAGCAAAAAAAAAATCGAAGAGATGCTGTGTCTCAAGTGGTAGAGCACTAGCCTTGAGCTGAAGAGATGAGGGATAGCGCTCAGGCCCGGAGTTCAGGCCCCACAACTGGCAACACCCCCCAAAATTTTTAAATGGGAATCTAATTGAAGTTCAACTCTATATTCAACTATCATAATTAATTTTTTGAATATTTTTATTATCTTTATCTGTAAAATTGTTGGTATTAACTGAAACAGTGTATGGATACATCTTGATAAATGTCACCCCATTCAACATTTTCATCCACCCATCCCAATCAACCCTGATTCTTATGTATCTCAATATTATGTTCTGGAATTACTTGCCATTTAACAAAGCAATTTATGTGTATGAAGCACCTGGAATTGTGTTACCACATCAGTATTTTCACCCCCCATTTCACACTACGCCTGGCTTTGCATATTTCAATTCTGGGAAGTATACAATGGATTTTTGCCTGTATTCGATCCTTTTCCCCTTCAATTTCCTACCCATCTCATATTGCCCCCCTTTGTCCTCTCTTGCAGTACACATTTACTGGTATTTATTTTGTTGGGCTTTGACTTAGTCTTTTAAGAGAATTATAGTATTTTCACTCTCCATGGACTCTGCCACTTCAGATAATTCATTTGTACCTTCTTGAATACCATCCAGTGTGTTTACTTTTACATTTTTAGGCACCTTCTATCTAACACAAATGAGGAAAATCATGCAAGCTAAGTTTCTCTGAGTCTACTTTATTTCACTTAATATTATTCCCACGTGTTTCATTTTCCTTAAGAATGGTGCAATATTATTCTTTCTGAAGGATGAGAAGAATTCCATTATGTATGTATGTATATATATATATATATATATATATATATATATATATGTTGTATATATGTATATATGTATGTTTATATACATATATGCATACCTATACTTGTAAATTGGGATCAATAAGATTATATATATATATATATATAATTTATATATACATATATAATTCTCGACCTCTTTTTACAATGAGAGGTATCTGGGCTGATTCCATATGTTGGCTACAGAAAATAATGCAATAATGAACATGATTGTGCTGGTAGCTTCAGTGTGGCCTTGTTTCTGCTCTATTGAATAAATGGCCATAAGGGGAGTTGCTGGATCATAGGTAGGTAGCTCTCTATTCACTTGTGAGAGCAATTTCCATAGTGTTTTCCAAAGTGGTGGAACAAGATTACATTCCCATCAACAGTGTAATAGAGTTTCCTTTGGGCCACATCCATATCAGTATCTGTGATTGTTCAGTTTTTCATAATGACATTGTAACAGGGGTGAGCTGAATCTCAGTGTTGTTTATATTTGCATTTCTTTTACAGAGAGAGATGTATCTATTTGTCATTCTTACTTCTTCTTCTAAGAAGTTATCTTCAAACCTTTATCCCATATATTGATTGGGTTCTTGTTTATTTGAGTGTCTATTTTTGTTGGGTTTAACTTTTTGGTATCTAAATATGTGTCAGCTATGAATACCCTTGTCTGATGCTTAGTTAGTAAAATTCTTCTTCCATTCCATTTTCTTACTATATATCCTGCTAACTTTTTCCTTTGCCTGAAGAAACGCTTCAGTATGATGCAATTCTATTGATCCAGAAAGAATGATATTACACTATTCATAAGGAAAAGTAAAGACTTTGAACAAACTTATATTAAGTGAAGAAACACTAAAAGAAATATATGCTGCCTGATTTCCCTCATGTGTTGTATTAGAATGTGCCTTTAATTCTACAAGTAAAGACATGTGGATGGTAAAAGAGAAAACATTACAATCGGACATGATAAATTATATGGGATTCTAAACATTTATACAGTGAGATCAAAGGAGGATGCCCTGTGGAGAGGATCACAAAGGCTCAATAACTATATAAATATTATCATATAAAATAATGTTCATTAAAATGGTCTCCAAGAAATGATAGATTTTTATTATTTTGCTTTTTCCTTCTGTGGTCTCATGTTTTTTTTTTTTTTTTTTTAATTTGTGCACCTTTGTTTTATGTGTAAGTTTAGAAATGGCAAGAGAGAGCACAGAAAAGGTGGGACAAAGGGTTAACAAATGCAGCAGTGCTACTCAATAGACACTACATTGTAAATGAACTGTACAACTATATGGGAGAGGGAGCTTGAAAGTGAAAAACTGGGAGAACATGAGGGAAGAGGTGACACTGTTCAAAAAGAAATGTGGTCATTATCTGACTTAAGTAATTGTAACCCTTCTGTACATCATCTTTACAAATTAAAAATGGACCTCATAAACAGGTCAGATTAGCTGTAGTAATTTTAGATAAAATAGGCTTTACATTAAAAGTGGTATGAAAGTAAAAAGAGACAAAGAAGGACATTAAATATTGATAAAGAAAACTCTCCATCAGAGGGATATAACAATTCTAAATATCAATGTCCTGAATCCTAGATCTCCCAAATTCATTAGACAAATACTACTTACCCTAAAACCACGCATATCCAGATATATTGTTGGTTGATTGAACACAACATTCTTACCTCTGGACAGGCCATACAGGTAAAAAATTAGCAAAGAAACTTCAGGGCTAAATAACTGCATTGACAAGCTATACCTAACAGATATCTACAGAATATTTGACCTAGCAGTGTCTCAATATATATCCCTCTCAGCAGCCCATGGAATGTTCTCCAAAATAGATCATATTTTATATCACAAGAAAAATCTGTGAAAGGGCTGGGAAGGTGGCTCAGTGGTAGGCTGCTTGCCTTGCATGCCTGAAGCCCTGGGTTCAATTCCTCTCCACCATATAAGCAAAAAGGAAAAAGCCGGAAGTGGCGCTGTGGCTCAAGTGGTAGAGTGCTAGCCTGGAGTTGAAGAGCTGAGGGACAGTGCCCTGGCCCAGAGTTCAGGCCCCATGACTGGACCCCCCACCCAAAAAAAGAAAAATCTGTCAGAATTCAAAAATAAAAATGAAATAATTCTTTGTATCCTGGCAGATCACAATGGGGCCACATTAGATCTCGACATCAAAAGGCATCACAAAAAATTCTGAAACTCACAGACTGAATAACACATTGCTAAGTAATCAGTGAGTCACTGAAGACATATGGAGGGAAGTAACAACTTTTATGGAATTCAATATAAGTGAACACACAAAATACTACCACCTGTGGGACACAACAGCACAGCTGATACTCAGGAAAATATATAGCTTTGAGTATGTACATCAGAAAATTAGAACAATCTTGAATCAGCACTAATGATGCACCACTAGGTCCTTAAAAAACAGAACAAGCCAAACCAAAAAACAGTAGACAGAAATAATACATATTAGATTGAAGAAATGAATCAGAGTCTTAAAAAACCATACAATCATAATTGACTTTTATCTACTATTAGCTCACAAAGTCACTCAATGAATGTCAACCTAGCTATTTTCAGAGATAATCTCAACCAGCTCAAACCAGTGAACAAAACAAACTCCTAGGATTCTAAGAAACAACATTTTGTTTGCCTTTTTAAAATAAATTTACTCTGTTGTTCTTATTAAGGAGATTTATAGATGGATTACAATTACAAGAGTTAGGTAATGAGTACATTTCCTTTTGTGAAATGTGTTCAGTTCCCTCAATTGTTCCCAGTTCAACTCTCCTGTCTCCACCCATGTGTTAAATAGTTCACTTTCATCAATGTTCAATGAACTCCACTGCTGCAATTTTTCACAATTTTCCCTAAAGCTCTGTGCCCACCCCTCACATTCCTGAAGATGTACAATGAATATACCAAGCATAAAGTAAAGAAGAAATAATCATCACAGACTATAAACAACAACAAACACAAAACAAAAAAGGACTTTTCTATTTCCATATATCATAGGTTGTTTCAGTATTTATATCTTGTTATATAAATATAAATGTTTTTTATTATGAAGTTAATTCAGGGACTAAGGTATGATAACATAATCTTGCTTTCTATTTAATAATGCTTTTTATTTTAATATTAAATTTATAAGTAACACAATTATAGTCCTAGTGAAATTTGAAGGTTCAGATTTAAAGTTAACTTTTCAAAATGTCTAATAGTTCCATTTTGGCAAACAAAATGAAAGACAGGTATGTTTTATCCTCAAGAATGTTATTATTTCATGGGTAAAAAAGTAAAATAAATATAATATTAATTCAGTGGAAATAAGGAATCAAATACTTATTCAATGCATCAATTCCATAGATTATGAGATCTGTTGATAAAATTAATAAAACTTCTTTAAGTAGATTACTTAAGATATGAAGCAAATGATAAATTTCTTTTTAAATGAAGTTGATATAAAAATCAATATCCAATGATTCCAGAATTCTGTATGCTTGATACATGTCAATTTACACATATGCTTGGCTCATCTCAAAGTTATTTGAAGATAACTGAAAGCAGGACTAGAATAAAAAAAATCATGCAAAGGTTTAGCTGCATTTTGTGATTAAATATGTCTCCTTTATATCTCTTTATTGCATTTGAAAAATCTGGAAAATTTGTTTAAGTCACATCAACAACAATGAGAAATGAAGATCCCCTAGCTCCTTAAAAGACCATCAATAAGAAAAACAGGAAACAATAAAAAAAATTGTAGTTGATTGTACTGCTTTGCAATTGTGGATTATGTGCCTATCCCATGAATCTGGGCTCAAATCACAAGGGCTACTGGAAGAAAATTTCAAAATCTAGAGAGGCCAGTACAGCTCTGTAGTTGTTTGTAGCTTTCACTATAGTTGCAACTGGACACCAACTGTACAAAGAAAATAATTCTACTGCTTTTCAGGCAAGAATGTGATGAAAAGCATACTTACATCTTCTTATATGAAATAAGAAGACCACACTTTAAAAGCTGACTAAATGATGAGCCCTTTGCATAGCAGTGCCATTTTTAAGGCACTCTAGATAATTCAAGTTCTTCATCCCTCCCCAAACATTAATGCCATTCACAAAGCATTGCTGAGGGCAATTTCCAGTTCTATTTGATATTTCAAATGGCTTAGGAATAACATAAATAATAATACAAGTTGTTAAGAAAATTTAATTTTGAATAAGCAAACAATTCAGATTCAACTTCATAGCATAACTTTTAGGAAGTATGAATTAAGGAATTAGGAATATCCTTTGTAATTTAATATTAGAAATTAGGGCAAAATGCCAGAAACAGACTCTGAAAGAAGAAAAAAGAAGTCTGTGATAAGATATATTAAAGCTTACCTAGGGACAAGTAATTTTACCTACATTTGGTATTATATGATAGCATATGTTGTTCTGCTAATCAGAAAGACTCAAAAAGATTTTTAAATATGATATGAAAATGCATCATCATGAATGAATGAAATCAGGGAGAAGATGGCTCAAGAGCTGGTTGGTTCTGTTAAATATTCTCATTATTTTGAATGATCTGGTGTTTGTTTATGTGTGGAATTATGAATATATTTTATGTCTAGGCAGGAAAGTTTGATTATTAGATCATGGTCTGATACCCAATGTCAGGAACCTAACCTGAGTCAGAGTGGTGATTTTGTGTGTGTGTGTGTGTGTGAGTGTGTGTGTGTGTGTCTGCAAATCTGTATTTAGCAGGAAGTATCTTATTTCCCTCAGGGTATTTACTTAATTGTATTTGTTATATTAAATTAATGACAGCAGATAAAGGTAATTAACATTTTCAGACATATATTTATGTTCCTATGATTGCATGAACAAACTAAAAAGTAATGTTTCAGATATGAGTTTTGTGGAAGGTCAGCTGAAAGTATGAACATTTGGAATCTTGAGAAAGATCTCAATGGCAATAATTTCAGTGTAAATCAATTTTAGACAACACTTGCAAGGATATGTAATCCTATATTAAAATGCAACATGTATTGATTTCCAAAACTACACTATTCTAGAAATTTGTAGGAAAACATGTTAAATTACAGAAACATAAACGTAATGTGATTATTTATTCCATACAGTTTTACATTTTAGTTTCTTCAAGTAAAAATACCATTTATTTTTCTGTATAGGAAGGAAAACCCTAAATATTACAATTTATGCCATATTTTACATTGGGAAGCTTTGTCTATGTCACTGTTTATTTCTATTGTTTCTGCTTTCCTATTCATAATTCTGCTTCTCATGGTATTCTCCTAAAGACCATTATTTTCTCCCAGTTTGGGGCTTGAACATACCTCATGCTCTCATTTTGTTTGCTAACGGTAGTCAATCATTTGAACCATCCCTCCAGCATAGAAATTTTTATAGTTAATTGGAGATAGAACCTCATGAATTTCCTACCAGCCTGAAAACCATTATCCCCCAAGTCTCATCCTTCTTAATCACTAGGTTATAAAGATGAATCATGGACCCCAATATTCAATTACTTTTCAGGTTTTATAGATTCCCCATATTTGCTAGTAATTTTAATAATAAACTACCACAGATTGTTTGGCATTAACACTGTAAGTACATTGCCTCTGAGTTGGTGGATCTATAACTCCAATATCAGATTTGGCTTCTGAGTCTTCTTTCCTTGGCAAATTCAAGGCCTTCTTTGTGGGACACATGGGCAGCAAAGATGGTGCTGAGAAGAAGTTGAGTGGGCAGAGTCCGAGTTGTTTATGTTAATGTCTGACTGGATACCACAATCAGGCGAAGTGACATCAGTGTATAAAAAACTCGTGGACAGCAGGGAAAGTACAGAAAGCTTAAGTGCATGATAGGGTGACCTCTACATTGATTGGTTGGTTCCTTTTCCTCCCCTTCCATGCCACATTTTTTTTTTTTGCTTTAAAAAGTGCTTGCTGTGTGGTAATAAATGAGTTCCTGCTTGACTTGACTCCCTGCTGCATCTGTCTCTGAAGCTAAGGGAAGCTGGGGAACAGGCAAGTGACATATGTAGATTTCCTAGCAGCCCGTCCATCTTCCATGGGATGAATGAAAACCCAACATCTGGTGCTCAACATTGAGCATGAAAGGAAAATATACCGCTCGAGGCTAAGCAGTCTCTCAGGGTAAGTGAAACCATTAAGTATGGGTAATTTTCTCTCACAAAAGGAGGACTTGGGAAGTAAAGAAGAAAAGGAATGGTCAAATTTGACTGAGAATGCACTGATCAGACAGAAGCACACTCAGTGGAAGTCAACACGAGTGTGAAGATTACTTCCCTCCCCCGACTCGGGTGCCCCTCACAGTCCTAGGGCCCCACCTTACGCCTCCAAAATTGGGGAAGGGACAAGACCCTACGGAGGGACCTGTGAGATGGATCCCGATGACCAAACTTCCACAGAGGGGCCAAGGACCAGGGAAGTAACCTATGTGGAAGCCTACATTGTAAAGGAAGGGCCACAGGGGAGTCTGGACCCTGGGCCACAGGATTTGCTTCACAAAGAGTATCCGGTCAATCTGGCACCAAGAGCTAACAGACCCTTGGAATTGTATCCATTGGAAGCTAAGGATCTTAAAGACCTCCAGAAGGTGGTGGTGGAGGATGACCTGAACTCTCTTTGGGCCCAGACTCTATTACAGGACATTGCTTATCACACATGTGTCCCTAAGGACTGGATGGATGTGGCAAAAGCCGTCCTCACCAGTTCTCAGTTTTTCAAGTGGTGTGCCTTCTTTAAGGCAGAAAATAACCAGCAGGCTCAACCTGCAATACCTATTATTTATGCCATATTAACAGGAGCAGGGGAAGGTACTCCACTGGCATCCAAAAGGCTGCAATACCTGGCACGTACTGTGACCAAGTGAGGCAGGCAGGACTTGCCACACGGTACAAACTGGATGAAGGGTCCACTGAATCCCGCATAGCAGGAGAGACAAAAGCACAGTGAACCTCTACCTCATGTTATCGACCCTGTCCAACAGAGTGTTCAACAAAGCTGACAGCAGGGAACCTCCGGGATCAATTTGTAAAGCTAATGGTTTGGGGAAGGGATGAATGCAGACCACCACGTGGCCTGTGCTGGATTGAGAGAGAGTTCCCTGAGCAGATGGGTGGTGGCCTCTCAAGATGTGGGAATGCAACAGTACCAGTCCCAATCACTAGCTTTAGTTTTATAGGCTCAGAAACCTGTAATGACTGAGGCTATCACCTAGGCACTGGCAACCAAGGGCCAAGGAACTCCAAGAACATTGGGGAGAGGGACTTGTTTTAAATGTGGGCAAGAGGGGCACTTTAAGAGGGACTGTTCACAACAATCCCCCGCCAACCAGTACAGGGAGTCCAAACTGCCTCCTACACCCTGCCCCAGGTGCAGGAAGGGGTACCATGGGAAAAAGGATTGTCGATTCAAATTTGATTTAGATGGGAAGCCTTTAAACTAGAGGAGGGGCATCCTCCAACCCTTTTAATTCATGGAGGAACCCCCTCTGCTGTAAGGTCCAGGCAACCTCATGGCAGGACAACGCAGGCCCATTGGACTGTCCCCCTGGTAAAAAGACTCAGCCCTAAAATGAGTATTTTTATAGGCAGGAAGCGGTTTCATGCCTAATTGACACGGGAGCAGACAGAACCATACTCAGGGAGGAAGAAGTGCCCTTGGACTGGAAGCTTGCACCTGGGTCCCCAATATTGGGAGTAAGGGGCAACTCCCAGTCTAAAGAGATGGTCGCCCTTATGAAATGGACTAGCCCAGATAGAGAGAAGGGAAAGATATGCCCTTTAGTGGCAAAAAAAAAAAACTCACCGCCAATTTACTAGGGCAAGACATGCTAGGATAAATGGATGCTATGGTCACTACAGACCATCGAGCATTCTATGATGATATCCTGGATGGAGAAGAAGCACAAAGGCTTAAATGGGATCTAGAGGGACTTAAGGAAAAAATTTTTTTAACTTTCATAATTATAGAGAGGAACACATGGTACCCACTCGGGTGCACCCCCAAACCTAAAGGCCACTTCCTCCCAAGTACCTCCCATTAGGTGGAAGCCGGGAATCCCTATTTGGGTGGAGCAGTGGCCATTGACAAAACTTAAACTTGTGGCCCTCCACCTTTTGGTGGAGGAACGGATAAACCTTGGGCACATACATCCTTCTATGAGTCCTGGGAACACCTGTATTTGTTATCCAAAAAGCATCCAGGGCCTGGCACATGCTCCAAGATCTATGTAAAGTAAATGAAAAGATGGAACTAGTAGGAACGCCCCTGTGAGCTATGCACTGGACTCCTGCTATACCTTCAGAATATGCCTTGGTTGTGATTGATATTAAAGATTGTTTTTTTTTCTCTATCCCACTGCAACTGGATGACTGCAAGAAGTTTGCCTTCTTCATCCCTTCTCTTAATTTTTCCCAGCATGATTGGAGGTTCAAATGGAGAGTGTTGCAACAGGGAATGGCCAATAGCCCGGCCTTTTGCCAATAATACTTGGCCACACTTTTAGGGCCTGTGCTGGGTTCAGATACCTCCCTTGTCTATGCCTACAAGGATGGTATTATTCAGAGGCACCAAGACCCGGTCCACCTGGAGGGCCTTCTGGCCCAGGCTCTTGTCATATTAAAAAAGGGAGGTTTTACTATAGCCCTCAATAAAATAAAAAGTACCTCCTTTTAAGCTGCTCAGATCCCACCTTACCTGGTCTCAGGTCAGCCCCCATAAATCTTTGCTGGATATTCCAGCCTCTCTGACCCTAGCCCAACTTCAAAGTCTTTTAGGGGAAATCAATTAGCTGTTACCATGGGTTCCCATCCCTAAAGATTGGCTTGTGAACTTATTTGACTTACTAAAAGAAATGATGCCCCAAGAAGTTATTACAATTACAAGCAGGTATCTGGCAATATTTTTACAGTTCCAAAAAGCCCTGGATGAAGTTTCCCTGAAGAGGTATTCTATTCTTGAGCCCGTTTCCCACTGGTTGTTTGTGGGTGACACATTGATTTCTGCAGTTTTAACTCAAAGGGGGGAGCCATTAGAGTGGGTTCACACTCCCCTGGGGGGCACACTTTGGGTGTACTCTCAGGCAAAACAAATTGCCGATGCTATTATCAAGGGAAGGACCCAAGCCCAAAGGAAATATAGCCTTGACCCGCACTCCAATGTTTTTCTTTTTCGAATGACAGATGTTGAGTGGCTCACTCGAGCCAATGCTCATCTTGCTCTCTCCCTAGAGGGGTTTCTAAGCCATATTGACTGCCATTACGGGCTATCCAAATGGACCGTCATGATATGGTGACTTCCCCTCAAAATGCCTTCTCTATTTTCTCCTACACCTTTTCCTGGCATCCTCCATGTTTTTACTGATGGAGGTATAAAGTAGGCTCTGCCTATGCACCCTTTGATGAGCAACAAAAGACCAAGAACCAACAAAGATTTCAACCTTGTCAAGGGTCGGCACAATATAAAGAAATGTTCACTGTAATAATGGCCCTTCAGGACATTCAAAAACCCTTTAATTTGTATTCTGATGGCCTATATGTAATTATCTTGCTCCCTCATATTCCCCAGACACATATTAAGTGGGATGGAAACCCTATTTTCCCCCTTATGGTTACTTTTAAGGGCCTATTAGAAGGACAGGGAGACCCTATTCATATTCAACATTGAGAGGGCATTCAAAACTTCCTGGGTTTTTATCCATGGGCAATAATTGGGCAGACCAATTAGCTACTGGCCCACAAGCATTAATGTTACAAGAGGCCACCCATTTACATTATTTAATCCACATCAATTGGAGAGGTCTTCAACATAAATTCCCTCAGTTTCCTCTAAAGGACCTCAAAAGGATAGGATATACCTGCAAAACATGACAGCTCTTCTTAAAAGTACTCCCTTTACAACCACCAGGGTTAAATCCCAGAGGCCTCAAATCCAACATCCTCTAGCAAACAGATTTTACTCATTTCCCAGCTTTTGGTAAGATTAAATATATTTTTGTTTCTATAAATACCTATTCATGAACATGTTGGGTCACAGCACATAGAGGAGAAAAGAACTAAACATTCACAAACACATTTTCTTCAATGCTTTGCCTCCTTGTGTCTACTACCACAAGTTTAAACCGATAATGAACCCTGTTTTGTTAGTATAGCAATGTCAGTTTTTTGACAGATGGCATATTAATCATACTACAGGAATTCCCTATAATCCCCCAGAACAAGCAATTATAGAAAGAAAGCACCAATGTCTTAAGGAACAATTATTAAAACAAAAAGGGGGAGCTAACCCCCATATACAGTTATAGATAGCTTTATTTACCATTAACATTTTTAAATTTTTCAAAGATGCAAATGAATCCAGATTTCAGAAGCACTGGGGACAATTAAACCCTAAGCCCCAAGGGAAAGTCAGGTGGAAGGACCCTCTGACACAACAATGAAGAGGACCTTACCCCCTAGTGACCATGGGCAAGGGATTTGGATGCATTTTTCCCATAGAGTAGATAGCCCCCATTTGGATCCCGGCCAGGAACCTTAAGTTTTTACCCATTACCTCTATACACGAGGATGCCCAAGGATAAACTAAACAACAAGGAAAGAAAATGGCTATTGTGGTCGTGGCTTGTGTTCAAAATGGGAAAGCTAAAAAGATAACTACTAACCATCCCCATGGGCAACCAGCCCTGGAGAAACTCTTATGTTCCCTAACAATTGCAGATGGTGATACTCCAGCTGTTGGCTGTCCTGACACTCCCAGTCCCAGCAATGGCCCTGCAGAATCGACATCAACCTCAACAGGTAAACTGGGCAGTGATCAGCAATGGCAATGGAGAAATCATCAATAGCACCAAGCATGATAGGGTGAACTCTACAATGATTGGTTGGTTCCTTTTCCTCCCCTTCCATGCGGCATGGTTTTTTTGCTTGATGTGTGGTAATAAACAAATTCCTGCTTGATTTGACTCCCTGCTGTGTCTGTCTCCGAGGCTATGGGAGGCTGGGCAACGAGCGAGCAGTGCGCTTACCTTTCCTAGCAACCAGTCCATATTCCGCAGGACAGATGAAGACCCAAAACTTTTACATCTCTTGGAGGAGTTTTCAACATACATGCTACCTTTGAGATTCTGTTTCCATATCCAGTCACTTTCTAAGACAATGGGTTTTTGTTCTTTAGCATGATTTCAGTGGGACAGTAACCAACACATAATGTATTACTTAATGGATAGAATAAAATCTCATAGGAAATTGTTTTGGACATGGAAGTTATGGTTATACTTTTAAAAAATAGCAAAAGAGGTAAAGGTTTCATTAGAGCTTGTAAAATGAGTATGAAGTCTTGACTTTAGACATGCCAAATTCTTACCCTGGCACACACTTAAATTCCTGGGGGTACTGGAGGATTAAACCCAAAACCCTGTACTTGTGAAAAAGCATCTGTACTACTACCAAACTTGCAGATTATAATTGGATTGATTATTTTGAGGTAGTATCGCTATGCCTTGGCCTTCTTGAACTGTGGTCCTCCTAACACAAGCCTAAAACATTGCACCCAGCAAATGGTTAGAGTTTCTGAAACTTCTTTGTGTGTCTGGGCTTGCCTGGAACTGGAATTCTCTAATCTCTGTTTTCCAAGTAGATAATATTATAGCTTTGAGCCACTTTATTCAGTATAAGTATACAATTTCAAAATATCTTGATATTACCTATATCTGTGCTTAACATATAGAGCTAACCTTAATTTTCTCCCTCTTTTGTTTAGCACTCTGAGCTGGAAACATTGGCTTTCTTGATACACATAGCTTTTTGGGGATGGAAACCCATCACAATCAAAAAAATCTCCCAGCTGGGCGATGGTGGCTCACGCCTGTAATCCTAACTTCTCAAGAGGCTGAGATCTGAGGATCGGGGTTCAAAGCCAGCCCTGGCACTGTAGCTCAAGTGGTAGAGCGCTTGCCTTGAGCTGAAGAACTGAGGGATAGGGCCCAGGCCCAGAGTTCAAGCCCCACGACCGACCAAAAAAAAAAAAAATCTCCATGTCAAAAATCAAGGAAAAGAAGTCTTCAGTTTGGAAAAAAATACTGATCCCTAACTTATAAATGCAGTATATTTATTGTTAGTCAATGCTTTCTTAAGTATAAGGAAGAAGGCAGAAATGTGAAAGATGTCAGGTCTCACTTCATGTTAATTTCCTTCCTTAAGGTTTGTTTTATTAAAACCCTGGGTGAATATTGGTTGGACTGATTGGTAATCTTCTCCAGGAAATGAAGCTGATTTTAGAAGGCTGATGGTGTGTGAAATAAAGGAATGATGAGAATGAGACAGATATTGTTACAGAATGAGCCGACTAGGTTAATTGCTGAACAGCAAAACAAAGCAAAGTTTCAAGTCTGATGATCCACATTGGAACATAAATAGATAGATACATATACAGATACAGGTAAATATACATATACATATACATACATACATGAAAAATTAAATCTCCAGTAAAATATAGAAAAACTTGGCGTGACAAATATTAAACTAAATCAAACTGGTTTTAGGAAAGGTACAGTAAAATATCAACAGTTTAGCATAGATTTTTGTAAACAATGAAAATTCTTCCTTCATTATATACTTTGCAAATATCCTTAGTAAATTTTAAAGTTTTTTTGTGTAAATACCGTACAGAGGGGTTACAATTACATGGGTAAGGTAATGAGTACGTTTCTTATCAAGCATTGTTACTTCCTCCTTTGTTTCCCCTTACTATCCCTTCCCATCTCCCCCTCCTGACCCTCCTCCCCACCCGGAGCCAAATTTGTAAATTTTGTTTTTCTACTTAACATCTTGCATATCTCATTGTTAAAAGGGTCCACCTGTCCTAGTTGCTGCAAATAGAATGATTAGGTATCTTTTGTCAAAAAGTTCATATTTGTGGAAACAAACACCAGCAGTGGTAACTTTTTTTCCAGTCCTTGAATTCTGGTTCTGGGCCCTGAACATGGTTATGCTGGTATAGTTAATGTGAGTTAGTTTTTCTATTTATTGGATTACTGCCCATGATGGTAATTACTGGTTCTTAAGGGAGATCTATGTTCAGAATATTGAGGAATCTGCATACTGCATTCCAGAGGGGTTGAACATGTGTAATTTCCCACCAACAGTGTAATGGAGTTCCCTTTTTGCTTCATCCACATCAGCATTTGCTATTTTTAATTTTCTTGATAATGGCCATTTAACTGGGACGGGGTAGAATCTGTCTTGTTTACTTGTAGATATATAGGCAGCTTTGAGCGACCATAAATGAATGAATCTATGAAACCTTTATTGCTCTGAGTGTGCATTCCTTTCTCTTAGTATAATTTTCTCAAGCCTTTTATTTTCCTTAAGACTGGTGAAAAGTCATCCTTTTTGATGGGTGAATAGAATTCCATTGTGTGTATGTGTGTGTTTGGGTGTGTGTGTGTGTGTGTGTTTGTGTGTGTGTGTGTGTGTGTGTGTGTGTGTGTGTAACATGACTATATGCCCATGAGTTCATTTCTAAGCATTCTGTTTCAACTGAAATTGTGTAATACCATAATAAATTCAGATTACTTTCTCTACTGATTTGAAGAATATTGTTGGGATTTTGATGGGTATCGCATTGCCAATTGTTTGGGGGCAGTCAGTATTGCAGTTTCCAGAATGTTAATTTTTCCAACCAGGAGCATTGAAATATTTTCCATTTCCTTGAATTTCCCTCAATTTTTCGTTTTTAGATTTTTAAAGTTTTCACAGTAGAGGTCCTTCACATTTTTAGTTAAATTAATTAATTCATAATTTTTTGTTTTGTTTTGCCTAAATTTGATTTGATTTTGAGGCTAATATATATGTGGGTTGTTTTTTGGATTTCAGTCTGGATCTTCCCATTGTTGGTAACATAGGAAAACTACTGATTCTTGTGTTTTTTATATCCTGCTTCATTGCTGAAGGTTAGCATCACCTTTACTAACTTGATTGAGAAAGCTACAGGGTCCTTTAAATACAGGATTATTTCATCTGTGAAAAGGGATAGGTTTTCTTCTTCCCTATTTGGATCCCCTTTTTGTTTTTCTCTTGCCTATTGCCCTTGCTAGAAAGTCCACTACTATATTGAAGAGTAGTAAAGAGAGTGGACATCTTTTTCTCATTCCTGATTTTAGTGTCTTCATGCCTCCACTGTTAGGTATGTGCTTATTCTCTCTTAGTCATATACGTACACTATTATACTGAGGAAAGTTCCATGTGTTCCTAGATTCTCAGATCTTTTAACCAAAAAGGGGTATTGGATCTTTTTAAAAGCTATTTCTACATCCACATAGACGATCATGTGGTTCTTTTCCCTGCTTCTGCTGATGATCTCTGTTATGTTTATTGACAAGTATATTGAATCCAATTGTATCCTAGGATGAACACTGTTTGATCATAGCATACTTTTTTTGTGTGTTAGTTGCTGAAATTGGTTGGTGAGAATTTTATTGAGAAGTTCTCTATCAATGTTTATCAAAGACTTGGGTTCATAGTTCTCTTTCTTTGATGAGTCTCTATCTGATTTGGGGAAGAGTCTAATTCCAGCTTCATAGAATGTGTTTGATAATTCCATTTCCCTTTCTATTCCATTGAAGAGAGAGATCTGAGTATTGTAAGTTCTTTGCAGGCCTTAATTTCATGGTAAATCCATTGAGTCCTACATTTTTCTGTTATGGGAAATTGTTTATTGAAATTTCATTTTCATTACTTCTTATGTATCACTTCTTGGTTCAGGTAGAGTATAGGAAAGCATAAATTTTTCCAGGATTCTCCAGGTGATTGGCATATGGTTTTCAAGTACTCTCATATAACCGTCTCAATTTTGCTAATTTATGTTGTGGTCTCATTTTTTTCTCTAATTTTATCTATTTGGGAGGGTCCTCTTAGGAGCTCTTAGGAGCTGTGAATCATCTACTCAATATATTTACATTGTTCTCTGGTAGGGAGCATGTCATATAACCAGTTCTTGTTCTTCTTGATCTTTTCTGTGGAGGATATCTTTGATTAACTTCCATCCTGCTGATTTGGTGGAGATACATTGTTTCAAGTTTTCTTTGTCATGAAATATTTTTATATATCCTTTAACTGTAAAGGAATATTTGGCTTGGGACCATATTCATGGTCCATAATAGTTTGCCCTTAATGTGTGTTATATATCATGCTGGCCTCTTCTTTTTGTTTTTACCATTTCAGCTAAGAAATCTGTAGTTATTCTGACAGTATATCCTTTATAAATAATCAATCTTCTCTATGGCAGCTTTAAGAATCCTTTTCTTGATTTCTAATGATCCTCTAATGGATTATGATGTGGTGGTGGGTTGTTCTTTTCTAGAATTCTCTGCTTGGTGTTCTAAAGGCTTCTCTTCTCTGAATGAACCTGTCTCTTTGGATGTTTGGAATGTTCTTAGCTAGAATTCTTTAAAATGTTTCATGTTTCCCATCCATTTAGTATCCTGCTGTTCTCCTTGATACCAATCTAACCCAAATTTGATCTTCTCAGTCTTGAAGTTCTGGCAAGATCATTTCTTATTCTTTGGATTTGTTCTAAATGCTTACTTCTTCTTCCCTACTAGACCTATTTGGTCTTTGACCCCTGAGATTATCTTCTATGTCATCTATTTGCTGTGGAGACATTCTATTTTGTTTTTGATTTCCCTGTCTTCTAATTGGTCATTTTTTCTGGCTTCTATCTGTTTATTAAAGCTTTGGTATGGACTTTCCTTACATCCTTTCTTTGGGTGGCGGGGCGGTTGGAAGGTTTGTTTTTTTAGCTATGTCTTCTCTCATATCTTTTAACTAGGCATCCATTTTTTCCTTGGACTCCCTTGCCTTTTCAGAATTTATTTCTCTGTTTGTAGTCTCCATGAGTAATTTTGCTAATCTATAATTGGTCTTACCTTATCTATAGTTGGTTTTGTATCTTTTCATTAATCACATTTTTCAGCAGTATTTGTAATGAATTTTGAAAACTATCTTCTACGTCCTTAATGGTCTGTTCTAATGCGTGGTTATTTACTGAGTGAATTATACTACTTTGACATCAATTTTCTTGTATTTTTCTGATTTGTTATGTTCACTTGGGGGATTTCTTTTGGGGCATCTATGATCTTAAGAGTTGACTCTTTATGTTCTTGGTTGAATTGCCAGGTGTTGTTTTGATCTTCTGTTGTAATTTGTTTTTCTGGAATTAGGTTTTTGTCTAGACCATTAAGTGTAGGAGTAGAAATCAATTATGGGAAGATGTTGTGATGTTAATACTTGTGGCTCCAGTGACAATTCGGGCTCTACAGTGGTATCTTGAATTGTCTCTGCGTATGGATTTGGCTGTCTCCATTGTACACTTCTGTTCCTGCTTTTTTCCCATGTGGACCTTTTATTTCCGCACTGCAGCTGTACTTTTCAATATGTTGGCCACCACCTTCACAGCAGGCACCTGCCTGGCTGGGCACCTTTTCAAAGATTTCTGTTTGCTTGGAAGTCATATAAAATCTTCTTTTGAATTGTATATCTATAGGTAATTATAGCTGATTTGGTGTGGCCCTCTAGAAGTGGAGTACCCTCTAGGACTCTAAAGATCTGTTTCATTAGAAATAGCTAGGGTAATTTTCTGTTGCTATTGTGCCATTGGTTTTCCTCTTCCTGAGATTTATTTTATTTATTATTGATTTTTTTCACATAATTTAGGATTTGTGATGGTGGTATCAGGTTATTTTTGTTTTTTGTTTATGTTAATTTGATATAGTGATTTCAGGCTTGTATGAAGAGACAGTAATAATATTAAATGTATGTTATTACACTGAAAGAAAGATAGCAGATATTTTAACCTATTTACTACAAGTAAATTAATATTAAGCAAAGCTAATTAAAATAATTCCTTCTTTACTCTTCAGAGGATGAATATAGTACTCTAGGATATCTTGGAGGAAAAGACTTTAGACTCATTACAACTGATGCCTTACATTGATATAACTGGCTAAACTTCTTCAGAAAGGCAAAAGGTTAATTTCTTTCATATTAAAAATTATAAAATGATAATATCTGCATGTTGAATTGTTTTTCTCTGTTATTTTCAATTCCATTCTTCATCCATTAGGTTTCTAGGGCTTTGAATGACCAATTCCTTAAAATAACTATACTGCTTATGATGTGATATAAATCTCAGTAATATTTTTGTACTTATAGATTTTTTATTGTGAAAATACCATTTCCCTTATTGCAATAACTAGTATAAGTGTGAATCAAGCAGAAAAGTAATATTAATATGAATTTTCCTCTGAGTCCCATCTTAAGCTACATTCATATGAAATTTATGCAGTCTCAAGCAAAAAACCTGACAATTTTATTCGTTTCTGTTTTAATCAATAAATCCATTTTCTTTAGAAATATGTTCTCATCTTTTATATTGCTCCAGTAAACATCATGTATTTCTAGGACTTTTACTGAAATAAATATAATGTATGGAACATGAAGACAAGCCCCCCTTTACACTTTAAAGTAAATCTTTGGGGACTATTTTATATATAAAATTAAACAGTGCAGTGCACATGTTTATATATGAATCATCTAATGGTTGAGTCAATTAGAAACCAGAACTACCTTATTACATCAAGTCTCAATTTACTTAAAGGCACCAAAATATTAGTGCTCATGAATATTACTGACTTTTAAAAAATGACTAGTCACAACAAAGTTTAGTTTTATTTCAAATTTAAAAAGTGAAAATGACCACCAGATTTGCTGTCAATATCCTGTTTCCAGGAATACATTTATTCAGTAGAGAAACAAAAAATAAGGGTTTGTCAAATAGAAAGACAAATGTAGAAACAGACTGTCTTTTCTTAAGATGATAAATATTTGCAAATCATGTGATTTATTCGAAGATACTATAGAAATTCATAAGAGAAGTTGTGATGAGAAGAGACAAGTTTATAATAAATGAGTCTACAGAAGATGATTTTGTATCTCTAACACACATCCAGTGTTCTACATTTTCACGCAAACTCCTGTTCCCTTACCTCAGTTCCTGATCGATGTTCTTCTACTTTCATGATGTCAATTCTTAATAATATAAAAAGGTGGGTATATTTTGGTTTCTAGATCCAATAAATTTTAGTATTTTGGAATAGTAGTATGAATTCATGGAGTTTGCCTTGAATGTCAAGTTTGAGGATACTGTATTCCGAACACTGTTAATTGGCCTGAAACAGCCAGGAACATACAATGAATATATACACAAAGTATACTAAGAGCAAGGGACTTGATTTCAGAGAAACGTGTAGGTCCAGGCAAGATCTTCAAGAAAAGAAAAACCAATGGAGCAAACATCAATCAACTATCATTACAAAGGAACTGAACTGACCTCTGATGTGTCTGGGTTGTAGCTGTGTGTGTGTGTGTGTGTGTGTGTGTGTGTGTGTGTGTGTGTGTGTGTCTGTTTCTGTGTCTGTGTGTGTCTGTGTGTGTCTGTGTTTGTGTCTGTATGTGTAGAGAGAGAAAATTTTAGTGTAGCTTCCATATTTACAGCCCATAGAGCAATACTTGTTAAGGAGAAGGTGCTCATATCAGAGCTCTGATACCACTCATCACTTTTTACTGAGAAAAAACACTTGCTTAATCTGTACTTAAAAAGAGAAAAATAAACTAACATCTTAAATGACTGCTTTGAGGATTAATTGGTATATTGAAGGCCAAAGGGAGGAATTGGAGATCAATAACTGTGATTTCAGGAGTCTCCTGCTATGTATTTACAGCTGAATTACTAATATGCTTAATAATATGAAATATATGATAGAGAATTAGATAAGCCAGCAAATACAAAGAACTAATGATGAGACCGAACTTTTGAGCAGGGTTGTCACATCTTTTAGAAATGTATTTCCTTCATATGCACTTCAAATTTTGTGGATTACCCTGTGTGACTAAAAGGTTAGAAAGTACTGTAGAAATGAGAATTCCTGTTAGCCAAGTAGAACGAGCTCATGATCCCATCCTCACGTTACAAATTTCCATTTCATAAAGAATCTCTTTTAGAATGCTTTTATTTAATATAGTTCAGCACCTCACCCTTCCCTTTTGGAGACAGGAAAAAAGATAATTTTTGAATATTATCTTGCATAAGTTAGTGTGTACAGGCATGATTTGTATCCTTACAGAAGTTAGTATTAAGTGAAAATAGGAATCACGTCACAACTAAAAATATAATTAAAATCACATAACAAGACTAGAAGTCACAGCATTTTGTTCATGAAAACATAGATTAGATTAGTTGCAGAATTTCTGTTTTGAGATAAACTTTATATTAAAGTATAATGCACTTTACCTAAGGATTGAAACATTTTATTAAAATATATTTTAATATATTTAATATATATAATATATATTTAAGATATTTTAAGATATTTTTGCTGCATAATTTTAAGAAGAAAATGCTCCCAAAGTAATTATTTTTCTTATTATTTTCCTGTTTCCATGTCATTAACCTCCAAATTAGAAATCCAGGTAAATGATTTGATTTAATTTAAACAAAAATATTATTGAGTATAAGGACCTTCTACTCTCTACATTCATCACACTAAGATCATCAAATATGGTAAGATTGAAATAATTAGACTCTGTGTGCACTATGTTAATATTATTTACAATGTGAGTGAAATGTTTAAAAAGTAGTATTTATTTTAGGTTAATTGCTTTGAAGAGACAATGAATGATATAATCAAAACCTAAGAAAGATTAGATTTAAAATTTAGAATTCAGGAAATGTTTTTTACCACACTGTTTACTGGAGCCTTCACAACAACCTCATTAGATAAGTTATGTTACTGATGCAAAAATCCCAGAGGTTAGACATTTACAAATAGAAAAACCATGTCATTCTGAATATGTAGGGTTACATAACAAACAGAAAATTTAGCTTTTAAATACCTGAATATAGTAATACATTTAATTGCAGGGAGAAAAAAGGAGATAAAATTGCATTTATTTTGAAAAGTAAACATAAGTATTCATTTGAATAAAAGACAATGTTTAAAACATCACCCATTCAAGAAACAAAGATGTACATTTAGCAGTTTTTTTGCCAATCATGTTCTCTAAACTTACTAGAAATACTAGATTAGTAAACCTAAATCATTGCTTTGTAGGGATATAGAAATTTAGTTTATTAAAAGTCATGACTACTTTTTCTCAATTACTAACTGATTTATATTTTTATCATGGAATTTTATTTGATATATTTTTATTGATTAAGTTAAATAATTGGCCAATAACAATATGAATTATGCATGAACAAAGTTTATCTAACACAAGTATTTTATTCACAAGACATATTATGGCTCTCTTAAAGAAGACTAGATGGCAGTGTGTTATTTACTTATTAATTTTCAGTTATTTTGTTAATGGTTATTAATTGTCAGAAGCGGCAGTTTCCTTGTGTTCTTGCCAAAATATATTTAAAGCATTTGATTATACTCCCTCTATTTCCTTTTCATTACTCCTTCCTCCAAAGTTTGCTGTTTTTTACATAAAATTACATTTTTAAATATGCACATGTAATCTAAATTGGAAGATTAAAGGTGAACTGCAATTTAATTCAATATGTACAGTGGATTAACAGGATGAATAAAAACTTGAATATTTTTTATTATCTTCTGAATTGGGCTATTATTTTTATTAAGGTTAAGGTTAGGATCCCAGACAGAATTAGAATTAGGGTTAGAGAAAAAGAAAATGTAGGTTCAACACAAGATGGCCCATTGCAACAATGATACTCACAACACACTACATTGAAAATGAACTTTACACCATGGGGACAGAGGAGTGAGAGAGGTGGGAGAGGGAAGGTATAGTGCAAGAACAACAAAGAAGAGAGTAACAATGTTCAACAAGAAGTGTACTCATTACTTTACACATATAACCATAATCCTTCTGTCAGCCTCTTTTACAATAACTAAAATTTTAAAAAAAATGTTAACTAAAACCTGACAGGAAATAGAAAAACACTTAAAAACTTTAGGTTCAAAACGCAAGTAAAAATGCAAGTAAAATTTTGACCTACATGCCTAGCAAGATTTGGGATAAATGTGAAATAGAGGCTTGCTATTAACATTTTGATTCAGTTACATGTAGGTTTAGGATTCAGCAAGCTGTTTCAGGTAGAGCTGGGGTTAGGATGAGAAAAAGATGTAAGGTATTGTGTAAAACTGCAATATATTTTAAGAAGAATGAATGATATCAAAGGTAGAATGAATGAAAACCAACGTCTGCGTTACTTTTAACATTAAGATATGATTTGGTTTAAATTGTGAATTGCTGTTTTAGTTCTTGTTAGGGTTAGCGAAGGATAGAATTAGGGTAAAATTTAGTTTTCCACTAAGAAGCAGAAGCAATAAAATGTGTGATTGAATAGAATCCAGACAATTTTCCTTACATTAACCATTTGTTGTTAATTCAGATTGTGATTAGGATTAGGTTTCTGATTAAAGGGGGTTGAGGAAAGAGTAAAGAATTTGGTTAAACTGGTGGCTTGCACTTATTATCACAGCTGCTCAGGAATCTGATTTCTCAGGACTGCAGTTCAAAGCCAGCCCTGGCAGGAAAGTCTGTGAGACTCTTATGTGCAATTAACCACCAGAAAACCTGAAAGTGGTGCTGTGGCTCAAGTGGTAAAGTGCACACCTTGAGCTAAAGAACTCAGGGATCTTGCCCATGCCTAGTGCTCAGGGATCGTGTCCAGGCCCAGAGACCAAACCGCATGCCCAACATAAAGAAAAAAAAAAGGAATGGGTTAAATGTGAAGTAAATTTGAACTTATTTTAGGTTCTAGGAATTCAGGAAAAGCTGGGATAATGGAAGTACAATGTATTTCATAATATCAGGATTTGAGATAAATGGGTATAATTACTCCTCATATGGAACAAGATAGGTTCAAAGTTAAGAGTGAGAAAATCTATAGGGTTTAGGAAAACCTGCAATTTATTTCAAGAATTACAAGTGGAATTTCAGTTAGGATGACACAAAACAAGCATTTTTCATAAATTTTAGATTTGGGATACCATTAGTGTCAAGGTTATGGTTAGGATTCTAGCCATGTTTAGGGTGAGAGTGTAGGAGAAAAAAAATGAGGGTAAAATTGAAGGTAAATTTCAGATTAAGCCAGGTAAGAATTAGAGCGAATGTGAACTAGAGAATTGCTATTAATATTAGAATCTACTTACACTTAGGCTTATGGTTATTCTCAATGCTCCAGTTAAGATTACATAATGGTTAGAAAATCCCTAAGATATTGGGAAAAAAAATTGAAACTTATGTTTGCAAGGCTTATTTGAATCAATTAGGATGAGTGAAAACTAGTTTGCTTGTGTTAACGTTAGTATTCATATATAATTTGGATTAAGATTAAGGTCAGTATTTTGTTCTGATTATGATTATTGTTATGAGTAGGAAAGTTTTTAGTATAAAATTCAGTTTTCAAGCCAGGCGCTGGTGGCTCATGCCTGTAATCCTAGCTACTCAGTAGGCTTAGATCTGAGGATCATGGTTCAAAGCCAGCCCGGGCAAAGAAAGTCTGTGAGACGCTTATCTCCAATAAACCACTAGAAAATCGGAAGTGGCGCTGTGGGTGAAGCAGTGGAGCACTCTCCTTGAGCTGAAGAGCTGAGGGATAGCGCCCTAGCCCATTGTTCAAGCCCCATGACCAACCAAAAAAAAATTCAGTTTTTACTAACAAGTAGAAGCAAAAATGTGAGACTGAATAGTAACTAGAACATTATCATTAAAAATAGCCAAGGAACATACTTGAAAAAAATTTAAAAAGTAATCGCAGACACTCCTGTTTTAATCAGTTTCCATGAGAATATACCTTAAAATATCACGTTTTTTTAATCATTAAAGAGCAATAATTAAACTTTAATTAGCAGTGAAGAAAGGAACAGAAAACTGTGTTTGAAGACAGCTTCACTTTGAATAATTAAACATAAGCATAATGGCTTTGTCTTGTTTTTTCTATGTAATTACCAAAATAATAAAGAGCAACACCCAAAGACAGGAAAACACCTAAGCCAAAGCAATAAACTTTTGTATGTAAAATAATTGTGATTGGGCTGGGAAGGTGGCTCAGTGGTAGAGCGCTTGCCTGCATGCCTGAGGCCCTGGGTTCTATTCCTCAGCACCACATAAGCAAATAGAAAAAGCCAGAAGTGGCGCTGTGGCTCAAGTGGTAGAGCGCTAGCCTTGAGCTGACGAGCTGAGGGACAATGCCCAGGCCCAGAGTTCAGGCCCCATGACCGGACCCAAAAAAAAAAAATAATTGTGATGGTCTAACTCTTTCAAAGTCAGGCTTGGAAAGAGGAAAAGTGTATTTGTTTTAGTGTGAACAAGAAAAAATATAAAAATCCTCTATTAATGTTTTACATATCTTGACTAGGATGATTCGTGTTGGAGAAGAGGAAAGATACGAAAAAGTTCAAGATTGTTTGACTATTCCCCAACAACATTCTTATTTATCAGCTACAGCAACACAAGTAGCCTTGGTTATTCTTAGAATCATGCTTGTTTACATTTAGAAGCATTATTTTTTGCTGGGTTATAAGCTGCAAACCCTTGAGTATTAATAAAGAGTCATTTTCTAAGAGAGGAAAGTTTTTGTGAAAACAAACATAAAATATCAAAGACTTAGCATAGTGGAAACTATTTTGTAGCTATATCACAACCTGTAGGTGTAGATTTTGTTACCCATGGTTCCAGGGGACCCATTTTTGTTATCTTCTTTGTCACTGTCTAGTGATCCTATATCATCCTATACCATCCTGGGATTGCTGTATCTTTACTGGATTCTCTAATTTCTGTTGGAAAGTTAGGAAGGATGGAAAATTGAGTTTCTGTTTCTGTTTTACTTTATTTTATAATACTTTAGAAACTGTAACTCAAAATGACATAAATTATCTTTATAATATTAGGAGACAGATTTCATTTCCATATTCTTATCCTAGCCTTATACATAACTTTAGTACTTTGATCCCCAAACGTGAAAATAAAGATAGGGAGTTTCTTATTTAAATGTTATTTAGAATTTGAAGACTTCATTAATGCAAGGCCCTTAGTAGTATATCCTTCATACATACAAAGCCAGTGGCAAATTTTTCTTATTCTCAGAAACTAGGATATGTGATGTCTCTATAGTTGCATCAGGAAAAGGCTGTAGCTGAGTTAGTGTACTAAACCAAATCTGCTTTAACAAATTTCTACAAGTTAATTGGCTTGAATAATCCGTATTCATCATTTTACAGTTCTAAAGGACAGAAATCTAAAAGAAGTCTCACCACATTAAAATCAAGCCACCTACAGGGCTAAAAGATTTTTTAGATGATTCTAGTGGAAAGGCATTTACAACCTGTTCCGCTTTTCAGAAATTCAGGATCTGGGTTGTTGTCTTTTCCTTTATCTTCTAATGTAGCATCTTTACATCTTTCTGATGGTTCTTACCTGATCATTTCTTCTTTGAACTACAGCTGGGATTTTAAGTACCCATTTGAGTTATACTTCCCCCGTCTGGTAATTATTCAAATTCGTGTTCCTTGGGTAATGAGAGATGAATATTTTACAAATGTATATATATATAGTGCATATCTACATTTGAGGGATTAGACACTTGTGGGATGAGAGACATTATTGGAAGGTATTTTACTGCCAACCACAATGAATGTCTAGCACTTTTTTCTATTATAACTAGTTATCCGTTCATTAATTTTGAACAACATATTTCTTCAATGAAATATAACTAGAAAAAAAGTTAGTTCCTGAAAGCAATTAATCCTGATTAAAACAGTGTCCTGTACTAGAAATCTTAAATGCAAGAGGGCAGCTCCTGAAACAGTTCTGGCACTATCACTTTTTATACATTCTGCTACAATCGTCTCTTTTCAATAGGAGTTGATTGTTATTATTTTGGAATTATGGTTAATATTTATTTGACTGCTATTTTTAAAGAATGCACCACCCAATTCTGGTTCTCTTTTTGTAACATTTTGTGTCTAATCTATTTCTGAAACAGAGCTATTTGAATTACATGAACTGCTTATTGAAGTTGAATCAGTGTGCAGAGGAAAAGAAAATAGATGTCTCTGTGGGTATGTCACATTAAAAATGTACCTACAAGCTATTTAACTTAAAATCATCTATTTTTCATTATGTTTAGATTCTGATAGAATTTAGCCTCTCAACTCACACAATGTTAATGCAGTTTTATTTCATGCCTCTCAAAAGCAAACCACAAATTACTATTTATTTAAAATTTATTTTTTTTAGTTTTAAAATTTTTCTTTAACAAACTATATTTTTTAAAAAGTTAGCCCAGGCAAATGTTTTATTAGACATTTAGAGTTATGTTCAGACTCTATGGTGGAAGCCAGAAAGAGAAAAACATTATGCTTTTTTTCTTCCTTGAGGCACTCTTATTTATTCATCTAATTCTAAAAGAATGAAATTTTTGATTTGAAGCCTTTTGCTTGATATTCACAACGTGTCATTCTTCCTTTATTAATAGAAGAATTTGGAGAAAGGATGAGACTTCACACTAGAAAAAGGGGAAGAGGAAAAGAGAAATAGAAGTCTAGATATTTTGTTCTTCCTCATCTCAATCACAAGGTCTGGATAATGATTATGGATATTATATACAATGGTTTAGAGTGATTAGCCCCATCTATAGAAAAAAAATAACCTCATAAGTGATCACATGGAGAATCCTTATTTATAAAAATTGTAATAATTTCGAACAGGAAATGTTATATATTTGCTTAGTTCTTGTTTAGTATTTGTTAGATTCTGACATGCTATAGTCAACTATCATAAAGGTATACAAGAATGATAGGAAACTAACATCTTACTATCATATTCTAATATTAGCTTAATTCTGCCTGCGTTATATGTATGAGGCTGTATTTGAGTTTTGCCTCAATTTCACATGCTATATTCTTCCAGTATATAAGTTGAAAGAAGACTCCTTCTGAAAATATTCTATTTTTATAGCTAAGGGAAAACAAGTCAGCTATTAAACACAAAGAGACAGAAATCTTCCCCTAGAAATAGTCTTTTACCGCTTCTGTTTCATTTTTGTAAACTGAAGTAAGTAACATGACCCATCTTGACATTGCAGAGTAGAGGTAAATTTCACCTACAGGAAGCTGATGCAGGATATACAGTAAAATGCCCAGATATGCAACACTTGTTATAAAGAGGGAAAAAAAGAGAGCTACAGTACAATCAATCAAACTTGCTATCACAAGTCTCTGCAGGAAGGAAGCTATTATGTTCCTTTGTTTCTAAAATTACTGAGATCTTCAAATCATGTCTTTTATGCTTGGATGTTACAGGAATTAGAGAACATTTGACCCTGAGACAGCATAAAATCTCAAAGAAAGTTGGAGTAAGTATTTCAATTCTACCTTTTGTTCTCCAAGAAAAGAAACCATTTTATAGACAATACTTTATACTTTCTTACCTAGTATCTTTTTTTTTCCAGAAATGGATTTTGTTACTATATGTGATTATCCACCAGAATAAATGTCATCATTTATCTGCATCTTGTGCAGACAGTATAGTCAATTAGATGTAAGTGGGAGTTCATCAGTAGCACTTTTTAAAAATGGAAAAAAATGTGGACAGGGAGCCAATATACATATTTTTCCACCATCACCTTCCACATCCTCCTTCTTCCTTCCTAGGAAACACACTCTATCAATAAAAAGACTTAGATATTTGGCTCGTGACCTTGAAAGTGGAAGCAGAATATTAGGGATGTCGGAGATGATGGTCAATAATGGTTTACATAATAATGTCACATGCAACAGCCTTATGAGTCCAGCAGGCCTTAACACTGTACTTCCTTAGTGATGTGATAGGAATGTCAGCTTTACTGGACTTAGTATTGTTTTCCACTTCCTTTTCTACCACCTGGCCTAAATTATAATGCATAGTAATGGAATGAAAAAGTAATGTCATCTTAACCAAGTCCCATTGTGACAATGAGATGTATAAAACATTATATTGAAAAACGAACTTTACAACTTTGGCGGCGAAAGGATGGAGAATCAGTGGGCAGGGATGGTAAGGGGAAGGAGGAGGCACCAATGCTTGCTAAGAAATGTACTCTTTACCTTGCTCATGTAATTGTAACCTCACTGTACGGTATTTTCACAATAAGAAAACGTATTAATATAAAAAAGTAAGAAAGTTATTTAGGGCTTTGGGAATGTGGCTAAATGGAACAGTTATTGCTTAGCATGAATCAAACCCTAGGTTTAATTCCTCAGTCCCACATAAATAGAAAAAAGAAAACACTGAAAATTGAGCTGTGCCTCAAGTGGTAAAGTGTTAGCCTTCAGACAAAAAAAAAAAAAAAAGCTCAGGAACAGTTCCTTGTACCTCAGTTCAAGCCCCAAGACTGTCAAAAAAGTCATTTAGCTAGTAAATGAAAAATAAATAACCCATATTTGGAATATAAAATTGCTCATTCCACTGATACCTAGCAATAGTCTGTAATTCATTTCTTTTATCTATATTAGAATAGTATTTTTTAAAAAAGGGCAGGGAAGGTGCCTCAGCAGTAGAGCGCTTGCCTTGCACGCATGAGGCCCTGGGTTCAATTCCTCAGCACCACATAAGCAAAAAGAAAACAGTCGGAAGTGTCGCTGTGGCAAAAGTAGTAGCGCACTAGCCATGAGCTGAAGAACTGAGAGACAACGCCCAGGCCCAGATTTGAGGCTCCACGACTGGACCCCCAAAAAACAAAACCAAACAAACAAAAAAAATGTTCTGTTAATAGGTCATGGCAATTAATGCCAAGAATGTGATTAGATATCAGGTGAAGATTAATCCTGGAAATTCAAAGATTCCAGGATTTTGAGTGGTCACTTCTAATCACAATTAGAAGGGTCGTCTATGTGAGATTTGGAAAACTTTTTGGTAAGTAACGGCATCAAAAAGGCATAGGATAATTAATAGCTTTGACAAAAGAGAAAGAATAACTCCCCAGGGAAAGAATAAATGATAATATTAACTAAGTTATACCACAAACTGTTCTAGGGAACCATTTTTGGTTATTGAATACCTAGTTATCAACTATGCTTATTCCTCATTGCCTTTAGCATTCTAGTCACTTAGGCTAGTTCTTAATCTCTGTGTGATAAATTGTATATCCTTCTATGTTATTCTTTCATATCTTACTTCCTTTGCTTTCTAAAAATCTTAGTCTTTTTTATTTCTCTATGAACAATTTCTGATACTAAGTCCACATACACAGACAGCAGAGGATGCTAATGTAAGAGTCCCAAAACACATGAGTCATTAATGTAACACCATGGAAAAGGAGGATATATTTATTGCTACCTCAATTTTTCTGAAAAGCTGCAATGTCATCATTGATTGAAAAATCGATTCTTTGTCTACATAGTGTCATTAAGTGCACATCAATGCAAATATAAGCCGGAAGCTGGTGGCTCAAACCTACAGTCCTAGCTACTCAGGAAGATGAGACTAGAGGATTGTGGTTCAAAGCCAGCCTGGTCAGGAAAGTCCATGAGACCCTTATCTTTAATTAACCACCAGAAATCCCGAAGTGGTGCTGTACCTAAAGTGGCAGAGTGGCGAAGTGCTCAATTTGAGCTGAAGAGCTGAGGGACAGAGCCCAGGATCAGAGTTAAAGCCTCATGATCAACAAAAAAACTGCAAATAGGACTTTGAGTATCCCCAAAAGGAACAACGAAGTCAATAGTAATCTTCCCAAACAGAAAAAAATAATTACAAACTGATTCAGTGCACCTATTTTTGCTGAGTTATTTAAGTTATGGCTTCTTTGCTGGACATATTCTCTTCTTTTAAAAATTGTCAAATATTAGCTTTATTATATTTCTTGTTTCAAAAGAGAAGTCCATACAGTTGATGTCACTTGGCTTTCTTACTGTCTCAGTTCAAAGTCAACCCGGGCAGGAGAGTCTGTCAAACTCTTATCTGTAATTAAACACTAAAAAAGCCAGAAGTGGAGTTTTGGCTCAAACAGTACAGTACTAAGTTAGGGTACAGGTGTGCAGGAAAGACAACTATACAGGGACAGTGTCCACCCTCTGTATTCAAGCCCCAGAACCAGCACAAACTAAACAAACAAACAAGAAAATGAAAAATCCCACATATATCTTTGGGACCATCCTTAAATCACTGGTTTGAGAAGAGGCTCCTTTTGATGATCATGCTCTCTGGATCCTGATTTTTGGAATCCTTATTGCTATGGAGAACTCAGGACCAGACTAAAGAAATGGATAACTGACTCCTGGAATAGGAGAACCATCTCAGGAGAGAAATATCCGTGCATAGGACACTTTAAAACCTGCATGTCTTTCTTTCTTTGCAATAGGACACTTTTTAAATAAAGTTAATTTCTTTTATTCTATGCTTGCCTATAAATGGCATATTGTTTCCTTTTGTTATACTTTCAACTAGAAGTTTACAAACAAGTTTTATATGAGTAAAGGACACACTACAAAAGATCAGGGACAGAGTTTCCTTCAGGCCTTGGATTATTTTCTTGTATAGTAAAAAAGGACAGCACAAATTAACTTGAAGTTTGTCATTTCTCTATGTTCAATTCCTCTCTTGGGATCAGTTTCCACTTGCAGTAACAGTTCCTTCCACATACTTCCTGTAACAATCTGTGATGATGCCCCAGGTAAAACGAATATTTTTTGGCTTCATTTAAATAGCACAAGCACATCTTTGGACATGAGGTAACGTATTTCAGAGATAACTTCGTAATGAGAAAATATGTAATTTAAACGTTTTATAAAACATTATCCATGTACACATGGCCGTATAAGATGATGTTAAGTGAAATGTACCCCAAGATATGGACACAACTTGCTTTTTCTTTCTTGCTATTGTTTTTAATGTATCTAACATCTACTATGTGATTTTTTTCTTGCTCCATGGTATAACCCTGTTTTCACTATATTTGATGTCGGCGACCTGCATCTTGCGTATACATTTTTCTAATGTGGGGAGGGGAGGGGAAATAACAAAAAGCTGAAAAAAGAATACAGTATGACCCATTGTAACAATGAGTTGTACAAGGCACTACATAGAAAATGAACTTTACAACTTGAGCAGGGGAGAAAGGAGTTGGGGTGGTGGGGAGGAAAGGAATGGAAGGTGAAAAACAAAAGAGGAGGTAACAGAGCTTGATAGATATAGTACTCATTTATTTACTTATGTAACTCTAACCCCTGTTTATACCATTTTATAATAAAAAATATGAAAAAACATCGTTGAGTAGTTTAAGTTCAAATTTCCTATGTGCACTTATAATTAAGACCAATTTTACGTGGGAAGGTTCTCAGAAACATATTTTTGTGAGTGTGTGTGTTGTGCATTATTTCTCAAGTGCACATAAGTTAACATTAGGAGAAACAATAGGAATAATAGAAGAAAAAGAAGTTTTTGCTTAAATATAATGGTTCAGTACACTACAGAAGACTCTGCAAATAAGAAAACTTTGAAACAATAAAGCCATTCCAGTATGTAGATCTATGGGATATAGAGAGCATTACTACTAAGTGGAACATGAATGATGAGGCCACTCTTGTTTTCTACTTAATCTAAATCATGGTAGCTAATCATGCAAATTTGTAAAAAGTAGAAGGGAAGAATTATTCTGGTTCCAAAGAAGTCAGATATAAGAGCATGGACTTAATTGAAAAAACAGACTATGTTGACAGAGCAGGAACTATACTAGCAATAAACTGGTGGCTAAGATCACATTTCTTTTTCTTTATTTCTTTGATGGTTATGGGTCTTGAATTCTGGGCCTGGGTGATGTCCCTCCACTCTTCAACTCATGGCTAGAGCTCTACCACTTGAGCCACAGTGTCAATTCCTTTTTCTGGTGGTTAATTAGAGATAAGTGCCTCAGAAAACTTTCCTACTTGTGCTGCATTTGAACTGCAATCCTCAGATCTCAGCCTCCTGAGAGGATTATAGGCATGAGCCACGAGTACCCAGGTCAAGATCACATTTCTAGGAGTGTAAACTCGGGATATGTAATGTGTATGTTCATCTATCTTTATATGAATTCTTGAGTTAAAAATCTGGGCTACAGCTTAGACTTTACATGAACAAAGTATTTCTAGTTTAAAACTTGATACTCATGGAAAAAATAAAAACTAAGAATGTAAAAGCGCCTGGGAAATTCAGTTTGCATCCAGCCTGGGCAGAATAGTCTTTGCAACAATACCTATAATTAACCAGCCAAAAGTTGCATTGGAAGAATGGTTCAAGTGATGTAATACTAGTCATGAGCAAGATTGCTGAATAAGAGGTTGAGGTTTTTGCATACATACATACAAACATTCACATACACACAGAAGCCCTTATATGAACAAACACACATATGAAACAACTCTCAGAATATGTAGAAAAGTTAGAAAATAATAGAAAATATGTCCTGAGTAAGACTAGAATCAAGTGATAATTTTTAATATTAGAAAGTCCTCAAGTGAACTTTCCCCCCAAAAGCTTGAGAATATTACATAGGTAGGGACCAGAGATAGTAAGAGAGTCAAGTAATCATTTAAAAAGGGATCAGATCCATGGAGGAAGGAATCAGAGACACCTGCAGGTGCATCTGAAAATGTTCATATCCTATGTCAAATGTTAGGACATCTTTGAAAATTGTATATCAACAGTTTGAGCAGTCAGTCTAGAGGATAAGATCATCGGAGAAGTTCAGAATTACTAGTATTCTAGATTAAATAAACCAACAACCTATGGCAGGGCAATGTGATACAAACCTGAAATTCTAGCACTCAGATTAGGACTGGAGATTAGAGAGTGGATTGCATAGTGATACCTTCCTTGGGCTAGGTACTATAATTTTGCTCAATAAAACAAACCAAAGGACAAGAAAGGAATTCACAGTTGGAAGTTTGGGGTAATTCTGTGATTATGTTTTTGAGAAGTCAAGTTTCCTATTGAAATGCAACTCATATATCATCCTCAGTCATGTTGTACATGCTCTCTTCATTACAGAATATTCCTAGATGCAAAATAGCTAATGACTCCGAACCAAAAAATTGAAAAAGTAAGCATCATTCTGTTGGATTCCAAAGAAATGATGAAGGATTACAAAAGCTTAAGCCTGGAGAAATAGAAAAGATATCTAATGTACAACATTGTAGACCTGGCTAAATGAGAATTTAGATTCAAAATAAATATTTTGTTTGTAATTTCATATTCTACAGAATATTACAAATTTTTTTTAAGTAGAAGTTTTAATTTACAAATTCACAAATGATTCTGGCATTCTATTTGTCTAGAATATTCTTTCAAGAGAGTTATAATTAGGACTTAGTTAATAGATAATTCCAACAGTTCATGTATAACGTGATAATATGAATAATCTAGAAAGAGTTGTCAACAAATGGGTGATAGTAATTTATAAATTTACAAAAACAGCAATATTTTGAGATTTTGGTGTAACATGGTATGAAGAGAGTTATTGTGAGACATCTTTTTTCTTCTACCTATACATAACACAGGAAGAAATTTCTTTTTTTATTGTGAAAATACTGTACAGAGGGGTTACAATTACATGGGCAAGATCATGAGTACATTTCTTATCAAGCATTGTAGCCTCCTCCTTTGTTTTCCCTTCCCATCACTTCCCTTCCTCCCCCCGCCCCCCACCCAATCTTCTCCTCTCCCCCCACACAAAGTTGTAAAGTTCGTAGAAATTTCCTCAATTACGTACCTCTGTATACAATGAGAAATATGCTAGGTTTTAGGTTTTTTTTTTCATTTTGTTTTTGTTGTTTTGTTTGTCCTAGGGCTTGACCTCTGGGGCTGGGCACTGTCCCTGAGCCTGTTTTGGGTCAAGATTACTGATCTACCACTTGAACCTCAGTGCTACTTGTATGTGGCTTTTCCTGAGCAGTTTATTGGAGATAAGAATCTAAGAAATTTTCTGCCTGGGTGTGCTTTGAACCATAATATTCAGATCTTAGCCTCCTGAATATCTATTATAGATAAAAAGATAAGTATAAAGAATATTTGCAAATTTTCTGATCTCAAGAATACCACTTGGGGGAAAATGATGCAGCAAAGTTTAGTGCAGTGTTCTTAGAACAATAGAAAGGGCATTACATTAGTAGAAATGTAGAATTTTTTTCACAATAGTGTTAAGCTAGTCATGCTGTGAATTTAGGGAATTTTAAGGTGCATCTTAAAAGTTGGAAAATGTTGGGCTAGAATGACTTCAATGCATAAAATGTTGGGATTGATTGTCATAGAAATAATAGCTTACTCTGATGAACAAATTTTTACTCTAGAGGAATTAATTATTATAGACACTTCATAGATTTATCTTCTACCAGAATGTGGCTAGTTTTTCTTTTGACCTTTAATTATGTAACTCCTCATTAGAAACTGCATCTATTGCAGAATTAAATAAAATGCATATAGGCACTGTTTTAAATGTCTCTGGTATGGCATGTTCAGAATTTGAAAATGAGTAGTTAGCAGTCATAGGAATATTGAAGAACACATATATTCTCTCCTCTTAACAAAAATTCAGTTTTAAAAGTTAGGAGTTTCCAGAGAATTGAACGATTTTCTATTTAGTATGAGACAACACTAACATAATGTTTTTTTTCAAAATAATGGCAAGTATATTCTGAAAATTTTGTATAAGTTGATAACATTCCAGTTGATGACCCTCTGATAAAGAAAGGGGCAATTAATTCAAATTAGAAGCCAAATATTGTTCATTTTTTAAAGGTAATATACATAGAATAATATTTACTATACCAATACAGTGAAATTATATTTCATATAGCTTATTTTTAAATTTAATTTAATTGTCAATTTAATATATAGAAGGCGTTTCAGTAATTGTAATGTAGTGAATACATAACATGTCGAACTTTTTACCCCCTCCCTCATTTTTCTCACACTTTCCATTCACAATACCCCTCACAAGTTGTAAATTTCCAACATGTTGTCTTGTGAGTATTGCTATTCCATTGGTTTTCCTTTGTCCTTTGTGTCACCATTTTGTTGTTACTCTTTCCTTGCCAAAGTAAGATAAACATGTATACAATACATAAGATACTGAAATCATAGGCATCAGGGAATAAACCACAGGTGAAAACACAAAAGAAAAAAGAAATCACTTAGTACATTAAAAAAAACAACCACAAAGGAAAACCTCTGTTTCAATGTCTAGTTCATTTTGCTCAGCATCCACTTATATGGTCATATATCCATAGCTCTTCTGCCATTCTGCTCATCTGCTAGGACCATCCTAGACATTTCCTACATGGAATCTATTTCTTTGTGTCTTGCTTATTTTACTTAGTAGGATTTTTTTAAGTCTTTCCATTTCCTTATGAATTAGAAGCATAAAATTGCACCGTGTGTGTGTATGTGTGTGTGTGTGTGTGTGTGTGTGTGTGTGTGTGTGTGTAATATCGATTTCATCGATTTTATTGATTCGTTCATATTCTGAGTGGCATATTGGTTTAAAACATGATTTCATGTAAGTATCACTTAGGGTCATTCAAAAATGACAGACACCACCACCCCAGATATACTAAAATCATAATTTCTTTTTTGGGGGGGGGAGTTTCCGGTCGTGGGGCCTGAACTCTGGGCCTGGGTGCTGTCCTTCAGCTCTTCAGCTCAAGGCTAGCGCTCTACCACTTGAGCCACAGCACCACTTCCGGCTTTTTTCTTTTTGCTTATGTGGTGCTGATGAATCGAACCCAGGGCCTCGAGCATGCAAGGCAAGCGCTCTAACACTGAGCCACCTTTCCAGCCTCTAAAATCATAATTTCTAAGTAAGATAGTATTTTATGTTGGTACAAGTGTTGAGATATCTGGATGAGTCTAATGTATATTTTGCACTGAATTAGGCAGGAAGATATCATATTGGATAAAAATGGTAGTGACAAAATATTCCCTTGAGAAAGATTCAAGAGGCTGCCAGAAGTATGAAGAAATTCAGATAATTTTGAAGAATTTAGAAATGCAAGCTCAAGTATGTCTCTTTAAATAAAAATTATGTGAGCGGATGGGCAAAAGAAGGGGAAGAGAAGAAATAACTGAGAGCAAATCACTGTCCCAATTTAGAATATTAAAAGATATAATCTACAACTTCCAAGTTAAAAGAGAGAACAATGACACATCGCATTTAATTTAGGAGCATGCAATATATTTACTTGGCTTTTCCCTACTTTAATGCTCCAAAAATAAATAAAGATTTATAAGAAAAAATATGTGATTTCCATTACTTCAACCTGAACATTAACTGTGATGAGCCCTCTTTTTCTCACGTTGCACTTGGAAAATAGTCCCTAATTTGATGATGTTGTGACTGATTACAGACAGAGTTAGGGGCTTCTACTTGTACAATTATCCCAGAATAGTTTAAAACAGTTTTTCCCCCATGATATTCAACTACATTCTCTGAAGCAGTACTTTGAACACATCTTCACACCTGAGCACATAACTTGAAATTATACTTCAGCATTTCCTTGGCACATTCTACTATTTGCCTTTGTCTTCTTTGCACATTCCTTTTGAGATCATGGTTACTCAATTTCCATTTCATCTTTACAAACTGCTAAGAACATTGTTCAACTACCAGTTCTTGTTTGCACACGCCCAGTCTATTTATCAAGGTACTTTGTCCACGTTAAGCAATAGGGTAGTACTCACGCTCTGAGGAGAAAAGTTCCACAGTATAAACCTATGCCCACATTCGAGGATGTAGAATTTAAAGCATTATGAGACAAACAGTGATATTGGAATTGAAAGGCTCCTTAAGGGCATTTTCTTGGAGCTCATTAATTATCCCAGGAGAAATATAAATATCTACAAAATATGGAACTAATTAGTAAGTATCTGAATTAACACTAGATCCTCGATGCTGCGTTAATACAAGTCAAAATTTTATCATTGTTACATCAGAATCCTTCCCCACTTGCCAATGTGTATGAAAAAATAAAAGAAAGGCATTAACACAAAATGTCTAATCTTTTTAGGCATTTAATCCTAGTGGTGAGGGTAATGTCTGAACTCTTCCATTCAATAAAAACTTGAAGTTTATAAGATCACTTCCTACGTATAAGAATTTGTGGCAGGTTGATTGACAGGGTTATTACAGCATAGAGATATTCCTAACAAAAATTAGATTTAAATAGAGTATATGGCAGTTATGATTTGTCAATGGCTATTGAGGTATTTTTTATTGTAAAGAAGAATCAATTCGAGGAGTCTTTAGTCACATCAGTAAAGCTGTATGTTAACCTAATACTTGGTGCTATTGTCCTACCTTTATAATGATTAGGCTGATAAGATATCCAAACACATCTAAAGACATTTCAATAAAATCCAAAACTGGTGTGGATACATGGGTCACTCCTTGGAACTGTAGCACAAATTAGGCTTTCCTGTGCTGTAGTTCAATCTTTATTCACCTGGCAAAACAAAGTCTTCAAAAATATTCACAGAATACCTCTAAGTAGTTAATGAGAGTTATATCTGTATAATTCTTCTAAGGTCAGGATAAAAGCATTTGTTGAATTCATGGATCCAGAATTTCATGTCTTCACATTCATATCTCAAAATTTTATCAATATGACTTTCACCAAAACACTGTTCTTTTTGAACTTGTCTATGTCCTTTACTTTTCAAATCCAAATAGCATATTTCCTTCAATACATTCCTGCAAATTCTTTCCTTCCTTTACTTCTGTAAATCTGTGTTTATTACTTTTTTGGTTCCTTATTTATCTCTTGCTTCTAATCTTGTCTACACTGTTGCTCACATTGCTCACACATGTGTCAGAATTTTCCTTTTTCTCTTCCCTTTAATAATACCCCTGATTTTATTATTTTTTCATATTCATGGTCGTGGATATTTTGATGATATCTAAACAGACCTATCTTTGCATCTGTTTAACATAAACTTTAGAATTTTCTGAGAGTTTTTTCTTCTAAATCTATCATTTCCACTTGTAGTCCTTATCACCAAGAATATAACTAACACAAATGCTAGCCAGAGATGTGGATGCACTTTAGATTTCTTCTTACCCTTCTACTCCCTGCCATTAGATAAGATGAATGATCAAGATTTTCTGTTTCTGTCACTAATACAATTTCTATGTACTCCCTTTTATGCTCCTGACACCGGCCTGTTTCAAATACTCATCACTGATCCCCTAGTCCTAAAACAACCGTTTACAAAGTATGATTTTTCCACATAGTCTTTTCATATTGGTCCTCTCAATCACCAAGTTATTCTCCTTGTAAGCACACAGAGTGAAGAGCTCAGTTACAAATTCCAGTATCATTATTTACTCATTATATTGACTGTTGGCCTTACATTTCTCATCTGTAAATGGAGGTAATCTACCAGAAATATTGAAGAATATATTTGTTGACTTCTGGAGCAAGAAAAAAGATAAGTGAAGAGTCCTTACATTTTCCACCTTAGCTTATAAATAAAGAGTCAAATTCAATTTGTTGATATAAATTCACAAATAGTTTCATGCAGAAATAAAAATAAATTTTAACTACTGGCTCTAGGGCCTGTGTCCTTTTATGGTAACTACAGATATGTAAGTGGTATTATGTAAATTGGGTCATGTGTTTACAGCTGTACTGAAGAACATACTCAATATATCATTGGAAACATTGGTTTGAATACTATCTATATGAGAATGTTATTTGAACTAATCACACTTAGTTGAAAACTATAGCTTAGTCCATCAAAATGTGGAAATAAATGATTTTATTTATTAGAAAAAAATACCACCAAGAAAAGTGAGTACAAATTATAGAAACTGCAGGAATAATGTTAGTGTTTTTTTACTGTCTTTACCTGCTTATGTGATTTTATTTATTGATATTGAAACTCTCCTCTTGTTATTCTTTTTGTATGTAATCCAACACTGTTTATAACTATGTATTCAATGTGGGAAATCTACCTTGAAAGACGTCTAAAGTTTTTTTTTCCTTTTCAATCACAACATTGTCATTATCAGGCTACACTGTGGTCATCATCATCATCTTCAACAAAATTATTATTAGCATCATAGTGCTAATCATTGGAAGTCTGAGACGTGTCTATGATTTTGCAATTATTTTTCTTTTAATTAATAATTTTAATATTACCACTGTGCATACATCCGTATTAAAATTTTGAACAAATAAAGAAACAAAAAAAACTGAACCATATCAGGTAGCTTGACTATGTGCTCATAACAAATTATGGAATAGATTTTTGAAGCATTGCAAATTCCTAACCAGTATAAATTAACTTCCTCTTTCCCCCTCACTACACAAAAATATTTAAGAGTTTGGACAGAACTTTTTCAAGTAATATACTGTAAATATTATTACAATATCATGTGTATATCTAAAATTCCCTTGAAGGTAATAAACTCTACTTTCTATTGAAATATTAATTATTTTATGCTAGGAAACTTTTCGAAAAATAGACTGTATATCTTTGAAATGAAAAAGGTCAAAAACAGTAGAAAAAATTTTAGAGGGAGTCTGTCTTCAGATATATATATATATATATATATATATATATATAGGCATATATATATTTATATGTTATGTTTCGAGTGACATACATTTTTAGAGATTATTTGTCATCAGAAGTATATACATATGTCTAAATTTACTTATAGAAAGATATACACTATGGTGAAACAAAAATCTTAAAACATAATTAAAATTAAAAAATACATCAAAACAAGTGGCAGTGACTCACTCTTATAATTCAACCTATTCTGTGTAATGAGATCTTCAAATTCTGTTTGAAACTAGCCCAGACAGAAAAGTACTTGTTAGATTCTTAAAAACATAAATTAGCTCTGGGCCTTAAGTTATAGTGTACTGTCTTTGAGCAGAAAAAGGCTTAGGGACAATGTCTATGTCTTGCAAACAACAACAACAAAATGTATCACATTAATTTCACAAAAGCATCTTTTAACTGCTGTGAGACAAAATTATACTACCTCGCCAGGGAAGGTATCGATATGTAATTCCACTCTCTAAACTCCTGTTTTAGTCTGAGTGCTAGAATTCCAAGCTTGTATCACATTGCTCTGCCATAGTTTGTTGGTTTATTTAATCTAGAAACAGACTAGCAATTCTAAACTTCTCTTATGATCTTATCCACTAGACTGACTTCTCAGACTGTTCATGTACTATTTTCAAAGATGTTCTTACATTTGACACAGGATATGAACATTTTCAGATGTACCTGCAGGGGTCTCTGATTCCTTCCTCCATGGATCTGATCCCATTAATAATGATTATCTGACTCTTTTACTATTTCTGGTCCCTACCTATGTAATATTCTCAACTTTTTTGAAGATAGTGCATTTGAGGGCTTTCTTATATTAAAAATTATCACTTAATTCTAGTCTTACTCAGGAGTTATTTTCTATTGTTTTCTAACTTTTCTACATATTGTGAGAATAGTTTCATTTTGTATTCGTGTGTGCACATATAAGTGCCTATGTGTGTCTGGTATGTTTGTATGTATGTATGCAAAAGTCTTAAGCTCTTATTCAGCAATCTTGATCATGACTGATATGCCAGGTTTTGGCTGGTTAATTATAAGTAGTGTCTCAAAGCCTGTTCTGCCCAGGCTGGATGCAAAGTGAACTTCCCAGACTCCTTTACATACTTAAGTTTTATTTTTCCAGGAGTATCAACTTTTAAACTACAAATATTTTTGTGAGTGTAAAGTGTAAGCTGTAGCCCAGATTTTTAACTCAAGAATTCATATAAAGATAGATGAACATACACATTATATATCCTGAGTGTACACTGCTAGAAATGTGATCGTAAGCCAAGTGCTGGTGAGATCTGAGGACAGGGGTTCAAAGCCATCCCGGGTAGGAAAGTCCTGGAGACACTTTTTTTCCAATAAATACCATAAAATTGGAAGTGGCACTGTGGCTCAAGTGGTAGAGCACTAGTCTTGGGCTGAATAGCAGAGGGACAGTACCCAGTCCCAGAGTTCAAGTGCCATGACCAACAACAGCAAAAAATATATATGAGAAAAAGAAAGAAAAATGAATGTGATCTTAGCCACAAGGCTCATTGCTAGTATGATCCCTGTTCTCTCAAGATGGACTCTTTCTTTCCAGTTAAGTCCATGATCATATATCTGACTTGCAATGGAAACAGCATCATTCTTCTATTCTATTTCTTACAAATTTTCGGGATTATCAAGCATGACTTACAAAGGGAGTGGCCTCATGCTTCATGTTCCAGTTAGGAGTAATGCTTTCCCTATATCACTCCCATAACTCTACATGCTAGACTTAGCTTTAGTGTTTCAATGTTGTCATATTTGTAGTCTTCTATATTGTATTGAATCCTTATAGTTAAATTCTCTTTCTCCTATTATTGCTATTGTTTCTCTTACTGTTAACTCATGTACACTTGGGAAATTACTGCACAGCACATACACTCACAAATAAAGATCTGAGAACCTTCTTCACATTTAAAATTTACCGTAATTTACAGAGCAATTAAGAAGTTTGAACAATATGTACTCAGGGATAATGTATTTATTAGCCATTTAAATTTCACATTTTCTATTTACTAAGTTGTCTCTGAAACATGTGTTACCACGTGTCCAAAGGTGTCCTTTTGCTATTTCAATGAAGCCAGAAAATATTCATTTTATTTGGAGCAGCACCATAGATTGTTACCAGAAGTAAGTGGTAGTAACTGTTACTGGATGTGGAAACTGATCTCAGGAGAGGAATTGAACATAAAGGAATGACAAAGTTCAAGTTAACTTTTGCTTTCCTTTTTACTGTACAAGAAAAGAATCCAATGCTTGAAGGAAACTATGTTCCTGACTTTTTTGAGTGTGTTCTTTACTCATATAATACTTGTTTGTAAACTTCTGGTTGAGAGTATTAAAAAAGGAAGCACTATGCCCTTTGAAGGCCAGCATAGAAATAACTTTGTTTTAAAAGTGTTATACTGCAGGGCTGGGAAGGTGGCTCAGTGGTAGAATGCTTGCCTTGCATGCTTGAGGCCCTGGGTTCGATTCCTCAGCACCACATAAGCAAAAAGAAAAGAAGCCAGAAGTGGCGCTGTGTCTCAAGTGGTAGAGCGCTAGCCTTGAGCTGAAGAGTTGAGGGACAGAACCCAGGCCCAGAGTTCAGGCCCCATGACTGGACCTCCCCTCAAAAAAAAGTGTTATACTGCAAAGAAACCAAAATATGGAGGTTTAAAGTGTCTTATGAATGGATGTTTCACTCCTGAGATGATTCTCTTGTTGCAGGAGTCAGTTATCAATTCCTTTAGTCTGGTCCTGAGTTTTCAATAGCAAGAAGGATTTCAAAAAAGTAGGATCCAGTGAGTATGATCAGCAAAAGGAGCCTCTCCTCAGACCAGTACTCCTTCAAAGAAGGTCCCAAAGAAATACTTGGGGTTTGTTTTGTTTGCTTGTTTGTTTAGTTTGTGCTGGTTCTGGGGCTTGAACTGAGAGGGTGGACCCTGTCTCTCTACAGTTATCTTTCCTGCCCACCTGCCTCCAAAGCTAGTACTCTACTGCTTGAGCCAGAACTCCACTTATATCTTTTTAGGTGTTTAATTATAGACTCTGCCTCCTGGGTTGGCTTTGAACTAAGATAGTAAGAAAGCTAAGTGATATCAACTGTATGGACTTCTCTTTCGAACTAAGAAATATTAGATGAAGATTATTATTAAGCTAATATTTCACAATTTTTAAAAGAAGAGAATATGTTCAGCAAAGAAGACGTAACTTAAGTAACTCGCAAAAGTAGGTGCACTGAATCATTTTGGAATTATTATCTCTGCTTGGAAAGATTAATATTTACTTCATCATTCCTTTTGGGGAAACTTAAAGTCATATTTGCACTTTTTGTTAGTTGTGCGGCTTGAACTCTGATCCTAGGCACTGTCCTTCAGATCTTCAACTTAGTTGTGGGGCTTGAACTCTGATCCTGGGCACTGTCCTTCAGATCTTCAACTCAAGTTGAACGCTCTACCACATTAGCTACAGCATCACTTCTGGGTTTCTGGTGGTTTAATGAAGATAAGGATTTCATGGACGTTCCTGACTAGGCTGATTTTAACCACAATCCTCTGGTCTCAACTTCCTGAATAGCTAGGATTACAGGCATGAGCCACCAGCACCCGGCTCATATTTGTGTTTAGTGCAGTTAATGACACTAGACAAAAGACAAAATACAAAGAATGGAAATCTGAACCAAAGTATGTGACATTGCAGCCTTTCAGATTAATTGAGGTAGCAATAAATATGTCCTACTTTTCCATGTTGTTACATTAATGACTCATGAGCTATGGGACCCTTACATTAGCATTCTCTTTCATCTGTGTAGGTGTACTCAGTATCAGGAAATGTTCCTAGAGAAATACAGAAAGAGGTTTTTAGACAGCAAAGGATATCAAGTATGAAAGAACAGCATAGAAGGAGATACATTTATCACACAGAGATTAAGAATTAGCCTAAGAGATTTAGAATGCTAAAGGCAAAGAGGAATAAGCCTAGTTGCTAACTAGTTCTTCAATAACCAAAAATGGTTCCCTAGAACGGTTTCTGTTATACCATAGTTACTATCATTTATTCCTTCCATGTGGAGTTATTCCTTCTCTTCTGTCACAACTATTAATTAGCCTCTGCCTTTTTGGTGCCATGACTGGCCAAACAAGTTTCCAAATCTCACTTAGACTACCCTTCTCATTTTGATTAGCAGTGGTCACTCAAAAGCCTGGAATCTTTGAACTTCCAGAGTTAATCTTCACGTGACATCTAAGCACATTCTTGGCGTTAATTGCCATGACCTTATAAAGAAAACTTTTTTTCAACACAGTATCCTAGTATAGGTAAAGTATATGAATTAGGGACTATTGTCAGGTATCATTATGGAAGGAGTAATTATATGTTCCAAGTATAGGTTCTTTATTTTGCATTTACGAGGTAAATATTTGTTGCTGTTGTTGCTGTTGTTGTTGTTGTTTTGTCAATCGTGGGGCTTACACTCAGGGATAGGGAATTATTCCTCAGATTTTTTTTCTCAAGGCTAATCCTCTACCACTTGATGCACAGCACCATTTCCAGTGTTTCTTTTTCTGTTTATGTGGTACTGAGGAATTGAACCCAGGGTTTCAGGCATGCTAAGCAATCACCATACCATGAAGCCACAATCCCAGAGCCCTAAATGACTTTCTTAAGATGGCATTACATTTTCATTCTGTAACTATGTATCATAATTTTGGCCAGAAATTTTTGCTAGAAAAGGACATTGAACACAATACTGTGTCAAGTAAGGCTAGATGGACAATGAATAACTGTCATGGTCTAGCCAGGCACAGAGGGGCTTACCTCATGGAGCTCATACAACAGACTGAGCGAGACAGCTCCTGACCCACAGCCCACCTCCAGAATGAGAGGACCACCTTGGTTCCAGCCACATGGGGACACTGGGTCACCTCCTCCAGCACCTATTCAATCAGTTCCTGAGAGAGAGAAAGAGAAAGAAGTTCAGAAATACACTTAAGGCAGGTGCCAGTGGTTCAGGCCTATAACCCTAAGTACACAGGAGGCTGAGATATGAGGATCATGGTTCATAGCCAACTCCAGCAGGAATGACTGTGAGACTCTTATCTCCAAAGAACCACAAGAAAATTGGAAGTGGCCTTGTGACTCAAGTGGTTGAGTGCTAGCCTTGAGCTGAGGAGCTTGGAGACAGCACCCAGGCCCTTAGTTCAAGCCCCACGACTGAAAAGAAGTGGACTTCCTACCACAAGAAGTGTGGTGAATAGCACCCATTGTCCTAGGGAGCCTGCCTCGGCAAGTCAGGCTGAGCTTCCTGTCAGGTGGGAGTCATGTAGGTCACCCAGCTTCTCTGTGCCTCAGTTTCCACATCTGCAAAACTGAACAAAGTGAAGGATCCACTTCCTCATAGTGATAGGGTCATAATGAAAGAGACCCATGTTTTGTTCATAATCCCATGCCTGTCTCACCATTAACACACACCATTTGAGCTCTTTCCGTGTATCTTTCTGTCATATGCTCACAGAACTGCTGAGAACCGTATCTGAGGGCTGCTCCCTCTGTGCCTGGCCATGCTCCAGCGATCTCTCTGTATTAATCTCTTGTTTCCTCACAACTGTCCCATGAGGAGATTGAAATCCAATGGTGGGGGCCCAACCCAGAGCTTAACCTGTGGTTAAGAATCGGCTGCCATGGACTGAATTTGCGACAATCCATCTAAACCAATGACTGAGTGTAGCACCACATGTCTACCATCCCAACTACAGAAGACAGGGCCTGCTGGCACACACATGTCACAGATAGGAGGACCACAATCCAGCCCAGCCTTAGCATATATTAAGTCTCCATCTCAGAAATACCCAAGACAGAAAAGCTTGTCTTGCATGGTAGAAGACCTGACTGGCAAGCCTAAGGCCTTGAGGTCAATCCCTAACATACCTAAGAACCAGAGGCCCACTGCCCAAAGCTCATGACTATAATCCTAGCTACTCAGGAGGCTGTGATCTGAATATCACAGCTCAAGATTCAAAATAGGGTTGGCCTTGCCCAGCAGACATCATGATGAAAAGACCCAGAGTCTGACCTATGTTGTTGTGCTCCATACTAGCAGGGCTCTTATCCTTACTAAGTGTTGGCCATGCTCTCTGTACCCCTGGGAAGCCACCCACTGCGGGCCACTCCCAGGTCTTCCCAAGCTCCCCACTGCCAACTACCAGACCCGAGAGTACACAGCTCCAGGTAAAAGAGAACCCTTGTTCTTGTACTTTAAATGTGCTGAGTCTCCTACAAGCGTCTCACCCTTCCAGGCCCCCAGACTTCAGCTGTGAAACCCATGCACCCCCCCCCCAAAGATAGCAGGTAGAAGTTACCAAAGCATCCAGCCTCCTTGTTACAACCCACTCCTACACACGCATGCGCACGCACGCGCGCGCGCACACACACACACACACACACGTCCAGATCAGTGACAACACTCATCCATGCAGCACCTATAATTTGCCAACTTATCACTCACCTGAGTACAGTCAGGCTGTACAAGGAGATGATCTCTCTCTCTCTCTCTGTCTATCTCTGTCTCTCTGTCTCTCTTTGTCTCTCTCTCTCTCTGTCTCTTTCTCTGTCTCTGTCAGTCTGTCTCTGTCTCTGTCTCTGTCTCTGTCTCTGTCTCTCTCTCTCTTTCTCTCTCTCTCTCTCTCACACACACACACACACACACACATAGAGATTCAGAGCAGTGCCTCTCCTGAGTTTGTTGGAGACCAGATGGCCCGGGAGCACCAGCAGAAGCTGGCAGACCTGGAAAATGTGATCAGCCTATGAGAATTGTTGACAGCTGGGGGGTGGGGGGGAGACAGGCCGGGTGTAATGTTTGTGTGTGTCTGTGGGTGTTCCTCCCAGGTATTCACTTTCTGTTCTGACCCCCAGCACCCTCACCTCCCTACTGGGCTTTTCTGGGACCCTCTTCAGTTGAAAAGTGTGACCAAGCACAGAAGACAAGGGCTCACACAGCAAGGGGGTTCTATCATCTGCATCCAACACCCCCCACCCCCACGAAAAGACACCAGAAGGCAGGTATGGAGGTGCTGTTCCCCTCTGACTAAAGCCACCAGGTTCCCACCAGGGATAGGAAGAGTGCAGATTTGCAGCTGTGTGACTCCCACTGCTCCAAGTCAGGGGCTCTGTGATGCCCACTCCTCACCCAATGCTGCATCTCCACTTTTCCTGGGACACTGGCCACTAGGGATGGGGGTGGGATCCTCGGGTCAACACCCTCCACCCTGGGACGCATTTTGGCCAGAATGTGGGGCACCAGGGAGGTGCAGGTCTGGGTCAGGAGGGGGGAAAAGGGGAATATAGGGTCGCGGGGAGGGTGGCAGCCACTCACATGTGCTGCAGGGAGAAGCTGTTGGCAGCTGCTCTGGCGAGCAGCGATGGCAGAGGCATGGTGGGCACTCAGACCCGGAGCAAAGTACAGGGTGGCCAGGACCAGAACAGAGCCACAAGCCAGCCACTGGTGCACTATTGCACAATTGCCTGAGGCCTACAAGAGACACCACAGGTCTGAGCAGGCAGCACAAGGTTTGAAATGCTGCACCACGGGGACGGGTGGTAGAGGGCTGGGGCACAGGCGGGCATGTGGTGAGGCTGAGCAAGGCCTCTTCTCCTAGGCCTCAAATCTCTTGCTCACCACTCAGTCACCTCTACCTTCCTCAACTACTGGTAGTGGTGTCAACCAATAGAGGGAATCCTGGTGCTACAGGGCAGAATGGAATATGAGTGTGGCCACCATTCTTGTATCCCATTGGACAGAAAGAACCATGAAAGAATGGGGGTCTGGATCCTGTGATCCAGGCAGAATGGGTGGAGTCAAGATGACAGCAGTGCCTTTCCCAGAAAACTCTGTCCAATCCAGTTGGAGACAAGAGGGTGACATGCTTTAGCGGGATGGCTGCACAGATTTTTCTGTATGTCTGTTTGTTGCCACTCTTGGACCTTCAACTCAGGATCTAGGCACAGTCCTTGAGCTGCTTTTGCTCAAGGCTACCCGTCTACCACTGGAGCCACACAGCTCTATTTCTGGTTTTGTTGGCACAATTGGACAGGGGTCTTAACAACTTTCCTGCCTAGCGTGACTTTGACCATGATCCTCCCATCACAGCCTTGTAAGTATGAAGGAGGACTGCTGAGAGCCACTGGTGCCTGCTTAATCATTGGTCTTGCTGATATTCTCGGACAGATCGGTGAGTTCTCTATCCTCGGGTTTAAGTGGTAGGAGCTGGAGCCCACAGTTTGATTCCTGGTCCTGCCACCTCCAAATGGCAGGAGATCCTAAGAAACTCATTCCTATCCATATCATTACCAATGGAATGTGATGTATATCATGATTGAATGGGCAGTTTTTGAATGATTCTTATGGTACACTGATCAATTTTAATGAATACTTTATGAAGCATTTAAAAATTACATTCATTAAATGGAGGCATAATGAAATACCTAAAAATTTCATGTCACATAGTATAAAAGTGGCATTTTTTTCTGCCAGGAATGGGATGTGAACTCATTGTCTGGGTAACACTGTTGGACTGTGTAGGAAGGGGAAGCTTGCCTCCTTGAAGTCAAGAAATTCAAGTCTGTTCCTTAGACCTGAAATCAATCCCCACCACTGGAAACCATCCTATTTGTGTACATTTTAAATATGTGATTTATATTTACACACATATGTTGACTTCATAGTGCATTCAGTGTAATTATTCATTTTATTTTTTTATTCATGTATTGACTATTCATTTTTTGACTATTATGAAATATAGAACATTGATTACATAGGATATAGTTCTGCATATGTATTCCACTTCATACCTGACACCCAGGACTTTCACATAAAAGGAAAACGTGTCACCATCAGCTTCTTACTCCATGATTCATTTTTTAGAAGTGCTGGCATCTGAACTCACAGCCTCCAAGGCCCAATTCATGAATGGGTGAGTGTCAGCATGCCATTCTGTGGAAAACTGAGCTGACAGGAAGTTCCCAGGGCCTGAGATCGAGCCCCAGTGGTTGACAAAATAAGAATAGATTGACACGCAGATGGTAGTACACTAATAAATAAATGTATTTATAGAGTGCCAGAGATGTCTATGCAATATTTAGTTAGATAGACTACATTCCTACCAATTCTTGGGTATTTATTATGCCTCTATGTAATTAATATTATTGTTTTCATCCTTAACAAACTATTAAGTAAATCAATCAGGGTGCTGAAATTATTGCATTCCTGTAAGCAATAGTATTCTTTTAATACTTCATAAACATTAAATAAAATCAGTTTCCTGAAATCATGCTGTCTAATTTTGTAGGAGCATCATTCAAAATCAACTCATTCAACCATAATATTGATATCATTCCACTGTTATTTCCTATGCCATTGGTTGGTGTCAGGAGGGGGATTCAAAATCAGGGCCTACATTACCACGTGGGTCTATGACTTCCCAAATAGTTTGCCAACCTTTAGCAATGCAATGTGAAGTACCTTTGCAACAATGTCATTCAGACCCAGGAAGGTCATCGTGCAAAGGAAGAAAAGGTAAAAAAGCCATCTCGCTGCATTTTTTCTATGCATTTTTTTTCCCACACAAGGCGTGGGGAACTAGGATCACAGAATCAGCTGTGGGTCCAGTGGCTGCACCCTAGCATTGGGTGATCAAAGCTGAGGCAGAGTTGCCACCACCTGAGTTCAAGCCCCTTGTTGAGCCCAAAAAAATAATAAAAGAAATTAGCTCCCTGGCTTGCAATTCAACCCGTTTTTTTCTGCCAGGCTTTGGATTTGAACTCAGGGTCTGGGTAATTGTGCAGCTCTGGGGAAGAAGGGGAAGCTCACCATACTTGAAGATAAGAAATTCAGGTTTGTACTCTAAGCCTAAATTCAAGCCTCAGCCCTGGAAAAGATACTATTTATATACATTGTAAAAGCAGGATTTGTACCTATGGATGTTCAGTCCATACACATTTAGTGTGGTTGTTCCTTCTATATTTTGTTTTCTTCATTTATTTACTGTTGATTTTACTATGATGAAATCCATTCCGTTTATTACATTAATGACATGCTATTACATGGCATCTAGATTTCTAGACATGTTCTCCAGCGTGCCTGACACCCTGGACTCTCAGAGAAAAAAAAAATTCACACTCGGCTTCTTACAACATTATCCAATTGTTGGTAGTGCTGGGATCTGAACTCAGGGCTTAGCAGGACCAATTGGCGAATAGTTCAAGGTGAACACACCAGTCTGTGAGCAACTAAGAAGTTAGGCCATTCCCAGGATCTGACATTGATCCCCAGGGTGGGCCATGGTAGTCATAAATTCATTATTTAAACATAGGATCTATATTTACATACATGTGTGGACAGCATCTTGCGTTTGGTGTACTTCTTCTACTTATTTTCTGTCTTATTCATGGAAGTATTGTGTATTTTCCTGAGCATGGTGACAGATATAACAGTGCTTACATGGATGACAACCTATTGCCATGGCTATAGGGTTTCCTATGCATTCTCCATCATAGCTGAGACTCAGGACATTCACAGGACAGGTGAATCTATGGGCTTCTCACATCAGGATTCATCTTTTGGCAGTGTTGTGATTCGAACTCAGAGCCTTGCAGTCCCAATTGGGGAAAGGGCCTAGGTGAGGACACCAGCCTATGAGCAAGGGAGGAGATAAGCCATTCCCAGGACCTGACATCGAGCCCCAATGAGGGCCAGGTATTCATAAATTCATAATTTAAACATAGGGTGTATGTTTACATACATGTGTGGACAGCATCTTGCATTCAGTGCACTTCTCCTTATTTTGTCTCTAATTCATGGGGGCATTGTGTATTTTACTGAGTATGGTGACAGCTATAACTGAGCTTACATGGAAGACACCCTTTTCCCAAGGTTGTAGGTTTGCCTATGCCTTCTCCATCCTAGTTGAGACCCGAGACTTTCACAGGAGAGGAGAGGAAAACATGTGCAATGACTGGTTTCTGACGACAGAATGAAACTCTTTTTTTTTGAGGGGGGAGGGTCTGGTCATGGGTCCTGAACTCTGGGCCTGGACACTGTCCCTCAGCTCTTTAGCTCAAGACTAGCTCTCTACCACTTGAGCCACAGTACCACTTCTCCCTTTTTTCTTTTTGCTTATGTGGTGCTGAGGAATCGAACCCAGGGCCTCATGCATGCAAGGCAAGCACTCTACCACTGAGCCACCTTCCCAGCCCAGCTGACAGGTGGTTCCCAGTGCTGAGATTGAGCCCCAGGTTTGGCCAAAACAGTGATACATGGATAGGCAGAGGTTGGTATACAAATAAATATATATTGTTATGGAGTTCCAGAGCCATCTATCTATGATTAAATGACATTTGCTACGTTCCTACCAAATCTTAGGTATTTATTATATTGATAATTGAAATAATATTCTTTTCATGCTTAATAGACTATTAATGAAGATCAATCAGCATCCTAGGATTATTGCATCCAATTTTAGACTAGACAAATGCATGAACTACTCTTTCAATCGGTATTCTTATGCATAGGAACGAATCTCTTGTGATCTCTTGCCATTGGTTGGTGTCAGGACCAGGATTTGAACCCAGGGACTATGTTGACTTGTTGACTTATGGCTTCCCTGATAGCTTGCCAGCCATCAGCACTGGCAGGCCAGGTCCACTTTGCAACTGTGTCATTCAGACCCAGGATGGTCACCGTGCAAAGAAAAAATTGTAAAATACCAAGCCCTATACAGCTCCCTATTTTTGTGCTGTCCCACTCTTTTTTCTTCCTGCAAGCCCTCTGGGCCTAGGCCCAGGATTGGCTATGGGTCCCGAGACTGCACCCTAGGCTCGGGAGAACAAAGCTGAGGCAGAGTTGCCACGACCTGAGTTCAAGCCCCGTGGTTGCTTTAATTAATTAATTAATTACCTAAATTTTTTAAAAGAAGATTCTCTGATTTGGAATTTCTGCCAGTTTTCTTTCCTAGCCTGGGATTTGAACTCAGGGTCTTGGTAAATCTGTAGCAATGTGAGGGAATGTACACAGTTGCCACTATTTGAGTTCAAACCCCATGCCAAACCAAAAATAAATAATTAAGTCACTGCTCGGCAGGGAAATGTACTTGTGGAGATGGGAAGTAAGGGGTGGTAGGGGGAAAACAAAGGAGGAAGCAACAATGCTCCAAAGGAAATGTACTCATTACTTTGCTAATGCAACTGTGAGCCCTCTGTACAACATTTTTACAATAGAAAACATACAAAAAATAATGTAGTGCTCAAGAAGCACTTTGGGGGTAAGGGAAGGATGTCTGAAAAGCTGTACAAAATGTTACACTGATATTTTTTAATGTTCATTATGGAGCTGAATAAACATAACTGCTTCCATTACAAATATTAAGTCACTGTCTCAGAACTGGGACCAGTATTTTTGCCATTGATGGGATTTGAGTTCACCATCCTGGTAACTCTTTTACACCATTTGTGAAGGGGAAACTCACTGTCTTTGAGGAAAAGAAATTCAAGCTAGAGTTCCCAGGGCCTGAATTAAGGTCCTGGAATGGAAAAAAAAATGTATACATGTGAAATATATGATATATAGGTAGATATATATGTTTATTTCATATTATGATTATTATTATTGATTTTGTATTAATTTTATTTTTATTTTATTCATTTTATTGTTTATTGTATTGAGTACTATTATATACATACTATTTATTACGTTTTGCACATCTAATATATAATTATACAAAATAATTTAGGACATCGACTCTTTTTCATGAATACTTATTAAGTGTTGAAACATGATACATAATTAAATGGAGCCATTTGTCATAGCCATCACATATTTGGAGTCTATCCCCAGTATGAGCTTTATCTTATTTATCTTTGGACAACTTCCTATAGGGATTTCATTAGATGATTTATATTCAGAAGCCTTGTTTTGAGGATAGGCAAGTGGAGCGTTAAAATTGTAAGGTTGGGGCTGGGAATGTGGCTTAGTGGTAGAGAGCTTGCTCAGCATGCATGAAACCAGGGTTTGAATCCTCATTGCCACATACTCAGAAAAAGCTAGAAGCTGTGGAGTGGCTCAAGTGGTAGAGTAATAGGCTTGAGAAAAAAGAGCTCAGAGACAGTACCCAGCCCTAAGTTCAAGCCCCAGGTCTGGCAAAAGCAATAGGCCAGATTCCGGTGGCTCTCACCTGGAACCCTATCTTCTCAGGGGGCTGAGATCTGAAGACCACAATTTGAAGCCAGCCTAGGGAAGGAAAGCCTGTTAGACTCTTAACTCCAATGAACCACCAAGAGATTCCATGTGGCACTGAGGGTCAAGTGGTAGAATGTTCACCTTTAGCTGAAGGGCTCAGGGACAGAGCCCAGCTCCAGTTTGAGACATGAAACTGGAAATAGAGAGAGGGATAATCAAAGTACTTTTCCTAATTGCTAATTTTGAGAAGATTTTCTGGAAAATGAATGTTGATGTGCACCAGAATTGGAGTCAAGGCTCAAGGTTCAAGTGTAGCAGATCCATATGCCCAGCCTCTCAGACTCTAGCATTATAAACTTGTGTCCTACAGGGTTCTGAAAGGTCCATTGTTGAAAGGCTTAATATGCTCCCCAAGCCTTTTGTGAAAATCATTTGACTTGTATTGCCAATGTCATTACAGTTCTGAACCTAGCAGAGAACCAAGAGGTCATGCCCGTCACCTGAACTGAGGAGGCTGAGGTCTCAGGATCACAGAGTGAAATCAGCCAGGGTAGGAAAGTCTATGACACTCTGACGATCACTTCTTAAAGGTCAGATGTTCAAAAGGTTCCTGTGTTTCCCTTGGTGATGAGAAGCTACTTTAACTGTAAATGTTGTTAGAGTTCTTGAGCTATAGAAGCAGGACCGAAACATTATTGACCCATCCGGGGTTCAAATGAAGTTCTCAGGATCCAAGCCCTAGCCCTGTTAGCAGGATGAACTCCAGTGCAACGCTGTATTTGAAGGACAGAAAACAGTTGCAAAAGCCAGACTAGGTGCAGAGACCTAGCCCTGCAGGATTAGGAGGAAGAATGTACATACTCAACAGGGAAGTGAGCTGCAAAACCACTTCATTCATTCCAGGCATAGCAAGCAATGGGGGGGGAAACCTGAAATATTTGTTAGAGGTACACCATGGTCAGGCTTTTCTCAGCTGCTTCAAACAATGACTAATTAACCTTCCTTCCTCAGGTGAAGGGAGCCTCAGGCTATCTTTGGTTACCAATAGAGAGCCAGTTTAGTCGGGGAGAGGAAAGGAACAGAGTAGAAAAACCCTGCTCTCTGGTCTTAGGGAGTGGGTTTTTGACTCTCCTCTGTCAGATTTGAAGGCCCGTCTATCTCTGCCAGTCCATTCTCCTTCTTTCATTCTCCACATCATTAATGCAAATTCCCAGTCCAAGAAAAGGCAGAGCCTTTTCTCTTCTGTCTCCAAGCACCTGAGTTAGAACCTGGCTCTGCCCTCTTGACTCTGGGGCTCTTGTCTGCCTGAGAAGTGGGATAGAGACACTCTTCCTGCTCTGTGTTTGGGTGAAGGTGATGTTGGTGTCCTGACACACTGCAGAAGGCCTCATGACTGGGAAGTGTTCCTTTCTTTCCTTCTGAGGTCAAAGACCAAATTCATCTATCAACTTTGTTTCTTTGTTTCATTGCTTCTTTCTTTCTTTTTTTCTTTCTTTCTTTCTTTCTTTCTTTCTTTCTTTCTTTCTTTCTTTCTTTCTTTCTTTCTTTCTTTCTTTCTTTCTTTCTTTCTTTCTTTCTTTCTTTCTTTCTTTCTCTCTCTTTCTTTCTTTCTTTCTTTCTTTCTTTCTTTCTTTCTTTCTTTCTTTCTTTCTTTCTTTCTGTCTTTCTTTCTATCTTTCTTTCTGTCTTTCTTGCTCTTTCGCTCTTCTACTCTTTCTTTCCTTCTTTCTCTCTACCTACCTACCTACCTACCTACCTACCTACCTACCTACCTGCTTACCTACCTACCTATCTACCTACCTAGCTATCTCTTTGCCAGTTGTTGGGTTGAACTCAAGGCCTAGGCACTGTCTCTAGCACACTGCTTCTTGAGCCATAGCACCAATTCTGGCTTTGTCTGTGTATGTGTGCCTGAGGAATAGAACCCAGTGTGTCTTGCAAATTAGGCAAGCACTCTCTCACTAATCCACATTCCCAGCCCCTTCATCATTTTTAATGGTAGTTTTTACATAAGTATGCTACCATTTTATGTTCTCAAGTTTAATTTTCTGAATAGGAGTTACTTATATGAAACCTGATGTTCTCTTCTCCTGCCTGATTAGAGACTGTTCCTGCCTTAGCCTCATAATAAAATGTAAATAAAGGCTGCTGAGAGCTTCAGTGTGCATCATATAAGGAAACAGGCCTGCAACCCTAGAAGAGAAAAGCTATGGGCCTGAAATGAAGAGAATGATTCAGTATGAGCAACTAGCTTATCTGAAAAATAAACCAGTAAATAAAAGCAGAAGCATTGCATAGGTCTGTTTGCACTCGGGTTGGTAATATAAATACACACATAAGTAGGTAGGGCACTGATACATAAACTTGGCCTTCTCTTTTTGAAATTTTTTGAAGCCATCCCAGGGATTAAACTCAGGGCCTGATGTGTTCCTGAGCTGTTTTGCACAAGGCTGAGGCTCTACCACCACCACAGCTCCACTTCCAGCTATCTGGTCATTAATTGGACATAAGCAACTCCCAGGATTTCCCGCCTGGTCTGGCTTGCATCTCCTGCTCGGCTTTCTCTCTCAAAGCTGGAGCTCTACCCTCTGGGCCACTGCTCCAATTCTGGTTCTCTGGTGGTTTATTGAAGATAAGATAAGAGTCTGACAGACTTTCCTGCTCGGCCAGCTTAAATGACGATCTCCTGAGGAGGTTTCAAGTGGCTTTCCTCAGGGATTCACAGAGGAGCCACTCCACACAAACCCTAAGTATAAATCTCGAGAGGTACTAGGAAACATGAAGATACTACTAGTGTGTTCTAGATATTAAGGTTGGAGACTCAAAACACTCATAATTATTAGATCATTTTATAGGGAAAAGGAGCAATGCAGACAGTATGTGGATTGCTTCAGCTTTCAGTCCTCTCATCCTGAGACAGTAAATTCACAGCAGCTCAATGCTAAGTGACAGAACTGGCATGTCCTGTGGATATTTGCTCCCAAATCCTGTGACACTCATTTCTCAATTTTGGCCTCAAACCTGTGACCAGATGGTAAGATGAGGAGAGAAAATAAGCATTGTGTACTTTACTTATAAATTCGAACCATTGGAATGACCCTGTTAAGAAGTCAGATTGTCAAGAGTAAAAAATGAAGAATTAAAGAAAGAAAGTACCAGTGGCTGCTGACTGTAATCCCAGCTCCTCAGGAGGCTAAGATGTAGAGAATATTAGTTTGAATCCAGCCAATGTAGGAAAGTCCATGGCACAGGTATTTCTAAATCACAGAAAAACCCAGAAGTGAGGCTGTCAAGCTTAATGCACTACCCTTGAGCAAAAGGAGCTCAGGGACAACACCTAAACTCATAGTACAGTGCACTACCTAGAGCACTGTACCTAGTTTCTCTTGTAAAAGGATATCCCTCTCCCACTTGAGCCACAGAGCCACTTCAGACATTTTCTAGTGAAGTTGTCCTAAGAAATCAAGGCTAGGATTTCATATATGCAAAGCACTCTACCCCTAAGGCACATTCCCAGCCCTCTACTTCAGTTTTGTTAGTTTATTTCTGTCTTTTTTATTGTTGTTGTTGTTGTCGGTTGTAAGAGTTGGGCCTGGGTGTTGTCCCTGAGCTCTTCAGCTCAAGTCTTGTGATCTACTACTTGAGCAACAGCACCACTTCAGGTTTTCTGGTGGTCCATTGGAGCTAAGTGTTTCAAGGACTTTCCTGCCCAGGCTAGCTTTGAACCATGATCCTCAGATCTCATCCTCCTGAGTAGCTAGGATGACAGGCATGAGCAACAAGCACGCAGCTTCCACTTCAGGTGATTAGTGGTGAATTGGAGATAATAGTTTCATGGGACCTTTCGTGTCTGGGATAGTTTAGAACCCAGATCCTCAGATCTCAGCTTCCTGAGAAGGCAGGATGATAGATTTCAGCTACCGACCCCTTGACCACGACCTTTGCTGCAAGGGGGTCCATGACTCCAAGTTGTGGAGTGCTAGCCATGAGCCCAATCGGTAAGGGTCATCGCCTAAACCCCACGTTCAAGGTTCATGACCGAGAAAAAACAAAATGAAACTATTATCTGCAGGAGACAACTCATAGTCTTCAGTAATACATAATTTCTTCCCTGCCATGGGGACCTATCTGAGACCTAATATTCTTGTCGGCATAATCATCGCAGTTGTGGAGCTCTTATAAGGACAAGATGTAAAAATGCACCCGGTGAAAGACACAACATATGGCACTCTTTGCACACAGCATCCTATGAAAGACTCAGCACCCAGCACCCAATGTCGGACTCAGCACACTGCATCCTCTGAAGGACTCAGCACATAGCACCCTGTGCAAGACTCAGAATGGAGCACCCTATGAAGGACTCAGCACATAGCTCTATTCCACAAGCTGTCATTAGAGTTAGGGTGCTTTCATCAGTATCACCATTCTTTGAGGAACATTTCACAAACCACACAATTTCATATCTAATGGTTTAGTGGGGTGTTTTTATTTGTGGAGGGAGGTTACCCCTGCGGGTTGAGCTCAAAGCATGGGGATACTGTTCTAATAATATTTACTCAAGGCTAGAGCTCTACCACTTGGACCCACATTTTGCAGTGTCTCGCAGACTTCCTGTCAGGACTGGGTTTTAAAGCCCCCAAGCATCTAGGATGACAGGCATATGCCACGATGACATGGGTAACCCGTGGAGCTAGGTTACAGCGGTTTACATGTGGGTAAGTCATGTGGCAGCTGTCAGCACCAGACTCCTAGCTTGCTCTGTTATGAGGTATTTGAAGTTCTGTCCTTCTATAGTTGCAGTTAGAACATCCTATTGTTTTTTGGCGTCAGTCCTGAGGCTTGAGTAAGAGCTTAGAAACTCTCCCTAAGAGTTTGTGCTCAAAGCTAGCACTCAATTGATTCAAAGGCAATAGAACTTCTGGGTTTTCTGTTTATGTGGCACTGAGGAATCGAACCCAGGACTTCATGCTTACTAGGTGAGCACTCAACCACTGAGCTCCAGGAGTGAACGAGATATAAATAGAGATTGTTGTATATAAATAGTATATACACAAAAAGAGATTTCTATTTCTGCATATTATTACATTATAGATATTACTACCAATTATTAGGTATTAAATTATATCTCCATTTAATGATGTGTCCCAGTTAACAATTAATAAAGCATTAATTAATAATTACCCAATATCCTATTATTTTATCATATATGTACATATATCCATACATATTTCGTATTTCGTAGAATGAGGCTGATATATTATTAAATTCTGCATCACGTGCTACTACCAATTATTAGTTATTTAATTATGTCTCCATGTAATATTTGTTTTGTTAATGCTTAATAAAATATTAATTAAACTTAATGCACATCCTATACTTATTGTGTCTAATTTTTATTCTAGAATAATTCACTACTAATTCAATCTGTTTATCATTTATTGTAGTGACAATTCTTCCACCTATGACATTTTTTACCTTTATTACATCCTATTACATAGTATATAGATTTGCACCCAAATTATACATCCAAGCACTTCCACAGAAAAGGAAAATTTATGTGTCATGCTCGAGTTCTCCCTCCACGATTACATTTTTGGCAGTGCTGGGATCTACACTCAGGGCCTAGAAGGCTCAGTTTATGAATGAGTGACTGCCAGTGCACCAGCCTCTAGCCAATTCAGCTGCCAGGCAGTGCCCAAGCCCTGAGATGGAGCCCCATATGTTGACTGCAAATTGTGCTTACTGTAGTTACTCATTTTATTTTTTGTTTTATTCATTAACCATTTATTTTATTGACTTCTATAACACATGGAATTTTTACTATATTTATTACATAGATTATACATTTGTCTATGTATGAAACTTCACACCTGACACCCAGGACTTTCACAGAAAAGGAAACCATGTGTAACCATGGGCTTCTTACTGCACGATTCAATTTTTGTAAGTGCTGGCATCAAAACTCACAGCCTACAAGGCCCAATTCATGAATGGGTGTCAGCATGCCAGCCTGGGGCATATGAAGCTGACAAGCAGTTCCCAGCACCTGAGATCCAGCCCCAGGGATAGACAAAATAACAGACTGACATGTAGATGATAGTACACAAATACATATAGATCTTTATAGAGTGCCAGAGATTTCTATATATTATTCAGTTATATTGGCTATATTCCTACCAATTCTTTGGTGTTTATTATGCGTCCATGTAATTAATGTGATTGTTTTCATCCTTAATGAATTATTAATTAAATCAACCATTGTCCCGAATCTATTGTGTCCAGGTAATTAATAGTATTCTTTCAATGTGTCAAAAATATTCATTAAATCCGTTGGCCTCCTAAAATCACTCTCTAATTTTATCATTAGTATCATTCAGGAACAACTAAGTTAACCTTGACATTCATAACCTTCCATCGGTATTCTTATGAATATGAACTAAAATCTTAGGATCTCCCTCTATTTGTAGGGGTTAGGACCCAGCTTCAAAAACAGGGCCTATGTTGTTGTGTTGGCCTATGGCTTCCCTGGAAGCCCACTAGCCTTCAGCAATACCAGGTTACCAACACTTTTCAGCCCTGTCATTCAGACCCAGGATGGTCACCTTGAAAAGAAAACAAATGTAAAACCAGCAGCCATCAGCAAGTTGCCGGGTTTTTTTTCTGTGTCATTTTAGTTTAGTTATTTTTTTCCTGGCAGACTTTGAGGCACAGAAACCCAGGTTCGGCTGTGGGTCCAGTGGCTGCAACCCAACTTAGAGTGATAAAAGCTGAGGCAGAGTTGCCACGCCCTGACTTCAAGCCCTGTGCTTGACAAAATAAAAATACCTACCTACCTACCTACATATCTATATGTATATATATATATATATATATACATACATACATACATACATACATACATACATACATACATACATACATACATACACACATACATACAGGGTCTGGATAAATCTGCAGCACTGTGGGGGAAGGGAAAGCTCACAGTGCTGGAAAACAAAAAAGACAGGCCAGTTCCCAGTAGCTGAATTCAAGCCCTAGCACTCGACAAAATAACATTAGAATACATTTTAAATACATGATGTCTATTTATATGCACATGTTTACTGCATTCATTTTATTTTGTGTTTTATTTAATTATTATATGTTTTAGAGAGTATGATTACATGTATAATTTTTTTTATATCCTATTACATAGGACATAGATTTGCCTATGTATTATACATCATTCCTGAAACCCAGGACTTTCACTTACAAGGAAAACAAGTAGGACAATTGGCTTCTTCCTATTACGTTGTTGGCAGTTCTGTGATTTGAAATCCAGGCCTAGAAGGCCCACTTCATGAATGCGTTAATGTTAGTACACAAGTCTGATGCCAGTGGAGTTGTCGGGAAAATTTGAGGACCTGAGATCAAGCCCTAGGAGTGGCCAATATAGATTGCAGTGTGTGTGTATGTGTATTTACATATGTATATGCATATATAAATAAATTTATAGATTGTTCCGATAGATAGGAATGAGTAGGTGGCAGTCCCAGGATCGAACTCAGGGCTTAGGTTTCTGGGTTGGGCTCAGGCTTCACTGACAGCCCACCATCCTTCTGCTCTGCAAGGTCACATACAATTTTCAAGCCGAGTCATTGAGGCCCAGGATGGTCACAGTACAAAGGAAACAAAGGTAAAACTGTTGTGTAAAACTTCCTGGTTCAGTTTTTCCTCCTCCGTCTTGGTTGTTTTTTTTTTTTTTTTTTTTTTTTTGCCAGAGCTGGGAGTTGAGCTCAGGTCCTAGAATCCCCGGATCATCTGTGAGTGTAAAAGCTGCACCCCAGCCTAGGGTAATCAAGGCTGAGGCAGAGTTGTGACGACCTGAGTTCAAGCTCTGTGCTTGCCCCCACAAAATGTTAAAGTCCTGGCTAGGAATTTGGGCCATTCTATCAGCCATACCTGGGATTTGAACTCAGGGACTGGATAACTCTATTGTGCTCTGGGTGAAGTGGAAGCTAACTGCCTGGAAGAAAAAAAAAATTTCAGAATCTATTCCCAGGGCGTGAATTCCAGCCCCAGAACTGGCAAAAATGATATCCATATACATGTATAATATATATCATATATATGTATTTGTATAGATATTACACATTTTACCTAGGACACAATATTACCACAGAAAGGAAAACAGGTCAACATTGGCTTCTTACTCTACCTATTGCCTTCGGCATTGCTGAGATTTGAACTCAGGGCCTGGAATGCTCAATTCATCAAGGAGTCAGTGTAAGCACAGCAGCTTCAAATAAATTCACTGCCAGGCAGTTCCCAGGACCTTAATTCTAGACCCAGGAGTGACCAATATATAAATAGATAGATGTGTATATTGCTACAAATACATATACATCTCTCTCTATATGTATATTCCACTGTATATATAAATATTTACTTGCACTCTAAATGTTCTTAGAGCTCCTGAGCTATAGAAGAAGGAAAGAAACATCATTGACCTATCCTGGGTTCAAATGAAGTTCTCAGAATCCAAATCCTAGCACTGTTAGCAGGATGAACTCCAGTGTAACACTGTATTTGAAGGACAGAAAACAGTTTCAAAAGCCAAGCTAGGTAAGAAGACCAAGGCCTGCAGGATTAGGAGGCAAAATGTACATACTCAACAGGGAAGTGAGTTGCAAAACCACTTCATTCATTCCAGGCACAGCCAGCAACGAAGGGAAACCTGAAATATTTGTTAGAGTTAAACCAGGGTCATGCTTTTCTCAGTCTCTTCGTTCCTCAGGTGAAGGGAGCCTCAGGCTATCTTTAGGTTACCAAGAGAGAGCCAGTTGAGTGGGGGAGAGGGGAGGAACAGAGTAGAAAACCCTGATCTCTGGTCTTAGGGAGTAGTTTTTTGACTCTCCTTCTGTCAGATATGAAGGCTCTTCTTCTAACTTTGCCAGTCCATTCTCTTTCCTTCATTCTCCACATCATTAATGCAAATCCCCAGTTCAAGAAGAGGCACGGTTATTTCTCTTCTGTCTCCAAGCAGCTGAATTAGAGCCTGGCTCTGCCCTCTTGTCTCTGGGGCCTTTGGCTACCTGAAAAGTGGGGAAAAGACAGTTTTCCTCCTCTGTGGTTGTGTGAAGGCGATGCTGGTGGCCTGGCACATTGCAGAAGGCCTCATTACTGGGAATTGTTCCCTTCTTTCCTGCTGATGTCCAAGACCAGATACATCTACCATTTTTCTGTATGTATGTATGTATGTATGTATGTATGTATGTATGTATGTATGTATGTATGTATGTATTTATGTATCTATCTATCTATCTATCTATCTATCTATCTATCTATCTATCTATCTATCTATCTGTGTATGTATGTATGTATGTATGTATGTATGTATGTATGTATATATGTATGTATGTATCTATCTATCTATCTATCTATCTATCTATCTATCTATCTATCTATCTATCTAATCTATGTATCTATGTATGTATCTATGTATCTATGTACCTATCTATGTATCTATGTATCTATCTATGTATCTATGTTTCTATGTATCTATGTATCTATGTATCTATGTATCTATGTATCTATGTATCTATCTATCTATCTATCTATCTACCTATCTACCTATCTATCTATCTATCTATCTATCTATCTATCTATCTATCTATCTATCTATCTATCTATCTATCTATCTATCTATCTATCTATCTATCTATCTATCTATCTATCTATCTATCTATCTATCTATCTATCTATCTATCTGTCTGTCTGTCTGTCTGTCTGTCTGTCTGTCTATCTATCTATCTATCTATCTATCTATCTATCTATCTATCTATCTATCTATCTATCTATCTATCTATCTATCTATCTATCTATCTATCTGCCTATCTACCTACCTACCTGCCTACCTACCAACCTACCTACCAACCTACCTACCAACCTACCTACCTATCATCTGAGCTGTCTCTTTGACAATTCTTGGGCTGAACTCAAGGCCTAGCACTGTCTCTAACACTCTACTACTTGAGTCACAGGACCAATTCTGGCTTCTATCTGTGTATGTGCTACTGAGGAATCGAACCCAGGGCTTCTTGCATGCTAGGCAAACACTCTCTCACTAATCCACATTCCCTGCCCCCTCATCCTTTTTCTTAAAGGTAGTTTTACATAAGTATGCTAGCATTTTATGTCCCCAAGTGTATTTTTTGAACACAGGTTATTCCTATGAACCCTGATCTTCTCTTCCCCTGCCTGATTTGTGATGGTTCCTGCATTGGCCTCATAATAAAATGTAAATAAAGGCTGCTGAGAGCTTTAGTGTGCATTATACAAGGACACAGCCCTGGAATCTGGGAAGAGAAAAACGATGGGGCTGAAATGAACAGAATGATGCAGTATGCACAATGAACATATCTGAAAAATAAATCAGTAAATAAAATCAGAAGCATTGCATACAGCCTGTTTGCACTCAGGGTGGTAATATACACCTGTAAGTAGGGCATTAATACATAAACTTGGTCTTTGCTTTTTGAAATTTTTTTGGTGGCCATCCCATGGCTTAAACTCAGGGTGTGATAACTTCCTCAGCTGTTTTGCTCAAGGCTGAGGCTCTACCACTGCCACAGCTCCACTGCAAGCCATCAGGTCGTTCACTGAACATAAGCGCCTCCCAGGCTTTCCTGCCTGGTCTGGCCTGTATCTCTTATTAGGCCTTCTCTTTCAAAGCTGGACCTCTACCCTCTAGGCCACTGCTACACTTCTTGTTTTCTGGTGGTTTATTGGAGACAAGAGTCTCACAGACTTTCCTGCTAGGGCTGGCTTTCAATCATGATCTCCTGAGGAGACTTCAAGTTGTTTTCCTCAGGGATTCACCTAGGAGCCACTCCACACAAATCTTTCCTCTAAATCTTGAGAGGTACTAGAGAAAAACGGAAACAGGAAGATGTTTCTAGTGTGTTCTAGATACTCAAGGTTGGAGACACAAAACACTCATAATTATTAGGTCATTTTCTAGGCAAAAGGAGCAATGAAGACAGTATGAGTATCGTTCTAGCTTTCGGTCCTCATACCCTGAGACAGTAAATTAACTGCATCTCAAGGCTAAGAGACAGAACTGGCATGTCTTGTGGACATTTGCTCATAAATCTTGTGACACTCAATTCTCACTTTTGGTTTCAGACCTGTGACTAGAGGGGATGATGAGTAGAGAAAATCCTTCTCAGAGAACGTAGCTATAAAGAACATTGAGTAGTTGACTTATAAGCCCAAACCATTGGAATAACCCTATTAACAAGTCAGATTGTCCAGATTATAAAATGAAGAAGAAAAGAAAGAAGGTGCCTGTGTCTGCTGACTGTAATCCATGCTCCTCAGGAGGCTAAGATGTAGAGAATCTGAGTTCGAATCCAGCCAGAATAAGAAAGTCCATGGTACTGTTATTTCAAAGAGATAACAGAAAAACCCAGAAGTGGGGTTGTGACTCCACCTTAAAAAGACTCAAAAAGAACCTGCACCTCCATGTCTTGTATAGATATATTCCTATAAGTAAAGCTCCCGAGTAGCTATGATAAATGGAACCAAGGTAGGAAATTTGTATTCAATACAATGAGTTCATAACACAGAGATTGCTTTTATGACATTACATGTTCCAGGGCTCCCCTCACTGCTCCCAGTGTAGCCTGAGGGTTTCTCTGCATCCCAGGCCAGTTGGAAGAAATCTCTTTCATTGTCTGGACAGGCACACAAAAGGCCTCACTCCTGTAGAGCTGTGTATCAAACAACTTTATCTGGGCCAATTAGTGAGGAGGAGTGTGGGCGGGCTCCAAAGGTCAGGAGAAAAATTCCTCTTTGTACAACAAACTATCTCTCTTCCCAGTGCTGTTTTTTTGACAGGAAGCCTTCATTTGTGCCAACTCCCATGGCAGGCCAAGTTCTGTGCACTCATCTTGTCTTTGTGAGACTATATTCCAAAGCTCAGATACAGTGCTCAATATAATTCGGAAGTCCTTCTGGCAGACAACTAGGGCACTGAACCTAATGAAATGTTCCATTGAGGGAAATGATGGGCCTATGATGCCTTTTCTAGTTTTCTGGAAGCTTTGGAAATCCAAGCACATGTTGAATATCACAAAGCTTCCTGTCATCTAGAGCTGGTGAAGCTCATCTGATTTTGAAACATTTGACCTCTCTTAGTTGGGCCCTGGGTGACTAGGTTTTGGGGTTGAACACAGGGCCTGGGTGCTAGCAATGAGTTCAGAACAGAAGTCTAGTGCTTTACCATTTTGTTTCACAGCTTCACTTCTGCTTTCTGTGTGTGTGTGTGTGTGTGTGTGTGTGTGTGTGTGTGTGTGTGTGTGTGTGTATGCATATTCTAGTCCTTGAGCTTGAACTCAGGACATGAGCACTGTACCTAGTTTCTCTTCTACAAGGATTGCCCTCTCCTACTTGAACCACAGAGGCACTTCAGGCTTTTTCCTAGTAATGTGGTCCTGAGAAATCAAGGGCAGGGTTTCATATATGCAAAGCACTCTACCCCTAAGGCACATTCCCAGCCCTCTACTTCAGTTTGCTAGTGTGTATCTATCTTTTTTTTATTATTGACGGTTGTAGGAGTGGAAAGCTGGGCCTGGGGGCTCTCTCTGAACTCTTCAGCTCAAATCTTGTTGCTCTACCACTTGATCCACAGATCCACTTCTGGTATTCTTGTGGTTCATTGGAGCTAAGTGTCTCAAGGACTTTCCTGCCCAGTCTAGCTTTGAGCCATGATCCTCAGATCTCATCCTCCTGAGTAGCAAGGATGATCAGCATGAGCCACAAGCACCCAGCTATCACTTCAGGTTTCTTAGTGGTGAATTAGAGATAATAGTCACATGGGACTTTTGTGCCTGAGATAGTTTGGAACCCAGATCCTCAGATCTCCACTTCCTGAGAGGGGCAGGATGACAGACCTCTGCTATAGAACCCTAGGCCGTGACACTCTGTTGCAAGAGGTTCCTTGGCTCCACGTGGTGAAGTGCTATCCATGAGCCCAAGAGGTAAGGGTCAGTGCTTAGGCCCTGAGTTCAAGGTTCACAACTGAGAAAAACAAAACAAAACAAAACAATTGTCTGCAGGAGACAACTCACTAGTCTTCAGTAATACATAATTTTGTTCCCTCCCATGGGGATATATCTGAGTGTCAATATTTTTGTCTGCATAATCATCTCAGTTGTGGAGTTCTTACAAGGACAAGATGAAAGAATGCACCCTTTGATGGACAAAACATATAACACTCTTTTTTTATTCTGTTATGAGGCTTGAATTCTTGGCCTGAGCTCTGTCCCTCAGCTCTTCAGCTCAAGGCTAGTGTTCTACCATTTGAGCTACAGCACCACTTAAGGTTTTCTTGTGGTTTATTGGAGATAAGGTTTTCACCAACTTTCCTGCCTGGGCTGGTTTTGAACCGCGATCCTCAGATCTCAGCCTCCTGAGTAGCTAGGATGACATGCATGAGCCACCGGTGCCTGGCTCCACATAACCCTCTTTACAGGGTTCAGCACACAGCATCTTGTGAAAGACTCAGCACCCAGCACCCAATGCAAAACTCAACACAAAGAACCCAGTGAAGGACTCAGCACATAACATCCTGTGCAGGATTCAGCACACAGCACCCTGTGAGGGACTCAGAACCCCAGGAAGGACTCATCACATAGCTGTATCCCACAAGCTGTCATTAGTATTAGGGTGCTTTCATCAGTATCACCATTCTTTCAGAAACACATCACAAACTGCACAAAGTTCACATCTAATAATTTAGAGGTGTGTTATTTGAGGGGAGAGTCACCCACAGGGATTGCACTAAAATGTTGGGGGTACTATCCTAAGATCTTCTGCTCAAGGCTAGAGCTCTACCATTTTGAGCCACAGCTCAGAGTTTCACAGACAGGGCTGGGTTTTAAACCCACCAGTGTCAGGTCTCAGCCCCCAAGTATCTTGGATGACAGGGGTGAGCAAGCCAGCAGCATCTGGTTCCATAGCGCTTGGTTGCAGTGGTATACATCTGGCTATTCAGATTAGATTGCAGCTGTCAGCACCAGACACCCAGCTTGCTCTGTGATGAGGTATTTGAAGTCCTATTCTTATATAGTTGCAGTCACAACATTCAATCTTTTTTGGTGCCCATCCTGGGTCTTGAGTAAGGCTCTAGACACAGTACCTAAGATTTTATGCTGAAAGCTAGTGCTCAACTGCTTGAGCGACAGCACAACTTCTGGATTTTTATGTGCCTGTGGTAGTGAGGAATCGAATCCAGGGCTTTGTATGTGCTAGCAATCACTATAGCACTGAGCCGCAGGAGTGACGTGAATAAACAGATAAATGTGTAGATTGGCATATATATGTGTCTACATATATATGTAGATGTATAAATATATGTATAAAACAAGAGAAAGATGACTGTATATTATGAAATTACATAAATTATATTACTGCCAATTATTGAAAATTTATTCCTTCCATTTTTAAGTATCATTGTTGAATACATAATAAAGTATTAATTGAAAATTAGTCAATGTAGTGTAATTGTTGTGTATAATTTTATAGTATACTCATACACTAACTAGTAATTTAATTGTTAATTTTATAACATTTGTATGGATGTATATTGGAATGCGTTTCTTAGAATCTCCTGCCAATCATTAGTGGCAGTCCCAGGATTTGACTTCCAGGCTTAAGTTGAGGTTTCGGCTATGGCTACCATAATAGCCAGCCAAACATCAGCATGTAAGGTCATGTACTCTTTCTGGGCCTTGTCATTTTGACCCAGGATGGTCACAATGCAAAGCGAAAAAATGTAAAACCACCTTCTTGAACTTCTCCGTTTTATCCTTCTCCTTTTTATTTTTAGTTTTTGCTAACCCCGAGATTTGAACTTGGGTCCTAGGATCCCAAGCTCAGCTGTGGCAGAGATGCCAAGACCTGAGTTCAAGCCGCATGTTTGGCCAAAAAACATAATAAAATAAAGCCCTGGCTTGGAATTATTTTGCAATTTTTTGGAATTTTTCTGGCTGGCATAGGATTTGAACTCAGGGTCTGGGTAACTCTGTGGCTTTGTGGGTGAAGGGGAAGCTCTCGGTCCTTGAAGACAAGAATTTCAGACCAGTTCCCAGGGCCTGAATTGAAGCCCCAGCACTGGAAAAAATAATATTCATATATGATCACTGTTTACATACATGGGTTTAGTAAGTATGACATTTATTACAATTATTTATTTATTATTATTACACATATAACATTTCATTTATTACATCCTATCTCACAAGATATATTTGCATATGAATTCTACATCATACTGAGACCCAGGATTATGTTTTCAGGAAAAAAATGTGTCGAAAGTGGTTTCTTACTCCATGAATAAATTTTTGGTGATGCTGGGATTTCAACTCACGGCCTACAATGGCCAACCCATAAATGGGGTCACAGTCTTAGCACACCAGCCTCTGGCAAACTGAGCTACCAGGAAGTTCTAAAGACCTGTGATCAAGCCACAGTAGTGCCCTATATATATATTGATAGATGTGTAGAAGGCTGTATATATACATACGCACACACACACACACACACACACACACACACACACACATACACACACACACACACACACACACACATATATATATATATATATATATATATATATATATACAGAGAGAGAATGTGAGGATATCATTAAATTATATAAATATAGTTACCAATTATTAGTTATTAAATTATGTATTCATTTAATGAAAACTAATTTAATAAATTAAATAAATTAAATTCATTCAATAAAAATTAGTCAATATCCTTTCATTAGGGGAATCATACCATGGTGCTAGAATGGAAGATATAAACCCAATAATTTTTGTGTGGCATTCTAAAATAGAATCATGAATTAACTGCAAAATTAATCATTTTGATAACATTCCATTAGCATTCACATAAACAGGAACTAGTCTGTCAGGATCTCTCTCCATTTGTGGGTGGCAGTCCTGGCATTCGAACTACAGGGCTAGGTAGTTTACTTCCAATGAAAACCATTGGAATAATACTGTGAAGATTTCAGATTGTCACGATGGAAAAAAGAAACAACAAGAAGAAAAGAAAGCCAAGTGTCAGTGGTTCCTGCTTATAATACTAGCTCCTCAGGAGGATGAGATGTATAGAATGCCAATCTGAATTCAGCAAAGGCAGGAAAGTCCATGACACTCTTATTTCTAAGAGATCACAGGAAAATATCCCCATGGGTTGGGACTGTGGCTCAAGGGCAGAGGACTACCCTTGAGCAAGAGGAGATTAGGGATACGGCCTAGGTTCATATTTCAACCTCGGACCTGCCAAAGAAAAAAAAAAAGAAGGCAATAACTCCATGTCTCTGAGTATGGATGGATGATGTATGGATGTTACAAAGGATTTACAATATAATGATCAGTGTGACATCACATTGTCATGACATCAGCTCATGGTGACATCACAAATATGTAATGACATCATACCACTATGATATCACATTGTCATTGTGACATCATATATACATTATGAATGCCTATTATTTGATTTCATTATATTTCAAATGTGGCATGTGGGTTCATATCAAAAACACATTTTGACTTCATAATCATTGGGACATCACAATCCCTTTGTGACGTAACATTGCCATTTTGATATCTCTAAACATCTGTGCCAACGCAAACATGTCCTGTCCTCATGTTTTGTGACATGTTGCCACTGTGTTATGTTAGGCTTATTGAGAGCTCAATCTATATTTGACATATTATTTCAGGTATGACATGAAATATTAGCAATATACTGTGACATCATGAACATTGTGACATTATACTACTAGATTTAATGACCATTGTGTCACATTGTCACATCACAAATCTGTTCTGACTTCATCACAGTTGTGCCAACAATTGCTTTGGAATCGTCACAAGCCCGTTCTAAATTTATATACTCATTGTGAGTTAATGACAATTGAGGTCTGGAATGCCATTGTCACATCACCAATCTACTGCGACATCACAAAACTATTTTGAACTCATCTCTATTATGGCATCACCAACTAATTGTGATATAACAACACTATTATGACATTATAATTTGACATCATATTGCAATTGTGATATTACATACTTTCACAAACCTATTATGATCTCATCACATCTTAGAAAATTCATGGCCTTTGGGATATTAAGCTCCTTTGTCTGTGAATTGTATCATTGTGAACTTCTAGCAATTGAAATGTGAAATAAGATGTCACATTACACAAATGGCAATTAAGATCTGACATGCCATTGTGACATCACAAGCCCTTTGTGACATCATTATGAGTGTGAAATCTGACTGTTGTTATGACATCATCAGCTCATTGTGACATTTCCAAGTTACAGTGACATCATAGCATTATGACATCACATTGCCATTTTGCTGTCATAGACACATTGTGAATGTATATCCTGTGATTTCATTCTTTTTCAAATGTGGCATATCAGTTGATATCAGAAACACATTGTGACCTCATAACCATTGTAACATTATAAACTCTGTATGACGTCATAACCAGTGTGACATCACAATGTTGTTATAACATCTTTAGCTTATGACTGAACTAGGCCCTGAGAGGAGACTGGAGCTGGGAATGCTTCCTTACAGGTCTTGTTTTTGTTTTAGGGATTATAGGAAAAACAAGAACCTTGGCTCCAACCAGCCCAGTTCTTGGAATGAAAAAAATGCCTCTAGGTCTCCCTCTCCTTAAAGACTTGACCCACCTTCATTGTTCTGTTAAGGAATGACCAACTAAACAGGTAGCCAGTAATCCGGGCTCATGCTGGCCTGCAGGCTGGCCTGCTGGCGACATCCTGAGTTTACTATAAACTCCGCCTTTTCACATGTATATGTTAAACTCCACTAAACTCCTTTGTGTATGTTTACCTTAAGCCCGCTTTACCATTGAATTTGTGAGTCATTTAAACCCAAAATGATAGGCTGGTTTAAACAGACATTATGTGACAAAGTGTAACCTCACTGGCCACCTGCGTGTGGTCTGGTATGATTGTGCAATCTTTTGGGTGTGTGACAATCTCATTGGTCACCTACATGACCAGGCTTCACCTTGTGATTTTTGCCTTTAAAAACCTAAGCATGTGGGCCGCTCGGGGTCGCAGTATAAGCTCCCGAGCCTGTGCTGCAGCCCTGGCCGGTCAGTGTAGGAACCTTCTCAATAAAGTTGCTTCTTTAATATCAACTTTGTTGTGGTGGGCTCTGTCACACCGGACGACTAAGTGGGCTTGCCTGCCTGAGTAGGGGTCTTCCTACTACAATGACATTATAGCATTTGCCATTATGTCATTGTGACATCATAGTCACATTATGAATGCCTAATCAATGTATTTGAAATGTGGCATGTGGGTTGATATCAGAAACTCATTGTGATGTCATAAACATTGTCACATCAAAATCCCTTTGTGACATCAATTTGGCAATGTGACATCACAATGGCAGTGTAATGCTACTAAGTCATCGTGATATCCCAATGGTCATGAACTCACAATGGGTTTCTGATATCAACAGACATGCCACATTAAAAATAGAATGAAAAACATAATATGCAAGCACAACGTGTGTATGACATCAGAATGGCAATGTGATGTTACAATGCTATGATGTCATTGTAGTTTTACATGTCAAAATGAGCTGATGGTGTCATAATGGCAACATGATGTCACAATTATGATGAAGTCAGAAAGGATTTGTTATGTTTCAATGGTATGTCTGTCAGTTGTCATTACTTCCCCATAAGGATATGGATACAAAAAAGTTTCTGTGATGTCACAGAGGCCATGTGTGTTTTCAAAGGTGGTAAGAGGTCCTCATTGGAATGGCACAATGTGATTCATAATGTCACAATGGAAATGAGATGTCCCATTGTGTTTTCTGATGTCACTGTGGTGGTGAGATCACGACGGTTTTGTGATGTCACAGTTTGTTTGTAATATCAGAATGATATATCTAATTTCAATTACTTAGAATTCAATATGAGGATATCAGGAGATAGAAGAAGCTTCATAGTATGAGGTCATATTATGAGATAACACAATGGGACAGTGATTTCACAAATACAATGTGATGACTCAACATCTTTTTATAATAATGTTTTGATGTCACAATTGGTGACGCCATACTGATGAGGAGGTCATAATGGATTGGAGATGTCCCAAGGAGTTCGTGATGTCACAATGGCATATGAGATCTCAATTGTCGTTAACTCACCATGAGTATATGAGTTTGGGAAGGGATTCTGATGTCACTAATGTATATGTAGTCAAAAAGGTGAAGAACTGAAAGGTCTGAGACGTCACAAAATGACACAATGGTTATGATATCCAGCAGTGTGATATCATTATGTTACACTGGATTTTAGATATCTCATGTCATATCTGAAATATGAGGTCAAACACAGATTTTTAACTCACAAGGGCTAAGATATCACAATAGCATGTCACAAAAGTTATGAGGACAGGAGAGGTATTTGATGTCACAGTGTTAGTGATATGACAAAGGCAATGTGCTGTGACAAAGAGATTTTGATGTCACAAAGGTTATGAGTTCATAGTGGTTTCCTGATATAAACCCACATGGCACATTTGAAATAGAATGAAATCAAAGAATAGGCATTCACAATGGGTCTATAACATCAAAATGACAAAGTGATGTCAATACAACAATGTTTGATAGTATATGAACTCATTACCTTGCTCATGTAACTGTAATCCCTCCATACACTATACTTATAATAAAAAAGACACAGAAGAAAAAAAAATAGAAAAATGGTATGGTGTCATTGGGGTTTGGTGATGTCACAATGAGATGATGGTGTTATGATGATAATGTGATTTCACAGTCATAATTATTGCAGAAAGTATTTGTGATGATACAATACTATGTGTGATCACAATTTTCATTAGTTCACTGAGGATATGACTACACAAAGGTCTGTGATGCCACAGAGGTTATGTGTTTCTTTAAAGGTGCTAAGAGCTCACAATAGATTTGTGATGTCACAAGGTGATTGTGAAGGCACAACAGCAATATGATGTCACAATGCGGTTGTGATGTCACAGTAGTGATGAGGTCACGATGAGTTTGTGTCATCAACATGAGTTTGTAATATCACCATGACATGTCCAATTTTAATTTCTACTAGTTCACAATGAGGATACAATTTCAAAGAAAGAATCAAGCTCCAAAGACCATGAGTTTTTAGTCATACCTTGTGTGATGTGCAGCCATTAGGATATTTTAGTCCTTCAGTACGCTTAGAATCTGTTTTCAATCTCATAATAATTCAGGTATGACATATAATATCTATCAGAAATTGACTAACATTATGACCATTGTGACATCATATTGATAAACATCAAGACCATGGTGTCACATTGTGAACTCACAAATCTGTTAAGACTTCATCACATTTGTGCCAACACATGACATTGGAGACAACACAGTCCCTTTGTGAACTCATATCTTCATTGTGAATTAATGACATTTGAGATTCAGCATGCCATTGTGACATTTCCAACCAGTTGTGACACAAACAATACCACACTAAAGCTACCAGCACAACTATGTTTATTGCAGCATTATTTACCATATCTAAGATATGGAACCAAACTAGATGCCCCTCAGTAGATGAATGGATCAGGAAAATGTATTATGTATACACAATGGAATTCTATGCCTCCATCAGAAAGAATCACATTGCCATTGCCCCATTTGTTAGGACATAGAAAGACTTGGAAAAAATTATATTAAGTCAAGTAAGCCAGGCCCAAAGAAACATAGGTCCCATGTTTTCCCTTATTTGCAATAACTAGTATATGTCTGAGTCAAGCAGAAAAGGTCAGATAAGTTGATGTTACTGGAATGAACCCTAAGATAAATATTCAATTTTTTGGTTTTTTTTCCTTTCATGCTATTTTTTCTATCATATTTACAAGATGATTTCTATGTTGCTTTGTATGTCCCTCCACCACAGTAAGACCCATACTTTCACTGTATTTGATGTTGGTAGAGTTTGTAGAGGGGAAGGAAAAAAATAACAAATAGTTTAACTAGGGATCCAGGAGGATCCATTGCAACAATAAGATGTACAAGTCGTTTTGTCGAAAAACAAACTTAAAACCTTTGGTGGGGGGTGGGAGGAGGATTGGGTAGGGAGAGGGGAGGAGTATGGGAAGATTTGGGAAGGGGAAACAAAGTGGAGGCAATAATGCTTGACAGGAAATGTACTCGTTATCTTGCCCATGTAATTGTAACTTCTCTGTACGGTATTCTCACAATAAAAAAAAAACAAAAAAACAAAAAACACAAGACATTACAAACCCCCTCCCAAAAAAATTGTGACAACACAAACCTATTATAGTAGAAACACATTGTGATCTAATAGCCGTTGTAGTAGCACAATCCCTTTGTGACCCCACATTTCCATAGTGATATCACTAACCCACTGTGAAATACCAATCCTCTCATACCCAATCCAAGTATGAAATGGTGATACCCGCATCCAGTGTGACATTTAGATCATAGTGACATCACACTGATAGATGTTAAGAGCATTTTGTCACATTCTGACAACACACACCCGTTAGGACTTCATCACTTTTGTGACAATGCATGCCTTTGGAGATACCACAGTCCCTTTATGAGCTCATATACTCATTGTAAGTTAATGACATTTGAGATCACATGTGTCATTTTGATATCACCAACCCATTTTGACATCACACACCTCTTGTAAACATCACTAGTGTGGCATCACCAATTGTGATATCAAAAACTTATTAAGATATCATATTGCAACATCATATTGCCATTATTATATCACTGTTCCATTGTGTTTTCTAAGACCTAGTATGTCTTCATAGCATTTTAGAATATTCATGGCCTTTTATACTTCAGTCTTCTTCTGTGAACTCAAATCCTCATTGCGAAATAGTAGCAACTGAAATTGGACATGTGATTATGAGATGTGACTTCACAAAACTACTTGATTTCATTACCAATTTGACATCCAAACCCATTGAGAACTTTCATTGCCATTTGACATCACTATCACATTTTGACATCCCAAACCTATTAGGACCTCTTAGCCCTTTGAAAAAAAACATATGGCCTTTGTGGCATCACAGTACCTTTGTGTAACTATACCCTCATTATGAACTTCCAATTGGTATCAGACGTGCCATTGTAATATCACGAACCCTTTGTGGCATCACTAGTGTGACATATCATTTTCATTATGACAGCGTCAACTACTTTTGACATCACAAAAGTACAATGACAAGATAGCATTATGAGATCACATTGTCATTGTGATGTTACAGATAGATTGTGAATGCCAATTTTTAATTGTTTTTTTCCGGTTGTGGGGCTTGAACTCTGGGCTTGGTTGCTGTCACTGCTCTTCTGCTCTAGGTGAGCACTCTATCGCTTGAGCCACAGCACCACTTCTGGTTTTCTAATCGTTTTTATTGGAGATGAGTCTCATGAACTTTCCTGCCTGAGCTGGCTTTGAACTGCGATCCTCAGATCTCAACCTCCTGAGTAGCTAGTATTACAGGTGTGAGCCACCGGTGCAAGGCTATTTCATTCTATTTCAAATTTGACATGTGTGTTGATATCAGAAACATAATGTGACCTCATATCCATTGTAACATCGTAAATCAGGAGTGACATCAAATTGTCATTATGACACCATCAGCTCATTGTGACATCACCAAACGACAATGGCATCATAGCAGTATAAATCACAGTGACATTGTTACATCATAGACGTAACAGTGTAAAGGCCTATTGTATGAATTCATTCTATTTCAGAAACCCATTTTGACAATATAACCATTGTGATATCACAATACATTGTGACATCTCATTGTCATTGTGATATCATTAACCTGCTGTGACATCACAAACCAGTCCTGTCCTTATAAGTTTTGTGCCATGCTGCCCTCGTTATATATTAGGCCCTTTTTGAGCTCATAACCTGTTTTCAATCTCAAATTTCTGGTATGACATGTGATATCAGAAATCCCCTGTGATATCATATTGCCATTTTTCATGAATATTGTGTCACATTGTGACATCACAAAACTGTTAGAACAGCATCACATTTGTGACAACACATGCTTTTGGAGACATTACAGTCCCTTTTTGAACTTATATATTCATTGCCAATTAATGACAATTGAGATCTGCCATGCCACTCTGACATCATGAACCCATTGTGACATCACAAATTTATTGTGCACATCATGAGAATGGCATCAACAACTAACTGTGGTATCAAATCATTATTTTGACATTATATTATGGGATTGCCGTTGTGACATCATTGTTCCATTGTGTTTTTACAAACCTATTATGGCGACATCACATCTTAGAAAATTCATGGCCTTTGAGATTTCAAGGTTTTTCTGTGAACTCATGTACTTATGACCCCTAAGGCAAGGAGACAATCCATCGAGTCACATTTAATAAAATAAAAAAAATTACAATAGAAAGGGGACTGTGATTACCTTATCCTGGAATGGATACCCAGGTCCAAGAGCATCCTTGACCAACAAACCTCAGAACTTCAATGGGCAGCCCCACCCTTTTTAATTGGTCTGCAAACCACCAACCAAAAAATTATGATCTCCAAAGCTCCAAACCTCAATGGGCAAGGCTTTTTACTTTTCCATTCCACCCTCCTTCACTACAGAGCTGTCCTTCCTTCCTGGTCTTTCCCTTTATCCCTTCCACCACTTCCTTCTTCTCTTCAGGCCTCTACACTCTCCACAGGCCTGCCCTACTCTGCCCCAGTGACCACTTGCCAACCTTCTGCTCTCCATCAACTTCCTCTCTTCTCAGGTTTTTCCCTTTATTCCATCCAGGTAGCACCCATTTTTATTTCCCCTTCCAATGCTCTGAAAATGCAACCTATATATAGGTTTACCTCTCTTCACTCCAACGGGTCTTCTGCCTAACAGTTTTCAACCATCACTTCCCAAACTGCCCAATGCTTAATCATTTCTTGACACCTCACCATGTGAGGCTTGACACTTCACCTTTGGCGGCATTCCCCACAATCTCCGGTGGGCCAGGCCAAGAATTTACAATGATTATCAGCTCCCACAGATAATTCTGGCCCCACTGGTTATTACAGTATCCTCATAGTGAATTAGAAGTAATTGAAATTGTATATGTCATTGTTATATTACGAACTTGATGAGACATCACTAACCCATTGTGACCTAAGCACCATGGTGACATCACAAACTCACTGGGATATCACATTGCCATTGTACCGCTATGATCACATTGTGACATCCCAAACCTATTATGACCTCAGAAGCTTTGAAAGAAAGCATGGCCTTTGTGAAATCACAGGCCTTTTGTTATCCATACCCTTATTTGGAGCTAATGACAATTGAGATGAGACATGCCATTTTAACATCACAAAACCTTTGTGACATCATCACCAGTGTAATATCACATTGTCATTATGACAACATCAGCCCATCATGACATCATAAAACAATGACATCATAGCATTATGATATCACATGGTCATTGTGATGACACAGACACATTGGAATGCCTATTCTGTGATTTCATTCTATTTCAAATGTTGCAGGTGGGTCGATATCAGAAATATATTGTGACCACATAGCCATTATGATATCACAATACCTTGATGACACTATATTGCAATTATGATATCACTAATCCACTGTGACATCACAAACAGTCCTATTCTCATAAATTTTGACATGCTTCCAGTGTGATCTCTTTGGCCTCTCTGAGTTCATAAATTGTTCAACTCATAATACTTCAGGTATGGCATGTGATATCAGAAATCCACTGTGACATCATGACCACTGTGACATACTGCCAGATACCATGACCACTGAGTCACATTGTGACATCACAAACCTCATGACACTTGTGCCAACATATGCCTTTGGATACATCATTAACCCTTCTGAACTTATATATTCATTGTCAATTAGAGATCTGGCATGAGATTTTGACATCACCATCTCATTGGGAAATCACAAACCTATGTGACCTCATCACCTGTATGACATCACCAACTATTTGTGACTTCAAAACAATACTATCCCATGTAATGGTAACATCACATTACCAATGGGATTTTCACCATTGCATTTTCACCAACCAATTATTTCCTCATAATATTTTACAAAATTCATGGCCTTTCTAACTTCTAGCTCCTTATGTGAACTAGTATCTTCATTGTGATCTAGTAGAATGAAATTGGACATATAATGGTGATATTACAAATTCATTGTGACACCATGATCCAAGTGTGACCTTATCACCACTGTGACATCACAAACCCATTGTGAGATCACATTGCCACAGTGATATCTCGGTCACCTTGTGACATCCCAAATCTGTTGTGACCTCTTAGCACTTTTGAAAAAGCACATGGTACTTGTGACATCACAGTCCCTTTGGGTAACCATATCCTCATTGTGAACAAAGGACAACTGACATCAGACATGCCATTGTAACATAACAAACACTTTGTCACATCATCTCCAGAGTGAGATCACATTGTTGTTACGATACCATCAAATCATTGTGACATCCCAAAATGACAATGACGTCATAGCATTATGACATCACATTTTCATTGTTAGGTCAGAGAGACAATGTGATTGCCTATTCTGTGATTTCATTATATCTCTAATGTGGCATATAGGTTGATCTCAGAAACCCATTGTGACCACATCACCATTGTGACATTACAATCCCTTTGTGACCTCATATTAACATTGTGATATTATTAATGCAATGTAATATCACAAACCTCTCTTGTCTTCATAAATTTTGTAACAAGTGTCTACCTTGACCTGGGCTGGATGCCCACAGCTAAATGCAGTTTCAACCATGAACCCTCAGGCCTCCAAAGAGCAGCCCAGCCATTTGTTATCTGGTCTGCAAACAAGCAACCCCAAAAATAATGATCTCCAAAGCTCCACACTTCAAAAGACAAGTTTTTTTCTTTCTCTTCATCCTCCTTCTCTACAGACCTGTCCTACCTTTCAGGTCTTTTCATTTTTTTCCGTCCACCATTCCCTTCTTTTCTTCAGGCTGCTCTACTCTTGACAGGCCTGCCCTGCCCTGTCCAGGTGGCCAGTTGCCGTCCTTCACCTCTTTGTCTGCCTCAATTTCCTCTCCTCCCAGGTTTTTGTCCTCCTGCAGTCTCTTCACTTCTTTCCTTCCAGGCCTTTCCCCTTTTTCTCTCCCCTTCTGTTGCTCTGAACATGCAGCCCATGTATAGGCTGTACTTTCCCCCACTGCAGTATGTTTCCTGCATAACAGTTTTCAATCATCACTTCCCAAATATCCGTGCCCAATCACTTCATGGCATCTCACCATGTGGGGCTTGACAACCTATCTCCTTCAGCAGCATGTGCTTCCCCCTTCAGCTGCATGCACCCCCCTCTCCGGTGGTCCAGTCCAGGAGGCCATGATGACTATCTGTTCCCATGGATGATAGGGGCACTGCTGGTTATTAAGTGTATCATGGTGAACTAGGAGAAATTGAAATTGGAAAAATTTGTGATATTACAAACTCATGATATAACTAACCCATTGTGACCTCACCAACACTGTCACATCACAAACCCATCGTGACATCACATTGCTGTTTTTGACACCAGGATCACATTGTGACATCCCAAAACTATTATGACCTCTTATAACCTTTGAAAAAAATACATAGTTTTGTGACATCATAGTCCCTTTTTTACCCAAATCCCCACCATGAAATATTGACAATTGAGAGTCAGACATGACATTTTAACATAAAAAAGTTTGTGAGATCATCACAATTGTGACATCACATTGTAGTTTTGACATCATCTGTTCATGCTGAAATCACAAAACTAAAATAATATGATAGAATTATAACTTCACATTGTCATTGTGACATCATAGACACATTATGAATGCCTTTTCTGTGATTTCATTGTATTTCATTAGGACTTCAAGCTCCTTCTGAGAACTTGTATGCACATTGTGAAATAGCAATTGAAATTGGACATGTGTTTAAGATATTACAAAATCATCATGACATCAAAAACCTATTGTGAACTCATCTTAACTGTGTATCATGAAGCTATCATGGTCCCTAATTACCGTTGAAAACACACAGGACATTTGTGACATTACAGTCCCTTTGTGTACCCATATCCTCATTGTGAACACATGACAATTGTATTCATATATGCCATTGTAACATCACAAACCTTTGTTACCCCATCATCAGAGTGACAAGATATATTCATTATGACACCATTATCTCCTTGCAACATCACCAATTTACAATGACCTCATAGCATTATGACATTATATTGTCATTGTGATGACATTGATACATTGTAAATGTCTATTCTATTTCATTCTATTTCAAATGATGTGGCCTGTGGGTTGATATCAGAAAACCATTGTGATCTCATAAATATATGGCATCACAATCACTTTGTTATATCACAGTTCCATGGTGGTATCACTAACACACTGACATCACAAACTGGCCCTGTCTTCATAAGTCTTGTGATGTGCTGCAATTGTGATGTCTTAGGCCCTTTATGAGTTCATAATCTATTTTCAACCTTATAATATTTCAGTTATGATATGTGATATCAGAAATCCACTGTGACATCATGATCATTGTGACATCATACTGACAGACATCATAAATATTGTGTCACACTATGACATTACAATCCTCTTAGGACTTCCTCACATTTGTGACAACACATGCTTTGGAGAAAGCACAGTCCGTTTTGGAACTCATATTCGCTGTGATTTCATGATAAATGAGATCCTTTATGCCATTTGGATATCACCAACCAACTGTGATATCATAGACCTACTGTGACCCCTTACCTGTAGGTCATCATCAATTAATTGTGACATCAAAACCTTTTGTGATGTCACAATCTGACACGATGATCATCATATCTGTCAGTGTGATGTCATAATGGTCATGATGTCACAGTGGATTTCTAGTATCTAATGTCATACATGAAATATGAGGTTGAAAACTAATTATGAGGGCAAAAAGGTCTGATATCACAATGTCAGCATGTCACAAATATGAGGAGAGAAGTTTGTGATGTCACATTGTACTAGTGATATCACAATGACACTGATGGCACAAAGTGATTATGATGTCAAAATGGTTATTTAGGCACAAAAATGCATTTCTGATAGCAAGTCTCATGCCACATATGAAATACAATGAAATCACAGAATAGGCATTCACAATGTGTCTATGATGTCAAAATGAGAATTGTTGTCATAATACGATTATGTCATTGAGTTTGGTTATGTCACAATGAGATGATGCGCTTATAATGAAAATGTGATGTCACGCTGTTGAGGATGTCACAAACACTTTTTGATGTTATAATGGCATGTCTGCTTTCAATTGTCATTAGTTAACAACAAGTATATGGGTACACAAAGGGACTGATGTTGAAAAGGGCATGTGATTTTTCAAAGGAGCTAATAGGTCATAATAGATTTGAGATGTCACAATGGAATCATGATGTCACAATGACTATGTTGTCACCATGGGTTTGTGATGTCATGGCGGTGATGATGTCAAAATGGGTTTGTGATGTCACAACGAGTTTGTAATATCACAATCAAATTTCCAATTTCAATTGCTACTAGTTCACAAGGAGGATACTGTAATAATCAGCAGGGCCCTGAAAATCTACAGGCTTGGATAATCAGTGTGGCCCCATCTCCTGGCCAGATGGTGAGGCATTCTGTGGGAGGGGCTGGGGCATTAATCATCACATGCTGAGCTGTGAAGAAGTGATTTGGCTGTGGGCAGTTTGAGATTTGACAGTTGAAAACTGTTAGGCAGTTGGAGTAGAGAAGGGGTACAGACTTTATATAGGCTGCTGGTTCAGAGCAATAGAAGGAGAGAGAAAAAGGGAAAAGTCCTGTAAGGAAGGAAATGGTGTGATAGCAGAAGGAGAAAGACCTGGGAGGAGAGGAAGTTGAGGGAGGGCAGGAGGTAAAGGATGGCAACTGACGACCCAGTCAAAGCAGTTCAGGACTTTGGAGAGTGAAGAGGCCTGAAGAGAAGAAGGAACCGGTAGAAGGGAAAAAGGGAAAGACCTCGAAGGAAGTATAGTTCTGTAGTGGAGAGACAAAAGGAAGAGTTAAAAAAAAGGCTTGCCCTTTGATGTTTGGAGTTTTGGATATCATAATTTTGGGGGTTGGTGGTTTGGAAAACATTTATTATATTAAATGTTTCTCTATGGACTCTCTTGAACTATAGAGGTCTTAATTTTTGGAGTCCCCCATCGAGATAATCCATTTGGATGGCATCAGGCCTTGGCCTCAGGGAAAAATCCCCATAGGTGAGAGTGTCAGCCCTCAGGGTTGAGAGTCTACCTCGAGTGTTTGTCTCTGGAGGAGAATCATGGACAAAAGTCATTTAGGGACCTCTAGGGGTGTGTCTGGGCAAGCTTGCTAGCCTGTTTTGGGGATCCCCTCTGGAGGTCATCTGTTGCTTCCTTTGGAAGCCATCTGGGAACTCCTTGAGAGGTCATGCAGGGCTTCTTTGGGGAACCATCTGGAACCTCCTTGAGAGGTCATGTAGGCCGTCCTTGGGAAGCCATCTGGAACCTCATCAAGAATACATCTGCAACTTCATTGAGAAGCCATCTGAGACCTACCCTGTAGGTCATCTGGAGCCTTCTCCTGGGGCCATCTTGGACTTTCTCCAGAGGTCATTTGGGGCTTCCTCAGGAGGTCATCTGAGACCCCTATAAAAGTAGTGATTGGGAAATAAGGGAAAACACGGACATAAGTTTCTTTGGGCCTGGCTTACTTCACTTAATGTAATTTTTTCCAAGTCTTTGCATTTCCTAACAAATGGGGCAAAGTCATTCTTTTTGATGGAGGCATAGAATTCCATTGTGTATATATACCACATTTTCTTGATCCATTCATCTACTGAGGGCATCTGGGTTGGGGCTTCCTTAAGAGGCAATCTAGGACCACCTCCTGATGTCATCTGGAGCTTCTTTTTGAGGTCATCTCAGGTTACCTTGATAAGAAATCTATGACTGTCTTCGGATATCATCTGGGACTTCCTTGAGAAGCCGTATAGGACCTTCTCTGGAGGTCATCTGTGGCTTTCTCAAGAGGGTTATCTGGAACCTCCTCTGGAGTTCATATGTGGCCTCCTTGAGTGGCCATCTGGGAGCTACTCGTGAGGTAATCTCAGCCTTATTGAGAGGACATCTGGAACCTCCTTTGGAGGTCATCTGACACTTCCTTGGGAAGCCATTTGGAACATCCATGAGAGGTGATCTAGGGCTTCCTAGGGAGGACATATGTGACATCCTCCAGAGGTCATCTGTGACCTCCTCAAGAGGCAATCTGGAATGTACTCTCTGTCATCTGGGACCTCCTATAGAGGTCAACATTGAGAGGTTTGGGGCATGTAGATTAAGTGTCTGTGGCTATTGTTCTGTGTGTGCATGCTGATAGTTCTATCTGTGTCCTGTATGCACCTCTGTTTACTCCTTTTCTCAGGAGGGGAGAACAAGGCCTAAATTTGTCATATCCAAAATATATTCTCCCCCAGGGTTACAGAATCCCTCAGAGGAAGATGCACTGATGTACTCTTTCTCCTATTCTTTGCCATCAGCACCTCTAATGTTACGTTCTCCCATGCCAAAATTGGTTACTTGTACCATCCTGAGGTGGTATGTTACCATTATTACCCTTGAGACAGGAACATGGAGGAGATGGTGGGCAGGCCCTCCTTTTAATATATGGTCCCTTTACAACTAGTGACCTGTATGACTGGAAACAGCAAAATCTATCCTTTTCAGAAAAAAATAACCAGGACTCATTACCTCATTACTGGGATGAGTGTCAGCAAACTTTACCGATGCTTTTCACCTGGTAGAAAAGGGAGTGAATCCTGCTCGGTAAATTGAATATGGTCCCTGGACCGGACAGTAGCTCCACTATTGAACCAGACCATTTGGATCAAGCCTTTCCCCAGACTTATCCAAGCTGAGACTAACAGCAATCAAGGTATGGAGGTGCTTATCAATTATTGCCAGGTTTGGTTAGCAGGAATACTGCAGAGGCTAGAAAGCCAGAAAAGTGAGTGAGATGGGAGAGTTCCCCAGTGAATACCCTAATGCTTTTCTGAAACTTCTCCCAGAAGCCTATAGGACCTATAGGCCTATAGATCTTGAAGCTCTGGAGAATCAAAGAGCCCTAAATATGGCCTTTGTTAGTTAGCCCCATATCTTAGAAGAAAGCTTCAAAAGTTATAAGGTTTTGAGGGAAAGGTGTATTTTGAGTTGGAAGTGGTTGCCCAGTGGATGTTTGATAACATAGGTACCCTGTAAAAAAAAAGAGTAAGAAGGGGGTTTGACTTTTGGTAGGAGAACCAGAATAGGGATCAAGAAACCCTTGGCAAAGACATTACAATTCATTTGCAAATAGCAGTAGGGAACCTCTAGGACTAGATCAGTGTGCTTATAGCAAGCAAAATGGACATTGTAAAAAGGAATGTCCAGGGGGGAGAAAGATTGAAAAGGACAGGTTATGTAATCCCATTAACACCTGGAAAATGTGTTCGTATCTCTGGAGAAACATGCAAAGGAGCTTGTGGCTCTGAATTCCAACTGTGTTCAATTTAAAAACAGCCATATAAACTTAAGAAGAAATGTGGCAAAGAAAAAATTCACACACTTCTATCTCAAAACACAGGTTATAAAATACTGAATCTCCAAACAAAACCCACTAAGAGGTTAAAAGCAAATAGAAGAGCACACTGGAGAAACCAGAGCATTATTGACATGAAGAAAAGTTTTGAAGATATAAATTATGAACTTGTGAGAGTAAAAACTGAGAAGAAAATCCTCAAAAGGAACCTAGAAAACAGTCAGAATCAAATGAAATTCAAGTACATTAGCCTGGGTGAGCATGAGGCAAGTTAGGGGACCACAGATCAGAGGCCAACAGAAGCACAAGACAGCAATGCTTCCATCCTTGCTAACCACAACTGAGGCCAAGAAGATATCCTGATGCTTCATTAAGAAATAGTGGGCAAAATAAAAGAGCTGGACCTGATATAAGAATTTATTAGGTTGAAGTACATGTTGATTATAAGCTGCGAAGAGTGTCACCAGATATTCAAAACAACAGAGAAAGAAGATAAGAGTAGTTATAGAGAAAGACGAGGAAATGCTATGTCATAGAAGATGAGGCCAAGAAAAGTGAACAGGAAATATCAGGCTGAAGAAAGAGATTGTTACTCTTCAGTGAGAGTTAAAGGACCACATGGTCTGATAAAGAATGCCGGGGAAAGGAAAAGAGCATTAGGGAAAAAAACAGAAGAGCTAAACAAAGAGTTGAAAGATCTGTCACAAAAATACACTGAAGTGGAAAACTAGAAAGAGAAACTACTAGAGTAAAAGGCCAAAAAGACTGCTGAGATCTTCACCATAAATGTAATGCAGAAACATCATGTCCCAATGGAACAGGTGGAGGTGGGAAAAATTACCTCTCAATAGCACCTTTGTGAACTTAAGGGAGGAGCTGAAGAGCAAGCAAAGTGGTTGTGAGAAGGAACCGCAGTTGGCCAGTCAAAGGAACTCTCATGTGACCCTGACAAAACACTTGCAGGTTAAGGAGCACATTGAGAAGGAGAGTGGGATCATGAAAGGAAGTTTGAGAGAAAAGGAGCAGAATAAAATGGAAGAAGTCTCCCAGGTTCAGAGTACTATACAGGAGTTAAAGAAACTAGAGACCTAAGATACAGAGAAACATCTGAGCTGATTAAGTAGCTTGGGAGACCACTCTAAAACCATCGGGGTCTCTAGAGCTACTAGTTGTTAAGATTAAAGGAAGAAGCAAAAACAGTGGTAATAAGTGTGCAAATTTTGAAACTAAACTTGGGAAAAATGCATACAGGCTTTCTGTCTGTTTACATGTGGATATTTGCACCAAGGTAAATTGCCCAAGGCCACTGCCTAAGACTGTTCTGAAAATCAGTGGGGCCTCAGCCTGACAATCCTTTGTAATGTGTGTAGGTAATTTCCAACAGGTAAAAGCTGAAAAGCTGGAACATATGGAAAGAATTCATATGTGAGGAACATCAGATGGTGAATTTGTGCAAGTGGACTTCACAGAGGTAAAGCCTGGAAAGTATGGGTATTGGTATCTATTATAATAGTGGACACTTTTTCAGGCTGAGCTGAGGCATGTAATAATTCCTTGATTTGACTTACCCTTAGCTGTGAGGTCCAAAGTTGGCCCTGCATTCATGGCCCAAGTTCTCAATGATTAACTAATGCCCTAGGAATGAATTGGATGTTACAATCCATATATAGACCTCAGAGTTCAAGGCACTAGAAAGAATGAATATGACCTTAAAGGAAACTTTAACTAAATTAAATACAGAGACTGGCCATGGCTATGTAAGTCTCCTTCACTTTGCTCTTCTTCGAGCAAGATGTAGCCCTTATGTAAAAGAATTTAATCCCTTTGAAATACCTTAGGGTAGACCACCCCCTTTGTTCCCTAATCTCGTGAAGGCTCTATTAACAGAAATGTCTAACTACAAACTGCTGGCTTTACAACATATTCTTTTATATACCTATCATTTGGTAACCAAGGCCCACTTGCCGCCTAAGAAAAATGTCACCTGAAAAGAAGGGGCCAAGATGGCAATGGAACAGCAGGGAAACACCACAGCTCTCTCCAATCAAATACAGTGTTTGGCATTCAATGCTCTGTTTCACCAAGTGACACCCCCCACCCAAAAAAGCAATTGCTCAGAGAGATATAGGAAGTGCAAAAAGAAAAGGGAAAAACCTACACAGACAGTAAAGTGGAAAGATCCTTCCCCCACCCCTTGTTGGTGATGGGGCTCTGTGCTGAGCAGCTTAAGTTGTGGGGATTCGTGGCAGGCTGCTTAAATATCCCGGCTCTGGACCCTCCGAAGACCACACACTAGCAAGCATCCCAAGGCTCCCAGAAGACTCCCAAGGTACCGTGCCAACCCAGAGAATACAAACAGAAATCTCAAATGCAGAGCCGGCATGAAGACTTCCCTCACTGGCCCTGGCACAGCGCCTCTGCCTGGTTGGTGCAAGCAGCCCAATCCAGTCAGGAACAGCAGCAGCTGTCAGCAGTGGTGAATGACCCTAGACTCACACTGTGTTACCTCTGTCCTGCTGGTGTAAACAGCCTAGCCTAACCTGGAGCAGCAGCAGCAGCTGGTAGTGGCAGCAAACCACCAAGACTCGGGGCACAATGCCTCTTGGCACTAGCCCACAGGAACAGCCTAGACCAGCCCAGGGCGGCAGCGGTAGCTGGGGCGGGGACAGCTGCAGTGAACAACTCCAGACCCCTGGTGGTTTGTGCCTCTCCATACTGGCCCGCATGAGCGGCCCAGCCAAGCCAGAGGCAGCAGCAGTGTCTAACACCTGACTCGTGGTGAAGTGCCTGACTTGCATATGTGGCCCAGCTGATCCTGGGCAGTGGCAGCAGCTTAGGCAGTGGCATCAGCTGTGGCAGCAGCAGCGGCATCGACAGCGGCAGTGAACAACTTCAGACGTGTTGTGGGGTGTGACGTCTCTCCATACTGGCTTGCATAAGCTGGGCTAGCAGATGCTGGCAAAGGTGGTGAACAGCCCCAGACTTGAGGCAGGGTGTGGTGCTGAATTACCCCAGAAAATCCTCATGAACATTCCTGCCTGGGATGGCTTTAAAACTGAATACACAGATGTGAGCCTCCTGAGTAGCTAGAATTACAGGGATTCACACCAGCAGGGTCTTATTCTTGCAAACTCCCTAACTTTTTCTCAAATAGATCATTTGTTAGTTCATACAAGGAATTTAAGCAAATACAAGAGGATCGACATAATACCCTGTATTCTATCTGACCATACTGGAATCAAACTAGTTCTCTCAATAACAAGGCATAAAGTAGAAAAAACTTAAACATATGGAAATTAAACAACAATCTGTTGAACAATACATGGGTTACAGAAGAAATTAAAGATAAAATTAAAAAGTTCCTACAATTCAATGAAAATGAAAATACATCATGAAGAAACCTACGGGACCCAGCGAAAGGAGTCCTGAGGGGCAAATTTATTGTGCTCAGCACGCATATCAAGCCTACGGATTGGGAGAAGATCTTCACTAGCCATACAACGGACAAGGGTCTCATATCTAAAATATACTTGAAACTCAAAAAATTAAATCCCCCAATAACAAATCCTCAAAGAAACAACTGCCCAATAAATAAGTGGGTGAAAGACTTAAAGAGAAACTTCGCTGAAGAGGAAAGATGGATGGCCAATAGACACATGAAGAAATGCTCAACATCCCTAGCCATAAAAGAAATGCAAATCAAAACAACATTTAGATACCACCTCACCCCAGTTACAATGGCTAAAATCAAGAACTCTAATAACAACAGATGCTGGAGAGGATGTGGACAGAAGGGAACCTTACTGAATTGTTGGTGGGAGTGTAAACTTGTTCAACCAGTTTGGAAAGTAGTATGGAGTTTCCTCAAAAGACTCCACATAGAGCTCCCCTATGACCCAGCAATCCACTTTTAGGTATTTACCCAAATGATCACAAACAAGACCACACTAAAGGTACCAGCACGACTATGCTTATTTCAGCATTATTTACTATAGCTAAGATATGGAACCAACCCAGCTGCCCCTCAGTAGATGAATGGATCAAGAAAATGTGGTATATATACACAATGGAATTCTATGCCTCCGACAGAAAGAATGACATTGCCATTGCCCCATTTGTTAGGAAATGGAAAGATTTGGAAAAAATTATATTAAGTGAAGTAAACCAGGCCCAAAGTAACATACGTCCATGGTTTCCCTTTTTTGCAATATCTAGTATATGTCTGAGTCAAGCAGAAAAGATCAGATATGGTGATGTTAGGGAAATGAACCCTAAGATATGTATTCAAATGTTTTTTTTTTCTTTCATGCGATTGTTTCTAACACATTTATAAGATTATTTCTTTGTTGCTTTGTATGTCCCTTACCCACAGTATAATCCCTGCTTTCACTGTATTTGATGTTGTTATAATTTGTGGATGGGAAGGGGAAAAACAAATAATTTAAATAGGGATACAGGTGGACCCATTGCAACAATGAGATGTACAAGTCGTTATGTCGAAAACTAACTTTACAACTTTGGTGGGGGGAAGGGGGAGAGGAGAGGATTGGGTGGGGGGACAGGGGGAGGATGGGAAGGGATGGGAAGGGGAAACAAAGGAGGAGGACACAATGCTTGATAAGGAATGTACTCATCATCTTGCCCATGTAATTGTAACCCCTCTGTACAGTATTTTCACAATAAAAAATAGACTAAAAAATAAAAAAATTTAAAAATTAAAAAAAGAAAACATAGACCAAGTAAACAATGTTATGATGCAACTAAAACTGCTAGAGAAACAAGAAAAAAATGAACTAAGTGAAATAAGATCTGAAATTAATGAGATACAAAGAAAATTATAAATAAAATTAATAAAACAAAAAGCTGTTTAAAAAATATCTCAATAAAGCTGACAGATCACTGGCAAGAGTAATGAACAAAAGAGAGGAGACCCAAATCAATAATATCAGAAATACCACAAGAAAAATTACAACAAACATCCAAGACATACAATCATAAAGAAATAATTCCAGACTCTAATCACAAAGGAAGGAAAACCTAGCAGAGATGGATGAATTTCTCCCGAAATACAAATTGCTATCTCCTCCCTTTCCATTTCAGATAGGCTTCTCTACCATGTATGGTGGGGCAACAGTCTGGTAAATAAACTTCTTTTCCTGCCTGAATAGCTTGTGGTGTTCTCTTCATCCACTACCTAATGAAATCTACCTATTTAATATACCTCACAAATGATGCCGTGACTCAGATGGGGTTTTGAGTTGGAAATGTTAGAATTTCCCAACCACCCCTCTTCTGTGAACCAAACTGCCTGGGACACCACGTGCGACTTTTCACCAATACCATTGCTGGCCTTCATATCCACGTCCACACCACTTCTCTACTCTGGTGAGTGCAACTACTCTCTATGGCTCTCTGTTGCTCAATCTCTGTTCAGATGTGGTGTCATGCCACATGCTCCTATGGCCTTTAGCCAAACGGCTGGTAACCTCCGATGCTGAGGATGCTTGGTTTGGGGGCTTGGCCATTTCTCTCTATAGGGCTCTGGGGGAAATCGGAATGCTGCTTTTGCCTGGTCAGCTTTCCTTCACTCTCCAGACTGACTCTCCTACACATTCAATGGGGTGCTGCGAGTCATTCTCGAGCTGTGAAACCCCTCTGAATTGCCTCCTGCGCTCCCTGGATAGACAGAACACGTAATATTTTTATGCTGTTCTCAGATTTAGACAATTTTTGCCTCTGCAATGGTACATGTTACATGTTCAGAAGTCTGTTTACTTTCAGGCTCTCTCTGCTCTCTGCTATTCATGTTCAACTTTCTATATCTCTCCCTTTCTTTTCTAAAACTTTTTGGATTGTGCCCTGAAGAATGTGACATGGCCTGGGTCCCAGGGAGCCCCTCTAACTTCCCTTTCAAAGGCTAGCCAAACTAGGCTTGATTTTTCTTCAGACTTTCTTTGCATTTTTTCAGAAATTTGCCATCTTGAGTTCACCATCTTGGCCACATGATGTTAAGGGTCTGGCCCCATCCAACCCTTACCCTTCCACCAAGCTTACTACTCATCCATCCATCTATTCTAATGTGCCTTGCTAACAAGTTGCTCTTTTCACAGACCCTGTTAGCTGAGGCCCAACCATCTGATGTGCTTTGTTATCAAAGATGTTTATACATTGTTGTCAAATATTTTAGGTTTTGAGTTTTGCCTTTTTTGTTTTGTGTTGTGTAGTTTAGTACTAAATACGTGATTCTAAAATATTGGGTATATCTGTGCTAAGATTCTCACATTTAATGAGTTTTGTCATTGCAGAATATTTGACCAATTCTTGATAAGGACCAGGTAAGCTCTACTTATTCTATTTGATCTCCTTGTTGCTTTAATTGGAAATAACAAAGGGCTTTTGTGGCAAAGATTGCAGTTCAAACCAGCCCGAGCTGAAAAATCCCTCAGAATCCATTTCCCAACTAACCTGCAAAGAGCCAGGCTGGAAGCATGGCTTGAGCCTCTTATCTCTAACCAGCAAACACTGCAAGTGGTACTATAACTCAAAGTGGTAGAGGGCTAGCCTTGAGTAGAAGTGCTCAGGGACAGTGGCCAGGCCTTGAGTTCAAACCTCCTTGAATACAAACTGGGACAAACCATCTCAGCAATGAGCACGTAGACTCAGCCAGTCTGGGGAATAAGGGAACATGGAGAGGAGTAAGGAGATGCTATCACATTATCCACTTTGTGCCTGTCCTTTCAAAATTAACCAGAGCCAGAAGGTCAATAGAAGTAAGAAGACTGCCCATCCATACCTGTCTACCTTTCAACTGGACAGGAATCTATATTCTTGCCTTTGTCACTTGACTAGGGACATTTCTACCAACATTTTCAGCCCCAAGTCCTTCCTCTTGCCATTTATTTGCTCTCTAGTATTTTTTCAGTCTCTGAATGCCTCGTGAGACTTCTCCAGACTTCATCCAAGAGACTTGCCTCCTCCAGATTGCATCTAAGGACTCAATGCCCAAGTGACAACTGTTGCCTGCTGCCTTCTCCCAGAGGGGACCACATCTCAGCCTTTTTCCCCTACTGTCAATGACCCTTGCAAACAGGAAGTAGCCAGAGAGAATCTTCACCCTTTTTCTTAATTATTAAAAGGCTGAAATATAAAGTCTGAACAGGGGCCCCTCCCTCCCTCTTGGCTAAGTTTTCGCCCAGTAACTGGCAAACCTGGAAGCCATCACCTTCCCTTCCTGCTAGGTAACATGCTGAGCTACCTATGGTCACATACCTCCCATCTGACCTTAGGAGGGCCACAGACCCTGAGGTCACATCCAAATCCAGTGTGGCCACACCGGGGGACTCAGCACCATTAAATTATAAGACCAAGGGATCTTTGTGCCCTGGAACTGTCTACTCCCTCGGGCCTGGTTGGTGGCATAGAGATCTTGGGAGGACCTGGGGGTGGGGCCGCAGGGGGTGGCTCCCCAAGGGGACAGAGAGCATGGCCAGCACTTAGTAAGGGTACGAGACCTGTTAGTATGGAGCATATTGGTATGGGTCAGATTCTGGGTCTTCTCATCATGACATCTGATGGGCAAGGCCAACCCTATTTTAAATCTTGCCCTCTGATCTTCAGATCTCAGCCTCCTGAGTAGATTGGATTATAGGCATGAGCCTTTGGCACTGAGCCTCTGATTCTTTTTGGTATATTAGGGTTTGAACTCAAAGCCTTAGGCTTGCCAATCAGGTCTTCTACCATCAGAGCCAAGCCTTTCTCTCTTGGGCATTTCCAAGAGAAGGACTCAATATAAGATCAGGTGGGGCTGGATCATGGTCCTCCTGTGACAGGCATGCACCACCACCTGGTCCTCTGTAGCTGGGATCCTAGACATGTAGCACGATGCTCAATCATCGGTTTATATCGATTTCCCAAACTTTTAGTCCAAGGCAGCCGATTCTTGACCACAGTTAAAGCTCTGGGTTGGGCCTGGAACCATCGGACCTGAGCCTCCTCACAGGACAGTTGTGAGGTAACAAGGGATCAATGCAGGGGGATTTCTGGGCCAGGACCAGGCATAGAGGGAGCTGTCGTCAGATAAAGTTCTTGGCAATTCTGTGAGCATATGACAGGAAGATACCTGGAAAGGATTCAGATGGGGCCTCTTATTTAACATGTTACAGGTATGGGATTATGAAACAAAACATGGCTCTCTTTCATCCTTACTATCCACATGAGGAGGGGATCCTTCACTGTTCAGTTTGCAGCTGGGGAAAATGAGGCATGGAGAAGGTGGGTGAACTACTCATGACCCCCAGCTGACACGAAACTCAGCCTGTCTTCTCAGCCGTGCTCCCTAGGACAATGAGTGCTCTGCAGTCCACTATCTTGTGGTGGGAAATCAACATATTGTGAGTCGTGGGGCTTGAAATCTGGGCCTTGGCTCTGTCCCCAAGCTCCTCAGATCAAGGCTAGCACTCTACCACTTGAGCCACAGCACCACTTCCGGTTTTCTGGTGGTTCTTTGGAGATAAGAGTCTCATAGACATTCCTGCCTGGGCTGGCTATGAACCATGATCCTCATATCTCAGCCTCCTGTGTAGTTACCATTATAGGCCTGTGCCACTGTCACCCCAGCTTAAGTGTAATTCTCTCTCTCTCTCTCTCTCTCTCTCTCTCTCTCTCTCTCTCTCTCAGGAACTTGTTGAATGTGTGCTGGGGGAGGTGGCCCAGTATCCCCATGTGGCTGGGACCCAAGGTGGCCCTCTCATTCCGGAGGTAGGCTGTGAGTCTGGAGCTTTCTTGCTCAGCCTGTTGAACTCGCTCCCTGAGGTAAGCCCCTCTGTGCCCAGGCTAGACCATGATGGTTATTCATTGTTAGTCCGTCTGGTGAGTCCTTTCTCACTACCCTCTGCTAACAAAGGAACGTGAATGAGGAGGTGTTGTATTGTCCAACCGCACAGCCTGACCCCAGGCCTGTGATCCTCACCCCCACCTATCTGACCAGACCCTGATTATAAGAAAATGAATTCGCTCTTTCTACTTTGCTTTTTTGGGGTGTGTCGTTTCGGGGAGAGGAGGTGGTGTGCAGAGGAAAGACCCCAGACTTAACTCCTCCTGGGGGACATTTGTTCTTGTGACAGAGCCAAGTCATTGCTGTGGACAAGGTGGAAGCCGCCATCAGACTGACCCAGAACAATGCTCAAGGTAGGGAGGCTGTTGAAGTATCAAAACCACCCATGTTTGCTTCCCACTCACAGCAAGGGCAGTGCAGTGTGGGTGGCCCGGTTCTAGGGGATTGTAAATGGATGATGGCAGTCAGGTGCCAGTATCTCTAGCCCATCATCCTGGCTATTGGGGAGGTTGAGGTCTCATGGTTGTGACTCAGAGCCAGCCCAGGCAGGAGAGTCTGTGAGATTCTTATCTCCCATAAACCACTCCCCCCACCACCAAAAGTGCCAGATGTGTTCTTTGGCTAAAGTAGTAGACCCTCAACCTTGAGGAAAAGAAGGTCAGGGATGACACCCATGCCCTGAATCCAAGCCCTGGGACTCACAAAAGTAAAATAAATAAATAGTGGGCACCTGTTATCTTACTCCCAAAAAGGATGGATTCATTCTTCTCTCTGGTACTTGTAGCCAAAGGTAAGGGGCTTCACTTGATGTTTCTCTAAACCTCTCCTTCTCTCTATTATCTCTCTTGGCTTCAGTTGCAGGATAGAATTCAGATCATCCCACTTGATGTGACCTTATGTACCCTCCCCTACCCGCCTTCTTTGGGGTGGTGATCCTGGATGTACTCACCACTGGGAGAATGAAGCACTGGAGAGATGGGGGTAGGTATCCCTGAAACTCATACTCTCGCACACACATACTCCCGTAAGCCAACTCAGACTAGCCTTTTCCAAAGACATTTTATCTCCTTGGATTAACTGACCTAGGAGAGGAACTTTATCCCCTGTAAATGACTATTTTAGCTAGGGATTGCTAGTTGACATGAGATAAACAGAAGCTCAAAGGAAAGGCTCTGATGCCTGTCACTTCTGGTTCAGTCTCACTCCTGACATTCTGGCTACTCGGGAGGCAAAGTTCTAAGGATCAAAGATAGATTGAAGCCATCAGTAAGCTGGAAATTCAGCGAGGCTTTATTCTCCATAGAACCATCAAAACATTAGAGGTTGAGCTGTGGCTCAAGTGGTAAGACACCAGCCTTGAGCATGAAAACCCAGAGAGACAGCTCCCAGATCCTCAGTTCAAGCCCACACAAAGAAATGGCCCAATTTGTTTCCCCCAGATTGCCTGGGCCTCATGTGCACTCTCATGGAGTGTGATATAGCACTCCAGATGCCCACAATACAAAGGTACACACTTTAGATTCCAAGGCCAGGGAACTGGGGGATGAGAGACTGGTATGGCCAGTACCTCAATGTTCTGGGGCATTAGCCTTGACCTGGCTATGGCCCCTTGTGTAAGTTTACTTCTTTGCCCAGTGCTGGCCACACACCAGCCACTTGTGCTGTGAAAGTGGCTGGAGCAGAAGTGAGATCTAGGATGACCAAAATCTGTATCTATGGCCTGATTGCGGTGGGGTTGTCTTTAAAAAAAAATCTTAGAGCTGGATCTCAGAGCTTGGCAATGTCCCTGAGATTCCTTTGCTCAAATCTAACACTTTAACACTTGAACCATAGCTCATTTTTCATTTTTTTTAGTAGTTTAGTAGACACAAGTGTCTCACATACTTTCCTGCCTGGGCTGGCTTCAAGTTGCCATCCTAAGATCTCAGCCTATTGAGTAGCTAGGATTGCTGGTATGAGCCACTGGCATCTGCTAAAGATGTGTGTGTGTGTGTGTGTGTGTGTGTGTGTGTGTGTACTGGGGCTTGAATTCAGAGACTAGGTGGTATCCTTTAGCTTGTTTGCACATGGCTGGTGCTGTACCACTTGAAATACAGTAGCTCTGCTTCCCATCTTTTGGTGATTCATTGAAGATAAGAGTCTGCCCAAGCTAGCTTTGAATCTTGATTGATCCTCAGGTCTAAACTTTGAGTAGATCGGATTATAGGCATGAGCTATTGGCATCCAGCTGCAAGGATGTCTTTTCATACTCTCTTCTGTCCTAACAGCTGTCTACTTGCCCTGGCAAGTATCTGTGAACTCCACATAAGCTCCCACCAGGCCCTGATTTTGTGGAGAACATAGAGCTCAAACCTGACCCCATTTCTTTATCCTCAGGGAAGGAGGTTATATTTCTTCTGAAGCCTTGGGTTGGAGGGGTAGCTATAGATGGGTGCTCAGCTGGGAGAGAGGTAGTCTGTGTTAGCCAAGAAGGAAAGTGTGACCGGATGCTAATAGTTCATGCTCTCATATTCCTAGCTCCTCAGGAAGCTGAGATCTGAGGATTGCCATTCAGAGGCAGCCCAGCTAGAAAAGTCTGTGAGACTCTCTTCTGCAAATAACCACAAGAAGGCTGGCAGAAAAACTGTGGCTCAAGTGGTAGAGTACAAGACTGAATTAAAAAAGTGAGGGACAGAGACCAGGCCCTGAGTTCAAGTCCTAGTTCCAAGATGCGTAAGTGCACATGTACGCACACACACACACACACACACACACACACACACACACACACACACACAGAGAGAGAGAGAGAGAGAGAGAGAGAGAGAGAGAGAGAGAGAGGAAGGTGGTAATGATGAGCTGACCTGAACTAGAACTGGGGGCAGTCCTGAGGCATAGTCACAGTAAACTCTCAAGGCAGATCAAGTGGTTTCTCCCTAAGTCCTTCTTGGGCTGAGGGGTCTGGACCATGCCAGTATCTTCCATGGAACCTGCCCCTCTATCCATGCATGGGGCCACAGGACCAAGGGAAGGACATTAGGGATGCTCCTTTGTAATCAGCCCAGGATTTCTGACCTTCATCTGCCTCCTGCCTCCTCCCCCGATCACTGGTGAGGAAAGCAGGGCTCTGAGACCTGTGACTCCTGGGTTAGTGACTGCTACAAGCAGCAGCCAGCTGGCTGTGGATTCCTGAGCCTACAAGCCTTTCATGAGCTCAACTCAACACCTGCCCAAGGTGTGCCTGACAAATTCACGCTTTTCTGATACCTGCATGTGCGGGTGGTACCTGGTATGACATCTTGCATCTCCTGCCCCTCCTGGCCCAAAACCGTGGTCTGAGACATCGAATTACTGCTCAGATCCACATTGCACCCATGACAGATGCCATTCTGATGATTTCCATGCCCCAAGGCTTGACCCTTCTCTGATACTGTGGCTGCTCTGTAGGCAATGGCCTCCAAAAAGGCTACTCACAAGACTTATAGGACATCTGGACATTGGGAGACCCTCAGGGGCCCACTGGAAAATTCCCTGCCTAGAGCCACAGAGTGAGGTCCAAGAAGTCCAGGTGTTGGTCATGGGACTTGAACTCTGGGCCTGGGTGCTGTCCCCCAGCACTTCAGTTTACGACATGAGCTACAGAGCCAGGTTTTCTGGAGGTTCCTTGGAGATCAGTGTCCCCAGGACTTTCCTGTATAGGCTGGCTTTGAACCGCAATCCTCACATCTCAGCCTTCTGAGGAGCTAGGATTGAGCCACCGGTGCCCGGCTAATCTTACCTTTTACCACAGTGGACTAGAAGCTCCTGAAAGCTTTTCTTTATTTTTTTTTCTGTGCCAGTATTTGATCCTGAACTCAAGGTCTGGACTCTGGTCTCTTAACTTCTTATCTCAAGGTTAGCACTCAACCACTTGAGCCACAGCTCCATTTCTGGCTTTTGGTAGTTCATCACTCACTTTCCTCCCCTAACCTGCCTTGACCCATGATCTCTATCTCAGTCTCCTGAGGAGCTAGGATTACAAACAGGAGCCCCTGGCTCCTGGGTTTCTTCTCTTCTTGTTGTTCTTTTTTGTATTCATAACAATCTGAAATCTTCACCGTGTCATTCCAATGGTTTGAATTAAAAATAAAGTACCCAGTCCTGGAGTTCGAATGCCAGGACTGACACCCACAAATGGAAGGAGATCCTGACAAACTCATTCCTATTTATGTGAATGCTAATGGAATGTTATAAAAGTAATAATTAAATTTTCAGTTTATCCATGATTTTACTTTAGAATGCCACAGAATAATTATTGGATTTTATCTTCCATTCTAGCACCATGGTATGATTCCCCTAATGGAAGGATATTGACTAATTTTAAATTAATGATTTTATAAGTATTCAATCATGATACTTCATTAAATGAAGGCATAATTTAATAACTAATAATTGGTAATATATGTATATAATTTAATATCCTCACATTACCTTTCTCTCCATATGTACATAGATAGATGTATATGTATATATACATCTATCTATCTATCCATCTATCTATCTATCTATCTATCTATCTATCTATCTATCTATCTATCTATCTATCTACTATCTATCTATCTACCTATCTATCTATCACAGGTCCTCAGAACTTCCTGGTAGCTCACTTTGCCGGAGGCTGGTGTTCTAAGACTGTGACCCCTTTTATGGATTGGCTATTGCAGGCTATTAGTTGAAATCCCAGCATCGCCAAAAATTTATTCATGGAGTAAGAAGCCAGTTTTGACGTATGTTTTTTTCATTCTCTGTGAAAGTCCTGGGTCTCAATATGATGCATAATCCATATGCAAATATATCCTATGTGATATGATGTAATAAAAGCAATGTTATATTTGTAATAATACTAAATAAATAAGGGTAATAAACATCATATGCAGTAAACCCATGTATGTAAATAGATAGCATGTATTAACATTACTTTTTCCAGTGTTGGGGTTTCAATTCAGGCCCTGGGAACTAGTTTAAATTTCTTGTCTTCAAGGACAGTGAGCCTTTCCCCTTCACCCAAATTGCCATAGAGTTATCCAGACCCTGAGTTCAAAAAGAAGGTCTGAGAGAACAATGGTGCAAGTTCCAAACCATGGCCTTATTATTATTATTATTATTAGCCAAGCACAAGGCTTGCTCATTTCTTGGCATCTCTGCCATAGCTGACCCTTGGATGCTAGGGCCCGAGTTCAAATCTTGGGGCTGGCAAAAAAAATAAAAATGAAAAGCATAAAATTGGCAAGTTCAAGAAAATGTTTTTTTTACTTTTTTTCCCTTTGTATCGTGATCATCCTGGGTTTAAATGACAAAGCCCAGAAAGTGTACATGACTTTGCATTGCTGATGTTTGGTGGGCTATTAAGGAAGCCATAGTTGAAACTGGCAACTTAGGTCCCGGGATTGTCATTAATGAATGGTGGAGATTCTAAGAAACCCTTTCCCATATACAGCCATATAAAAGGAATGTTATAAAAGTAACAATTAAAATAGTAGTTAGTGTATGATTATATTATAAAATTATACACAACAATTATACTACATTGACGAATTTTCAATTAATACTTTATTATGTATTCAATCATATACTTAAAAAAGAAAGGAATAATTTAATTGCCAATAATCGGTAGTAATACCGTATATGCAATTTCATAGTATACAGACGTCTGTCTCTTGTGTTATGCATCTAACCCTATCTATATATCTATCTATCTATCTATCTATCTATCTATCTATCTATCTATCTATCTATCTATCTATCTATCTATCTATCTTTCTTTCTTTCTGTCTGTCTATCTACAAATCTACACATTTATCTGTTTATACACTTGTCACTACTGGGGCTCAGTGGTAGAGTGCTCGCCTAGTATGAACAAGCCCTGGGTTAGATTCCTCACTACAGTGTGCACAGAAAAATCCAGAAGTCTTGCTGTTGCTCAAGCGACCGAGCACTAGCTTTGAACATAAAAGCTTAGGGACTGTGTCTAGACTCTTACTCAAGACCCAGGAATGTCACCAAATAAAGATAGAATATTTTTACTGCAACAATATAATGATAGCACTTCAAATACCTCATCATAGAGCAAGCCGGGAGTCTGTTGCTGACAGCTGCCATCTAACCTGACTTAGCCAGAGGTAAATGGCTCCACAGAACCAGATGCCGCTGGCTCCCTAACCCCTGTCATCCAAGATACATGGGGACTGAGGTCTGACCCTGATGGGTTTAAAATCCAGCCCTGGCAGGAAGACAGCAAAACTCTGAGCTGTGGCTCAAAGTGGTAGAGCTCTAGCCTTGAGCAAAAGATCTTAGGACAGTACCCCCAAACTTTCAATGCAATCCCTGTGGCTGACTCCACCACCTCCAAAAAAACCCCACCTTTCAAAATCATTAGATGCAAACTTTGTATGGTTTGTGATGTGATTCTGAAAGAATGGTGATACTGATGAAAGCACTCTAATTCTAATGACAGTGCGTGGGATACAGCTATTTGATGAGTCCTTTATGATGTGTTGTGTGCTGAGTCCTTTACAGGGTGCATTTTTTCATCTGGTTCTAATAAGAGTTCCACAAGTAAGATGACTGTGCAGATGAGAAACTTGAGGCTCAGATATATCCCCATATTAAGGCCAAAATTATGTATGTACCTAACTCTAGTGAGTTGTCTCCTACAGACAATTGTTTGGGTTTATTTTTCTCGGTCGTGAACTTTGAACTCAGGTTCTAGCCCTTGAACCTTCCCTGTTGGGCTCATGGCTAGCTCCCTACCAGGTGGACCCAAGAACCCCCTTGCAACAGAGTGTTACAGTCTAGGTATCTGTAGCTTAGGTCTGTCATCCTGCCTACTCAGAAAGCTGAGACCTGACGATCTGGGTTCCAAACTATCCCAGACACAAAATGTCCTAAGAGACTACTATTTCCTATTCACGACTTAAAAACATGAAGTGGAAGCTGGGTGCCAGTGACTTCCACCTGTCATTCTCACTACTCAGGAGCCTGAGAGCTGATGATCACAGCCCAAAGCCAGGCTGGGCAGGAAATTCCTTGAAAGGCTTCCCTCCAGTGAAGTACCAAAAACCTGCAGGGGTGCTGTAGCTCAAGTGATAGAGGACTTAGCTTTAGCTGAAGAGCTCAAGGACAGCACCCAGGCCTAGACATCAATTCCTCCAACTTCCAAGAGAAGAAAGAAATAAACCTGAAGTTGAGGGCCGAGAATGTGTCTGTGGGGTAGAGTGCTTTGCATGTATGAATCCTTGGGTTTGATTCCTTAGTACCACATTACCAGGAAAAAGTCTGAAGTGGCTGTGTGGCTTAAGTGGTAGAGTGCTATCCTTGTAGCAGAGAAACTCAGGTACAGTGCTCAGGTCTTGAGTTCGAGTTCCAGGACAAGTGTTTGCGCACACACACACACACACACACACACACACACACACAGAGAGAGAGAGAGAGAGAGAGAGAGAGAGAGAGAGAGAGAGAGAGAGATACCAGAAGTGAAGCTGTGAAACCAACTGTTAAAGGACTGAGCTCCTGTTCTGAGCTCATGGTCAACACCCAGACCCCGTGTTCAACCCTGAAACCTAGCCACCCAGGGCCTAACTAGGAGAGGTCAAAGGTTTCAAAACCTGATGAGTTTCACCAGGCCTAAATAACAGGAAGCATTTTTATATTAAACATGTGCTTAGATTTAGCAAGCTTCCAGAAACCTAGGAATACACCATTGCAAATACTGAATCATTTTATTAGGTTCAGCACCCTTGTTGTCTGCCAGAAGACCCTTGAATGAATTGTAGCAGGTTATTTCAACACTGGAACATAGTCTAACAAAAAGACAGGATGAGTGCAGGGAACTTGGCCTGCCATGGGAGGTGGCAAAAATGAAGGCTTCCTGTCAAAACAGCACTGGGGAGAAGAGATAGCTTGCGGTACAAAGAAGCCTTTTTCTCCTGGCCTTCAGAGCCCGCCCACACTCCTCCTCACTAATTAGCCTCCATGGAGTTGCTTGTTACACAACTGTACAAGAGTGAGGCCTTTTGTCTGCCTGTTCCAACAATGAGGCAGACTTCCTTCAGCAGTCCCTGGTGCCGAGAAAACCTCAGGCTACCATGGGAACAGTGAGGGGAGCTCCGGAACATGCACTGTCTTGCATGTACTGTCTCTGCTATGAAATCATTCTATTCAAAGCAAATTTCCTAGCTGGGTGCCTTTCCTCTTAGGGACTCTGGACCTTCACTGATAAAAATACATCCATACATACATGGGGAGACATGGAGTCACTTGATTTTTTTGTTGGTTTTTAAGCAGGTCCGGGGGTTGTATTATGACCCTAGGCACTGTGCCTGAGCTCCTTTTGCTCAAGGGTAGAGCTCTGCCCTCCAGCCACAGCTCCACTCATGGTGATTTTTTATTCCTTTGATCACTTTGAATAAGAGTGCTGTGGACTTCCTGTCCTGGCTGAATTCAAATTGGCATTCTCTACTTCACAGACTCCTGAAGAGCTAAGATTACAGGCAGGAACAAATGACACCTGGCTTTCTTTTCCACTTGTTCTTTTTTTCATTGTGACAAACTGAAATCTTCATAATGTCATCCTAATGGTTTGCATTTTGAAGTAAACTACCCAGGCCTGGAGTTTGATTGCCAGGCCTGCCACCTACAAATGGAGGGAGATCTTGAGAAAATATTTCCTATTCATGAGAATGCTTAATGGAATATTATAAAAGTAACAATTAAATTTGCAATTAGTTCATGATTCTCTTATAGAATGCCACACGAAAAATATTTGATTATGTCTTCCATTCTAGCTCCTTTGTATGATTCTCCCAATTAAAGAATACTGACTACTTTTACCTTAATGCTACTTCATTAAATGGAGGCATAATTTAAGAATAATTCATAAAATATATAATTTAATATCCTCACATTTTCTCTCTCATATTTATTGCAAACTACACATCTATCTATCTATCTATTTACCTCTCACTCTCTATCTTTCTATCTATCTATATCCACATTTTTATCTATATCTATATCAATCAGCCATTACTATGGCTTGTTCCACAGAACTGGCTGGCAGCTCAGTTTGCCAAAGGCTTTTGTAGTACAACTGACCCTTTCATGAATTGGGCATTGTGGGCTGTGAATTCAAATGTCAGCATTGCTGGAAGTTTTTAAGTGGAATCAGAAGCCAATTTTGACACATGTTTTTCCTTCTCTGTGAAAGTCCTGGATCTCAGTATGATCTATAATCCTTATGCAAATACATTCATGTGATAAGATGTAATAAATTAAATAAATATTATATATGTAATAATACTAAATAAAATAAAAAATAAGGGTAATGAATGTCATATGGAATAAGCCTATGTATGTAAATAGATCTCATATGCGGATTTTTTTTTCAGTGCTGGGGCTTGAATTCGGGCCCTGGAAACTGGGCTGAAATTCTTGTCTTCAAGGACGGTAAGCTTACTCTCCCCAACAGTGCCACAGAGTTACCCAGACCGTGAGTTCAAATCCCAGGACTGCCAGAAAAATGGTGCAAATTCCAAGCCAGAGCCTTGATTTTTTTGGCCAGGACTGGGGCTTGAACTCAGCTAGTGACAACTCTGCCTCAGCTTCATCATCCTAGGCTGTGTTGCAGCTTCTGGACCCACAGCCCATCCTGAGATCCTAGGACCAGAGTTCAAATCTTGGGACTGGCAAAAAAGGAGAAGTGCTCGGAAGGAAGCTCAGTAATAGAGTGCTTGCCTTGCATGCATAAGGCCCTGAGTTCAATTCCTCAGCATCACATAAGCAGAAAAAAGCCAAAAGTAGCACTATGGCTTAAGTGGTAGAGTGATAGCCTTGAGCTGAAGAGTTGAGGTACAACACTATAGCCAGAGTTCTGGCCCCAAACTGAAATAAAAAAAGAAAAAAAACAGAGGGGGTGTGAAGGAGAAGTACAAAACTGGGAAGTTCCAGAAGGTGGTATTACATTGTTTTATCCTTTGCATTGCAACCTTCCTGGGTCTAAATGACAGGGCCCAGAAAGTTTACATGACCTTGCACTGCTGAAGTTTGGTGGGATATCAGGGAAGCCATAGCCCAAACCAGCAACCTAGACCTTGGGTGCAAATCCCAGGACTACCACCTATGAATGGAGGGAGATCCTAAGAAACACATTCCAATATACATCCATACGAATGGAATGTTGTAAAGTAATAATTACATTAGTAGTTAGTGTATGATTATATTATAAAATTATTCACAATAATTATAGTACATTGACTAATTTTCAATTAATAATTTCTTATGTATTTAAACATAATATTTAAATAAATGAAGGAATAACTTATCAATAATTAGTAGTAATATATTATATATAATTAGAAAATATATAGACATCTCTGTCTTCTTTTATACATATATATATATATATATATATATATATATATATATATAAAACAATCTACATATCTATTACTACATTTGTCATTCCTGGGCTCAGTGGTGGAGGGTTTGCCTCATATGTATGAAGCCATAGGTTTAATTATACACTATCACATGCACAGAAAAATCTGGAAGTCTCATGGCTGCTTGTTTTAAAACAAATAAACATTAAAACTTTTAAAATCAAATGGCAATTTATTCTTAATGCAAGAATTACAACACAATTCACCAAACAACAGAGCACCCTAATTTATGCAAGAAACACTATTTTCTTTCAAATCCCAATAGCGCCAAGGACTTGAATTGCTGGGGACGTTAACACACCACTTTCCCCACTAGATAGATAAACTCAGAAAAACTCAACAGAGAAAACACAGATCTAAACAACTGCATAGATCAACTAGATTTAACAGACATCTACCAAACATTCTACCCAGCAGCATCAGATTATACGTTTTGCTCAGCAGCACAAGGAATATTTTCCAAAATAGACCACATTTTAGGCCACAAAGCAAACTTGTCCAAATTCAGAAACATTGAAGTTATACCTTGCATTCTCTCACACCACAGGGGAAAAAAATTAGAACTCAACACCAAAAGCCACCAAAGAAAATCCTGTAACACATGGAGGCTGAACAACACATTGCTGAATCACGAGTGGGTCATGGGAGAGATCAGAAAGGAAATTCAAATGTTCATGCTATTCAACAAAAATGAACACACAAATTACCAGCTCCTCTGGGACACAGCAAAGGCAATACTCAGGGGCAAATTTATAGCTCTGAATTCCTACATCAACAAATTGGAGAGATCTGAAAACAACAATTTAATGAGACATCTGAGCCTCCTTGAAAAAGAGGAGTAAGATAAACCCCAATCCAATAGATGGAAAGAAATAATTAAAATTAAATCAAAATTAAATGAATTAGAATACAAAAAAATATAGAAAGAATCAACAAACCAAAGAGTTCTTTCTTCAAAAAATTAATAAAATTGACACACCCTTAGCAAATCTTATCAGAAAAAGAAGAGAACACATCCAAATAAATAAACGCAGAGATGAGAATGGAAACATCACCACAGAAACACCAAAGATACAGAACAGTATAAGGAAATACTTCACAAAATTTTATGCTAATAAGTTTGAAAACTTAGCAGAAATGGAACTTTTCTTAGCAAATACTGACATGCCAAAACTAAACCAAGATGAGTTAAACCATTTTAACAGGCCCATATCAAGCATTGAAATAGAAACAGCAATAAGAGACTTCCCATCTAAGAAAAGCCCAGGACCAGATGGTTTTACAGTGGAATTCTACAAGGCCTTCAAAACAGAGCCCACACCAATATTTCTCCAACTCTTCAATAAAATTGAAAGAGAAAGTTCACTACCGAACTGATTCTATGAAGCTATGATAACCCTCATCCCAAAACCAGGCAGGGACTCATCATAGAAAGAGGACTATAGACCCATTTCTTTGATGAACATTGATGCAAAACTTCTCAAAAAAATTTTTGACCATTCGACTTCAACAATTTATCCAAAAAATCATACAACACGGTGAAACAGTTTTCATTTCAGGGATGCAAAGCTGGTTCAATATCCACAAATCAATTAATTCATCACATCAACAGGAACAAGGATAAGAAACATATGGTTATTTCAATAGATGCAAAAAAAGCATTTGACAAAATCCAACATCCATTTATGATGAAGGTTTTGGAAAAAATAGGAATCCATGGAACAATCCTCAATACAATAAAGGCTGTATTTCACAAACCTACAGCCACCATTATACTTAATAGTGAAAAACAAAAGCCAATTCCTCTTAACTCAGGAACGAGACAAGGATGTCCCCTCTCCACTTCTCTTCAATCTAGTATTAGAATGCCTAGCTACAGCAATAAGACAAGATGAAAACATAAAGGGGATCCAAATAGGGAAAGAAATAAAACTCTCCCTCCTTGCAAATGACATGAAGTGTATTTAAAAAATGACGAGGACTCTACTCCCAAATTACTATAGCTGATTCAAAACCTTGGCAAAGTAGCAGGGTATAAAATTAACCCTCAAAAATCAATGGATTTTCTGTATGCCAACAATGAGAACAGTGTGGCTGAAATTATGAAAGCAATTCCATTCGTAATAGCGCCACAAAAATTAAAATACCGAGGAATTAACTTAACCAAAGAAGTGAAGGATCTCTATGATGAAAACTTTAAAAAACTTGAAAAAGGAAATCAAAACAGAACGTAGAAGTGGCAAAAACTCCCATGCTCCTGGATAGGAAAGATCAATATCGTGTAAATAACAATACTTCCCAAGGCTATCTACAAATTCACCTATCAAAATTCCAACCTCATTCTTCAAAGAAATAGAAGAGGCAATCCAAAAATTCATTTGGAACAATAAAAGACCCCGAATAGCTAAAACTGTCCTCAACAGAAAGAACAGTGCTGGAGGAATATCAATACAAATTTCAAACTCGACTATAAAGCCATAGTAATCAAAACAGCTTGCTACTGGCACAAGAACAGACCTCAGGACCCATGAAATAGCGTTGAAAACCCAGAAATGAACCTACAGAACTATAGCCATCTAATCCTCGATAAGGGAGCTAAAACAATAGAATTGAAGAAAGACAGCCTCTTCAATTAATGGTGCTGGCAAAATAGGTTAGCTACTTGTAGAAAAATAAAGCTAGATCCTTATATATCACCCTGCACCAGAATCAACTCCCAAGGCATCAAAGACCTCGAAGTCAAAGCAGACACTCTGAAAACATTACAGGATGGTATAGGAGAAACCCTAGGTCTCCTTGGCTCATGCCAAAATTTTCTGAATAGAGACCCAGAAACACAACAAATCAAAGAAAGGTTGGACAAATGCGATTGGATGAAGTTGCCGAGCTTCTGCATGGCAAAGGACATAGCTAGCAAGATCAATAGAAAGCCCACGGATTGGGAGAAGAACTTCACTAGCCATACAACGGACAAGGGTCTCATATCTAAAATATACTTGGAACTCAAAAAATTAAATCCCCCAACAACAAATCCTCAAAGAAACAACTGCCCAATAAATAAGTGGGCTAAAGACTTAAAGAGAAACTTCTCTGAAGAAGAAAGAAGGATGGCCAATAGACAAATGAAGAAATGCTCAACATCCTTAGCCATAAAAGAAATGCATATCAAAACAACATTGAGATACCATCTCGTCCCTGGTAGAATGACTATAATCAAGAACACTAATAACAACAGATGCTGGAGGAGATGTGGACAGAAGGGAACCCTACTGCATTCTTGGTGTGAGTGTAAACTTGTTCTACCAGTTTGGAAAGTAGTATGGAGGTTCCTCAAAAGACTCCACATAGACCTCCCCTATGACCCAGCAATCCCACTTTTGGGGATTTACACAAATGTTCACAAACAAAACCACAGTAAAAGTACCAGCACAACTATGTTTATTGCAGCATTATTTACCATAGCTAAGATATGGAACCAACCCTGATACTCCTCAGTAGATGAATGGATCCAGAAAATGTGGTATATATACACAATGGAATTCTATGCGTTCGTCATAAAGAATGACATTGCCCCATTTGTTAAGAAATGGAAAGACCTGGAAAAAATTATATTAAATGAAGTAAGCCAGACCCAAAAAAACATAGGTCCCATGGTTTTCCTTATTTCCAATAAATAGTATATGTCTGAATCAAGCAGAAAAGCTCAGATAAATTGATGTTAGGGAAATGAACCCTAAGATATGTACTCAAATGCTGTTTTCTTTCATGCGATTGTTTCTAACACATTTATAAGATGATATCTTTGTTGCTTTGTATGTCCCTCCCCCATGGTATAACCCCTGCTTTCACTGTATTTGATGTTAGTATAATTTGTGGAGGTTAAGGGAAAAAATGAATCGTTTAAATAGGGACACAGGGGGACCCATTGCAACAATGAGATGTAGAAGTAGTTATGTCGAAAATGAACTTTACAGCTTTGGTGGGGGGTGATTGGAAGCTTGGGTGGGGAGATAGGGGAAGGATGGGATGGGAAGGGGAAACAAAGGAGGAGGCTACAATACTTGATAAGAAATGTACTCATTATCTTGCCCATGTAATTGTAACTCCTTTGTACAGTATTTTCAAAATAAAAACAAATACTAATCTAGAAAAAAATAATTATAATCACCATTACTATACCAAGAAGCGAGGCTTAACACCTTTACAACTTTTGAAAGCATCCTAATTGTAGGACATCATTGAAAGCAAGTTACATTATACAAATAAACTTTTTAACCATCTTTTGAAGGCTTTTTAATTTTAATTTTAACACATACAAGGGACAGTTTTAGCAATACTAATCAGATCATCGCATCACTCATTTTAATCATCATGTTTTCAGAGTCTATCTGCAGGGAAAAGGGAGAGAACAACGATGGGCCACTCAGCCCCTCCTATGGAATGGGCACGCACCCAATCTTACTCTTTAAGGTTAGTTGAACTGCGTTTCTGCCAGCTTGCCCTCTTTTACCATGTGTGGACTCCTTCCAGGGCCAGTCTCACCATCTATGAAGCCCCCCCCAGGGTCGGTCCCACCATGCATGACCAGCTTAACTGCACTTCTGCCTGCTCAACCTCACCCCTAAATATAGATCTTTGGTAGTCTTCTAAGTTTTCCCTTTTCTTTGGGGGGGGGGAGGTTTGAATAAAATACAGTTTTAGACAGACAGAATTGGTCATGATTTTTAACAGTGCTAAATTGACCTTTACATTAAAATTTTTAATATTTATCCTGAAATTTTAGCCAAGGGAACTAAATCCCTTTTAAAATAACAGATTTTCTAATTTTTACATTAAAGAATCCTTAAAAAGCCATTTAAAACAATGTGAAAGTTTTTTTAATTCTTAGTAATGTCTAAACCTCTTAACCTTTTACATTTTAAACTTAAACTCATCCAATAGTTACAGCATGTTGACAATTTTTATCTTGAACATGTTTACAAACACTTAGAAAACACACAGATATTAAAGCGTGCAAAAATCAAATCAGTTGTACATAGATTTTTTAAAGATTTTTAACAAAAATTTAAGACAGTATTTTTTTAAACTAAGTACCTTTGTTAAGCTTCATTTTCCCAGGGCTTACTTGTTTAGCAAGGCAATTCACCAATGGATCTTTTGAATCCCTTCTGTTGGAGAAGGGCTGGTTGAGGGGGTCACCTGAAACTAAACTGGCCTGAATTTTATCCATTTTTAGACAAGAGCACTTTACAAATTGTTACATTGTCAGGACTCGCTGAAAAGTCCAAACCAGGTGCATAGCCTTCCACACCCTCCGCTCAGGCAACCACCACAAGGAGAAAATGCAGCCCAAGGCCTGAAAGGAACCAAACTAGTCCAGCAACCTTTCAGACCTCACAGTGAGGGGAACATAGCAGGTCTGTGGCTGAGCCCAGCCAGAGGCTGGAACTTTTATTTCCTCAGAGATCTTCAAATAAATAACAAAAATATAAATAAACACAAAAACCAAGAATCCAGTCTTAAAACAGGTACCAATTCTAAAACAGAACTAGACAACCACCAAAGGCTGAGTTGGGGACTAATGGACCCTCAGTTCATCCCTACCAGAACGGTGCCATTCTCACTCAGCAAGCTGAATTCAGAGTCAGCTGAGTGAGCTGGCCACCCTCACCCAGAATTTCCCCACCTCAAAAATAGAACAGAAACAACACCAAAGTAAACAAGACAAACAAGTGGCCACAAAGACAAAATCAGATCTCAGTAAATTGGGCAACATCTCACCACCAGAGGATTTCTTTCTTTCTTTTTTTTGTTTTTTTTAGATTCCTGCAAATGTTGACCCAGGGGCCTTCCAAGGTGAAGGAGAACTCCCAATCATCTTGGGGCAAGGGAAAAAAGACCCTGGAAGCCATCCTCTCAGACTGACAGTCTCCCCGCCCATACTCAAACCCGAGGCTAAGATCTTGCTGGTGGTACTTGGTGGTCATCTTTCTGCGAGTTTTCCCTGCAGGCCTCTTTCAACGTTATTGCTAGATCCTGCAGGTTCTCCCTTCCGACACTGCCTCCTCTTCTAGAGAATAAGTCAACCCTTGATGTCATCCTAAAATTCCAAAGTATTAAAATGGGAGAGCAGCTGAGGTGAAAGGAGCCTCTGGCCACCCCTTTCGGGGGACTCCAGGATGCCCGCTGATCCAAAAATGAAAGTAAAAATGAACAAGGAAAGGAAAGCAAGAGAGGCGCTGAATTAAAATGGCAACTACAAATGAGACAAAGAGAGCATGCATGTTGATCTCAAGCTCGAACCACCCCTAAGCCACGGTGGTGGAGGCCAGACGAGTTCCTGTCCCAAAGGATGGTGGAGGCCGGAGAGTCCCTACCCAGGAGGTGGATAATCTACCCTTAACCCAGAGTGGCAGAGGCGGGACAAGTCATGGTCCAAAATATGACAGAGTCCAGTGAGGCCCCACTGGGGAGGGCTTCCCCCAAGGCCCAGGGCATGTCTTCCACCAGCCTGCTGGCTACCTTGCAGCACATCTGCCAACGTTTCTTGCCAGCTCCCAAACCCTACTTGCAAGTCAAACACAAAACACTCAACATAAAGCAGCTGCACCCCCTCTTACTGGCTAGCTGGACGACTCGCTGATCGGGTATCTGGGTGGCTTATGGGGGGGGCTATCCCGGATGAGCTCCCACATAAAGTGCGCAGTTTTCGGACGCCCCCTCTCAGAATACCAGAGACCATGATCAATGCAAACAGCAAAGAGTTGTTTATTGCAAGCTGGAGCTTGGTCCTCTGTGCACTTGGTAACCGGTGATGCTAAGAGGCCCCAAGCATAAAATTGGCACAGCTTTTATAGTATCAAACAAGTTTACAGGGTTTCCACACAAGCAAGTTCACAAGTTCAGGGGGTTTAAGTCCACCCTGGTTGCACTTCCCTTTTTCAGCTGGAACACCTGGGCATCTATTCTGTTCTTTTTTTTTTTTTTTGTCGGTCGTGGGGCTTGAACTCTGGGCCTGAACTATTCTGTTCTTTAAGGGTGGGCAGGATTGGTGGCAACCTGCGGTTTTTCTGAGAACTATTTTTCTCTTTGGCAGCCCAGCTCTCTTTGGGGGTTACTATGAGGGCAGCACAGCTCAGGGGGCTTAATCTTAAAATGGAATTACTTTAGCTCTTCAGTTAGGTCCTGAGTTCAAACACCAGGAATGGTGTATGCACACACACACACACACACACACACACACACACACACACACACACACACACACACACACACACACACAGCACATGGAGGCACCTTTGCCAATAATGTATCATTCTATTATGTTCAGCTCCCTAATTGTCTGCCAGAAGGACTCTTGAATTAATAGTAGCAGTTTGTTTCAACTCTGAAACATAGTCTTACAAAGACATGATGAGTGCAGGGAACTTGGCCTGCCACAGAAGGTGGCACAAATGAAGGCTTTCTGTCAAAACTGACCACTGGGGAGAGAGATAGCTTGGGGTACAAACTAGCCTTTTTCTCCTGACCTTCAGAACCTGCGCACACTCATCGTCATTAATTGGCCCGGATGACTTGTTTGTTATGCAGCTTTACAGGAGTGAAGCTTTTTGTCTGCCTGTTCCAACAATGAAGCCGACTTCCTCTGGCAGCCTGGGGTATGGAGACATCTCAGGCTATACTGGGAACACTGAGGGAGCCCCGGAACATGGATTGTCTTGAAAGCACTCTCTGTGCTATGAAATCATACTATTCAAAGCAAATTTCCTAGCTGGGTGCCTTTCTTCATAGCAACTCTGGATCTTCATTGATACAAATACATGCTTACATACACAGACACATGGAGTTACTGGCTCTTCTTTTGTGGCAGGTCCTTAAGCTTGAACTGTGAGCCTAGACATTTTCCCTGAGCTCCTTTTTCTCAAGGAAACATTTTATTGTGTCTTAAACCATGATTACCCTAGGCTGGAGTGCAGCTTTTACACCCACAGATGATCCAGGGATCCTAGGACCAGAGTTCAACATCCAGCACTGGCAAAAATGCATTAAACCAACAAAAATGGAGGAGGAAAAACCAGGAAATGTTACACAACAGTTTTTACCTTTGATTCCTTAGCACTGTGACCCTCCTGAGTCTCAATGACTTGGCTTGAAAATTGTATGTGACCTTGCATGGATGATGGCTGGGGGGCTGTCAGTGAAGCCTGGGCCCAACCCAGACACCTAGGCCCTGAGATCGATCCTAGGACTGCCACCTACACACAGCTGAAGATCCTAGGAACCTCGTTCCTATCTATAATAACACTAATAGAATATTTGACATGTACTAATTGAATTACTAACTAGCTAGTCATTCCAATATAAGATTGCATGCAATAAATATAGGTCATTGATTAATTAATACTTTATTAATTCTTCTACCATGACAATTGGGAGCATAATTTTATACCAAATAATTGGTAGTAATAGAATATATAAAAATAAGGTACAGACATCTCTCTTTATATTGGGTTATACACTAGAATCTACATAAATGTCTATCTGTCTCTCTCTGTATATGTTTATAGATGCATATACATATGTAAAAACACACACATGCGCGCGCGCACACACACACACACACACACACACACACACACACTGCAATCTAAACATCTACCTATTTATATATTGGCCATTCCTAGGGCTTGATCTCAGGTCCTCAAATTGGCCTGCCAACTTCACTTGCATCAGACTGGTGTGCTAACATTTAACCATTCATGAAGTGGGGCCTGCTAGGCCCTGAGTTCAAGTCAGAGAATTGCCAAAAATTTATCCTGTAGGAAAAGCCAATTTTTCCACTTGTTTCCGTATCGGTGAAAGTCCTGGGTCTCAGGAATGATGTAGAATACATAGGCAAAGCTATGGCTTATGTAATAGGATGCAAAATGTAATATGTGTAATCACACTCACTCTTAAATACATAAGAAATAAAACACAAAATGAAATGAATACACTAACTGCAATATGCAATAAACATGTCTATGTAAATATAAATCATGTATTTCAAATATATACGAATATTATTTTTTCAAGTGCTAGGATTTGACTTCAGGCCCTGGGAACAGGCCTGACTTTCTTGTCTTCCAGCACGGTGATCTTCCCATCCCCCACAGTGCTACAGATTTACCCACATCCTGAGTTCAAATCCCAGGCCTGCAAAAACAATGGCCTGAATTCCAAGCCAAGGAGCCTCATAATATTTTAAATATTTTTAATGTATATATGTATGTATGTATATATTTTTATTTTGTCAAGCACAGGGCTTGATCTCAGGTAGTGGCAATTCTGCCTCATCATTGATCACTCTAGGCTGGGGTGCAACCACTGGTCCCACAGCCAAATCTGGGTTCCTGGGCCTCAAATGCTGACAGGAAAACAATAATAAATAATGTGACACAGAAAAATAAAAACTGGCAACTTACCAGTTTTACATTTATTTTCTTTACAAAGTGACCATCCTGGGTCTGAATGACACGGCTGCAAAATGTTGGTAACCTGGCATTGCTGAAGGCTGGTGGGCTACCAGGGAAGCCTTAGGCCAACACGGCAACATAAGCCATGTGTTTGAAGCACAGTCCTGACCCCTACCAATGGAGGGAGAACCTAAGAGTCTCGTTCCTATTCATAGGATTACCGATGGAAGATTATGAATGGCAAAGTTGAATTAGTTGTTTCTGAATACTACTATACAATTAGATGGAGTGATTTTAGGAGACCAATGGATGTTAATGAATATTTTTGACACATTCAAAGAATACAATTAATTACATGGATGCAATAGTTTTGGGACAGTAGTAAGGATAAAACAAGAATATTAATTACATGGAGGTATAATAAATACTCAAGAATTGGTAGGAATGCAGTGTATATACATGAATAATGTATAGACATCACTGGCACTCTATAAAGATCTATATTTATTTGTGTCCTACCATCTGCATGTCAATCTGTACGTATTTTGTCAACCCCTGGGGCTCGATCTCAGGTGCTAGAAATGCTTGTCAGCTCAATATGCCCCTGGCTGGCGTGCTGACACTCACCCATTCATGAATTGGGACTTACAGTCTGTGAGTTCTAATGCCAGCAATCACAAAAATTGAATCGTGGAGTAAGAATCCCATGGTGACACATGTTTTCTGATTCTTTGAAAGTCCTGGGTGTAAGGTATGAAGTTTCATACATAGGCAAATCTATATCTTATGTAATATATGTAGTAAATATTTCATGTGTAATAACAGTCAATAAAATAAATGGTAAATAAATTAATAAAACAAAAAAATAAAATGAATAACTACACTAAGTGCAATATGTGGTCAACATATGGGGCTCGATCTCAGGGCCTGGGAACTGCCTGGCAGCTGAATTGGCTAGAGGCTTCTGTGCTGACAGTCACCCATTCAGGAATTGAGCCTTCTAGGCCCTGAATTTAGATCCCAGTACTGCAAAAAATGTAATCGAGGAGGAAGAAGCCGAGCATGACACGTTTCCTTTTTCTTTGAAAGTGCTCAGTGACAGGATGTATAATTCAGATGCAAATACATATGCTATGTAATAGGATGTCATAAATGTAAAAAAACGTCATTGGTGGAAGAATTGTCACTACAATAAATGAAAAACAGATTGAATTAGTAGTGAATCATTCTAGGATAAAATTAGACACACTAATTATAGGACGTGGATTAAGTTTAATATTTTATTTAGCATTAATAGAATAAAATTGCATGGAAACATAAATACCTAATAATTGATAGTAACACATGATGCATAATTTAATTATATAGACATCTGTCGCATTCTATAAAATATGTAATTTATGTAGAGATGTATGTACATATAATTTTAATTAATGCTTTATTAATTGTTAAATGAGACACATGATTAAATGGAGACATAACTTAATACCTAAAAATTGGTAGTAATATTATCTATAAATTAGTAATGTACAGACATCTTTTGTGTATATAAAATTATATACAACAACCTCTATATATTTATAACTCTTTCACTCCTGGGGTTCGTTGGCTGATTGCTTGACTAGTAAGCATGAAGCCCTGGGTTCGAGCCCTCAGTGCCACATAAAAAGAAAACCTAGAAAATCTGCTGTCTTTCAATCAACTGAGTACTAGCCTTGAACACAAATGCTTAGGGACAGTGTCAAAGCCCTTACTCAAGTCCCAGGACTGCCAAAAAAAAAAGGTAGAATATACTCACTGCAACTATAGAAGGACAGGACATCAAATACCTCATCACAGAGAAAGCTAGGAGTCTGGTCCTGACAGCTGTCACCTAACCTGATTTAGCCAGATGTAAACTGCTGTAACCCAGCTCCATGGGTTACCCCCATCATCCTGGCTTATCCTGGCTTACCCCGGACATCTTGGTTGCTTGGGGGCTTTAAATCCTGGCAGGAAGTCTGCTAGAATCTTTGAAATATGGCTTGAAATGGTAGAGCACTAGCCTTGAGCAAATGTTATTAGAACATTCTCCCCATGTTTTGAGCTCAAGCCCCAAAAGTAACCTCCCTCAAAATAAAAACACCCCACCAAACCATTAGATATTAAATGTTCCTCAAAGAATGTGAAACCACCTTAATTCTAATGATAGCTTGTGGAACAGAGCTTTGTGCTGAGTCTTTTAGAGGGTGATCTGTGCTGAGTCCTGCACATGCCATGGTGCTATGTGTTGAGTCCTTCACAAGGTGGAGTGTGCTGAGTCCTGCATTGGGTGCTAGCTGCTGAGACTTTCACAGGATGCTGTTTGCTGAGTCATGCAAATAGTGCCATGTGCTGTGTCTTTCACAGGGTGCATTCTTTCAACTTGTCCTTGTAAGAGCTCCGCAACTGAGATGATTATGCAGACAAGAATATTGAGGCTCAGATAGGTCCCCAATGCAAGGACAAATTATGTATTACTAAAGACTAGTGAGTTGTCTGCTGCAGACAATTGTTTTGTTTTGTATTTTCCCAGCCATGAACCTTGAACTAGGGGCCTAGGCACTGACCCTTACCTCTTGGGTTCATGGCTAGCACTCCACCATGTGGAGCCAAGGAGCCCTTTGCACCAGAAGCCATGGCCTAGGGGTCTATAGCTGAGGTCTGTCATCCTTCCTTCTCAGGATGCTGAGATCTGAGGATCTGTGTTCCAAACTATCCCAGGCAAAAAGGTCCCATGAGACTATCTCCAATTCACCACTAAGAAACCTGAAGTGGAAGCTGTGTGCTTGACACTCATGTTTGTCATCCTAGCTACTCAGGAGGATGAGATCTGAGGATCATGGTTCAAAGCTAGCCTCGGCAAGAAAGTCCTTGAGACATTTTGCTCCAATGCCCCACCAGAAAAGCTGAAATGGCGCTTTGGCTCAAGTAGTAGAGCACAAGACTTGAGCTGAAGAGCTCAAGGACAGCACCCATGCCTAGACATCAACTTCTACAACAATAAAAAATGACAGAAAGAAACTAACAAACCTGAAATAGAGGGCTGGGAATGTGCCTTAGGGGTAGAGTGCATTGCATATATGAAACCCTGGGTTTGATTTCTCAGGACCATATTAAAAAAAAAAAAAAGCCTGAAGTTGTTCTGTGGCTCAAGTAGGAGAGGGCTATCCTTGTACAAGAGAATCTAAGTACAGTGCTCAAGTCCGGAGTTCAACTTCCAAGAATGGTGTATGGGTACACACGCATGCGCGCTCGCACACACACACACACACACACACACACACACACACACATGCACACAGACTAGGAGTGATGCTGTTACACAAAATGGTAAGATACCGGGCTTCTTCACTGAGATCATGGTCAGCACCTTAGCCCCGTGTCCCCAAAAGCTAGCCACCCAGGGCCCAACTAGGAGAGGTCAAATGTTTCAAAACCTGATGAGATTCACCAGCCCTAGAAGAAGCTTTGTGATATCAGATATGTGCTTGGAATTCCCAAGCTTGCGAAAACCTAGGAGAGGCATCATAGGCCCAACATTGCCCTCAATGAAACATTTCATGAGCTTCAGTGCCCTAGTGGTCTGCTAGAAGGACTTTTGAATTATATTGAGAACTTTATCTGAACACTGGTATATAGTCTCACAAAGGCAGGATAAATGCACAGGACTTTGCCTGCCATGGGAGGTGGCACAAATGAAAGCTTCCTGTCAAAACAGAGCACTGGGGAGAGAGATAGTTGCGAGTACATAGTGACTTTTCTCTCCTGACCTTCGGAGCCCGCCTGCACTCCTCCTCACTATCTGACCCGGATGGAATTGTTTGTTACACAGCAGTACAGGAATGAGGCCTTTTTTCTGCCTGTCCAGGAAATAAGAGAGATTTCGTCCACAAGGCCTGGGATGCAGAGAAACCCACAGGTAATACTGGGACCAGTGAAGAGAGCCCTGGAACATGCAGTGTCATGAAAGCAGGCTCTGTTATGAAATCATTTTATTGAATACAAATTTCCTAGCTTGGTGCCGTTCATCATAGCTACTCTGGAGCTTCACCTATAGGAATACGTCCATACATACACAAAGATATGGAGGTACAGGCTCTTTGACAGGGCAGTTCCTGGGGTTGAACTATGAGTCTAGGAATTGTCCCTGAGCTCTTTTTGCTCAAGGATAGTGCATTAACCTTGAATCACAGCCCCACTTTGTTTTTTTCTGTGATCTCTTAGAAATAAGAGTGTCATGGACTTTCCTATGCTGGCTGGATTCAAACTAAGATTCTCTACATCTCATCCTCCTAAGGAGCTGGAATTACAGTCAGCAGCCACTGGTACCTTCTTTCTTCTTCATTTTTAATTCTGGACAATCTGACTTCTTAACAGGGTCATTCCAATGTCTTGAATTTATAAGTTAACTACCCAATGATCTTTATGGCTGTTTTCACTGAGAAGGATTTTCTCGCCTCATCTTCCCCTCTGGTCACAGGTTTGAAGCCAAAAGTGAGAAATGAGTGTCACAGGAATTGGGAGAAAATACCCGCAGGACATGCCAGTTCTGTCACTTAGCATTGAGCTGCAGTGAATTTACTGTCTCAGGATGAGAGGACTGAAAGCTGCAATGATTCTCATAATGTCTGCAATATTCCTTTTGCCAATAAAATGATCTAATAATTATGAGTGTTTTGTGTCTGCAACCTTAAGTAACTAGAACACACTAGAAGCATCTTCATGTATCTCTTTTCCTCTAGTGCCTCTCGAGATTTACAATAAGGTTTTGTGTGGAGCAGCTCCTCTGTGTATCCTTGAGAAACGCTGCTTGAAGCCTCTTTGGAAAATCGCCATTCAAAGTCAGCCTGAGCAGGAAGTCTGTGAGACTCTTATTTCCAAGAAACCACCAGAAAACTAGAAGTGGAGCAGTGGTCCAGAGGGAAGAGTTCCAGCTTTGAGAGAGAAAGCCAAGCAGGAAAAACAGGCTAGAACAGGCAGGAAAGCCTTGGAGGTGTTTATGTCCAATTAATGACCAGATGGCTGGAAGTGGAGCAGTGGTGGCGGTAGCACCTCAGCCTTGGGAAAAACAGCCAAGGAAAGCATCGGGCCCTGAGTTTAAGCCCTGGTATGACCACAAAATATTTTCAAAAAGAGAAGGCCAAGTTTATTTATCAACGCCCTACCTACTTATGTGTGTATATTACCTCCCTGAGTGCAAACAGAGTGTATGCAATGCTTCTTCCTTTATTTACTCATTCATTTTTTCAAATATGCTCCTAGTGCATACAGCACCATTTTCTTCATTTCAGACCCATGGCTTTTCTCTTCCAGGTTTCCAGTCCTGTGTCATTATATGATCCACACTGCAGCTCTCAGCAGCCTTTATTTACATTAATTATGAGGCCAATGCAGGACCAGTCACAAATCAGGCAGGGGAAGAGAAGATCAGGTTTTGTAGAAGTAACCAGTATTCAGAAAATTAAACTAGGGCTCTTAAAATGGTAGCATACTTATGTAAAAACTACCTTTAAAGAAAATATGAAGGGGCTGGGAATGTGGATTAGTGAGTGCTTGCCTAACATGCAAAAAGCCCTGGGTATGATTCCTCAGTATCACATACAGAGAAAAAGCCAGAATTAGTGCTGTGGCTTAAGTAGTAGAGTGCTACAGACAGTGCCCAGACCTTGAGTTCAACCCAAAAACTCACAAAGAGATACCTAAGTAGGTAGGTAGGTAGATTAGATAGATAGATAGATAGATAGATAGATAGATAGATAGATAGATAGATAGATAGATAGATAGATAGATAGATAGATAGATGATAGATAGATAGAGAGAGAGAGAGAGAGATAGATAAATCTGGTCTTGGATGTCAGGAGGAAAGAAGGGAACACTTCCCATTCATGAGGCCTTCTGCAGTGTGCTAGGCCATCAGCATCACCTTCACACAATCACAGAGCAGGAAGACTGTCTCTTTTCAACTTCTAAGGTAGCCAAAGGCCCCAGAGCCACGAGGGCAGAGCTAGGCTCTAACTCAGGGGCTTGGAGACAGAAGAGAAACAGCCTTACCTCTAGTTCATCTGGGGATTTGCATTAATTAAGTGGAGAATGAAGGAAGGAGAATGGACTGGCAGAGGTAGAAGAAGGCCTTCAAATCTGACAGATGGAGAGTCAAAAACCCACTCCCTAAGATGAGAGAGCAGGGTTTTTCTACTCTGTTCCTCCCCTCTCCCCCACTCAACTGGCTCTTTATTGGTAACCTAAAGATAGCCTGAGGCTCCCTTCACCTGAAGGAGGAAGGTTAATTAGTCGTTGTTTGAAGAGGCTGATAAAAGCCTGACCCTGGTGTAACTCTAACAAATATTTCAGGTTTCCCTTCATTTCTGGTTGTTCCTGGAATGAATGAAGTGGTTTTGCAGCTCACTTCCTTGTTGAGTGTGTATATTCTGCCTCCTAATCCTGCAGGTTTAGGTCTCTGCACCTATCCTGGCTTTTGCAACTATTTTCTGTCCTTCAAATACAGCGTTGCACTGGAGTTCATCCTGCTAACAGGGCTAGCGCTTGGATCCTGAGAACTTCATTTGAACCCCAGATGGGTCATTGATGATTCTTTCCTTCTTCTATAGCTCAGGAACTCTAAGAACATTTAGAGTGCAAGTAAATTCTCATCACCAAGGGAAACACAAGAAGCTCTTGAACATCTGACCTTTCAGAAGTGGAAGTCAGAGTGTCATAGACTTCCCTGCCCTGATTGGCTTCACCCTGTGTTCCTGATACCTCAGCCTCCGGAGCTAGGGTGATGGGCATGAGCTACTGGTGCTCTGGTAGGTTCAGAAATGTAATGACATTGACAATACAAGTCAAATTCTTATAGCAAAGTGTTTGGGGAGCATATTAAGCCTTTCAACAATAGACCGTTCAGAACCCTGTAGGACACAAGGTTACAATGCTAGAGTCTGAGAGGCTGGGTATATGTATCTGCTACACTTGAACCTGGAGCTCTAACTCCAATTCTGGTGTACATCAGTGTTCATTTTCCAGAGAATGTTCTTCTAATTAGTAAATAGGAAAAATACTTTGATTAACCCTCACTTTTTTCCAGGTGTCTGTCTCAAACTCAAGCCTGGGCACTGTTCCTGATCCCTTCAGCTCAAGGCTAACACTCTACCATTTTATCCACAGTGCCATATGGGGTCTTTTGGTAGTTCACTGGAGATAAGAGTCTAACAGACTTTCCTTGCCTAGGTTGTCTTTGAACTGTGGTCTTCAGCTCTCAGACTACTGAGAAGCTAGGGTTCCAGGTGTGAGCCACTGTCATCTGGCCTATTGTTTTTGACACTTGTGGGGCTTTATCTTAGGGCCTGGGTACTGTCTCTGAGCTTCTTTTTCTCAAGTCTAGCCACTTGAGCCTCTCCACAGTTTCTGCCTTTTTCTGAGTATGTGGCACTGAGGATTCAAACCCTGTCATTCATGCATGTTGAGCAAGCTCTTTACCACTAAGCCACATTTCTACCCCACCCTTCCAATTTTATCCCTCATCTGCCTATCCTCAAGAAAAGGTTTCTGAATATAAACATTATAAAGAATTCCCAATGGGAAGATGTCCAAAGATAAGACAAAGCTCATACTTGGGGCAGACTTTAAACATGTGAAGACTGTGACAAATGCTTCCATATAATTATGTACTGTGTTTCAACACTTAATAAAATATTAATGATAAATGAGTCAATATCCTAAATTATTGTGTTTAATTTTATAATATATGTGAAAAATGTAAAAAACATTATGTGTATAATAATACTAAATACAATAATCAATAAATGAATCAAAGAAAAATAAAATACAAAATCAATAATAAAAATCATAATATGAAATTAACATACATATGTAAGTATACATCATATATTACATATGTATAGAAATATTTTTTCTCTTGCAGGACCTTCATTCAGGACATGGGAATTCTAGCCTGAATTTCTTTTCCTCAAGGACAGTGAGCTCTGCCTTCACCCATGCTGCAAAAGAGTTACCTGGATGGTGAGCTCAAATCCTAGCAATGGCAGAAATACTGGGCCCAGTTCGAAGGCAGTGATTTAGTTTTTTATTAATGGAAACAGTTATGTTTTTTCAGTTCCATACTGAACATTTAAAAAAAGCAGTGCAGAATTTTGTACAGCTATTCAGACATCCTTCTCTGAGTGCTTCTCTGAGAATTACATTGTTTCTCTTTTTTTGTATGTTTTTTATTGTAAACATATTGTACAGAAGGGTTAAGTTTACAGGGGCAAGGTAATGAGTACATTTTTTGTTGAGCATTGTTACCTCCTTCTTTTTTTTCCCCCTACCATCTCTTCCCTCCCATCTCCACAACTACGTCCCCTGCTTAGGTCAGTGACGTAGTTTTCCATTTTTGGTTGGCACAGGCTTTGAACTCATGTAGTGGCAACTCTTCCCTCACATTGCTAAAGATTTACCAAGACCCTGATTTTAAATCCCAGGCTAGGAAAGAAAACTGGCAGAAATTCCAAACCAGGGAGCTTTACTTTTTAAAATTTAGTTAAATGATTAATTAATTAATTACTTATTTTTTGGCAAAACATGGGGCTTGAAGTCAGGTCGTGGAAACTCTGCCTCAACTTGGATCTCCCTAGGCTGGGGTGCAGTCTCCAGACCCATAGCCGATCCTGAGATCCTAGGCCCAGAGGGATTTTAGGAAGAAAAAAAAAGCTGGAAAGCACAAAAGTGGTGAGGTGCAGAGTGCTGAGGTTTTACAATTTTTTTCTTTGCATGTTGACCATCCTAGGTCTGAATGATATGCCTGCAAAGTAGACTTGACCTGCCATTGCTGATGGCTGGTGGGATATCAGTGAAACCATAGGCCAACCTGTCAACATGGCCCTGGATTCAAAGCCCAGTCCTGACACCAATGGCAGGAGATCACAAGAGACTCATTCCTATTCATAGGAATACTGATTGAAAGTGTAGTTCATGCACAGGTCTAGTCTAAAATTGGATGCAATAATCGTAGAATGCTGATTGATCTTAATTAATAGTTTATTAATCATGAAAAGAATAATATTCCTTCAATGGTGGTATAATAAATATCTAAGATTTGGTAGGAAACTTGTAGGTATCATTTAATCATAGATAGACAGCCCTGGCACTCTTTACCAATATATATTTATATATCTGCCTATCCATGTATCACTGTTTTGGCCAAACCAGGTGGTTCCCAGCCAACTGACAGCCTCATTGGCTAAAGGCTGCCATGTTCAAACTCACTCATTCTTGAATTGAGCCTGCTAGGCACTGAGTTCAGATCCTAGCACTGCCAGGCTTGATGGTGAACACATCTAAAATCTAGATGCCTTGTGATAGGATGTAAACAATGTAATAAATGGTATATGTATCATCAGAGTCAATAAAATAAATGGTAAATATATTGAATAAAACAAGAAATAAAATGATTGACCACAGCAAACACAATATGGACTGAACATCTGTACAGAATTACAAATCCTAATTTTAAAATGTATGTAAGATGAACTTTTCCAGATCTGAGGCTTGAATTCAGCCACCCTACAAGGAGGGAATGGCGGAATACCCTGAGATACTCGTTTCTGAACCTAGGAGGAGTCATGAAAGGCGATCGATCTCATCCCTGAATGAGTAGTTTCTGCATGATGCGAGTAGGAAATGATGGGCAAGACTCATGGAGTATTGATTATTTGTAAAGAAGAGTTGATGAAGCATGACAATTATCACCAGAGTCATGAAATGGAGGCATCCAGAAAGATCCAAGAAACTGTAGTCACACAGAATGGATTCCATTACAGGTCACCATCTCTCCTACTCTACACAAATATGTACTTATTTGCATACTAAATTCAGCTTATGAAAGGATGACTATTATGTTCCCCAGTTTCCGCCCGCTGGGGGGCCTCAATCTCAGGTCCTGGGAATGGCCTAGGTCCTTCGTGGCTCACAGGTTGTTGTGCTCATGTGGACCCATTTGCCAATTGGGCCTGCTAGGTCCCGAGTTCAGATCCCAGCCCTGCCAAAAGATTCATCTTGATGTCAAAAGCCAATCGTTGCACCTGTTTTTCTTTCCTGTGCAAGTCTTGGGTCTCAGCTAGGATGGAGAATAAATGGGCCACCCTGTGGATATGGGAATAAGTTGTTATCCATGTCAGTCCAGGTATACTTGTCATCATATACTCAAGAAAATACACAATATGTCCATGAATAGCATACAAAATAAAGAGAATAACTACACTCAATGCACGATGAAGTCCACACACGGATGTGAACATACATCCCTTGTTTCAATGATGCATGGAGGACTATTGAGGCCTCCCTGGGGCTCAATCTCAGTTCCAGGGAATGACCCAGATCCTTAGTGGCTCACAGTCTGGTGTGATCAGGTGAACCCATTGGGCAGTTGGCCCTCCTAGGCTCTGAGTTCAAATCGCAGCACTGCCAAAAGTTCACCCTGATGTGAGATGCCAGTTGTTGCATCTGTTTTCCTAGGCTGTGCAAGTTCTGTGTATCAGCTAGGATGGAGAATGTACAGGCAAGTCTATACTCATAGGAATAGGTTGTCATCCAGTTCACCAGAGTTATATCTGTCATCCTATACTCAAGAAAATGCACAATACATCAATGAATAAGACACAAAATAAAGAGAATGACTACACTGAACATAAGATGCCGTTCACCAATGTTTAGAAATATAGATCCTCTGTTGAGGATCTATATGAATTTATGGCTATATTGGCCCCCACCAGGGCTGGATCTCAGGTCCTGGGAATAGCCTAGCTCCTTAGTGGCTCACAGGCTGGTGTTCTCAACATGTCCCTTTCACTGATTGGGCCTGCTGGACCTTGAGTTCAAATCCCAGCACTGCCAAAATATTCAACCTGATGTGAGAATCCAATTGAACCACCTTTTTTCCTGTCCTGCGAAAGGCCTGGATCTCAGGGCAGATGGAGAATGCTATATAGGCAACTCTATAGACATGGAAATAGGCTGTCATCCATGTCAACACAGTTATATCTGTCACCATACTCAATAAAATACACAATACATCCATGAATAAGACACAAATTAAAAAGAATAACTACAATGAACTTAAGATGCATACCACTACTGTAGGTAAAGAGAGATCTTATGTTTTAAAAAGGTGGGCTTATCATTTTGTCCAGTGCTGGGCCTTCAAATCAGGCCCTGGACCAGGCCTGACATTCTAGTCTTCAAGGATGGTGAGCTTCAATCCTCCCACAGTGCAACAGAGCTACCCAGACCTGAGTTCAAATCCCAGCACTGACAAAAGATTCATTCTGATGTCAGAAGCTAGTTGTTGCACACGTTTTACTCTCCTGTGAAAGAAGAGGATAGAGAATGCATAGGCAACCCTATAACCATGGGAACAGGTTGTCGTCCATGTCAGCACAGTTATACCTGTCACTATACTTAGTAAAATAAACAATACCTCCATGAATTAGAGACAAAATAAGGAGAAGTGCACCAAACACAAGATGCTGTCCACACATGTGGACACACATGTCCACACATTGATCCTATGTTTATATTATGAACTTATGAAATTATGAACTTATAGTGGACCACCCTGGGGATCAAAGTCAGATCCTGGGAATGACCTAGCTCCTTGGTTGCTCACAGGTTGGTGTGTTCACCTTGATTTATTGGCCAATTGGTCCTTCTAGGCCTTGAGTTCAGATCCCAGCAATATTAACAAGTGGATCGTCGAGTAAGAAGCCGAGTGTGAAACTTGTTTTCCTTTTCTCTGAGAATTCTAGGTGTCAAGAATGATGCAGTACATTTCTACAAACCTAGTGCTCTGTGATAGGATGTCATCAATGTAATAAACGAAATGGGTTTCATATAGTAAAATCAATGATAAATAAATGAATAAAAAAAATACAAGGAATAACCACACCAAACATATATGGACTGAACATCTATAGGTAAGTATAAAACCTATCTTTACAATGTATTTAAATAGTATGTTTTCCAGGGATGGGGCTTGAATTCAGGACTAGTGAACAGGCTTGACTTTCTTATCCTCAAGTACCATGATCTTCCCCTTCATCCACATTGCTGCAGATTTACCCAGATCCTTAGTTCAAATCCAACACCTGGCAGAATAAATAGCGGGAATTGCGAGCCAGGGAGCTAATTTTTTTAAAACTTTTTCTCAGCACTGGGCTTGAACTCAGGTCAGCTTCGATCACCCTAGGCTGGGTTGCAGCCACTGGACTCACAGCTCTTCCTGGGATCCTCGACCACCAGGCCTTGCAAGGAAAACAATGTACAGAAAAACTGTGGCCTTTTTAGGTTTTCTTCCTTTGCACATGACCCTCCTGAGTCTGAATTATACTGTTGCAAAGAGTACTTCACCTTGCATTGCTGAAGGCTGGCAGACTATTGGGGAAGCCATAGGCCCACGTGGCACTATAGGCCCTGACCAACCAATGGCAGGAGATACTAAGAAACAGGTTTCCAACCATAGGAATAACAATGGAATGTTGTCAATGTCACAGAATGAGTTGTTCGTGAATAGTGCTCCTATAAAATTAGACAGCATGATTTCAGGAGGCTGATGATTTTATTTAATATTTATGAAGCATTAAAAGATTATTATTACTTACAGGAACACAATAATTTCAGGACACTGATTTCCTTTAAGAAAGAAAACAATTACATTACTTATATGTACACATAATAAATACCGAAGAATTGGTAGGAATGTAGTCTATATAACTAAATAATGTATAGACATCTCCGACACTCTATAAAGATATATATTTATTAGCTTACTGCCATCTACATGTCAATATGTTCTTATTTTGTTAACTCCTGGGTTCAATCTCAGGTCCTGGGAACAGTCTGTCAGCTCAATTTGCCCCAGGAGGGCATGCTGACACCCACCCATTCATGAATTTGGCCTTGTAGGCCATGAGTTCAGATGCCAGCATTCCCAAACAATGAATTGTTGAGTAATAAGCTGATGGTAACACATGTTTTCCTTTTCTGTGAATGTCCTGGATGTCAGGTATGAAGGGGAGTATATATGCAGACCTATATCCTTATGTAATCAATGTTCTATGTGCCATAATAGTCAATAAAATAAACGGTCAATACATGAACAAAACAAAAAATAAAATAACTACACTGAATGCAATATAGTCAACATATGTATGTAAATATAAATCATATATGTATAGGATGTTTTCTAGTGCTGAGGATCGATATCAGGCCTAAGGAACAGACGTGAATTTCTTGACATCAAGGAGGCAAACTTCCACTTCCCACACAGTGCAACATAGTTACCAGACCATGAGTTCAAATCCTAGTCCTGGCCGAAAAATAATAGAACCTTTATAGTATGTGTGGCCCAATTCTTAGGTATTTCATTATGTCTCCATTTTATGAATGTGATTGTTTAAATGCTTAATAAAGTATTAACTAAAATTGATTAGTGTCCTATAATATAATTGTGTATAATTTTATCATTGAATCATTCAAGAACTGCCCATTCAATCATGACATACATAATATTCCATTGGGTATCATATAGATAGGAACAAGTTTCTTAGGATCTCCTGCCATTTGGAGGTGGCAGGATCAGGATTCGAACTGTGGGCTCCAGCTCCCACCACTTCACAGTGAGAATAGTGTACTCACCATTCTGTCCAAGAACATCAGCAAGACCAATGATTAGGCAGGCACCAGTGGCTCTCAGCAGTCCTCCTTGATACTTACAAGGCTGTGAAAGGAGGATCATGGTCAAAGTCACCCAAGCCAAGAAAGTCCTTGAGACCCCTTTCCAACTTCAGTGCCAACATATCAAGTGTGGAGGAAAAACCAGCCTTGAACAAAAGCAGCTCACAGACTGTGTCCAGATCTTGAGTTCAAGGTCCAGGACTGGCAACAAACACACATACAAAACAATCTGTGCAGCCATCCAGCTAAAGCAGTTTACCCTCTTGTCCCCAACTGCATTGGACAGAGTTCCCTGGGAAAAAGGCTAGGGGAGCCGCTGTCATCTTGCTCTTCCCATATTGCTTGCATCACAGGATTCCGGCCACACCCCCATTCTTTCATGTTCCTTTCTGACCAATGGGATACAAGAATGGTGCCCACGCCCACATTCCATGCTGCTGAGTAGCACTGGGATTCCCTCTGTTTGTTTACAATACTACCAGAAGTTGAGGAAGGTAGAGGTGGTTGAGTGATCAGCAGGAGACTCTAGGAGAGTTTGAAGTATAGTAGGAAATTGATGCTCCCACCAGCGCCACTGCTCCCTTCCCCCTTCTTGTGGTGCTGGGTTTCAAACCTCAGGCAATGGCGCACTGCCAGCAGGCATAAGGCCCCAACCAGGTCCCTGCCCCTGGTCCTCTGTTCTGGGCCCATGTGTCCACAATGCCACCGCCATCGCTGCTCTTCCCACCTGGAACAGCTGCCAACAGCTTCTCTGAGCAGCACAGGCGAGTGGCTGCCCCAAAACCACCCCTGCCCCTGGTCAGACACTCAACTGGGGGCACCATGACTCCCTGCTTGTTTCCTCTCCCTGGCTCTGAGGAGCCACCTTTCTGTCTTGGGCATTTCTGAGAAAGAGGCTCAATAGAGACTCAGGCTGTGCTGGATTGGGGTCCTCCTATCTGTGACAGGTATGCTCCACCAAGCATGGTCCTCTGTAGTTGGGATGGTAGACATGTAGCACCATGCTCAGTTATTGGTTTAGATAGACTATCCCAAACTTTTAGTCCATGCCAGCAGATTCTTGACCACACGTGAAACTCTGGATAGTGCCGAAAGCATCGGACCTCAGTCTCCTCACAGGACAGTTGTGAGGAAACAAGGGATTTATACAGAGGGATCTGTGGAGCATGGCTAGGCACAGAGGGAGCCTCCTTCAGATAAGGTTCTCAGCAATTCTGTGAGCATATGACAGGAAGATACCCGGAAAGCGCTCAGGTGGGGTCTGTTATTAATTGTGCAACAGGTGTGGGATTATCAAACAAAACATGGCTCTCATCATTACCCTATCCCCTTGAGGAAGGGGATCCTTTACTATGTTGAGTTTTGCAGATGAGGAAACAGATGCACGGAGAAGCTGGGTGACCTACTTATGACCTCAAGATCACAGGAAGCACAGCCTGTCTTCTCTACCATGCTCCCTGGGACAATGGGTGCTGTTCAGTCCACTTCATGTGGTGGGAATCCACTTCTTGTCAGTAGTGGGTCTTGAACTCTAGGCCTGGGCGCTGTTCCCGAGCCCTTCAGCTCAAGGCTAGTGCTCTACCACTTGAGCTCACTTCCGGTTTTCTGGTGGTTGTTTTAAGATAAGAGTCTCACAGACGTTCCTGCCTGGACTGGCTATGAACCCTGATCCTCATATCTCAGCCTCCTGTATAGCTAGGATTAGAGTTCTGAGCCTCCGGCACCCAACTTAAGCATAATTCTGATTTTCTTTCTTCGTCTCTCTCATAGTAACTGGCTGAATGTTTTCTGGATGAGGTGGCCCAGTGTCCCTATGTGGCTGGAACCTAAGGTAGCCCTCTCATTCAGGAGGTGGGCTGTGGGTCAGGAGCTGTCTAGCTCAGACTGTTGAAACAGCTCCATGACGTAAGCCCCTCTGTGCCCTGGCTAGACCATGACGGTTATTCATTTTCCATCCAACCTTCCTGGACTTATTGTATTGTATTGTTTTTTACATCATTTTCTAGCACCTGGCCAAAATTACGATATAGCTATGGAATGAAAATGTAAAGCCATCTTAAAAAAGTCATTTAGGGCTCTGTGAATGTAGCTTCATGGTACGGTGATTGCCTAGCATGCATGAAACCCTGGGTTCAATTCCCCAGTACCACATACACAAAAAAACACTAGAAGTGATGCTGTGCCTTAAGTGGTAGAATGCTAGCCTTGAGCAAAAAAAGGAAGACAGAAAGAAAGACAGACAGACAGACAGACAGAAAGAAAGACAGACAGACAGACAGAAAGAAAGAAAGACAGGCAGACAGACAGACAGAAAGAAAGAAAGAAAGAAAGAAAGAAAGAAAGAAAGAAAGAAAGAAAGAAAGAAAGAAAGAAAGAAAGAAAGAAAGAAAGAAAAGAAAGAAAGAAAGAAAGAAAGAAAGAAAGAAAGAAAGAAAGATAGAAAGAAAGAAAGGAAGGAAGGAAGGAAGGAAGGAAGGAAGGAAGAAAGCCCTGGGTTTCCCTTATTTGCAATAACTAGTGTATGTCTGAGTCAAGCAGAAAAGATCAGATAAGTTGCTGTTAGGGAAATGAACCCTAAGATATGTATTTAAGTGTTTTTTTCTTTCATGTTATTGTTTCTAACACACTTATGAAATTTTTTCTTTGTTGTTTTGTATGTCCCTCACCCAGAGTATAATCCTTGCTTTCACTGTACTTGATAATGGTATAATTTGTGGAGAGGAAGGGAAAAAACACATCATTTAAATAGGGATACAGGTGGACCCATTGCAACAATGCGATGTACAAGTCGTTATGTCAAAAACAAACTTTACAACTTTTGTGGGGGGGGGGGTGGGAAGGAGGATTGGTTCTGGGGGCAGGTGGAGGATGGGAGGGGGTGGGAAGAGGAACCAAAGGAGGAGGATACTATGCTTGATAAGAAATGTACTCATCTTGCCCATGTAATTGTAACCCCTCTGTACAGTATTTTCACAATATAAAAAGAAAAAAATTAGTAAATGCAAAATAAAGGATACATACTTTGAATATACAATTGCTCCTTCCAAACTGACACCGGACAATAGTCCCTAATTCATGTATTTTACTTATAATACTGTGTTGAAAAAAAAGTTTTTGTCATTAGGTCACAGCAATTAATGCCAGGAATGTGCTTAGATGTCAGGTGAAGATTAATTCTGGAAATTCAAAGATTCCAGGATTTTGTGTGGTCACTGCTAATCACAAAGAGAAGGGTAATCTAAGTGACATTTGGAAAACTTTTTGGTCAGTGACCGCAACAAAATTGCAGAGGCTAATTAACTGTTGTGACACAAGAGAAAAAATAACACCAGATCAAAGGAATAAATGATAGTAACTAAGGTATACCAGAAATTGTTCTAGAAAACAATTTTGGTTATTGAAGAACTAGTTTTCAACTAGGCTTATTCCTCATTGCCTTTAGCATTCTAAATCTCTTAGGCTAGTTCTTAATCTCTGTTATAAATGTATTGATCTCTATGCTGTTCTTTCATACTCGATATCCTTTGCTTTCTAAAATCTGTCTTTCTATATTTCTCTATGAACATTTCCTGATACTAAATACACCTATATAGATGGTAGAGGATGCTAATGGAGGGTCCCATAGCTAATGAGTCATTAATGTAACAGAATGGAAAAGGAGGACATACTTATTGCTACCTCAAATTTTCTGAAAAGATGCAATGGCATCATTTGGTTCAAATTTCCATTGTTTGTCTACATAGTGTCATTCAGTGCACATAAATGCAAATATGAGCCAGGTGCTGGTGGTTCACGCCTGTAATACTAGCTACTCAGGATGTTGAGACCAGAGGATTGTGGTTGAAAGCCAGCCTGGTCAGGAAAGCCCATGAGACCCTTATCTTCAATTAAACACCAGAAACCCGGAAGTGGTGCTGTAGCAAAAGTAGTAGAGCACTCAACTTGACCTGAAGAGCTGAGGGACAACGCCCAGGATCAGAGTTCAAGCCCCACAACCAAAAAATAAAGTGAAATATGCCTTTTTTTCCCCCAAAGGAATGACAAGATTAATAATCTTCCTATGCAGAAAAATAAATTCCAAAATGATTTAATGCGCCTACTTTTGCTGAATTATTTACTTTATGGCTTCTTTGCTGGACATATTCTCTACTTTTAAAAATTGTCAAATATTAGCTTTACAAAAAACTTCATCAAATATTAGTTGTTTCAAAAGAGAAGTCTATTCAGTTGATGTCACTTAGCTTTCTTACTATCTTAGTTCAAAGCTAACCCAGGCAAGATAGTCTGTCAAACTCATTTCTAATTAAACACCAAAAAAGCACAAGTAGAGTTTCGGCTCAAGCAGTTGAGTACTAGCTTTGGGGGCAGGTGGGCAGGAAAGAAAACTGTTCAGGGACAGGGTCCAGCATCTGGGTTCAAGCCCCAGAACCAGCACAAACTAAACAAGCAAACAAAAAACCCAGATATTTCTTTGGGACCCTCCTTAAAGGAGTACTCATTTGACAAGAGGCTCCTTTTGGTGATCATACTCACTGGATCCTGCTTTTTTGGAATCCTTCTTGGTCTAGAGAACTCAGGACCAGACTAAAGAAATTGATAACTGACTCCTGCAAATAGAGATTCATCTCAGGGGTGAAATATCCATCCATGTTCTATGATGGCTTTCAAATGGCACATTATTTCTTTTTGTAATACTCTCAACTATAACTTTACAGAAAAGTTTTATATGAGAAAAGAACATACTTGAAAAAGTCCAGGACAGAGTCTCCTTCAAGCCTTGTGATTCTTTTCTTGTACAGTAAAAAGGAAAGCACAAGTTAACTTGAACTTTGTCATTCCTCTATGTTCCATTCCTCTCCTGGGATCACTTTCCATATCCATTTACCTTTATTTCCAGTAACAATCGATGGTGCTGCTTGAGGTATAATGAATGTTTTCTGGCTTCACAGAAATAACACAAGGACACCTCTGGACCTTAGGTAACACGTGTTTCAGAGAAAACTTAGTAAAGAGAACATATGAAATTTATATTGCTTATAAATATATTATCCATGAGTATATTGAGTTCAATCTTTGTAAGGTCTCTGTAAATTAAAGTGAATTTTAAATGGAAAGAAGGTTCTCAGATCATTCTTTTTGTGAGTGTATGTACAGCACATTATTTCCCAAGTGTATATGAGTTAACAGTAAGGGAAACTATAGCAATAATAGGAGAAAGAGAAATTCTGTGTTAAAGTATATGGGTTCAATACACTATAGAAGACTCTACAAATAAGACAACATTGAAACAATAAAGCCAAGTCCCGTATGTAGATTTATGGGAGTGATATAGAGAAAGCATTACTCCTAGGTGGAACACGCAGTATGAGGCCACTCTCTTTCTAAATCACGCTTGCTAATCACACAACTATGTAGAAAGTAGAATGGAAGTATAATTCTGGTTCCAATGCAAGTCAGATATAAGAGCCTGGACTTAACTGGAAAAAAATCCATCTTGAGAGAATAGGGCTTATACTAGCACTGAACTGCTGGCTAAGATGATATTTCTTTTTCTTTCCTTATATATTTATTGTTGTTGGTGGTGGTCTTGGCACTTGAACTCTGGGCCTTGGCACTGTTCCTCTGCTATTCAGCTCACGGCTAATGCTCTACCACTTGATCCACAGTGCCACTTCCAGTTTTCTTGTAGTTAATTGAAGAAAAGTGTCTCCGGAACATTCCTACCCGGGCTGGCTTTGAACCCCCATCCTCAGATCTCACCACCAATGAGCTTACGATCACATTTCTAACAGTGTACACTCAGGGTATGTAATGGGTATATTCATCTATCTTTATATGAATTCTAGAGTTACAAACCTGGGCTACAGCATAGACTTACACTCACAAAAATGTTTATAGCTTAAAAGTTGATACTCCTGGAGAAATAAAACCTAAGAATGTAAAGGAGTCTGCATAGTTCAGTTTGCATCCAGCTAGGGTAGAGCAGTCTTTGCAACAGTACCTGTAATTGAGGAGCCAAAAGCTGGATTTGAAGAATGGCTCAGGTGATGGAATACCAGTCATGAGCAAGATTGATGAATAAGAGATTGAGGCTTTTGCATACATACATACAAACATACACATACACACTGAGGCACTTATATGTGCACACACAAAACACAAATGAAATGACTCTCATAATATGTAGAAAAGTTATAAAACAATAGAAAATATGTCCTAAGTAAGACTAGAATCATCTGATAATTTTTAATATTAGAAAGTCCTCAAGTTACTTTTTTCAAAAATGTTTGAGAATATTACATAGGTAGGGACCAGAGATATTAAGAGAGTCAAGTAATCATTATTAAAGGTATCGGACACATTGAGGAATGAATCAGAGACCCCGCAGGTGCATCTGAAAATGTTCATATCCTGTGTCAAATGTTAGAAAATGTTTGAAAATAGTACAGGAACAGTCTGAGCAGTGTAGTGGGTAATATCACTGGAGAAATTCAGAATTTCTAATCTGTATATAGATTAAATAAAACAAGAAACAATGGCAGGGCAATGTAATATAAGCCTAGAATTCTAGCACTCAGACTAAAACAGAAGATTAGAGAATGGAATTACATAGTGATACCTTCCCTGGACTAGGTAGTATAATTTTGTCTTAATAAAACAAACCAAACAAGAAAGGAATACACAGTTGGACGGTTGGGCTAATTTTGTCATTTTTTGAGAAGTCAAGTTACCTATTGAAATGCAACTCATATATAATCCTCACTTGTGTTTTAAATTCTCTCTCCATTACAGAATACTCTTAGATGCAAAATGACTCATGAATACCTTCCAAAATTTGAGAAAGTAAGTAATCATCATTCTGTTGGATTCCAAAGAAATGATGAAGGATTACAAAAGCTTAAGCCGGAGAAATAGCAAAGTTTGTCTAATGTAGGACTTTGTAAATGTTGCTAAATTAGAATTGAGATTTAAAATAAATATTTTGGTTTTGTTTGTAATTTCATATTCTATTGGGTACTACAAAATTCTTTTCTTTTTTTGTCATTCATGTGGCCTGAACTCTGGGGCTGCACACTGTCCCTCAGCTATTCAGCTCAAGGCTAGTGCTCTACCACTTGAGCCACAGCACCACTTGCGGGTTTTTTTCTTATGTGGTGCCAAGGAATCGAACCCAGGACCTCATGCATGTAAGGCAAGCAGTCTACCACTGAGCCACCTTCCCAGCCCCCAAATTATTTTTAAATAGAGGGTTTAATTGACAAATTCACAAATGATTCTTGCAGTCTACTTGCCTAGAATATTCTTTCATGAGAGATATAATTAGAAATTAGTTAATAGATAATTCCAACAATTCATGTATAAAATGATAGTGTGAATAATGTAAACAGAGTTGCCAAGAAATGGATGATATTAATTTATAAATTTAGAAAAAGCAATTTTTTGAGGCTTTGGTATAACATAGTATGAGGAGAATAATTGTGTGACATCTTCTTTCTTCCACCTATGTAACACAGGAAGCAATTTCCTTAATTACGTGCCTCTGTATACAATGAGAAAAATGCTAGGTTTGGGGTTTGTTTTCATTTTTGTTTTTGTTTTATTGGTTTGTCCTAATGCTTGAACTCTGGGCCTGAACACTGTCTCTGAGCCTGTTTATGCTCAAGGGTTTTGCCCTACCACTTCAATCTCAGTGCCACTTCTGTCTGGCTTTTGCTGACAAGTTTATTGGAGATAAACATCTAAGGAACCTTCCTGCCTGGGTGGGCTTTGAACTGTAACATTGCGCTCTTAGCATCCTGAATATCTATGGTAGTTAAAAAAGTATAAATATGAATAATATTTGCAAATGTTCTGATCTCAAGAATACCAGTGGGGGAAAATGATGCAACCCAGTTTATTGTGGTATTCTTTCGAGAACATGGAAGGCATCACATTAGCAGAGGTGTAGTATTTTTTCACAATAGACATAAGCTATTCGTGATGTAAGTTAAGGGAACTTTGAGGTGCACCCTACACCTTGGAAACTGTTGGGCTAGGATGACTTTATGGCATAAATCTTCGGATTAATGGTCATAGAAATAATAGCTTACTCTGATAAACAATTGCTTACTCTTGAAGAATTGATTATTACAGATGCCTCATAGGTTTATCCTTTACTAGAATGTGGCTATTTTTCTGTTTACTTCTCAATCTGTAGCAACCCATTGGAATATGAATCTATTGCAGAATTACATAACATGCAAACAGGTACTGTTTTGAAGCTCTCAGGTAGGAATGTTCAGAATTTGAAAATGAGTAGTTATTAGTCATAGGAATTTTGAAGAACACATATATTCTGTCCTCTTAACAACTTACTTACTTTTAAAAGTTATGGGTTTCCATAGATTGAAACTGTTTTCTGTTTTAGTATGAGAAAGTTTAAATTTATTCTTTTTTCAAAATATTGGCAAGTATATTGTGAAAATATTGTCTAGTTAGATAACATTCAAGTTGATGGCCCTCTGATTCAAAAGGGGTAATTAATTCATATTTAATGCCAAAGAGTATTGATTTTTAAAAGTTACTAAAATAATAATATCTACTATACCAATACAGTGAAATTTTATTTCATGTAGCTTATTTATTTAATTTAATTTTCTTGTCAAAGTTATGTATAGTGGAGTTACAGAAATTGTAAGGTAGTGAATACATAATTTTTCAAACTTGTTATCCCCTTTCTCATTTTTCTCACAGTTTTCCTTCACCACAATACCCCTCACAAGTTGTAATGTACATTTCCATCATATTGTCTTGTGAGCATTTCTATTGCATTGGTTTGCCCTTTGTCTTGTTTCTCGCCACTTTGTTGTTCCTATTCCTTTCCCTAATTAAGGTAAATGTATACCAATACACAGGGTATCAAAATCAAATACAGCAGGGAATAAACCATAGGGAAAAATGCCAAAAGAAAATAGAAATCACATAGTACATTAAAAACAACAACCGCAAATAAAAATCTCTGTTTCCATATCTTGGATTTCATTTTGCTTAGCATCAGCATATATGGTCATATATATAGCATAACAAAGGCCCTGGAAAATAATAGTTGCATGGACATGATATCATGAAAACAACATGTTAACTATTTTTGATGGTAAAGGTGGAATTAGGATTCTGTTAAAGGAATTTCAAAAGAGTTTTAAAGTTATGACAGGTAAATTTTAATTATTCAAACTTTTTAACAAGTTAGCCTATTAAAAATTTTTTTAAACTGCCTGGGAGAATAGGCTTTCATGCAAAGAAATCCATGGAGACTTAGCTCAGAGGGAGCAATGTGGGTGAAGATGGCTTTTTCACACTAAACAAAAAAACCTCACAAACCTTGCTGTAAATCCTGTAGGTAACCTTGAGAATTGTCCTTACCCAAGAAATATACTCTTACTGTGTGAAACAAGGTTGTAGTGGAATTTAAATTCAAAGTTCTTTAAAAAAAGACATCAAAATTGTGATTTGACCTTTACTTACCAAACAGTAATCCTCTGAAAAAGATAATTGGGGTCAAACTATTTAGGGAGAAAGTGCCCTCTACAATGAAAGAAGGTATTGGGTTTACACTTTTCTGTTTATAATACTTTCTACAATGTCTTTGCACATAAAGCACTGAAACAGAAAAAAATCTGATTGGATACTTCAAACCAATGATTTCACATTTCTAAGTGGCTCAAAAATATAATATCATTATTAACATGAGACAATGAAGACTTCTCTTATTACATGAGCCAAAAAGTTTTGGGATCAGAAAAGAAGAGCAAATGGAAAAAGTAAGAAAACAGTGTTCTTAGAAGCCCTAGCTAAGCGTATTGGCTTCGGCAGTGGAGGGAGGCCAAAACTTTTTTAAATAGATTGTCTTAATATTTTTGCTACCTAAAGTGGTTTTACAGAGCCTATTTGGCTCACTTCAATGCACACTAGATCGAATGAAGACATAAAAATAAATTCCACATCCAAATAAAACAGTTTTAAAAGAGAAACCATGAAGACGTAGCAGTGGGGGAGGCCTTATAATCCTTCCACTTCTCTAGACTTTAAGCCAAGCAGCTGTGATTAATTGGAAATCAGGTAAGAGCTAAGAGGAGGACATTGAAATAGGACATTGAAGTATTGTCCTTTGTAACAGACACTGTCATCCAAGGTATGGGTGATTTAACTCTATTCTTCTCCATACATCTTGTTTCTTTGTTTTTTTGTTTTTTTGGGGGGTCTGGTCGTGGGGCCTGAACTCTGGGCCTGGGCGCTGCCCCTCAGCTCTTCAGCTCAAGGCTAGCACTCTACCACTTGAGCCACAGCGCCACTTTCAGCTTTTTTTCTTATGTGGTGCTGAGGAATCGAACCCAGGGCCTCGAGCATGCAAGGCAAGTACTCTACCACTGAGCCAACTTCCCAGCCCCTCGATACATCTTGTTAAGCAAATGCAAGACCAAGAGAAAAATAATCTAGTGAAGTAATTTTGCAAAGAATAACTTCACTGTTCCTGATATGGTATCTAACGAGAGTCTTAAGTGAGAAGATAAAAGTGGAGTATTCTTCGGTTTCCTCTAAGCATCTTGTTAGCAAACTATATCTTTAAGGTTAGAAGTAATTGAACCAAAAAGCGGTGGAGTACTTATTTTTGTGGGCACTTTAGACACAAGAAGACTTTCAAGGTAAAAGAACAAAAACGTATAGCTAAATATTTGTGATCACAGCTTCTTGGATTGGTTTTTTGGAGACAATGTTTTACATGAGAGTTTGTCCTCATTATCATAGATGTTGGGTTTTCGTGGCAACCAAATGCAAGAGGGAAGTTTAATGGACTCGCTTGGACAAGTAAACAGCATAATAGAAAAAATGGCAAATAATCTTTAGTGAATTACATTGACCGATTACTTTGCCAGAACAAAGAAGGAAAGACATAATTCAAAATCACTTGACTGAAAAGTATGAAAAAGAGTAGTAAAGAGAGATGAGAGAAAACATAGAGGACTGTTTTCTCTCCAATGGAGTAATGAGTTTTGATCTTGTTTCTTCCATTCTATATTCACCAGCTATCAAGTGTATCTCAGGACTGGAATATCCAGTTCAGACAAAGAGATCTCCCATTAGAAAATATTTGCTGCAGATGTAGGTGATTTATAACCTTAGACAATCTATTTAAATCTGTTCAAAATTCTCCCCTACCCCAAACTGCCCTCTTTGAACAGTTGGTTTGCTTTTCCCATACTGCCTTTGATTAACTATTTAAAATTTTGAGAGGTCATATTCATACTCTCTAGAGATTGCTGTTTGGTTGTGACATTTGTGTGTTTGGTTTTTGTTGTGTTTTTAACTGAATTTCAAAAGGTTGTGGTAGTGTGTTACAATTAAATATGTCCATGTAATTGTCCAGTGCTCCTGGATCAGAGTCACTCCTTCTATCATTCTCAACCAACCCCTTCTCCAAGATTTATTTCAGATTTACCACTTCCTTTTTCACATATGTACATTGAGTGTTCTAGTTGTACTTGCCACTTTTTAATTTTTCATTCATTCTATGTTTTTACTAATATTCTTCTCTGGTTTCAACTTCTTTATAGTCATTCTGTTAAACTGTCTGTTCATACTTTGACAGGTTTATATACATTCCATGGCATTTCAAACCTGCATATACTTGAACTGATATCAGCTTATATTTCCATAATTAATTCATCTGCAATAACAATTTGAAAGACTGGAGATGTGAAGGACCTAGACCTGATTTTATTCTTATCCATTTGGAAGATTAATCTTTAGTCAACAAGAAAGTTTAAAAATGGCTTAGAATGTTTGGCTAACTAGCAGTTTTTATAAATGGCTTTGTACAATGGTTTGTGATTATTTTATTTTACATGGGATAATATTTTCTACTACCTATAACTTTTGGGAAAAGAAGAAAACTAAAATTTATTACTGTGGAGGAATATGATAGAAATAGAAGACAGATTTTATGTTTGTCACATCTCTGATGAGTACCCATATTCAAGACTTGAAGTCATATTTCTTAAGGAAAATATCAAACAACATGATAAGGCAAATATTTGTGATCTTTTAAAATCAAAAAGAAAAAACCAAAAAGAAAAAAAAAAAAACAAAAAGAAAAAACATCTGGAAGTTGTGCTGTGGCTCAAGTGGTAGAGTGCTAGCCTTAAGCTGAAGAGCTGAGGGACAGCGCCTAGGCCACGAGATCAAGCCCCACGCCTGGACCCCCTAAAAAAATTATTTTAAAAGGAATATATTTTCAGGAGATTAAATATAGGTTACCATTGATTTGAGAATGACAACCTTTTTATACTACATAACCAAGTTTTACTGAAGTACCAGTGTTTTGAAGCACTAAGGATCTTCTCAATTAATGTTTTTCTGAATTCTATTTGACTTCTAATTCAAGTTTTCCGAGCCTTCGTAGACAAATTATGGATTTTATCCTTCCAGGAACTATTTTTTGTCCTACTTATACTGGACTGAAATCTTTCATTAATCATTAGGAGAGGGGTATTAAAGATATTCTTGTGACATTTGTGATCTTGTTCACTCATATGGGCTGGTCATCTGTAAATTGAAAGTGTGAATTACAGTAGTTTCTCTCAGATTTTGTGATCTCATCTTTCATTTTAAGTTGCCTTGCATTTCACAATTGCTTACTGCTAAACCCTGTGTAATTGGGGCCCTAAATTATTATAGGAAATGAGAAGTTAAGATGAGTCTTCAATTACTTTCTGTTGGCATGTTGCATGGGCCTAGGTGAGAAGACTTGCCCTTGTTATCTGATGATGCAGATAACTGGAACCTGGGATCCTAGGACGCGTGGGTCCTGTAGAATAATAATACCCTTTGGACATCATATCAGCAAAATTTGGGTATGATCAGAAATATGGAGAAAACCATTCTTGGTCCAGCGAGTTAAAACAATATACAGAGCAGCAGAGTAAAATCCCTTGCAGATTAGAGGAAAACAACATTTTTTTTTACCATGTGAATTCAGTAGACTAAGAACACTTGGAAGGTATCACAAGTTTATACCGAAGACATTGCACTGATACTTCTTATATTCTAATATATATTCTAAACCTAATTATTTATATTCCAATCTATTTATTATAATAAATATCAATTTATTTGTCAAATTATCGATTAATTCTAGTAAGTTTCATTGTGTGAAACATAAAATTAGCACATATAAATACAAAATATATAACTATATGTAATATAAGGAAATGTTTTTCATTGTTCTGTTGTGGTTAAGGTATCAAAGGCAACTCTGTTTTACAGTATTATTCCATTATCTCTACCTCAGAGTTTGGTAGAGTTAGACCTAAAGCTTTACCATTTGTAGATTTACAGCCTAGAGGCAAGAGGAAACACTGTGACTAAAACATTACCAATGTAAGGCCTAATATCAAGGAGAAAAATATGGACTTCTCCTGGATCTATGGAAATATTTGGTGATAGAAATTCAGTAGTGTATGTTCCTATCTGGTTGGATGGTAGACAGGTCAGGACAATAATGCATAAGAACATTTTTTTTCACCTTCTTGGCTTTAGCTATTTTTGAAATGGTAGGTATAATAAACAACTACATTTTGATAAAATACTTTCTAGTCAGAACTGTTTATTTCTCTATGATCCCTTGTAACTAAGATTAGTTTTGTTCCAGTAAGATAATCTTTGCTGTCAGGGTAAGATATTCTGTTTGGTCTGTTACTACATGGAAGAAGGGTAAAGGGTCAGTAGACACTTGTGCCAGTAAGACCTCATTTGGGAAATTTTAAGCTGCAAAAGTTTAGAAGTAGCTCTTCAGCAAGGCTTACTTTGAATCCATTAGCTCCACAAAGCTAACTCAGTTGATAAATAAGTACTTGAAAAGCCATCTCTTTGAACCTAGCTATAAAGGCTTCAAAGTATGATCAAATTTAAAATGAAAAAGACTTAAAATAGTCATTGGCAAAAAAATGCAAGTGTGAGCTATCTACCGAACAATATGTTTTTTCCACTATACACAGAATTTCAGAGAAATAAGATCAATAGCATTGTTAGTAACAATAAGGTTTCCTTGTTACAAATAGACAACCAAGGATATATGCCTGTATAGAGACTGCATCATTAACTACTTAAATTTACAGGATACTACATGCTTCGGCAGCACATATACATAAATTACAACAATATAGAGATTAACATGCCACTTGGACAAGGATGATATGAAAATATGCGAATTATTCCATATTTTTCATTCTTCAGTTGGTAGAAATGACAAACAGTTATTAAAAAGTTGATTACAAAAATACAAGTTTAACAACATATGTGATTCATATAATTAAAAGTTAGTTTGATATCAGTGTATTAAATCTTCACCTTAGAAAGGTCTTTACATAGCATAACCTTTGCAAAATTTTTGAAATTAGATAACATTTTAATTTTATCCCAAAGAAATAAAATACTATAAGGACCTAGGAGAAAAAAGAATCTTAAACTGTTTTTATATGGAATGCAATCTGTAAGGACACATTTATTTATGAATTTATATAATATATAACAATGTAGTATTCAAAGTATTATATCTAGGAGAGAATGAAATAGATTTGGACATTTTACAAACAGAATACAGAATATGTTAAAATATACTTTCTTCAGACAAGCACCAGAAATATCTTCAGGTTCTGTACTACTCATTTCAACAGATATGGTAAAATTATTTCTGATTTTAAAAATCACAAGCTCTACAGAAATCATTATAGATGTATACAAACAACTCTTGAATATATTTTGACATCAAAGTCAGGCAATTCATTTGGAAGAATACCATGGAATCCATGAATTTTTAAAGTAAGATATTGCTGTTGCTTTGTATTGTGAAAATATTTTGTACAGAAACAAAGGATGGACTGGCATTTTTTAAATTTAAGTAACTTAACCAAATCATTAAGACATAGGAGAACAATTTGTACAGCCTTTCATAACTTCAAAGAGGTAGTCATACATACTTATCTTTTGGCAGTATCAAATGCAGTTTCTTCCAAGTTGTTCTTCAGACCTGGTTTAAAATAATGGTTCAAAAGAAGGAGATCAAACGTATCTTTGCTGTTTCTATTCCCAGCAGCAAGATGCAAGGAGGTCAAGAGGCCTTTCGTTTAGACATTGGTATCTGCATCATGATGAAGTAAGAAAGAAGCCACACTGGTATTATTTCACGTATAAGCACTGTGCAGGGGTGTCCAGCCATTCAGAGTTATTGCATGAATATCTGCCTCGAGCCACCAACTCATGGACAATGTCTCAGTGTCAACTGTAGTTTTCCTGATGAAGAGCAGTGTACTCATCGTCATCCCTAGTATTCACACGAGTGGCCTTTTTGGAAAGTTTTCGCCACACTGTAGAAAGCCGATTAATTTCAGCAGCCCAAAGAAGAAATTTGCTTGGATCCTTCTGCATTTTTTTCTTACAAATGATACCATTCCACACTTTTTCATCTTCTTCCATGTCTTCATCAGAATTGCCTAACCAGAGACTTTGAGTACCAGTTGGAATGAGATGTCCATGTATTTCCCCAGTAGTTGACGTTGGTTTAATAATTAAACTTCAGTAGAGAAGCAAAAAGTTTAAAAACTGTTACAAAGTAAAGTAATTAATCAGAATATGTTACTATTCATAATAATCATAAGCTGAATTTATAGTGATAATCAAATATGTAAGAAATGAGACAATTTGCCATACATTTGCACTTAATAAGTGAGAAAGAATTTTCTAGGTCTTTTAAAATATATCTTAAGTTTAATAAAGAACCTATTCTGCCACATCATATGATAATCAGATAAAGCTGATATTAGAGCAAAGAACAGATTCTACTAAGTTTTTGTATGTTAATGTATATACTTATTTTGGTTGTGGGAAACTGTGGGGATTTCGACTTGAGTTATTGCTCTTGCTAGGCAGGCGTCATATCAGTGGTTAATTTTAGGATAGGGGTTCCCTTTCCACAAGAACATGCACCTGATCTGTCCTTTTAGCCTTCCCATCATCAATGGCATCAGAGTTGCAGACCAACTTGTCTAACTTCCTACCTTCGCTGGCCTGGATTCCACAGTCCTTCCAATCTTAGCCTGTAGATAGTGCAGTGTGGTAGAAATGATCCAATGCACCCAGCTATAGATTGAGAAGGAGGTCCACTAAACTTTCGGCCTGGTTCTATTCTTAAGCCTCCTCAGTAGTTACGAGTAGAGGTGGGAGCCCCTGGTGCCAAGCAGTAAGAGTATTTTTTAAAGTAACTAGACATATATATGACTTGTGATTACCTCAGGAAAAAAATTCAAAAAAATAATGTTTAAATATTCACATTATAAATATTTTAAAAACAAAATATATGTGTCTGAATAATTTACATGTGTAAAAATCATGCAAAATTATATTAACCAGTCCTACAACTCTGAAAAAAGAATTACCCTAAAGAAACAGAAGAAAATATTTAAGTTCAAAATTTGAAATTTAGAAAATTAAATGAAGTGTACTCTTTAGATGACTTAAGTAACTGTAAACCCTCTGCATATAAATTTTCTTATAAAAATGCATGAACAAAGAAAGCAAAAGTACCCATTGATCAATAGCAACAGCAAAAGCATCAGTAGTTCTTTTTTTGAGCATACAAAAAAAATCGATGGAAGAGATAACAATGTTCCTTCCATAAGAAATGTACTTATTTATGTAACTGTAACCCCTCTGTACCTTACCTTTACAATAAAATTAAATTGAAATTAAAAATAAACCAAACAAGGGATCTTCAATCATATTATGACAAATTTCTAATCAGACACTAGATTAAATATTAGACAGCAAGGGCAACACATTTAAGGTGTTAAAAGGACATATCTAATACCAACCTTTCTATCAAACATATATACTTCCCCCAAGTGTGAGAGATGAGCTAAGTACCTAACGATGGCTCAGGCATATAATCTTAACTACTCAGGAAGGTGAATTGTGAGGATTGTGGCTCAAAGACAGCCTGGGCCTTCTCCCATCAGAAGCAAATTGTAGGAGAGCTGTCCTTGAGAAGGACGGAGGTCTTCTTGCCATGTCATTGCTGGAAAAAATATAGGATAAGGTGGCCATCAAGCATGGAGGCTATTGGCCAGTGTCTCCACAGAAGCAATTTATGAGATTCAGGAGTCCTCTACAAGAACAGAGGACTTTGACCACTGTCCTAGTAGTTTCAGGAATGGCATAACAATGACCAGAGCAACCTCAACCCACATGGAGTCCTTAGCAACAGTCTTTGAAGCTTATGGGCTAGAGTATCAATGCTGGCAAGCTATGATTGGTCCACTTTTTCTCTGACTTCACTGGCCCAGACTCTGATTGGTCCATTTCTTCTATGATGTCATTATGATGGGCTGTGATAGCTCCGTTTTGAGAGGTCATGCAGTCTATATAGGAAGCCACTGTGCTCCAACCTATGTCAGTTAACACCTCTAGGAACTCTTGATTGGTGTCACGCTGGACTGACTCAAAGCAAAATTCATGATTTTTCTGATTTGGGGAGGGGGTGTGAGTTGTCCTTAGGTTTTGGTATTTCTTTTTATTTTTTCTGTGTTTCCATTATTTTATTTAGTTAATTTTAGGTAGACTTGCTACCTGCCATCATAGCAGAAGGATTGAAGAATACAAAGAATCATCCTCCGTATCCTTGAATGAAGAGATCATCAATAAATACCAGATGAAAGAGCTCATTGACCATGGTGCCAAGGAACAAGTGAAGCTGGCTATCCCCACCTCACACACATGGAAGTGGCAGTTAAAATACTCCTGAAGGGATGAAAGGTTAAGGTTTGAGGCAGTGACCACATGTTGCTTGTTTCTGTCTAGCAAAGCAACACGTGGTGGTAATCCAAACACCTGGTTGATTGTGTGCCTTTATAAGACCTGCAAATCCTTAGCTCAGGGTTCTCCTCCTAGGCTCCGCTGTACTGAAATGTAGGACGAGGCCCAAGCTGCAGCACGTTTAAATAAAACAGCTGTAGAGTCTGACTTTCGGTGGTCTTTTTGCGGGGGGGAAGGGGGTTCCTGCAACCATGGCATAACATATTATTGGGGGCTGGTCCGGGATACCCCCCAAAGACCCCTCAGACCTCAGACTCCAAAGGTAAAACAGCACAATCATTGTTCATTTGTCTTGTCCTCTCGTTTGTCTGTTTTACTTTCATTTTCTCTTGTGAGGATGGCCCCTCCAATTCATAAAGGGTTGTCAAAGTGGACCCACTTGCACGACAACACTGGAGGAACTGGGAGACGTCCCATATCCTCTTGTGGGGAGGGGATAACCCTGCTGTGTGGAGCAGGGGTTCTTGGAACCCCACCATGTGGAGGGGGGGTCCTTGGAACCCCACCGTCTGGGGCGGGGGTACTTGGAATCCCACCGTGTGGGGCAGGGGTCCTTGGAACCCTGCTATGTGGGGCGGGGGGGGGTGTCCTTGGAACCCCACCGTGTGAATTGTGGGGCGAGGGTTGGTTTGGTGTTGGGCCGGAACTGACCAAGAGAGCCTTCTAACCGAGGCCCAACTCGCCCACTGTGGGTCTGCTCCTTCTGCTGTGGGGCATGGGTATGGAAGCCGCCATGACAGGAGTCAGTGGACCAATTTGGGAGATCTCCACTTTGTAAGCATTTTTTTTGTAACTGTCAGGCCTGCATGTGTTTTGTTTGTACTGTTTATTGTTTTTTGTACTGTATGACTGACAGGACTGGAAACCATGGGCAACACTCCCTCTAGCCCCCTAGACTTACAAAAAGATACTAAGAAAGAGGAAAAGAAAGTGTACCCCTGGTTTTTCAGGGAGATAACTTGGAAGAAGAAATGTTTCCTCCCCCATACTCCACTTCCCAGATTCCTTTTGCAGAACCTGAGAATGATCAAGAGGAGGGGGGAGCTATAGAACACTTGGCACCTGCCCTTCAAGTTTCTGAGGGGCCAGGCAACCCCGCAGTGGGATCAACCCCCCATCTAATGCAGCTGTTTTTATCCCTACGTGCCATAGGTACTGTGGATGTGGTTGTCAACAGCAACCCAATAGTGCCCATTTTCTACCAGTGCTCTATACAATTGGTGCATACAAAATGCCCCCTTTTCTGAGAAACCCCAGGATTTAATTCATTTGCTTGAAACTATTCTCTTTACTCATCAGCCCACTTGGGATGATTGCAGTCAGCTTTTGCAAGTTCTTTTTACCACTGAAGAGAGAGACCATATCTGAGAGGCGGCCCAGAAACATATCCGTGGCCCCACAGGAATGCCCATCACGGATCCTTCCCTGATCGCTGCCTATTTTCCTGAGATCCGACCAACATGGGACTACAATACAGTTGAAGGTAGGGACCATCTCCTCATGTACCACCAGGCTCTGTTGGCAGGTCTCAAGGCTGCGGCTTGCCCACCTACTAACATGGCCAAGGTTTATGATGTAAGACAGGGAGTAAGTGAAAGTCCAGCAGCATATCTTGAGTGGCTCTTGGAAGCTTTTAGTCAATATACTCCATATGATCTTGAGACCCAGAAGTCGGCTCAGATGATTATGTTTGCCTATATAAATCAAGCTGCACCAGATATAAAGTTGCAGGCTCTAGACAGCCTTGGTGAAAAGTCTATAATTAGGGATCTAGTAGCCACGGCAGGAAAGGTTTACAATAAGAGAGACAGAGGAGCAAAGACAGGAAAGGAAGGACAGAGAACCTAAAATGGAGCATGAAAAGAGAAACCGGGCCAAGGAAAAGAGGCCAGATTTGTTGGACTCACCACTATCTCATGCTGAGCATACCTGGTTCACAGATGGCAGCAGTTTCATTTGAGATGGAAAAAGGTACACGGGCCCAGCAGTCACCATGGACACTGTGATAGTGTGGGTAGAAGTACTCCACCAGAGAACATCTGCACAAAGAGCAGAGCTAGTGGCACTAACAAAAGCCCTACATATGGGAAAAGGGAAGAGACTAAACATTTACATAGACAGTCAGTATGCTTTTGCCACCGTGCATGTCCATGGAGCCATGAGAGGGGGCTGTTGACAGCTGAGGGAAAGACTATTAAAAACAAATAAGAAATTTTAAGCCTCATCCAGGCCTTATGGGAAACAGCAAATATTGCCATTATGTACTACCCTGGCTATCAAAAGGGAACTGATTCAATAACCAAAGGAAATAACTTGGCTGATCAGGCAGCTAAGGAGGTGGCCCTCCAGCCCAGAGCATAAGTACTGACTCTAGTAGACCCATGGCCATGAGTTTGCCTCCTGAGCCTCAGTACTCCCAAGAAGACTTGGAGTGGATAAAGAAAATTCCCAAGGCCTATAAACCTCCTGGCAGAGAAGGAAACAAAGACTGGTGGAAAACTGGTGAGGGGAAACTTACCTTGCCACAAAGATTGGGCAAGGGGATTCTTAAGAGAATCCATCGGGTCTCTCACATGGGAACCTGTAGAATGCAGGACTTGCTCTGACACTCAGAAGTAAAAATTAGGCAAGGGAATCAACTCTTGAGGACATTGTTAAAAATTGTAAAGCCTGTCAGCTCACCAATGCCTCCAATCAGCCAGTTACAAAAGGAGCTCGCCTCCATGGAGATAGGCCAGGTGTGTATTGGGAAATAGACTTCACAGAAATTAAAAGTGGAAAATTTGGATATAAAAATTTGCTAGTTTTTGTAGAAATCTTTTCAGTATGGGTTGAAGCCTACCCAACAAAGCATGAGAACACAAATGTCGTGGCTAAGAAGAAATTCTATCCAGGTATGGCTTCCCATCACCCAATGGGCCAGACAATGGACCAGCCTTTGTCTCAAAATTAAGTCAGCGAATAGCTCCGGCATTGGGGACAGATTGGAAATTGTACTGTGCTTATAGACCCCAGAGTTCAGGGGAGGTATGAATCAGACTCTATAAGAGACCTTAACTAAATTGGCCTTGGAGACTTGTGTAGACTGGGTATTGCTCCTTCCTTTTGCCTTGTTTAGAATAAGAAATTCACCCTATCGGCTTGTCCTTAATTGCTTGCTGATTTGGATGATACTGAATTTCTGTGTAAGCTTGACTATTTACAGCTGGTGCATAAGAGTATGTGGCCCCAACTTAGAGCATTATATGATTCTGCTTCTATTCCTATCCCACATTTGTTTAAACCAGGGGACTGGGTGTTTGTTCGAAGGCACAATTTGCGATCTCAGGAAACACAATTGAAGGGACCTTACATGGTGCTACTGGCTACACCCACTGCCCTTAAGGTGGACAGCATTGCTGCTTGGATCCACTGCTCCCATGCCAGACCAGCTGACCCCTTTGCCCTGGATGACCATCAGGAAACATGGGAGGTCTCCAAGCATCCTACCCAACCACTCCGCATATGCCTCAAGAAAAGATAAATGGACTGATTGTTATTGGTATACTCGTTCAAGATCAAGAGCTGTTGAAGTTTAGTTTTGGGCCAGAGCCACAAGATTGTGGCTCAGGACCATAAATCAAGCGTGGGGGGGGAGGGGTTTGAAAGGCTAAAGTTTCAGACAGTGACCACTTGTTGCTTGTTTCTGTCTAGCAAAGCAATATGTGATGGTAATCCAAACACTTGGTTGATTGTGTGCCTTTATAAGACCTGCAAATCCTTAGCTCAGGGCTCTCCTCCTAGGCTCCCCTGTGTCAGAGTGTAGGACGATGCCCAAGCTGCAGCCCGATTAAATAAAACAGCTGTAGAGTCTGACTCTCGGTGGTTTTCTTGCGGGGCGGGGGGGGGGGGGGCGGGAGGAGGTCCTGCAACCATGGCATTACAGCGAGAGTCCTCCAGTCATCAGTTAAAGAATGAAGTGGACATTTTTAAGAAGGTATGGCACAAACACACCATCAGATTATACCAGGTGATGGAGAAGGAAGAGTATATGTATCTCATCAATGGAACTGGCCACTAGGGGATACCTTCTGGGGGGATCTCAAAATCCTGCCACCTATAAGAGGATGAAACCAAGAGGCTTTTCACACAAATTGTAAGTGCTGTTCACTACCCACACCAGAACAGAATCACACTGAGAACTTAATTCCAACAATATCCTGTTGGATACCGAAGGCAATATCAAAGTCAGTGGTTTTATCTGAGATTCTGGTTCACCCTGGGGCAATTGCTATCAAATGTATGTGCTGTTATGCTATTCCACCCCCCTAAATTTTCCTGGAAGAAAGAAATGGTGGCCTGGTGCCAGTAGCTCACTCCTGTGATCCTAACTATTCAAGAGGCTGAGGTCTGAGGATCATGGTTCAAAGCCAGCCCAGGCTGGCTCTATCCTCTGACCAGACTCATACTGATACCAAAGACTAATTTGAGGTGGAGATGGCAATGGATAGAGATGGCTAGCATTTAGTTACAACTCTTCTCAGAATAAGCTGCTGAATGTGGGCCCAGGAACAGAGCAGTTCCAGACAAAGGGGAGGAGAACCCTAAGAGATATCAAAGATAACTTAACTTGAAAGCCAGAAGGCCCTGTTATTGAGATGGGAGAGATTTGTAAGTGGTGTACTAAAAAAAAGAGTTGTAAGTGGGAACCACGAATTGAGATCAAAACACTGTTTGCCTAGAAACCCTCAGTCCAGCCAAGAATAGAAGTGCATCAACTGCCATAGATTTCCTCAGGAGGGATTCCAGCCACTGAGCACCTTGTACTGCAGTGTAAACTGAAAGTTGTAGTTATCAAAGCATGTAATTTTTGTGCATACAAAACTACTTTAATTACACCTAAACTACACACTAGTCATTAAAATTTTTGTTTGATTTATTTTATTCTATGTTATTTAAGATGCAGTCTCATTATGTAGCCAAGTCTGACCTTAATTTCATAATTCTACTGCTTAGTCTCCCAAGTTTTGTGATTACAGGTGTGTCCCTCTTTGTTGTCCATCATATTTTATCTGCATGTTTCCTTAACTTTCAATACTTTATTTTATCCCTTGGCAATTCTGCGGTTTTGATTCAGAGGCTGGTGCTGGGCAACCTAGTGCTCTACCACTTGACCTCTGCGCCTGGCCTTACTCTTCATTTTACTTTAGATGAGCTCTTATTGTATTATTTTTTGTATTGAATTTTATGTGCTTGGGTCAGAATTAGACTGTGATTGTAATGTATTTTCTGCTGAGAAGCTTTTTTGTCCTTTTATATTTCTTATAAATATAATTTTTCTTCTTAATAAAAAGAAGGTACACAGCGGTGTTACATTTATATAAGTCATTTTAAAATTCAAAACCTTATTTTAGAAGAGTAAAATTGCATATAATCACTAAATTTATCTCTAGAGAAAATGGCTACTAGATTAAATGTTTTTGGAGGCTAGGTCAGTGGCATTTGGAATTGTTCTCACTTCAGCTCTGGGCAATGCTACATAGCTCCAGGCCTGCATGGCCTAAATAAAAGCAAGTAAAAAGTAAAAAAAAAAAAATGATTTTTAAGGGCACATCTGTGGAAGGTTTGAAATACATTTGAAATACATTTTATTGACCTTTTGTACATTTCTGTGCTGATGAAAAGTGATATAGCAATTATGGTACAATATGACACATTCTTCTAACATAACATAGCATTACCACATTACCCAGCAATTCCATTGCTCATTGTGTAACCGAAAGAATTGAAAAGAAAAAACTATTAGCTCATATGCCAATAATAACAGCAAAGTTCACAATAGTCAGAAGCTGGAATTACCTGGATTGTCTATCATATATACAGGTTTACAAAATTTTAGGTAAGCATTAATGGATTATGACATCCACAAAAATGCTGCAATTAATATATATCTGTCACGGATGGACACAAAAAATAATCTACTATTTATGTGAAACATTGACTAAACCATTTTATAAGAGAAAATGGAAGATTAAAATTTCTGGGGCAGGTCATTGGGGTGATTATTACTCAATGATTGTGTGGATTCCATCAGTATCAACAAGATAGTTCACAAATAGAGGTAATGGTGTGTATATAATTAATGTCACTGAATTTTATACGTGCCTAGCAAGCATGAGGCCCTGTGTTCATCCCCAGCACATCCAAAAAATGCTAAATCTTCTTTCTGTTACCTACCTTGAGTGGTAGGTGCTTTTCTAATATTTTGATTGTATCCTTCAGAGGATCTCTGGTGCATCTCTGATGTTTAGTTTAATCATGCTTTACAGACAATCCATTATTTTAATATTAATTTTAAATTTTAAAGGAAACCTCATATATTAAAATGAGGGCAATGCCTGCAGATCTAATTCAAGAGGCTAAAACAGGAAGACCCTTACACAGTATAGGCTGCATAGAGAGGTCATGTCTAAATTTCCATGGTTGCTGCTGAAACTGGAGGGAAAATTATTTGTAAGTAATTGCAAGTGATAGATAACTGAGAGATAAGTTTCTGATCACATTATATTTTGGTCATGTCAGCTTGTATTTAATATTTACATGAATTTTTAAATTTTTCCTTTTTCCCTTACTCTCAGTATGTCATTTTGAAACTTTATACTATGTTCTCATTTGCTACATTTAAAAAGAAACAGTTTTCCTTTGTATCATATTAAACATGGTTTTTGATTTTTTTCTATATTATACAACTACTATTATTTACTTTTGAAAATGTTAGGGAAATGAACACGAAGATATGTATTCAAATGTTTTTTTCATGCGATTGTTTCTAACACATTTATACGATTATTTCTTTGTTGCTTTGTATGTCCCTCCCCCACAGTATAACTCCTGCTTTCACTGTATTTGATGTCGGTATAATTTGTGGAGGGGAAGAGGAAAAACAAATCGTTTAAATAGGGATATAGGTGGACCCATTGCAACAATGAGATATACAAGTCGTTATATCGAAAAATGAAATTTACAACTTTGGTTCGGGGAAGGGGGGGTAGCAGGGAGGATTAGGTGGGGGAGTGGGGGAGGATGGGAAGGGATAGGAAGGGGAAACAAAGGAGGAGACTACAATGCTTGATAAGAAATGTACTCATTATCTTGCCCATGTAATTGTAACCACTCTGTACAGTATGTTCACAATAAAAAATTAAAAATTAAAAAAAAAGAAAAATTTTATGTTTTTTTCTGCATGTAAGGACTGGCCACTGTCTCAGAGATTTTTCTCAGTTCTGCCAATTGAGCCACAGATAAACTTCCAGCTTCATTCTTTTGAAAAGTCTCATGCAAAGCCCAGCACAACTAAGGAGGCTGAAATCTGATCTTGATTTGAAGCCAGTCTGAGCAGCAAAGTCTGAGATTCTTATCTCCAATTAATCACCAAAAAGCTGCGGGTAGTAGAACGGTATCTAGCCTTGTGTAAAACAGGGCAAGTTCAAGCCCTAGTATTGTAATTACATTAACAAGTCTCATGGACTTTCTTGCTTGGGTTGGATTTGAACTACAACCCTTAGATTTCAGCCTCCTGGGTAGTTAGGATTTAAAGGCATGAGCAATCAACCGCAGACATTTTAATTTTTTTTTTTTTTTGGTCATTCGTGGGGCTTAAATTCTGTGTTAGTTGCTGTCTCTGTGCTCTTCAGCTCAAGGCAAACAGTCTATCACTTGAGCCATAGAACCACTTCCAGTTTTCTGGTGCTTTTTTAAAGATAAGAGTTTCACAGAATTTGCTGACTGGGCTGGCTTGGAATTGTGATCCTCAGATCTCAGCCTCCTGAGTAGCTAGGATTGCAAGCATGAGCCACTGGTGTCCAGCTTATTTTAATATTTTTAACCAGCTCTTTCTTGCCTTTAACCTCAGTACATTTTATTTTGTCCAGTAGACCTGATCTTTGGGCCACATTGCTGTTCCTTAGTTATTTTGAAGGGGGGTAGGGGTTGAACACTTGGCATGGGTGCTTTCTTTATGCTCTTCAACTGAAGGCAAATGCTCTACCAGTTGACCTACAGAGCCACTTCAGGTTATCTGGTGGTTAATTGGAGTACAAGAGTCTCATGAACTTTCCTGACAAAGCTGGATTTGCACCATGGTCTTCATATCTCAGCCTCCTGAGATTACAGTGTAGAGCCAGCAGTGCCCTTCTGTTCCTTAGCTTTTTGACTCAAGGACGATGTTTTACAAATTCAACCACAGCTTCACTTCTAGCTTTTTTTTTGTTTATTTGACATAAGTTTCTAATGTACTTTTCTGGGTAGTCTGGCTTCAAACCGTGATCCTCAGATTTCAGCTTCCTGAGGTGCTCTGATTACACACATGAACCACAAACCCATTGTTCATTTAAAAATATTAATATGTTTTTTTCCACTTTATCTTGTTAAAATTTTCCTTGTTTTTTTTTTTTTTTTTTTTTTTTTTACTTTTGTATATGTTTTGGTCCTGGGGCTATATATCAGGGCGCGGATGCAATGCCAGAGCATTTTCTTCAAGAGTAGTGGCTTTGCACATAAGCCAAATTATAGCTCATGGCAATATTTGTTTTGTCTTTGTGCTTGAACTAAAACCCTGGGTGCTGTACTAGAATGTGACTGCCCAGTTTGCATCTTGGGCCACAGCTCAACTCCAGGTTTTTTTTAACTCTTGGTAGTTAATAGGAGATGAGTCTTATGCAAAGCCCAGCATGAATCAGTTGTCTGAAATCTGAGGATCACGGTTCAAAGCCAACCAAAGCAGGAAATACCATGAGACACTTAGCTCTAATTAATCACTGAAAAAGTCAGAGTGGTAAAGCTCTATCCTTGAAAAAAACAGCATAAATTTAAGCCAAACATAGCACACAGATGCATACACAGAGAAAGCCTCATGGACTTTCTTGCATGGGGTAGCTTTGAACAATGATTCTCAGATTCAGCCTACCTTCATCCTCTCTCCTTTGAAAATTTTATGGTTCCTGTGGCTTGACATCTGTCATTGGGGCCTATATCTTAGCTTTTACACTGAAGATTGGTGCTTTGCCACCTCAGCCACAGCTCAAGGCTTTGTGCTGTGTAGCTGGGGATAAGAATCTCAAGCATGTTCCTTTCTAGACTGACTTAACTCTGCAATTGTCAGTTGTCAGCCTCTTGTGTAAAAAGAATTACACATATAACCATCAACATTTGGGTCATTTTAAAACATTAATATGTGCTTGCTTCCACCTTTTTTCTTTTTTTTTTCTTTTTTACTTTTCCTTGGACAGGAAATTGAAGTTCAGATGTTGTCTCAGGGCATACACGGGACCAACCATAACATTTGGTTTTTGTGGGGAGGTTAATTGGAGAGAAAATAATCATGTATAGCTAAGTCAGATTCAGGAGGCTGAAAATTGAGGAGAGTCCATGACACTCTTTTCTCCAATGAACCACTAAAATCTGGGAGTTGTAGATTATTGAGCAAAATAGTGCAAGTTCAAGCACCAGGACTGCCAAACACACACACACACACACACACACACACACACACACGTCTTATGAACACCTATACTTGAGCTGAGCTTTAAACAGTATCCTCAAATTTTAGCCTAAGTAGCTAGAATTACAAATATGAGTCCCCAATGAAACTTCTGTTACTTGATCTTTCTTGTATTCTTCCCACCTTCTTTTCATTTATTTCATTCTTTTTGTTTGTGTTGGGCCTGGAGCTCGAACTCATGCAAGTATTGGCCTGAGTCAGGAAGCTGAAATTTGGCCATCATGGTTTGAAAGCAGCCTGGACAGGAAAATCCATGAAATTCTTATCTCCAATCAATCAACAAAAACCTATCCCCAGTGTGGCCACCACACACAAAACAGTCTCCTGGAATTTCTTGATTGGGTGTGCCTTTACATAAGACTTATATTTCAGCCTCCTGCATTTCTAGAATTACAGGCATGAACCAAGAGTCCTGGGTTCTCTACTTCCAACCATTTAATTTTCTTATTGTGATGCTGAGGCTGGATCTCTGAGCCAGGGCATGGTTTCAATTGGCTTTTCATTCAAGGCTGTTGCTTTACAACTACAACCACAGTTTTATTTCTGGTGTTTTTTGCTGGTTAGTTGCAGACTTAAGCACTTCCCTGTCCAGGCTGGCTATGAACAACAACCTTCAGATTTCAGCCTTCTGACTCACTAGGATTACACATATTGACCAAAATTTTGAAACTTTAACTGGATTTTCTCACAACATTTTTATTCTTTTTCATAATCCTGAGGCTTGAATTCAGGGCTTGAGCACTGTCCCTGAACTTCTGTTACTCAAGGTGAGAACTCTACTACTTGGGCCACAGTGCCACTTTCAGTCTTTTTTATTTATGAGGTACTGAGGAAACAAACCCAGGGATTCAAACATGGTAAGCAAGCACTCTGTTACTAAGCCACATTCCCCGCCATTCTTATACCTATTTATTTGTATTTTTATTTCCTTGTGTATGCTGGTCCTGGGTCTAAAAATCAAGTGCAGGCCCAGAAGTTTTTATTCAAGATTAGAACACTAAGACACGAGCCACCACATAACTTGTGGCTAGTACTTTTTTTTTCTTTTAAGTAGCTACTTAGATTTGAGTCCATGAATTCTACCAGGGCTGGCTTTCAAATGTGATCCTCAGATTTTAATCTCCCAAGTGGCTACCATCAGAGGTGTGTGCCACCTATGCTTAGTTCATTTTAATCTCTGAAATTGTCTTTTTCTTATCCTACCTTCTCTACATTTATTTATTTTATACTTTGTGTGTGTGTGTGTTGCTGTATATGAAGGTCTGGATGCTGTCCCAGAAAATATTTTCTCATTTCTGCCATTGGAGCCACAGTTCAATCACCAGGTTTTATTTTTCTTCCTTTTGGTGGTTAATTGGACATAAGAGTCTCATGTAAAGCCAAGCAAGACATAGGAGGCTGAAATCTGAGGATTGTAGTTGAAGCCATCCTTGGCAGGAAAGTCCATGAGACTATTTTCATCAACTAAATACCAAGATGTTGGGAGTGGTAGTGCTCCTACATGAATTCAAGCACAAGGTTGGCACACACAGATAAAAAGCCCCATAGACATTCCTGTTTGGACTGGCTTTTAACTGGTATCTTCAGACTTCAGCCTCCTGAATAGCTAAAATAATAAGCAAGAACCACCAGTCCCAGGCTTAAATCCCAAATGGTAATTTCTTCTCTTCTTTCAGTTTTGTTTTTGGTCGACTTAGGGCTGAATTGGGAATTGTTTCCCAGGTTTTTCATGGAATTTCAGTACTTTACAACTATTATCACACCTTCATTTCCAGCTTTTACTGGGTACTTAGAGATAAAAATTTCAGTCACTGTCCTGCCCAGGCTGGCTTTGAGCTATGATGCTCAATTTCAACATTCTTAATAGCTAGGAATACACACATAAACTAAAAACCCATGGCTCATTTTGAAATTATAATTTTCGCTTTCTCCCATATTTTATAATTTGTGGTCTTTTTTCTTTCTTTTTTGTAAGTGTCTTTTTGACAGTGAATAACTAGGAATAAACATCAACCAAAACCCATGATCATTTTGAAACTTTATGTTTCTCTTTACCCATCATTTTTAGCTTCTGCATTTTGGTTTCGGTTTTTGTTTTTGTTTTGAAATGTGTGTCTAGGATTTCAACTTAGGGCTTAGGTGCTGTTCCAAGCTTTCTGTTTAAGACTACCACTCAACCGAATGAACCAAAGCACAGCTTGTAACTTATTTTTGGTGCAAATTAGATATATGAGTCTCATGGACTTTCCTGCCTGGGCTGGTCATGAACCGTGATCCTTAGATTTCATCCTCCTGACTACCTCGTATAACATGTGTGAACAACAAATGTTTGATTCATTTCAACTACTCTCACGGACTCTTCCTTTTGTACTTCTGTTCTCCTTTTATTTCTTCCGTGTTTGTCGTGTGGCTTGAACTCAGGGTCTGGGTGCTGTCCCGGAAACATTTTCCCAGTTTTGCCAGGAGAACTACAGCTCAATTCCTGTTTTTTTTTCTGTTTTGATGGTTAATTAGAAATGATTATCATGTAGAGCCAGACCTGATTCATGAGGATGCAATCTGAGGATCAAATTTTGTACCAGCATGGGTAGGAAAGTCCATGATATCTCCAATTATAACCACTAAAAAGCTGAGATTAGTAGAGCCTTAAGCAAAACAGTACAAGTTCAAGCAACAGGTCTCACACACAGACATACACACACATACGTACACACACACACACACACAGGTCTTATGAACTTTCCTACTTGGCCTGGCCTTTAAATATTATCCTCAGATTTTAGCTTCCTTTGTAACTAGAATTAGAGTTATTATGAGCCATCAATGATTGGCTGATTGGCTCATTGAAGCCTCGGTTATTGGTTCTTTTCTTCTTCTACCCTTCTTTACATTTATTAATTTCATTGTTTTGGGTGTGCTGCTCCTGGAGCAGGAACTCATGCAATTCCTGGACTGTTTCAGGAGGCTGTGGTCTGACCTTCATGGTTCAAAGCCATGTTGAGCAGGAAAGTCTAAGATCCTTACCTCCAATTAACTTCCAAAAACCTGGGAGTAGTACAGTACTAGCCCCAGGATGGCCCACAAACAACTGTCTTCTGGACTATCCTGCTTGGATTGGCCTTTATACTCGATTCCCATATTTCTGCCTCCTGAGGTTTTAGAATTACAGGCGTGAGTCACCAGCACCAGGTTCTCTTCTTATGACTATTTTTGTGATCCTGAAGCTGGATCTCTGTGCCAGGGCATTGTTTCATAGCTTTCTCACTCAAGACTGGTGCTTTACAACTCCAATCACAGCTTCACTTCTGTTTTCTTGTTTGTTTGTTTTGCTGGTGATTTGATGATGAGACACCATAACCCTCAGATTTTATCTATCTTTGTATCTAGGATTACACACATGAAACAAAAACTCATGCTCATTTTGAAAATTTGGTTGGATTTTCCAACACATTTTTTAATTTCTATCTTTTTTATTTCCACATGTATGCTGGGCTTGGGGCTATAAATCAGAGCCTATGTATTGTCCCAGTAATTTTTTTTCTCATCTATTTTTTCGTTTATTTATTTTTCTTTATATTGTGAAAATGCCATACAGAGGGTTTACAATTACATGAGCAAGGTAATGAGTACATTTCTTATCAAGCATTGTTGCCTCCCCTTTTGTTTCCCCTTCCCATCCCTAGCCATCTTCCCACCACACCCTCATCGCCCTGACAACCACCCTCCTGAGCCAATGTTGTAAATTTGTTTTTAAACATAACATCTTGTACATCTCATTGTTGCAATGGGTACACCTGTATCCCTATTTTATTTTGCCCATCACGGGGCCTGAACTCTGGTCCTGGGCACTGTCCTTCAGCTCTTCAGCTTGAGGCTAGAGCCCTACCATTTGTGCTACAGTGCCACTTCTGGATTTTTCTGCTTATGTGTTGCTGAGGAATTGAACCCAGGGCATCATGCATGCAAGGCAAGCACTTGACCACTGAGTCAGCTTCCCAGTTCAGTCCCACTATATTTTTAATGCTAGACCTCTAATATGTGAGCCACAGCTCAATTCGGGGCTTTGTTTTCAAACCATATTTGCCTAATTAGAGTTGAGTCCATGGACTCCCCTGCCTTGGCTGGCCTTGAACACTGATCCTCAGATGTGAGACCCTTGAGTAACTACAAAAACAAGTGTAAACTATTTCAGTTTTGCTCATTTTAACCTCTGAAATTGGCTCTCTCTTTTCTTCTTCCACCTTTCTTTTCATTTATTTATTTTATTCTTGTGTATACTGTTCCTGGAGATTGATCTAAAGGTGTTGGTAATATCCCCGAAATCATTGTCTCATTTCTGCCATTGGAGCCACACGTCAAGCTCCAGCTGTTTTCTTTCTTCTTTTGGGGGGATCATTGGACATAGCAGTCTAATGGAAATTACAGAATAATTCAAGGAGCTGAAATCTGAGGATCAAAGTTTGAAGCCAGCCTGCATAGGAAATTCCATGATACTCTTTATCTCCAATTAGCTGGTAGTGATTCCACTAATGAGATTGATAAAACTCCAGCCTAGAGTAAAGTAGAACAAATTCAACCCCCATGACTAGCACACACAGAAAAATGGCCAATGGAATTTCCTGTTTGGGCTTACCTTTAAATGTTATTTTCTGACTTTATCCTCCTATGTAGTTAATACAACATGTGTAAGCCACCAATAATTGATTAATTTATTTTTTTTAATTTTAATTTTTGTGACCATAATGTACAGAGGGGTTAAAATTAGATTGGCAAGATGTCAAGCATTGCAGCCTCCTCCTTTGTTTACCCTTCACATCCCTTCCTGGCCTCCCCCAGCCACTCCAACCAATCCCCCCCCAATCCCCGCACTGAAGTTGTAAAGTTTGTTTTCGACATGACAACTTGTACTTCTCATTGCTGCAAAGGTCCACCTGTGTCCTTATTTAAACAACTTATTTTTCCCCTTCCCCTCCACAAATAATACCGACATCAAATATAGTGAAGGCAGGGGTTATACTGTGGGGGAGGGACATACAAAGCAAGGAAGAAATAATTTTATAAATGCGTTAGAAACAAATGCATGAAAGAAAAAAACATTAAAATACATATCTAAGGTTTCATTTTCATAACATCACATTATCTGACCTTTTCTGCTTGACTCCTACATATACTAGATATTGCAAATAAGGAAATCATGGGACCTATGTTGCTTTGGGCTTGGCTTACTTCACTTAATATAATTTTTTCCAAGCTTTTCCATTTCCTAACAAATGGAGAAATGTCATTCTTTCTGATGGAGGCATAGAATTCCATTGTGTATATATACCATATTTTCTTGATCCATTCATCTACTTAGGGGCATCTGGGTTGGTTCCATATCTCAGCTATGATAAATAATGCTGGAATAAACATAGTTGTGCTGGTAGCTTTAGTGTGGTCTTGTTTGTAAACATTTAGGTCAATGCCCAAAAGTGGGATTGCTAGGTCATAGGGGAGCTCTTTGTGAAGTCTTTTGAGGAACATCCATACTGCTTTCCAAAGTGGTTGAACAAGTTTACACTCCCACCAACAATGAAGTAAGGTTCCCTTCTGTCCACATCCCCTCCAGCATCTGTTGTTGTTAGAGTTTTTGATTATAGCCATCCTAACTGGGGTGAGGTGGTTTCTCAATGTTGTTTTGATTTGCATTTCTTTTATGGCTAGGGAGGTTGAGCATTTCTTCGTGTGTCTATTGGCCATCCTACTTTCTTCTTCAGAGAAGTTTCTCTTTAAGTCTTTCGCCCACTTATTTATTGGGCAGTTGTTTCTTTGAGGATTTGTTGTTGGGGGATTTAATTTTTTGAGTTCCAAGTATATTTTAGATATGAGACCCTTGTCCATTGTATGGCTAGTGAAGATCTTCTCCCAATCCGTAAGCTTTCTATAATTCTTGCTAGCTATGTCTATTAAGAAAATTTCGGCCTGAGCCAAGGAGATCTAGGGTTTCTTCTATTCCATCCTGTAATGTTTTCAGAGTGTCTGTTTGACTCCGAGGTCTTTGATCCATTTGGAGTTGATTCTGGTGCAGGGTGATATATAAGGATCTAGCTTTATTTTTCTACAAGCAGTTAACCTATTTTGCCAGCATCATTTACTGAAGAGGCTATCTTTCTTCCATTCTATTATTTTAGCTCCCTTATCGAAGATTAGTTGGCTATAGTTCTGTAGGTTCATTTCTGGGTTTTCAATTCTATTCCATTGGTCCTGAGGTCTGTTCTTATGGCAATACCAAGCTGTTTTGATTACTATGGCTTTATAGCAGAGTTTGAAATTTGGTATTGATATTCCTCCAGCAGTGTTCTTTCCATTGAGGAGCATTTTTGCTATTGGGGGTCTTTTATTGTTCCATATGAATTTTTGGATTTCCTCTTACATTTCCTTGAAGAAAGACGTTGTAATTTTGATAGGTACCACAGTGAATTTGTAGATAGCCTTGGGAAGTATTGCCATTTTCACAATGTTAATCTTTCCAGTCCAGGAGCATGGGAGGTTTTGCCCTTTTCTAAGTTCTGTTTTGATTTCCTTTTTCAAGATTTTAAAGTTTTCATCATAGAGATCCTTCAATTCTTTGGTTAAGTTAATTCCTAGGTATTTTATTTTTGTGGGGCTATTACAAATGGAGTTGCTTTCCTAATTTCAGCCACACTTTTCTCATTGTTGGCATACAGAAAAGCCATTGATTTTTGAGGGTTAATTTTATACCCTGCTACATTGCAAAATTTTGTGATTGATTAATTTAAAAGTCTGTCACTGACGATTTCTTCTCTTCTTCTACACTTCTTTATTTCTTTTGTGCTGTTCCTGAAGCTTGAAGTCGGGGCCTTCATGTTTGTCTTTAATATCTTTTATATAACTTGTTTCAGTTTTGTTGTTCTAATGTTTTGTTTTTTTGTGTTGCTTTATATATCTTATTTTTATATTTCACAAAAGTAACTTTTAGCTTGGTACTGGTGGCTTATGCCTGTAATCCTCCTCAGGAGGCTGACATCGAGGATCACAGTTTGAAGCCAGAACAGGCAGAAAAGTGTGGGAAATACTTATTTCCACAACACTACCAAATATACAAGAAGTGGAGCTTTGACTCAAGTAGTAAATTGTTGGCCTTGAGCAAGAGAACTCAGAGCTCTGAGTGCAAGTTCAAACCCCTGGACTGGCACAAAAATAAAACTTTCATTACCTTATATTATATTAGGATTACTGCTGTCAGAATCCAATCCTAGTTTTAAGTACCAACTTTTGTAGCAGAAGCAACTTTTGATTTTTTTCCGGAGGAAATTTTATGCTTGTTTTATTCCTTGCCTTGTATTTACATTCCACTAATGGCATTCTTATTTTTTTGTTTGGAGGGACATTTCCATAATTCAATGACATAAAAAATCATGTCTTGAAATTTTCTTTATTTTAAATAGGAAAGGGAAATGCTGAGTCTGAATCCAGCAGAGAGCGAATGATGGTTTGATTGCAGAGCTGTTAAATCTATCCCTGGATGTGGAATGCTACGATTTGCAGTGATTTGGTGGATGAGTCTTCATGCAGCTTCACAATAAACTTCTATGATGTCACAGTTAACTTTGCCATTACAATAGATAGGTGTCAGCCACTGATCTCACCCTTACGTGGACTTTAGATACACAAAGAAGAAAAAAATAATTAGAAGAATTAACTATTAACCACAAGATCACAGCGTGATGAGCTTTCCTGACTGAATTCTGAGATTACATGAGCAGGGCAGTTTCATCTACACAAGGTTACTAAGCACTAAGGACCAGGCAATGTTGTAGGCAACTGGAGAAACAGATGTGAATTCAGCTGCAAGTGGCCTGCTCCATGAACCTTTCATGCTGGAGGAGAAAACCAGAAATTGCAATGATAATGTCAATATTTCAGAAGGATGGTAATGTGGGGAGACAGCTTCACATTGAGGATGGGAGGAAGGCACATATGATCTAACAGCAGGGGACATCATCCATGCAATTATTGCTTTTCCATGCTGGCTCCAATCTCAATCCCAGATCTCATCCTTCTGAGTAACAAATTATAGGTATGAGGCACCTGCAGTGAGCTCTTTGATATAAATACCTATAACCAATTTTTGCTAAGTTTATTGGAAGTTTCTTGAGAGGAAGGTTCAAAATTAAATATATTATGTGTCTTAAACATTCTTTTCATTATCTTCTAATTATTTGAATATGAGCTGTCTTCCTCAGTTTTGGGAAAATATTTTTCATTTTTCAAATCCTGGGGAGGGAAGGAAAACCACAGTTTCTTTGTCAAACTTGAAAAAAAAATAGTCATTTCAACTTACCAGTTTTGCCAAATAGTATGTCATGTCCTTGATGGATTTTTCATCTTCAACAATGTTAGATGAATGAAATTATAAATGGGAGAAAATCAACCACATAGTAACAAGCTTATCACAATGACAGATATAAGCTGTCCACTTTCTACCGGATAAATCATTTGCCATAAGCATTAAAAATCTTGAATAAAAACTTGGAGATTCTTCCACTTTATATAAAGTTGGATTTTTGCTTTGTATTGTTTTGTTTTTGGTTGGTCATGGGGCTTGATCGTGGGGCCTGGGGGAAGTCCCTCAGCTATTCAGCTCAAGGAAAGCACTCTACCACTTGAGCCACAGCACTACTTCTATTTTTCTGGTGATTATTTAGAGATGAGCCTCACAGAGTTTGCTGCTCAGGCTGACTTTGAACTGCAATCCTCAGATGTCAGCCTCCTGAGTAGCTAGAAATACAGACATGAGCCACCAGCACCTGGTCAAAGCTGTATTTTATCAGTTTTGTTGGCTTGAATGATTACCAAGGAAAAAATAGAAACTAAAATTGTTAGCTTATGCTAAAATTTGCAATAGTTTTACCATGAATAATAATGAAATATTTAGAATTACATATTTTGAGAGTATATAACTGATTAAATTTTATTGTTTTAAAATAATAAAATATATCTCTTTTTTTATACACCTTGAAGTCTGAGTTCAGTACTTGTAGTTGTTGGCAGGCACTCTCCTGTGCGAGCCACATCCTTCTGATCATTTTTAATCAATCATCTATTAAATAATTTGAAGCTCACAAGTCATCTTTTGCTAAGAATAAGTAAAATAAGCCTAAACTCCTGCCTTTTGAGTTACAGAAGAAATCCTAATATCTAGATGTATAGACTCCAAAAAATGAAACAACCTAAGAACAACATTATCAATAAATAGGCAAGTGAATTGACTAGATCATTCCCCAAAACAGATATAGGTGTCTAAGGAATACATGAAAATATTCAACATCTTTAATAATCAAGGAAATGCAAATCAAATCTATGTTGAAATTTCATGTCTGCCTAAGCAGAATGCCTATTAATACTACATATACACATGAAGAATTGTAAGTCAGCCTTATAGTAGAGCTATCTGCACACACATATTTTATAGCAGGATTCAAATAATCACATTCCAGAATCGGCCTCCACAGGCAGAAAAGTGTTTAAAACTGTTATCTCCAAATAAGAATTCAAAAGATCTGGGAGTAGAGCTGTGGACCAAGTGGCAGAGTACCAGCCTTAATGGAAAAAAATCCAATCAAGAGATTAAGGCCCCAGGTTCAAGCCTCAGGACTGGCAACACACACACACACACACACACACACACACACACACACACACACACACACACACACACACACACACACACACACAATGCTGCCTATATTTTTAGCTAAGTTTCTTAATACCCTAAAATTCATGTACCTATGACAGAGCTTAATATAATGGGAAAGTGATATTTATAATGATAAACTCCTACTGAAGAACCCAGGTTTTTTTTCTTGATTTGTTTCGTTTTTGTGCTCATTGGACTTGAACTCACGGCCTAAGTGCTGTCCCTGAGCGTTTTTGTTCAAGGTTGGTGCTCTACCACTTAGTTACAGTGCCACTTTCCGGGTTTGTGGTAGTTTGTTGGAGATAAAGTCTCAAGGACTCTGTCCTCCACACACTGATTTCAAACTGCAATTCTCAGATTTCACATTCCTGAATCTGTAGAATTAGAGGCCTGATCCACCAATGCCAGGCTAGAACCTGAGTATTTTCACCACTGCTCATTTGAAGAGTTCAAATCTTTTTACTCCAGAACACTTACCAAGCACAATTCTCTCTGGATGGCAATCAAGCAAATAGAGGTGCCCATAGTTCACACCTGTAAGTCCTAGCTACTGGAAAGTCTGAGATCCGAGGATAGTGTTCAAAGCCAGTCCAGACAGGAAAATCTGAGAGAATTTTAGTCCCAATTAACCACAAAAATGCAATATGTTGAGCTGTGGCTCAAGCAGTAGAGCTCTACCTTAATCAAATATCTCAGATTCACTTCAGACCCTGAGTTCAAGACCCAAGACCAGTGCACATGCGCACACACATGCACAATTTTATAACATAGTTCTTAAACCTAGCAAGGTGCCATCTTAATCCCTTAATGTCCTGCTTTGCTATGAGAATTGGAAAAGTCTAACCTCTGGCGTGGGCTGCAGTCCATGATGGTTAACAGCATCTGAAGAGAGTAATTACCTCAGAGCCAATCGGACAGACCCAGACGAGTGAGGTGGTGCAGACACATGGCCCCTACTTCCCTATTCACCCAGACCGAAAGCAGGAGTATGGTGACACAGGCACGCAATCCCCACTCACTCAGACCTGAAGCAGGAGTGAGGAAACAGGTACATGGCCCCCACTCACCCAGAATTGAAGCGGGAGTGAGGTGAAAAGGGCATTATCCCAGACTTATCTAGCCAGGAAGCAGTAGTGAGGTGGTGCAGGCACATGGCTCCTACCCACCCAGACCAGAATCAGCAGTGAGGTGACACAGGCACCATGACCCCTACTCCCCTACTCATGCACACCAGAAGCAGGAGTGTGGTGACACAAGCACACAACCCCCCACTCACCTAGACTGGAAGTAGGAGTGAGGTGACATGGGCATGAGCCCCCAAGCAGCCAGACCAGAAGCGAGAGTGAGGTGGTACAGGCACACAGCATCTACCCACCCAGACCAGAATCAGGAGTGAAGTGACACAGGCACGCAGCCCCAACTTATCCAGCCAGGAAACAGAAGTGAGGTGATGGTCTCATGACAAACCATAAGAGCCTAGCATTCTATGGTGGCCCCCTTCTCTCTCGGCCTTTGTGAAGGGTGGCTGGGTTTCATGATGCACTTCAGAGTTTAAGGGGCTGGAGCTAAGGATGCTGCTGCCATCCCCAAACTGGTACTGCACCTGCTGCAGCTATGGTAGCAAACTTAATTAGTTCTATTTCACAGAACATATACTATGAACTATGAGTTTCTTCAGGTACTGTGCGCCACTTGCTAGTCACTTAATATTATAGTTGCCAATGTCTAAGTGCTCACTGACCTGTGAATATGCTGGAATGGAAATCCTACTATCACTGCTGCCTTGTCATTTCTAGGAATGATGATTTTGAAATGGCCATTCTGGAGAGAAGAAGAGGGGACATAGACCCAACTATTCAATAGTGCCTTTGGGTGACACTATATTGGCCCAAGAATGAGTCGACACAACTGGTATCCAGGTGTTTTGGGTTAGTCTTTTGGGTCATGCTTTCTGTTTGGCCTTGGAGAGTCTTAAGCTTCTCATTGTAGACACAGAAGATGGGAAAGTAACTGCCAAGGCTTATATATTCAGGAGCCATTTACTTTCTGCCCTTCTGAGATGGCATCTTACTACATAGCCAAAATGGTCTTGAACTTACCAGGCTTCTGCTTAAGCCTCCCAAGTGATGGAATTACAAGCTTACCATACCACACCCAACTATGTGTCATGGGCCATTTGAAATAGAAAATTCATGACATTTGTGCTGTATCTACTAACAAAATTGTGCAAAAATCAAATAACTTACAACCCAGTTGTTAAGAATATAGACTCAGATTCAACTGAATTTCAAATTCAATTTTGGTTATTTACCTGCTTTTGGTTAAAGAGGAAGACACTTTATCACTGAGCTTTATTTACTTGTATAAAAATGTGGATGGAGCCATGGAGAGATGGCTCATGCCTATAATCTTACTCAGGAAGTTGAGATGGAAAGATTATGTTTTAAACCCAGCCCTGGCAGAAAAGTCCCTATGAGATACTTAGGTCCAGTGAATCACTCAAAAACCAGAAGTGGGGGGCTAAGAAGTTGGCTCAGTGGTAGAGTGCTTGCTTTACAAGCATGAGGCCCTGAGTTCAATTCCTCAGCACCACATAAGCAGAAAAAGCTGGAAGTGGTGCTAAGGCTCAATTCGTAGAGTGCTAGCTATAAGCTGAAGAGCTGAGAGACAGCGCCCAGACCCAGATATCAGGCCCCATGAACAACAACAACAAAAAATCAACACAGAAGTGGGGTTGTGGCTCAAGTGGTAGAGTGCTAGAAAATGGATCAGGGACTGTACCCAGACCCTGAGTTCTAGTACCACAATGAACAACAAAAAAATGTGATTGGATAGTGGTATTTTCCATCTCCTAGGTTTATGATTATTCAATAATCAGAATTTATTGAGCATTTCCTATGGAAAAGAGGTATTTTTCCTCACCAGCAAGTGATTTATGATGCTGAAGAGCATGCAATGGATACCCTCTACTTCAGTGAAGAATTGAATGTGAATTTTGTGGGGTCCTATTAGAATAGCAGGTCAGGAGCAAAACTGATAAGGATTCAAGCTCTCTGTTAAACCATACTGTAGCCATTTTGATTTTTGTTAAAGGAATAATTGATTTAGACATTGGTGGCTCATGCCTATAATCCTCACAGCTTAGGAGGCTGAGATCTGAGAAGCATGATTTCAGGCCAGCCCAAGCAGGAAAGTCCATGAGACTTGTCTCCAATTAATCAGTGATAAACCCAGAAAAAGAAGTATGGCTTAATAGAGTATTATTCCTAAGGAAAAAGCTCTATTTAAGCTGCCCTAACCCCTCAAGTCCTATGTTGGGACATTACCACCTACAATGCTGCTGGACCATGCCTTCCCTTGTATGTTTACCTACAGCCTATAGGCTGTTTAGCCCTCGACTTTCGTGGTGGCATGATTCGTGTATGGAATATACTGCCCAGAAAAAAACAACTATGATGTAAGCAATGTTTGACAACGTGTTAAATCCAAAGTTGCAATGGTAAGGATGTTTTTTGTTTAACTTTTTTCTTTAGTTAATTGCTTTTAAAAATTTGGGCTGGGAAGGTAGCTCAGTGGTAGAGTGCTTGTCTTGCATGCCTGAGGCCCTGGGTTCAATTCCTCAGCACCACATAAGCAAAAAGAAAAAATCCAGAAGTGGTGCTGTGGCTCAAGTGGTAGAGAGCGCTAGCCTTGAGCTGAAGAGCTGAGGGACAGCACCCAGGCCCAGAGTTCAGGCCCCACTACCGGACCCAAAAAAAATAAAAAATAAAATAAAATAAAAGTTTATCTTCTTATTTAATTTACCTGAGGAAATCAAAAGTTAATATTTGGGACTTTTGGTGAAATTTGAAACTAGGCAAGTAAGAGCACCCATTGTCCCCAAATTCATCATTTGAAATTATTAAAACTTTATTCATATGTTTTAGTCGTCATAAATTTGAGCCAAGCATGGGAGCTCACACTTGTAATGCTATCTGCTGTGTGTTGACTAATGCAGAGAGGACTATGATTTGATGCCCAGGCAAAACATTCACAATATTGGATCTCAATCAATATCTGAAACCAATGCATTGTGCTTTTCATTTCATCTACTCAGAAAGGGTAAAAAGAAGGATTGTGGTCCATGATGGCCTGGTCATAAACATAAAACCATACCACAAAAATGTCTTAAGCAGAGCTGGGTGCAGGTGACTCATGCCTGTAGTCTTAGCTACTCAGGAGGCTGAGATCTGTAGATCACAGTTCAAAGCCATCCCAGGCAGGAAAGTCCGTGAGACTCATCTCCAACAAACAATTAGAAAACCAGAAGTGGTGCTGTGGCTCCAGCAGGAAAGCATTCGCCTTGAGCTGAAGAGCTCAGGGACAGCACAAAGGCACAGAGTTTAAGACACATGACCAACAAAAACAAAAATGACTAATGCAAAAATAGCAGGTGTATGGCTGAACTGGTAGAGCACCTACCTAAAGTACATGAGGCCCTGAGTTTAAGTTCTAGGATAAAAACGAGGGAAGGATGTGAACATATGGAAGGAAGAAAAGAAGGAAGGGAGGAGTTATTCTGTATATTGTACTTGTCTAGTTATTTCATTAAGGTGGCTTCTCATTCCTTTTTCTTTTTTTTCTGTCAGTTGTGGGGCTTGAACTCAGGTCCTGGATCTTGCCCCTGAACTTTTGTGCTCAAAGCTAGTGCTTTACCACTTTGAGTTACATAGTCACTTATGGGTTTCAGTGGTTAAATGAAAATAAGAATCTCATAGATTTTCCTGACCAAGCTGGTGTTGAACCTTGATCCTTAGATCTCAGCCTTCTGACTAACTAGACTTACAGGTATGAGCCACTGGCTCTGGGCACTCACTTGTTTTCTTTCTTTCTATTTTTTATCAGTCATGGGACTTGCACTCTGGGTGCTGTCCCTGAGCTCTTCAACTGAAGTGAAGCACTCCACCAGAGTCCACTTCTAGTTTTCTGATTGCTAATTGGAGATAAGAATCTCATTAGAGATGTTCAGAGGCAGATGGCAAAGGAGAAGCTGGAGGCTAAACAAGCTCCAGCATAGAAAGCAGTTTTAGTGTTCTAAAACACTGTTTAGTGAACAGTCCTAGGCTACAGAATCACCCCAAGTGTGCCATCAGGTACAGAGAGTTTGGCCAGAGAGGGAAAATCCACACAAGGAGGCAAAACTGAGCACTTGCCGGTAGCCAAGGCTGCAAAGGATGCAGCGGCAGTGACAGTGGCCGTAGTGGCCATACCTATAACAGAGAGAAACAGCACCAGACACAGCGGGTGAGCAGATTCTACTCATCACCAGCAAGAACTGACAAAGAGCAGATATCTTCATCTTGCAGATCACACACCAGAGACAACTCAGGAAACAACACTCTGGAATGAGTAGAAACCTGACATCCTCACTCCTTCTCAGGGAGCAGAGGAGGGAAAGCCATCCCTCCCCAACCACCAGAGATCTCCATCTTCCATAATGGCAAAGGCCCCTCTGAGCAACTAGCTACAACTCAGGCCTTGGAAGAAAAGAAAAGAGTCATTTAGCGTGTCACAAGAACCTGACCTAACCTGCCAGGCTCAGCTCCACCCAGGAGAAAATCACCCAGCCCAGACAGAGGAAGATGCGCCTCCCACCTTAGGAGAGACTTTCTTCACTGTGTAAACAGAACCAGAGGCTGCCCCTCCCTACAGCAGCCTAGAAAATCAACTAAAATTCAGTAAACACAAACCCTGAGAATGGATCCAGGCTGGGCTCTCTGAGTGTCTCTGGAGCTAGCCCCTCAGGGAAAAGCTAGTTTGCTGAAAAGCCTCAACCCTACCCAGAACCTATCCTCATCACAGCATCTCGAAACTAGAGGAAACAGCCATCTCCCTGTTTTGTGATACTCAAAGCAGATCTCCCTCCCATTAAACTAGCCTGGAAAGAAGATCACAAAATCCTGGGTAAATCATAGCACTTCTCTGCCTGCTCAAACAAACTGACTTAAGAATCCAATCAAGCCACAGGAAAACCAAACAACACAAGCAGAACTGAGACTGCACCAAGAGACTGGTTATGGACACAGTGGAGATAAAGGATCTTCCCATCCCCTCTCCAAAAAAGAACTCTTTTTGTACCTTTTTTAAAATTGTTTTCTATTAATCTTTCTTTTCCTCTCATAATTTTTATTTTAGGTGTATGTCTGTGTGTGCTTTTTTTATATCTTCTGATCTTTTGGTACTTTTTTATTTTCTGTTTTTTCTCTTTCTTTCTTTTTTGAGTGACTTAATTGATATTCTGCTCATCCCCATATATATACCCGTCGTCAATTATTAGACCTTATACCCCATGGTATATACACTTAATCCAGAAATTTATTACTCAATTCATAAGCTCTTAGGCTTAAATTCTTTAGTAGCAATATTATATCTTTATACCTATATAATTTCCTGTTTGTCTGTTTGTTTTTTGCTGGTCATGGGGCCTGAACTCTGGGCCTGGGCACTGTCCCTCAGCTCTTCACCTCAAGAATAGTGCTCTACCACTTTGAGCCACAGTGCTACTTCCAGCTTTTTCTGCTTATGTGGTGCTGAGGAATCGAACCCAGAGCCTCATGCATGCAAGGCAAGCACTCTACCACTGAGCCACTTTCCCAGCCCTAATTTTTTAATAACTAATTTTAAGCACTTTTATTTTTTAGTTTTTCATGTCTCCTATCCCTCACCTCCTCTCATTCTATCCTTCATTCAATACCATTTCTTTAAACTTACATAATTTTTAAGTGTTTCACTGTTTAAATTTAAAATTTTCTTTCCATTTTTCTTCTTTTCTTTTAAATCACTCTCCTATCATTCTGTCTAATCTATTTCTCTCTCTCTGAGATAAGAACTTGGTTAAATTCACTCTCCTTTTACCTCTCCATAGCCCTCTAATCAGTGGTATTGCTCTGAGGAGTTACTGTCAATGTTGCCACAGTGCCTAGTCCAAGGCCTCTCACAAAGGCTCTTACCCAACCTATCTGAGCCTCTGTGTGAGTAAACATCATTGAACAACTGCGTTCCATGGTATGTGAGACATTCACTTCTGTGATCATATGCACATGAGGGCCCAAGAAGAGAGTTCCCTGGAAGGAATGTCCTAAAATGCAAAACGTCTACTAGGGCAATGGAAACCCATGGTTGAGCATGCTTAAATTTTTAACCTGTGCACTGAACTAACAGGAACACATTAAGACACACTAAGAAACCCTGATGTAAAGGATCAGAAGGGCTGAGGGGAAGGGAGCCGCATGCTCAGGAATATAAATGGAGCTTACAAGCCACTGCAGGCTCTGACTTTCTATGTTGAAGTTAAGATTAACAGGCAGCCCAAGTTTCTAAGAACTCATTGACTAAGCTATATGCCTCTTTCAGAACTTCTTTCCCTCCTCCTGTGTTTTGAGAACAACAGTTAGTTCTGTGTTTCTGTGTCCTAGGGGCAATTTTTCTCTTCACACAATGCTTAAAGTAGATAATAGGAAGCTGAAATTAAAGTTAACAAGTATGAAATAGCACACAGTGCTTGCCCTGAATTCCTGGACCTAAAAAGTTCCCAATTCTGAGCACAAAGTTATCATGGGTGTATCCTAACAACCTCCACTGAATGGACAAATTTGAACAATTTTCCCAAGGCAGGTATTGTCCAGTACAGTAGTTACCACCTATAACCCTTGTTATTAGGATGGTTGTGATCTACTAGAACAATGAACTTGAAACTGGGCCAAGATGAGACAACTTATCATTGCTAGAAACGGGGGAAGACAAGTAGGAGAATGTTTCTCTGGCACAGACATGGATATAATTACAACAAAGTTCTAAATTGTGGCTCATCAGCAAAGACTATCAAGTCATACCTCAATAAAGGTAATAACTGAACATAAAAATTAAAAAAACTATTTGGGTTTCAGTACTAACATCTTTTTAAAGGTGTGTGTGTGGTGTCTGAGATTTTGTATGGGGCAGCATTGGTTCTTAAAAATCAGCCTATTGGCACTATCTTTAGGTTTCCCATTCAAGTCTGGTGGAATTCTAGCTGTACAACTTGAATCACACAATTCTTGACTTCTGTTGGTTAACGAGATAAACATGTAAGGTATATGTCAACCTTGGTTGGTTTCAAATTATGATCTTCAGATCTCACTCTCTGGAGTAGCTAAGGCTATAAGAGTGAGCCACTATGCTCAGCCCAGTATTTCCAGTAAGTTACTTAATCTTTCTGAATCTCAGCTTCTTCTTGTGTGGAAAGTGAACAGAATTATTTTGTGGATCTTAGAATCTGGTGCGAGTTATGACTGGGTATAGGAAGTATAAGTGTTCGGGATGTGCAGATAGAGCCTGACAATCTCATAAAACTACTGATGTTTATATTGAAATGAATTAAAGGAATTGGAAACGATGGATTTTTCTTTTTTTGTTTATCCATTTCTGGGCAGTGAGGGAGCCACAGAAATTCAAGGAGAACAAGGAAACAAATGCAGCAGTGATACTCTGTAGATATTATGTTGACAATCAACTATACCACTTGTGGGCAGGGAAAGGAGGGAAAAACAGAGAGAGAGCAAAGAAATGATGAGATTTTCGAACATGAAATGAACTCATTATCTAAATTACAAAATGGTGACCCGTATGTCCACTGCATTAACAATAAAAATTTTTAAAAGTCCAGGTTGATGATTCTCTCCTCCAGTTTTAGTTAGAGGCCCTTGAGACTCAGGCCCACCTATAGAGTTTTCGAAGGTCAATTGATATGATAATTAATATAGAGGCAAAATCTCTTATCAAATGTTATAAAAAGTATTTCATTCGTAGTACTTCTTTCTGTTTGAATGGAGATTCTATATGTTATTGGCAGAGCTATGTTTTTTGCTTTTTGTTTTCAATATTTGTCAACTGTTGAAATCCTTCTTGAAGCTTTGGGACAGAGGTCTGCTATATCTTGGCACCCTGCCCCTAACTAAAATAGTAATCAACCTTTGAAATTAATTTACTTGTGTATGAGTTTGTTTTATTTTTTTATTCATTTATATATGTATTTGTTTATTTATTTATTTTTGTCGCTGGTGGTGAACTCTGGGCCTGGTTGCTGCCCTCAGCTCTTCAGCTCAAGGGTAGTGCTCTACCACTCGAGCCACAGTACCACTTCTGGCTTTTTCTGCTTACGTGGTGAGGAGGAATCAAACCCAGGGCCTCATGCATGCAAGGTAATCTACAACTGATCTACCTTCTCAGCACCTATGAGGGGAATTTTTGTGCACGGGTCTATCAAGGAAATCTATTCAGCAAATGTATTCATTTGCCACTAGACATTAATTATGAATTATCTGATAGTTAAAGGATAAATTGTTATCATTTTTACTAGGAATTGTTTGTCTTCCCATGCTAAAAACATGGAGGAGGGTATTTTAAACTAAAACTACAAAAGAAATTTAAGATCTTTGTGCTAACAAATGTGTCCAGTTATTACATTAAACAGAAAATTCAAACTTCATGAATACAGAGCTCAAATTTCTTATACTACTTATTTCAAAATGCAAATTAAAGGGAAAATCAGACAGGGATTAAAATTTATATTTTATGTTAATTTTTAAAGAGGAAAATAAGATCCTAGATGGCATATTAAAGGCAAAGCAATATCAGAGCCCTATCTGCTCAATAAGAAATACGAACCTTATTTGAAAAAAAAAACTGCAAAGTGCACATCAGGCAAAGGCAAGCAGTCAGAGCCTACCACAAGCACAGTAATACCATATATCTCAGAAAAAGGAAGCAAGTTCAGACCAGTGCTCATCCTTTTCCCTGATTTCAATAATAAATATACACTTCCTACACACACACACACACACACACACACACACACACACACACAATGAATGTATGCAACAGCTCAACCTACTCACATCCACTCAACATGAATAAAAGATCTTCCTGTAATATTTGAAACTTTAAGTTTCAAGTCATGTAAATAATTGATAATAGATGCATAAATAATTATTTTCTGAGTAGCACTCTGCTATGAAAGTGGAATTTATGATGATTATAACTACTTAAAACATCTCTGAATCTCAAAAAAAATTAAACAACACACAATCGGAATTTTGGGACTGCATTTCTACCAGCTATTCTGCAAAGGCTTAATAAGAAGATACTTATGAGATTTTGTGTACCAAAAATTAAATACTAAATTCAATTAATACCTGAGTAAGTGAAGAGAAAGATGATCAGAGAGACCTATGCTGCCTCCAGTTCTCAGCCAGCTGTACACTGTGGCATCTTTGCTGCTGCTGGACCTTAGTTGTCTTCTCCAGTGCAGTGGCCACACTGGGGTTGGATTGGGCGTGGTAGGGAGATGAGTGTAGGCCACATGGGAGGCCACACTGTGGTTGGGGTTTGGTGCGGTGTGGAGGGGAGAGGAGGCCTTGGCAGAAGCTGGTGAAGCGAGGAAAGAGGCAGGAAGCCAGAGGCTCAGAAAGCAGCGTGCCCAAAGGCTGCCTGATTCTGGAGAGTGTCTGTGAGGTGGGGTGGTTGTGGTGGATCCCATGGGGCCTGGTGGCCTGGTGAGAAGAGGAAGGAGTCTCAAGTATTGCAAAGGAGAACAATGAAAATTAAGATCACAGTGGCTGAACAATTTCAACAACAAAGGTGGGGACATGGAGGTAAACTCGGGGGATGGAGAGGACGGCAGCACTGGGCCAGTGGCGTTCAGTCCTTTCTGGACATACCTGGAAGTGTGTGAGGACTGGCTCCACCACAGCTTTGGCCTCACTCGACTTGAACGGGCACCCGGAATGGTGACCTCAGCCTCAGCCTGCCCCAGAGAGCCAGACTGGCATAGATGCTGAAGACCAGGCAGTGGCTGGGAGGCTATGCGCAACAGGGTGGAGGAAGCATGGCTGGTGGGTGCAGCTCCAGCCTAGCCAGGTCCAGGGCCACCGGAGAAGTTCAGACTGTAGACCTAGAACAGGCAGTGTGCCCCAGACCAGTGGGACTTCCAGGGACTTGCGTGGTGGCCAACACGTGCATGTTGGGAACTTCATAAGCATGGCCCAGGCATCTCCACGGAAAGGTGCATTCATTCCTGTGCCTCTCCTGTCTTCTGGACTCTCGCTGTCCTCCTGCTTCCTGCTGATGTACCAGGCCACAGACACCCCCAAAGGCCAGCAGAGAGCCGTTGCCAATGTAAATGCAGGAGGGTCGTTTATTACAGCTCGAGCTGGACTCACAAATCTTCCCTGACACAGCAGGTCAGAAATTGTGAGTCCCAATCTCTTGTTCAGCAAGGATTTTTTATTGTGTATGAAGCAGGTGGAAGGATCATTACAACACTGATTTTGTGATAGGTCGGTGGTTCGGAGTAAATCTAGTCTTAAGTTTAGCTTAGCAGTTACAGGATAGGTTAAATCATACATAGCAAGCATATTATAAGTTAGGGTAGGTGGGGCCAATCACAGGAATGCTGTGGGCGCTATTCCTGGATTATTTCCCGACCTAAATTGCTTCCTGATAGAGTTGGGAGATAATCGGTCAGGGCAGTCGGAGATTCCTGGACAGATCAGGGCTGTCTGATTTCTTAGTTATTTTTACTGTTACATTTTCTTAGAACATGAACTGACACTCTTTTTCCAGTAGCAGATATTTTCCTTAGAGTTTCTGAAATTACTGCCAACTTATTTGTCCTCTCACTGACACGTCCAACTACAGGAGTCAACTTCTCCACGCCGATGACAGGCCATCCTTACTAAAAACTTTTTAGTTGTTTCTAGTGAGGAAGAAAAGTAAGGCCTAGTTGCAGCCATGGAACCAAGAATTGAGGGCCATGGCTGGAGCAAATCGCCCTGAGAAAAGATGGATTCATTTTTGTCAAAGACACAAGTCTCTATGGGAACTCTCATTCTAACTGATTTTCTTCCTAGTAATATATTCACAGAATATGTAGACTATGTAATGAATGAACAATGACATATGCATAATATTTGCGAATATGGAGGGAATTAAGAAAAAACTGCAATGGCCAGAAGTAACTGGTTCCTTGAAAGAGAGCTGGTAGGTTCTTTGTTTGGCCTCTAAGCCTTTTAGCACAGTATTTTGTATTGCATTCAAACATATGAAGTTCTTAAAATGTAAAATCAGGACAAATAGTTAAAAATAAGGAAATTTTCCTAATAAAGTATCACAAACTGCATCTTTAAATTCAGAGGTACTTAACTTGAAATTTTTCTCACGTTAAATTGCCTTTTGTTCTACCGAAGAGTTGATATTCGAAAATTCCTAAAGAGAATTTTTTTTTCTTTTCTTCCTTTTTAAGGAACCATAGTGAGGTCCACCTGTTTCTGCTGTGAGCTCTTTCTTCCACTTACTGCCCAGTTGCTGTCAATACTCATCCCCATAGGAGACAAGCAGCTCACATCCTGCCTTGATGACATGACAGGTTTGGTAGAAGATCTACCTGTGGTACTGAAAGGCCCTCAGATTCTGTTTCTCAGCATACCTGCCACAGTTCATATACCTAAAGTTGAAGCAGGCACAGGAAGGAAACATAAGAGGGTAAGTTTCTGCTCCCTTTGGATCTACTCCTAATACTCATCCACTCTAGAACTCTAAGTGCACTGTTTTCAAAGCCCAGTTCCAGACTTCTTTTAATCCTTATTTGTCAAAAATAGATTGATTTCCAGATTCTCTAAATTGAGTTAAAGTTTATGTCATAGATTTGGGTGGGGACATGTACTCTGTTTCTAGATTAGCACACATCATTTGACATTTGGCCCAAGTAATTTTCCTTAGATTGGACTCACTCATGCACCTGTCTCCACTATGTTCCCATAGAAATTCTTTGTCTTATAAAGACAATAGAGGGAAATTTGTTTATTCATGATGTCGTTTCATGATAAGACAATGGTTCCCCATGGCACAGGGCTGCAGGACATATCACAGACCCACTGCTTTCTGAACCTCACTACTGCTCCAACTCTGCTTCTACGTGTTTGAGTGTACCCTAATAGACTAAAGTTCTTTCTTGTAGGTTGTTAGGGCACTATGTACTTTGCAAAAACTAGGAAGAAAAATTATAGTTAAATACTCCTACAATGAAATTGTCATTTCTGTCTCCACATGTGTTTCGCAATTACTCAGGGAATATGATTTATTCAACTACTGAGGGTAATTCTTTGACTCGTATACAGTATGTGCTTTTTAGATGCAGGATCTATGAATGAAGTTAGGCCCTTTGGTTTTTCTTCTAATGTCTTAATTTTGTCTCTCATGGAAATCTTTATTTTGATACAGTACACATATATATGCATACATACATACATACATACATACAAACATACATACATACATAGCAGAGCTAATGATTGAACTCAGTAACTAAACTTAACTCTTGCAATACAATACTCTACCACTTGAACCACTAGCCCTTTTTGTGTTGTTTATTTTTGAGGTATTTTTTGTCTGTCCAGGGGCTTAAACTCTGTGCCTGAATGTTGTCCTTCAGCTCTTCAACTCAAGGCAAGCGCTCTACCACTTGAGCCACAGCGCCGCTTTTGATTTTCTGGTGGATTATTGGAGATAAGAGTTTCACAGCCTTTCTTCCATGGGCTGGATTTGAACCATGATATTCATATCTGAGCTTTCTGAGTAGCTACTTACAGGTTTGAGCCACCAATGTGCAGTTTATTTTTGAGGTATTATTTCCCCTGCTGTCCTGGGTTGCCATCCTGCTTGTGCTTGCCTGGGTTGCTGAAGATACTTCACGTTATCCAGCCATTGTACTTCCACTGTAGCTGGGATAACAAATGTGCACCAACGTGCTCAGCCATTGGTAGTAATTGGGGTCTTATAATCTTTTATGCTAGGACTGGCATCAGACTGAGATCTCATCATCTCTATCTCAAAAGTCCAAATTAAAGGTTGAGCTATGGAACCCAGCTATACTATTTATATTTTTATTTCTTTTCCCTCAAATATTCATAATTTTGAAAGCACCAAGTACAGCAAAAGAAAAATGGAGATATGGGAATCCATTGAGAAAGGTGTGATGATCACGGTGCAAGTCTTGTGAGGAGAATATCTTCTTAGGAACCATGAAAATGACTGCTGGACTCACTCCAGATGGCCGGGGATTTATCTTTTTCATCTACACATAGCAGTTTCTCCTTTTTGTGATCTGAGTTTCAGAAAGACAAGCTAAAGGCTTTTGAGTAATAATCGGCAAAATCACATTACTTGAGTCCAGTGATTCTCTTTGAGCCTGCATGGATTCAGCAGTTGTGAACACATAGGATGCCGTCTACACATCTGAGGGGATTTGTCATAGTCCTAACAGAGGCTCCTTACGCGTGGATGCACTTTGCCTCTAACACACTCTGTTTATATGCACTATACTTTGATCCTAAATCAGAATGTCCACGTTTATGCAGATTCCACAAACACATACAACTATTTTGTCCATGTCCTAGCAATGTTTCATTGGAGGCACAGGGGGATACATGGAGTTAGAGAAAGGAGGGAAAGGGAGAGCATTTCTTACCATCCAGGAGTACCTATTGTCTGCATCTTCATCTTCTATGATCAAGCCCTCATAGGGACTAAAGTGCAAACCCAATGGCAGATCAGATTCCTCATTCCATACTCTAAGCCCAGCCTCAGGAATACTGTACTGACGAATTCTCAGCCCAGTGGGCAGACTGAGGACTTAATGGTCATAATGCCCCTTGTCCACCACATTGTTTCTTACAAATATAGGTGGCCCATTAACAGTGTAGCTGTTGATGAATGAGTTCTGACACTGCTCACAATCTGAGGCAAGAACAGCAAAAATTAGTAAAGAAATATGTACATTCGGGGGCTGGAAATGTGGCTCAGTGGTAGAGCGCATGTCTTGCATGCCAGAGGCCCTGTGTTCGATTCCTCAGCACCACATAAGAAAAAAGAAAAAAAGCTGGAAGTGGTGCTGTGGCTCAAGTGGTAGAGCACTAGCCTTGAGATGAAGAGCTGAGGGACAGTGCTCAGGCCCAGAGTTCAGGCCACATGACCGGACCCAAAAAAATAAAGAAATATGTACATTCTCAGATTTAACAATCATGAGAAAGAGCACAGAATGCATATCATTGTCACTTAGTTCTTCATGTGAAGTTACTAGAGTAAACCAGTAATTGGGGGCCAAATGACCTGATGAATTATTATAAAAGCACATTTGCCTTCTGTTTGAACAAGCACAGAGGGTTACTTACACAGGTAATCATCATCCTGGGGTTTACGGATATCTCCATAAGCATAACTCTTTCTTTCCTGTAGGCTGTATATGCTCATTTTTACCTCCTTTTTCCTACGTCCATGTTGAAAATCAATGGTTAGTTAAGTTGGGGATCAACAATGTTTGTCCCTATTTCTTCAGAAAAGTAAAATCTCTTACTACCAAATTATCATCTATTCTTCTCTCATACTCTGGTCCCCCATTAACCTTTGACTCAGAGATACAAAGACTTCACTTTAACATTAACTACAGGTTTCTAATTCAATTTTAAGTTTTGACCATTCCCATTTTCAGGTTTAATTTCTACTTCATTAAATTTCTTATAAAGTGGTCATTGATGAATTTATTCATTCAGAATATTTGTTGAGGGTATGTTAAGTATTGAGCAAAGACCTGGACATACAGGATTGAAAATGTGGGGTCACAGATTTATTAGACAGTTTGCGTGTATCTGTTATTTTACCTTTTACTTATCGTTTTCAGACAACATTCAGGCTGTACACATTTTTCTTGCCAGTCCTGGGGCTTGAACTCATGGCCTGGGCACTCTCCCTGTGCTTCTTTTGCTCAAGGCTAGCACTCAACAACTTGAGCCACATTGCCACCTCTGGCATTTCTGTTCATGTGGTTCTAAGGAATAGAACCAAGGGCTTCATTCGTACAAGACACATACGCTACAACAAGCCACATTCCCAGTGCAGTCTGTGCATCTTTATCCATGTTCTTCAGATTAACATTCAGAAGTTCAGGGAGATTGTAAAATGTGTCATGGCCTAAGTGCCTCCATGTAGGTAATAACCCAAGTGTGTAACTTCATTGTCAAATTCTTATGTGCTGCTCATTGGAAACCTAATTACTAGTTCCACAGCTTAGTTCAGCCTATGTTTGAACTTTCCAAAGTCCACCTCACATAGTCAGATTACCCTCATCAACCTTGCTAGAATTTCCAAAATTAGTAAATTTCCCAAGTTATTTTCTCTTACCCAATTTTTGTTTGCAGTATTGTCCTTGTGTATTTGCTTCTCCAGGAGGAAACACTGGTTTCTGGGCCTCTTCTAATCCACTTGACTTTGAGAAATTTATAATTCCTGAGAACTTCTTCAAACTAGGTTCCTTACCTAAGGTTGTCTTGGGCATTCCCTTCATTGAAAGTCACATATAGAATTAGAATCTATTTCCTAAGGCTTTCATCTCCTATCAGTTTTCTCTCAAATCCATATAAGTTAGACTGAGGGAGGGAGAGCACTTGAGAATACAAACCGAAGAGCAAACAAGGTCTGTGAATGAAGGAAATGAAGCTTGGAAGAAGACATGTCTAATGGAGACATTTAATGAAAGAGAACACAGGGAAAGTGGAGAATTACAAAACTTGGCTGGCAAAAGATATGACAGAGCAGTGAAAATAGGAAGAAATTATTGGCAGAAATCTATATGGACAATTAAGTACATTCAAATTGCAACTAGGTATAACAGATGACTTTGAAATTAGTTTGACTTTTTTCTATGTAATTTTGCCTGAAAAAGTATGTACCACCTAATAATTGTATAAATTGGTATACATGTCTGTTTTTGATGTGATAAGGTAAAAAAAAATGTGATAGGGTAAAAAAAGAAAATGTTCATCAGGCAGACTATAGTGACTCGTGATTGTAATCCTAGCTATTCAGTAGGCTGAGATCTGAGGATTAAGGTTGGAAACCAGCCCAAGCAGTAGTAAGACTCATATCCACTTAACCACCATAAAAGCCAGGAGTGGTATTGTTGTTCAAGTTGTTGAGTGCTAGCTTTGCTAGCACAATAGGAAGGATCTGGAACAGTGATTAGGTCCTGATTGTAAGTCTCAGGCCCAGCACCAAAAAAATTTCACCAAAGAATCTTGTGAATTATTAAAATACAGCATCAATGGGACTAAGCATGTCTTTCTGCTTTTTTTTCCAGTCCACGGCCTGGGCCCTTTCTCTGAGCATCTTTGGTTTGAGGCTAGCACTTTACCACTTGAGCCACAGCACCATTTTCAGCTTGCTTTTCCTGTTTATGTGGTACTAAGGAATCAAACTGAGGGCTTCATGCAACCATGCAACCATTAAGCTACATTCCAAGCCCCTAATCATTTGTTTTTGAGCTCTGATATAAATTTACTTTCTGTGACATCTCTAGTTGAAATAAATTAGTTGAAATTGAATTTGAAGATGTTAACTTCAGTATTTCTCGAGCCTGTTACTTTTACTTAAATTTCAAAACTGATTAATTATTTCATATATTGATTATAACTTATTGTTTATCCTGAAAATACTGAGGGGGGTTCAGTTGAGACCTCAGACATATGAAGAAAGATCAGTTATTGTCCAACCACTCAAAAGATTCACATGTAAAGGCTACAGCTAAACAAACAACTATGGAAAGTTCCAGAATCAGCTAACTAAAGCTCAGAAGAGGGGACCAATCCTCCTCTTCCTCACAGAATTGAGATTTGAAATTAGCCTCAGAAGGATATGTATCTATGTGAAATATTAAGTCACTTTTTTTAGTTGTCACTTCTAAAACATCAAATTTGAAACTCGTTATGGCTGGGGGCTGCTTCTTAACAGAAGCGTCCTTTTTCAATAGAAGGAATTTTCTGGGTATCAGTAAACTTTTCCTTAAAACTTACAAATAGTGTGGATTTATTGGTGCATCTATCACTTTGGTAAAACAAAATGAAGAGAGGTTGGAACAGAGATTGGAACAATCATTCAGTGAATGGTGTGAAGGTGTATGTCTAAGATAGCTAAGATTTTATAATGCTGTGTAAGTATTTATGAACTTGTAAGTGAATTTAGAGAAAATGTATTGGTAGACTTCACCACCACTAGGTGTTATCTCAGACACAATACATTTTTAGGTTTCAGTTTTCTCATCACGTAAGTGATTATAGTTTACTATTTGCCTCATTATGTTGTTGTCGTATTCAAATATATTTGTTCATGGGACATTTAAAATAAAGTCTAAAATATTGTGAAAATAAAATAAGTGGTAGCAATTATTGTGGATATGAATTGAATCTTAGAATGAATATGATAAGAACAGAAGAGATCAGGAAAAGGAAGCAGATGTTCCTAAGGCTTCTTCTCTTAGTTGGAACCATGAAGAAATTTTACTCATCAGTAGAATTTGGGAGACATTTATCTTCTGACGCTTACTCTGTTCAGTTCTGTAGGTCACCCAAGAAGGTTTGACTAAAAGTGATGAGAAATCAGGATTTTGGTTACAAAATATCTCCAAACTGTGGATTCTCATTTTTGATAGCAAATCTCAGCCAGAGAGAAAAGACTATTTTAGGAAAATGTTTTCTGAATTATCATTAAGGCTTGTCCTTATATTTTTTTCTTAAATTTCTTCAAACTTAGACAAAACCCACCTTTGCTTCACTCTGTGTTCATAAGCTATCTGTTATAATTTAATTGACATTTGGTGACAAGAAACACTAAGCAAATTAGGAACAAGAGGGAAAGATTATTTAGTTAAATAGCATACATCATGGTCAACTTAGTTTCATTTCAGTGATGAAGGATTGTTTAACACATATAAATCTTTAGGCACAATGCAGCACGTAAGCAGATCAAGGACAAAATTCACACAGTCATTTCTCTGGATGCAGAAAAAGCCTTTGACAAAAGTAAACATTCTTTTTTTATTTGGTCAGTTGTGGGGCTTGACCTGTGGGCCTGGATGCTATCCCTCAGCTCTTCAGCTCAAGGCAAGCATTCAATCATTGAGGCACAGCACTACTTCCAGTTTTCTGGTCGTTTATTGGAGATAAGAGCTTCACGGACTTTCCTGCCCGGGCTGGCTTTGAACTGTGATCCTCAGAGCTCAGCCTACTGAGAAGTCAAGATTACAGGTGTGACCCACCAATGCCCAGCTAAAGTCAGCATTCTTTTATCATAAAAGACTTGAAGAAATTAGTGATACTGGGTATATATCTCGATAGGATTATGGGTATATGTGAAAAATTAAATCATTTCTGCTAATAGCAAGAATGACACAAATGTCTATTTTTTCCACCTTTTTCCCATATTGAATGCAATCAAGCCACAGAAATAAGCAAAGAGAAAGAAATAAATAGGTCAAAAGGGAAGAAAACATTTAAATTATGCTTATTCACAGATAACATGATCCTGTATTTAAAAGATCCTAGAAATTTCCACAGAAAAATTCTAGATCTTATAAATGCTATTGGAAATGTGCCAGAATATATGATCAACATGTAAAAATCATTAGCTTGTCTGCCAACAATGAACCGTCTGGAAAAGAAATCAGAAAAATCACAATAGTCTCAAAAAATGAGCTTAAGACTGTGCTTAACTAATGAAGTAAAGGAGTTCTATAATGAAAAGTATAAAACCTCAAATAGAACTGAAAGCCAACTTGGGCAAGTAAGTTTGTGAGACTCTTATTTCCAATTAAGCACCAGAAAATGGGAAGTGGTGCTGTGGTTCAAGTGGTAGAGTGCTCACCTTGAGTTGAAGAGGTCAGAGAAACACTCAAGGCAACCAGGACTGACGATGATGATGATGATGATGATGATGATGATGATGATGATGATGATAAACTTAAAAATGGGCACTATGGATTACATTTCATTCTTTCAAAATTATAAGATGAATTCCTAATCCTCAAAATATTATTTGGAGATGGAGCCTTTGGTAGGTAATTAGGGTAAGATGACATCATGGAGGTGAGGCCCCAGATGGATTTAACTTTCATAGAAAAAGAAAAGAAAGATCCTTTCCATCTCAACTGTTCCTCCTTTCCCAGTCATGAACATACCAATATTTCATGCAGATACACAATGAGATATAAGCCATCTACAAACCTAAAATAGATCCTTCATCAGAACCCAGTCACACTAGCATACTGGTTTGAGCTTTCAAGCTTTCAGAACTATGAGAAATAAATTTTTATTTAATTAACTCACTGCATACTATTTTGTTATGGCAGACTAAGTTGAACATACAATGAGAAAAACACTGGAATTCACCGTTTTTACAAAGAAGATACATAAATCTTTGTATGTGGCTAACAAATGTGTGAAAATATGCTCAATATTACTAAGCAGTAGGGAAATGTAAGTAAAATGTCAAAGACTCCTTAGGATGCCTACCATAAAAATAAATAAAAGGATGCTGGATGCTGGGCACTGGTGGCTTTAGCCTGTAATCCTAGCTACTCAGGAGGCTGAGGTCTGATCATGGAGCAAAGCCAGCCTGGGCAGGAAAGTCTGTAAAACTCTTATCTCCAATAAACCACTAAAACACCAAAAGTGCCGCTATGGCTAAAGTGGTAGAGCACTAGCTTTCAGCTAAAGAACTGAGGGACAGCACCCAGGCCCAGAGTTCAAGCCCCACGACCAACAAAATAATGGGACCTTTGTTCGCTGCTAGTAGAAATATAAAATAGTGCTGTTGCCTTGGGAAACAGTATGAAAAGCATTCTAAAAATTAAAAGCATAACTAGCTTATTATCTAGCAATCCGATTCCTGATATACATAGAGACAGGAAGGAAGGAGGAATGGAAAGAAGTAAGGAAACAAGGAATGTAAATAGATCCTAAATAGATATTGGCACATTCAGGATAACTGCAGCATTATTAATACTATTGACAGTTGTAAAGAGGTTGCATAGGAAAACATAGACATTATATATGAGTTCCAAATTACATAACCACATAAAGGAAGAACAGTTAAGGTTCACCTGTCTTTTCCCAGGTTTATCCAATGTGAATAACATAGACAGGGGTAACATTTCCACAGTCTATCATGGATATTTGGCACAGAGTACATTGCAGATTCCATGTTCAATTCAAATCAAAGACATCAGGCTGCAATCTTGTGATTTCTGTCACCATTCTCTCTGTCTGGTCTGTTCTTTCTATGTGAATTTTCCAAATGAAGGCATTTGACCACATAACTCCTCTGTGATATATAAGTGCATACCACACTGGAAACCCTTCAAAAGCACAATCTTACTTGGGTCAATTTGACCAACAGATCAATAATACCAAAATCTTGAACAGAGAATCAAGTAGAAATGGACCAATGTCTCCATGACTCCATCTCTCAACTTCATTAGGAAATTGGTTCTATTTTTGACAGTTTCCATTTTTGTTAAGATTGTTCAATGTCTTTCTCTACGTGGTTATTTCACTAAATGGACTACCTTCCATGGTCTTTCATGAGATTGCAAATGACTGCAAATAAGTCAACAAATATATGTGTTCCAGGTGTTAGAAAATCAATGCATCAAGAAAACATGGAATATAATAATGTATCAAATTGCTGTATGTACTTATCTACACAATAGAAAGTCATGAGGATCACTTTTTACTTGAATTTTACCCTACTAAACATCTAGCAGATTCCTACCTCTATCTATGTCTCTCTCATCCCTTGGATTTTTGCAACCATCATCTCACAAGCTTCTCTTTTGCCAAGTTTCTAATTTTTACATTGCTATCAGAATTTTTACCAAAACTATTTTTAATAGTGATTTGATAAGTTATCAGAAGAAAGCGAGATTAAGGGACAGCAGTGGTGATAGAGAGATACTCATCTTCCTAACAACTCCACTTTCATCCTCCAGAAGAGTGAGAAAAATCAGGCTCTTACCATCAACCATACTGATGTTTTATTATAACTCACTCAACAGAACAGCAGAATAAGTTAAGAGTGAGTCAATTACAAGTGGCTCATCTCCAGTGATTAATTAAGCACTGAAATAATTTTGGTGTTACTCATCCATTACCAAATGCAGAATTCTCTTCTTTTTATTCACCATCCAAAGAAACCCAAAGTGGATCTATGGATCAAGTGGTACAGCAATAGCCTTTAGCAAAAATGTTTAAGGGCAGTTCCTAGACTCCGAGTTTAAATTGTAAGATTTATGTCCGCACACAAAGAAAATGTGTTCCCAAATATCTGTCCTTCCATGTTCTTTGAATGTTATATGAAAGATCTAGGGATAAATGGTGTCCAGACAGATTTTAAGCTCATGCACATTTTGTAATAAAAAAGATCTTCCATTCAAAAACTGAACTGGAAGAAGTGTCATCTGTGTTATGAGGAATGGACCACACATACAGTGGAGACTTTAGGGGAGCAGTGGAGAAATCTTTGCTCTCATGTCCTGGGCTTAACTAAGGACATTCTTTTCACATCTATTGTTCCCCAAAGCACTTGGTGATCATCTGACTCCAGTCTCAAAGGTCTAGAACTCTTATTTCTGAGAAGAGTTTATAAAATTAACATGAGAAGTTATTGCTTATTATAGAGACACAAGTCAACAACTTTATGCTTTTAATCACTCTGCATGCCTGAAAGTAATAATGCTCATCACTTGTGTCCAAATCCTTTGAATAATATTCAAGTATATATATCCTACTCAAAACAATGAAAGGATAGGATTCTTGGTTCAGTGAATGCTTAAGAGTAAAGAAAGATTTCCCATTACACCTAGGTTACATCTGCAATGATGGATTTCTCTTTATAAATTACGGAGATCTGTGACAAAAGTTTTCCCACATTGGGTTTCTTTTCTGTGTTAATGTTCCAGTGCTTGCTGAAGGTTGACATCCAGTTGATAGACTTCCTCTAATGCTTACTTTTACGGAGATTCTGTCGTGTGTCCAAGTCTTTGATACCTGTTGAGATATAACTTTTTGCTGAATGTGTTTCTATATTTGTTGTATTTACAGTTTCTGTCGTGGATTTTCTCAATTTCACTGAGGACTGACTTCAGATTAAATGCCATTGAACATTTGTTCCATTCATTATATTTCGTTTCTCCTATATGTCAGTTCTCTGATCAACAATGAGGTATGGCTCCCAGATGAAAGTCTCTACACACTGGTAATGTTCATCAGGTTTCTCTCCTGTCTGTGTTCTATAAATTAATGTGAACGTGTTTTCTCCTGTGTGTTTCTGATGCAAACAGAGGGATGAACTTTAAAAAAAAACACATTTGTTGCATTCATAGAATTTCTCTCATTTGAATGTTCAGTGAAGAACGCTCAGCTGAGCCTTCTGGGTAAAAGGCTGTAAAGTTGCTGCATTCATGAGACTTCTCTCCTGTGTTGGTGCTCTGATGCAAACTGAGTTTTCTTCCAGGTGAAAGACTTTCCACATTTATTACACTCCTAAAATTTCTCACCTGTGTGAATTCCATTATGCTTACTGAGGTCTGGACTCTGGTTGAAGGATATTTCACACCTGTTACATTCACAAAATTTCTCTCCTGTGTGTCTTCTCTGATGATCAGTAAGTTCTGCTTCCGGGTAAAGGCTTTCCACACTTAATACATTCAGAAGCTTTCTTTCCTGTGTGTGTGTTTTTGATGGACGTTAAGGTCTGGCTTCTCAGTAAAAGATTTTCCACACAGGACACATTCATAAGGTTTCTCTCCTGTGTGTCTTCTGTTTTTATTAAGTAAGGTTTGCTTTATGGGTGAAAGATTTTCCACACTGGACACATTCATATGGTTTCTATCCTGTATGTGTTCTCTGATGTTTGTTAAGGTGTACCTTCCAAGTGAAAGAATTTCCACACGTTACAATCATAAGGTTTCTGTCCAGTTTGTCATCTCTGATGGACAGTAAGTTGTGCCATCTGGGTGACAGACGTTACATATTTTTCATATTCATAACCTTTTTCTCCTGTGTGTTCTCTGATGGAGTGTGTAATGTGTGCCTTCTGGGTGAGAAACATTCCTAAGGTTTTTCTTATGTGTGTCTTTTCTGATGATCAGTAAAAGTTGCCTTCCAGGTGAAAAAAGTTGCAACCTTGATACATATATAAGATGTCTCTCCTGTGTTTTTTCTCTGATGATTAGTAACAGCTTCCTTCCAGGTGAAGGATGTTACATACTCGATACATTCATAAGGTGTCTCTACAGTGTGGATTCTCTGATGGATGTGAAGGTCTGTCTTTTGGATGAAAGACTTTACATACCTGATATAATCATAAGGTCTTTCTCCTGTGTGTCTTCTCTGATGATCGGTAAGGACTGCCTACTTGGTAAAGGATTCTCCACACCTGTTAAAATCATCGGATTTCTCCCCTGTGTGTCTTCTCTGAGGGACAGTAAGTAGTGCCTTCTGTTGAAAGATTATCCACATTTGTTACATTCATAAGGTTTTTCTCCTGTATGTGTTATCTGATGCAAAGTGACGTATGACTTTAGCCAGAAAGACATGCCACATTTGTTGCACTCATAAGTTCTCTCTTTTGTTTTTTTTTTAATTTAATTTAATTTTATTTGTGAACATACTGTACAGAGGGGTTAGAATTACATGGGCAGGATAATGTGTACATTTCTTACCAAGCATTGCAGCCTCGTCCTTTGTTTACCCTTCACATCCCTTCCCAGCCTCCCTCCTCCCCCCGTAATCCCAATCCTTCTCCCCCCCCCCCCCACCGACGTTGTAAAGCTCGTTTTGGACATGACAACTTGTACTTCTCATTGTTGAAACAGGTCCACCTGTATCCTTAAACTACTTGTTTTTCTCCATCTCCTCCACAAGTTATACTGACATCAAATATAGTGAAAGCAGGGGTTATACTGTGGGGAGGGACATACAAAGCAACAAAGAAATAATCTTATAAATGCGTTAGAAAAACATGCATGAAAGAAAAAAACATTAATATACATATCTAAGGATTCATTTTCCTAACATCACATTATCTGACCTTTTCTGCTTGACTCATACATATACTAGATATTGCAAATAAGGGAAATCATGGGACCTATGTTTCTTTGGGCCTGGCTTACTTCACTTAATATAATTATTTCCAAGTTTTTCCATTTCCTAACAAATGGGGCAATGTCATTCTTTCTGATGGAGGCATAGATTTCCATTGCGTATATATACCACATTTTCTTGATCCATTCATCTACTGAGGGGCATCTGGGTTGGTTCCATATCTTGGCTATGGTAAATAATGCTGCAATAAACATAGTTGTGCTGGTAGCTTTAGTGTGGTCTTGTTTGTAAACATTTGGGTAAATGCCCAAAAGTGGGATTGCTGGGTCATAGGGGAGCGCTAGGTGAAATCTTTTGAGGAATCTCCATACTGCTTTCCAAAGTGGTTGAACAAGTTTACATTCCCACCAACAATGAAGTAAGGTTCCCTTCTGTCCACATCCCTTCCAGCATCTGTTGTTGTTAGAATTCTTGATTTTTGCCATTCTAACTGGAGTGAGGTGGTATCTCAATGTTGTTTTGATTTGCATTTCTTTTATGGCTAGGGATGTTGAGCATTTCTTCATGTCTATTGGCCATCCTTCTTTCTTCTTCAGAGAAGTTTCTCTTTAAGTCTTTCGCCCACTTATTTATTGAGCAGTTGTTTCTTTGAAGATTTGTTGTTGGGGGATTTAATTTTTTGAGTTCCAAGTACATTTCAGATATGAGACCCTTGTCCGTTGTGTGGCTAGTGAAGATCTTCTCCCAATCCGTGGGCTTTCTATTGATCTTGCTAGCTATGTCCTTTGCCATGCAGAAGCTCTGCAACTTTATGCAATCCCATTTGTCCAACCTTTCTTTGATTTGTTGTGTTCCCGGTGTCTTTTCAGAAAATTTTGGCCTGAGCCAAGGAGACCTATGATTTCTCCTATTCCATCCTGTAATGTTTTCAGAGTGTCTGCTTTGACTTCGAGGTCTTTGATCCATTTGGAGTTGATTTTGGCGCAGGGTGATATATAAGGATCTAGCTTTAGTTTCCTACAAGTAGTTAACCAATTTTGCCAGCACCAATTACTGAAGAGGCTGTCTTTCTTCCATTCTATTGTTTTAGCTCCCTTATCGAAGATTAGATGGCTGTAGGTGTGTAGGTTCATTTCTGGGTTTTCAATTCTATTCCATTGGTCCTGAGGTCTGTTCTTATGCCAATACCAAGCTGTTTTGATTGCTATGGCTTTATAGTAGAGTTTGAAATTTGGTATTGATATTCCTCCAGCAGTGTTCTTTCCGTTGAGGAGCGTTTTTGCTATTCGGGGTCTTTTATTGTTCCATATGAATTTTTGGATTGCCTCTTCTATTTCCTTGAAGAATGAGGTTGGAATTTTGAGAGGTATCGCGTTGAATTTGTAGATAGCCTTGGGAAGTATTGCCATTTTCTTGATGTTAATCTTTCCAATCCAGGAGCATGGGAGGTTTTGCCATTTTTTAAGTTCTGTGTTGATTTCCTTTTTCAAGATTTTAAAGTTTTCATCATAGAGGTCCTTCACTTCTTTCGTTAAGTTAATTCCTAGGTATTTTATTTTTTGTGTGGCTATTACAAATGGAGTTGCTTTCCTAATTTCAGCCACACTATTCTCATTGTTGGCATACAGAAAATCCATTGTTTTTCGGGGTTAATTTTATACCCTGCTAATTTGCCAAAGTTTTGGATCAGCTTGAGTAATTTGGGAGTGGAGTCTATGGGATTCTTTAAATACAAGACCATGTCGTCTGCAAAGAGGGGGAGTTTTATTTCTTCTTTCCCTCTTTGGATCCCCTTTATGTCTGCATCTTGTCTTATTGCTGTAGCTAGGCATTCTAATATTAGATTGAAGAGGAGTGGAGAGAGTGGACATCCTTATCTTGTTCCTGAGTTAAGAGGAAATGGCTTTAGTTTTTCACCATTAAGTATAATGCTGGCTGTAGGTTTGTCATATACAGCATTTATTGTATTGAGGAATGTTCCATGGATTCCTAATTTTTCCAAAACCTTCATCATAAAGGGTGTTCGATATTGTCGAATGCTTTTTCTGCATCTATTGAGATAATCATGTGGTTCTTATTCTTGCACCTGTTGATCTGATGAATAATATTAATTGATTTGCGTATATTGAACCAGCTTTTCATCCCTGAAATGAATCCTGTTTGATCATGGTGTATGATTTTTTGGATGAATTGTTGAAGTTGGTTGACCACAATTTTGTTGAGAAATTTTGCATCAATGTTCTTCAAAGAAATGGGTTTATAGTTCTCTTTCTTTGATGAGTCCTTGCCTGGTTTTGGGAAGAGGGTTATGATGGATTCATAGAATGTGTTTGGTAGTGAACTTTCTCTTTCAATTTCATTGAAGAGTTGGAGGAGTATTGGTGTGAGCTCTGCTTTGAAGGCCTTGTAGAATTCCGCTGTAAAACCATCTGGTCCTGGACTTTTCTTAGCTGGAAGGCCTCTTATTGCTGTTTCTATTTCAATGCTTGATATGGGCCTGTTAAGCTGGTTTAGCTCATCTTGGTTTAGTTTTGTCATGTCAATATTTGCTAGGAAAAGGTCTATTTCTGTCAAGTTCTCAAACTTATTAGCATAAAGTTTTGAGAAGTATTCCCTTATAATATTTTAAATCTTAGTTTTTTCCGTGGTGATGTTTCCATTCTCCTCTCTGAGTTTATTTATTTGGGTGTGTTCTCTTCTTTTTCTGATAAGATTTGCTAAAGGTCTGTCAATTTTGTTAATTTTTTCGAAGAACCAACTCTTTGTTTTGTTGATTCTTTCTATAGTTTTTTTGGATTCTAATTCATTTAGTTGTGATTTAATTTTCATTATTTCTTTCCGTCTACTGGATTGGGGTTTATCTTGCTGCTGTTTTTCAAGGAGGTTTAGATATGTCATTAAATTGTTGTTTTCAGATCTCTCCAATTTGTTGATGTAGTAGCTCAGAGCTATAAACTTGCCTCTGAGTACTGCTTTTGCTGTTTCCCAGAGCAGCTGGTAATTTATGTGTTCATTTTTGTTGATAGCATGAACATTTGAATTTCCGTTCTAATCTCTTCCATGACCCACTCGTGATTCAGCAGTGTGTTGTTCAGCCTCCATGTAATACCGGACATTCTTTGGTGGCTTTTTGTGTTGAGTTCTAATTTTATTCCCTTGTGGTCAGAGAGAATGTAAGGTATAACTTCAGTGTTTCTGAATTTCGGCAAGTTTGCTTTGTGGCCTAAAATGTCGTCTATTTTAGAAAATGTTCCTTGTGCTGCTGAGAAAAACGTGTATTCTGATGCTGCTGGGTGAAATGTTAGGTAGATATCTGTTAAATCTAGTTGATCTATACAGCTATTTAGATCTGTGCTTTGTCTGTTGAGTTTTTGCCTAGTTGATCTATCTAGTGGGGAGAGTGGTGTGTTAAAAGACCTAACAATTAATGTCTTTGGATTTATATGGGATTTGAGGGAAAGTAGTGTTTCTTGGATAAATTTGGGTGCTCCATTGTTTGGCGAGTAGATATTTAGAATTGTAATATCCTCCTGAAAGAGAGATCCCTTAATTAGTATGTAGGGACCTTCTTTATCTCTTCTCATGAATTTTAAGTCTATATTATCTGATATTAGGATTGCAACTCCCGCCTGTTTATGGGGGCCGTTTGCTCGGTAGATTTTATTCCAACTATTAACATTGAAAATATGTTTGTTTTTACAGGCAAGATGTGACTCCTGAAGGCAGCAGATAGAAGGGTCATGTTTTTTAATCCAACTAGACAGTCTATGTCGTTTAATTGGAGGGTTCAGTCCGTTAATGTTAAGAGAAAGGACTGAGAGGTATTTGGGACTTCCTACCATGTGATCCACCTTCTTGTGGGCTGTGAAACCTGGGTTCTTCCTATCGTTCTTTGATTCTCAGTTTGGGTGCAGTTTCTTGGCCTTTATTGTGGTCTTGTTGGTTTTCTATGTGTAGGACATCTTTAAGAATCTTTTGCAAGGCTGGTTTGGTGGAGATGTATTGTTTCAATTTTTCTTTGCTGTGGAGGATTTTTATTTGACCTTCAGTTATGAAGGACAATGTATCTGGGTACAGTATTCTTGGCTGATAGTTGTTTGTTTTTAGGGCATGGCATACATCATTCCAGGCTCTTCTTGCTTTGATTGTCTGTGCTGATTAATCTGAGGTGATTCTAACTGGTTTCCCTTTATAGGAATCTTTTCTCCTTGACAGCTTTAAGGATCTTTTCCTTGGTCTGAGTTGATCCTGTGTGGATTATAATGTGACGGTGGGATGTCCTATTCTGGTCTGGTCTGTTTGGAGTTCTAAAAGCTTCTTGTATTTGAATAGGCCTATCTTTTTGCATGTTTGGGAAGTTCTCTGATAGGATCCTGTTAAACAAATTTCCTATGCCATTAACTTCTATTTCTAGGTGCTCCTCTACACCCATTATCCTTAGATTAGGCCTTCTGATGGTGTCTTCCAAGTGTTGGATAGATCTATCATATTTCTTGGACTTGTCTTGGATGGTTGTATGTTCTTTCTCCATAATATCTAGGCTGTCTTCAATCCATGAGATTCGATCTTCTGCATGGTCTAAGCTGCCGTCAAGACATTCTACTTTGTTTTTTACCTCTTTTCCTTCTAATTGGTCAGCTTTGATGACTTCAAATTCTTTGTTGAAGCTTTGTTTTAGATCTTGTATGAACTTCTTTACTACTTTAATTTGATGTTCAATGTTTATTCTCAAATCACTTAGTTGATTGGTTATGGTTTCCTTGGACTCCCATTCCTTCTGTTGGGTTCCATTCAGCATTCCCTTTGTGGTCTCCCTGACTTCCTTCAGCTCTTTGTTAATGGATTCCATGAATGCCTTTAGTGATCTTTGTGTATTCTCTTCCTGCTCTCTCAATTCCTGTATTACTCTTTGATTAGTTTCCTCCCGTTCGTGGGATTCCTGTAGTTCTCTTTGAGTGTTCTCAACCTGTTCACGCCATTCCTGCCTTTCTCTTTGAGTATTCTCAAGCTGCCCATGCAAGTCCTGTATCAGTTTTTGAGTAGCTTCCTCACGCTTATGATATTCCTGTATGAACTTTTGGATTGCCTCCTCTCTCTCCCTATCATGCTCATACAGAGTCCTTTGTATGCTTTCAATCTTTTGATTTATCATATTTGCTAGCAGTGTTTGTAGAGCTATTTGGGAATTCTCCTCTGGATTATTCATTATCTGTTCTGTCCCCTGATTATCAAGATTGGGAATTGAGATACCCGGATTTGCCATTTTTCTTGTGTTTTTCTGGGTTACTCTGCCCATTTGAGATGAAAATAGCACCAGTTTTGTGCTAGAACACTATCTTAAGGCAAGCATCAACCCAAGTCTGAATTTGCACAGTCAATAGTCTACAGATACAATCTAGTTCAACAGATACATCTATTCAACATCAAACAACTATACGTTAATGGGCTACAAACCGCAAAGAAGAATTTGGAAGATCAGAAATTATTAGGGTTAGGAAGAGACGTGGGCAAAAAAATAGGAATAGATTGATGTGAGGAGGCTCAGGGAGAGTTAACTAAGTCCTAATTTCAAAGCAGGAAATAGGTTGGGTAGGATGAAAGTAGAGAGAGAGAAAAAAAGAAGAAACGAAACAGGAAAGAAAAGAGACCAGAAAAGCTAGAAAGGTAAAAATTAATACAATTATGTAGAATCGATAACAATATATTTAGATAAGAACGTGAATTTATTGAGAGAAGGGTAGGGATATAAAGGAGATGTGAAAAACTTAAAAATAAAAATGCTTAAAATATTATATAGGTATAAAGAGATAGTACTGCTATTAAGGAATTTAAGTCTTAGAGATTTTGACTTGAGTAATAAATTTGTGGATTAAGTGTGTACACAATGTGGGATAGGGTCTAATAGTGAACTACGGGTTTATCTGAGGATGTGCAGGACAAGAATTAAGTCACATAAAGAAGAACGAAAGAGAGGAGAAGATGAAGAGGATAAGAAAGGAAGAAGAAAAAGATGAGAAGTTCAGTAGAGCTAAACAAATAAGAAAAAGATAATTAACAAAGAAAAAAAAAGAGAAAGAAAACCAAAAAAGAAAGAAAAACGCACACTCACGTATCCCTAAAATAAAAATTATAAGAGGAAAAAAAAGGTTCTGGCAAACAATTTTTTTCAAAAAAGGCAAAAATTAAAGATTAAAAAAGTTTTAGAAAAGAAAAAAAATTTTTTATATATGGTACCAAAAATAAAAAATAAAAAGAAAGAACAAGAAGAAGAGAAAAAAAAAACTTCTTTGATTTTTTTGGGAGGAGTGGGAAAAATCCTGTATCTCCCTTGTGTCTGTAACCAGCCTCTTGTTGGTGTCTGGTCTGCTTGTAGTCCTGTGGCTTGGTTGGTTTCTTAAGTCAGTTTGTTCGAACAGGCAGAAAAATGCTCTGCTTTACCCAGGATTTGGCGATCCTCCTCCCAGGCTAGTTCATTGGTAGGCAGATCTGCTTTCAGTATCACAAAAGTGGGGGATGCAGTGATGAGGCTAGGTTCTGGGTAGAGTTGAGGCCTTTCAACAGACAGTAGCTTTCCAGGGCTAGTTTGTGAAAACCTCACAGAGCCCAGCCTGGAGCCATTCTCAGGGTTTCTATTTACTGATTTTCAATTGATTGTCATGGCTGCTAGAGGGAGGGTCAGCCTCTGACTCTGATTTCCCAGTGAAGAAACCCGCTCCTAGGGCTGGCGCCCAAGCTGGGTGACTTTTCCCTGTGTGAAGCTGAGTCTGGCATGTCACGCCGCCGTTAAGTTCTTGTGACCTGCTAAATGACTCGTTTTATTCCAAGGCCTGAGTTGGAGCTAGCAGCTCCTCCGAGCTTTGTCGGTATCCAAGATGGAGATCTCCGTTGCTGGGGGGTGGGGGGGAGGGGTGGCTTTACCTCCTCTGCTCCTTGAGAAGGAGTGAGGACGTCAGGCTTCTACTCACGCTGAGTCTTGCTTCCTGGGTAGTCTCTGGTCTGCGAACTGCAGGATGAAGATGTCTGCTCCTTGTCGGTTATTGCTGGTGTTGAGTAGAATCTGCTCGCCTGATTTGTCTGGCTCCTTTGTCCCGGACTCTCTGTTGCTCAGGTATGGCTCCTGAGCTCGCCCGCCACCGCCACAGCCTCCGCTGCCGTGGCGGCTGCTGGCAAGAGCTCAGAAGTGTTTCCTTGCCTGGGTTTCCCTCTCTGGCCTAACTCTCTGTCCTGTGATGGTATACTTGGTGTAATTCTCTGGCTTAGGACTGTTCACTGGAACTCTAAAACTGCTTTCTATGCGAGAGCTTACTTAGACTCCAGCTTCTCCTCCGCCATCTTCCCGGAACCTCAAGTTCTCTCTTTTGTATGAGTTCTCTTATGCTGAAAGTTGACTTCTGGGTGGAAACTGTCCAATCCTCATATTTATAAGGCTTGTCTTCTGTGGGCATTTGAGGTGGGAAAGTGATGTCTGACTTCCGAGAGATATAATTTTTTTCATTTTATATACTCATTGGAGTTCTCCTCTGTATATTTGCTCTGGAATTTTATAAGGTGAATTTCCCTACTGATAAGTTTTTCACATTCATTACCTGAAAAGGATTCTCTTTTTTGAATATTATCTGATGAGTAGTGACTGTACTTCTAATGTAGAATGTTTTTCCTTATTCAAGGCATTCGGATGTTTTCCTCTGTCCCTTAAGTATTTCTTGGGCAAAGAGAGGACACTTACCATAGTCTTCCCTATATTCATCATGGTTATAAGAAAGCTGTCCCACATAAGCCCAACTATGTCTCAAGAATATTGTCTGTGACTGAAAAAAAAAATCTCCTTTTTTATATCACATTCAAAATGTTGCTACTCATCATTTTGATCAAAATGCTCCAAATATCTCAGGGATTGTTCAACTACAGGAGACAGAGCAGGCCTATATGCACCGTGCCTCTCATCAGGTTTAATATAGAGAAGCGTGTTCTGGCACTCAATGAACTCCATAATTTTCATCCCTAGAGAGTTTCCATTACTCCCAATCAGCTCTGGGTTAGGTTTTGAACTCATATGAAAAGTTCTTACTAATTTGTGACAGGTACTTCACATAGATAGTCATGTGGACTTTCCTGGCAGGTCTTAATCATGTACTCTACTTCTTGAACATCTAAAATGAGACATAGAGCCAGGTGCTGGGGTCTCAAGCTTATAATCTTAGCTACTCAGGAGGCTGAAATATGAGGATCATAGTTCAAAACCAGCCAGGCAGGAAAGTCCTTAAGACTTTGGCAATGTTGGGATTTGAACTGATAATCTAGCAGGCCCAATTGTTGAAAGAGTCAAGGTGAGGACACGAGCATGTGAACAACTGAGGAGCTAGGCCATTCCTAGGACCTGTCAATTAGCCCCAGGGATGGCCAGGATAGGCATAAATTCATACTTGAAACATAGGATCTGTATTGACATATATGTGTGGGCAGCATCTTGCATTCGGTGCATTTCTTCTCCTTAATTTATGTCTAATTCATTATGGTATTGTGAACTTTACTGAGTATGGTGACAGATATAACTGTACTGACATGGATGACAACCTGTTCCCATGGTTATAAGGTTGCCTATGCATTCATTCTCCATCCTAGCTGAGACCCAGGACTTCCACATTAGAGGAAATCAGGCGCAATGACTGGCTTCTGACATCAGGATGAATCTTTTGTCAGGCCTGGGATTTGAACTCAGGTCTGGGTAATCCTGTTGCACTCTGGGGGAAGGGGAAGCGCATCATCCCTGAAGACTAGAATGTCAGGTCTGGTCCAGGGCCTGATTTGAAGTTCCAGCAGTGGACAAAATAACAAGCTTACCTTTTTTAAACATAGGATCTCTAGTTACATACAATTGTGGTATGCATCTTGCTTTCAATGGAGTTATTTTTTTTAATTTTGAGTCTTATTCATGGATGTATTGTGTATTTTATTGAGTATGGGGACAGGTATATCTGTGCTGCCGTGGATGACAACCTATTCTCATGGCTATAGAGTTGCTTATATAGCATTCTCCATCCTTGATGAGGCCCAGGACCTTCACAGGACAGGAAATCATGTGGATCCATTGGTTTCTCACATCAGGAAGTATCTTTAGGTTGTGCTGGGGTTTGAACTCAGAGCTTAGCAGGCAGAATTGGGGAATGGGTCAAGGTGAGCACACCAGCCTGTGAGCCACTAAGGTGCTAGGCCATTCATAGGACCTGAGCTTGTGCCCAGTTAGGGTCAATATACACATGAAATCATAATTTAAAGACAGGAGCTATATTTCCATACATGGGTGGGAGGCATCTTGCATTCAGTGTACTCATTCTCTTGATTTCGTGTCTTATTCATGGATGCAATATGTATATTACTGAGTCTAATAATAGTTATAACTATGCTGACATTGCTGGCAACCAATTCCCATAAGTACAGAGTTGCCTACTTAGCATACTCCATTCTAGCTGAGACCCAGGACTTTCACAGCATAGGAAAACTGGTGCAACCATTGGCTTCTCATATCAGGATAAATCTTTTGGTAGTACTGAGATTTGAACTCAAGGCCTAGCAGGCTCAAGTGGTGGATGAGTCATGGTGAGCACACCAGCACGTGAGCCACTAAGCATCTAGGTCTTTCCTGGAACCAGAGATCAAGCCCCAGTGGGCGCTATAGTAGTCATAAATTCAGAATTTAAACAGAGGATCTCTATTTCCATACATTGGTGGGCGGCATTTTGGGTTCAGTGTAGTTATTGTCTTTATCTGGTGTCTTACTCATTGATGTATTGTGTATTTTCTTGAGCATAGGATGACAGATATAACTTTGGTGACCTGGATGACAAGCTATTCCCATGAGTATAGAGTTGCCTATGCATTTTCCATCCTAGCTGCGACCCAGAACTTGCACAGCACAGAACATGTGCAACGAATGGTTTCTCACATCAGGGTGAATTTTTGGAAGTTCTGTGATTCGAATTCGGGGCCTAGGAGGCCCAACTGCCCAATGGGTAAACATGAGCAAACCAGCCTGTGAGCCACTAAGGAGCTGGGCTGTTCCCAGGAGCTGAGATCAAGCCCCAGGGAGGCCACAAGAGTCCTAAATCCATCATTGAAACATGGAATGTATATTCACATACGTGTGTGGACTGCCTCATGCATTGAACGTAGTTATCCTCTCTATTTTGTATGCTATTCATGGATGTATTATGTATGGTCTTGAGTATATATGACAGGTGTAACTGGGCTGACATGGATGACAAACTTTTCCCATGGCCACAGGGTTGCCCATGCATTCTCCATCCTAGCTGAACCCCAGGACTCACACAGGAAAACAGGTGCAATGTCTGGCTTCTGACAGGATGAATATTTTGGCAGCTGGGATCTGAACTCAGCACCTAGCAGGCCCAATAGGCGAATGGGTCCACATAAGCACACCAGCCTGTGAGCCACTAAGGAGCTAGGCTATTCCCAGGACCTGAGATCGAGTCCGAGGGGTAAGGCAGGGGGAGCACAATAGTCATCCATTCATAAGCTGAAGGTAGTAAGCAAATAAGTACATATCTGTATAGAGTAGGAGAGATGGAGACCTGTGATTGAATCCAATCTACCCTGTGACTACCGATTCTTGGATCTTCCCCAATGCCTCCATTTAATGACTGTGATGATTATGGTCACACTTCATCAACTCTTCACTAAAAATAATCGATACCCCATGAGTCTTGACTATCATTTCCTACTCAAATCCTTAGGAACTACTCATTCAAGGAAGAGATTGATCGTATTTCACGGCTCTTCTTAGGTCCGGAATTGAGTATCTCAGGAACTCCTGCCATTCCCTCAATGTAGGATGGCTGACCAGGATTCGACCTCGGGGCCTCCATTGCCCGGTCATCCTGTGGCTCCCCCGACAGCCAGCAGGCCTTCAGCCACACTAGGTCACCTTCAATCTGCAGTCCACAGGGTTCGGTCTTACCATGGTCAACATTCAAATGAAAATAAACCTAAAAACGCCAGTTGGAACTTCCCACCACTTTTTTCTCCTCCGGCTTTTTATTTTTTCCTACAAACCCTGGGGTCCTAGGATCCGAGGATGTGCTGTGGGTCCAGAGGCTGCAGCCTAGGATGATCGGACCTGAGGCAGGTTTGCCACCACTAGAGTTCAAGCCCCAGGTCTGGCAAAAAATATTAAAAAATTGAAAAATTATGAATGAAGCACCCTAGCTCAGAATTCGCGCCATTTTACTGCCAGAGCTGGGATGTGAAATCAGGTCTAGGTTACTCTTTTGCACTGTGGGGGAAGGAGAAGCTCACTATGGTTGAAGACTACAAGGTCAGGCCTGGTCCCAGGGCCTGAATTGAAGCCCCAGCTCAGGCAAAAATCATATGCCCACCTATGTTACACATAGAATCTCTATTTACATACATGTGTGGAATGCATCATGTTTTCAGTGTAGTTTTTCTTTTTATTGTGTGTCTAAGTCAGAGATGCATTTTGTATTTTATTGCATATGATGACAGATATAACTGTGCTGACTTGGATGGCAACCTATGCCCATTTCCATAGACTTTCCTACTCCTTCTCTATTCTAGCTGAGACTCAAGACATTCTCGAGACAGGAAAACAGGTGAATCAATGGGCTTCTCACAACAGGATTCATGTTTTGGCAGTGTTGGGATTTGAACTGAGAGCCTAGCAGGCCCAATTGGCAACAAAAGAGTCAAGGTGAGGACACCGGCCTGTGAGCAACTAAGGAGCTAAGTCATTCTCAGGATCTGAGGTTGTGCTCCAGTGAGGGCCAAGATAGGCATAAATTCATAATTGAAAAATAGGATATGTATTGATATAAATGTGTGGATAGCATCTTGCGTTCCGTGCACCCCTTCTCCTTATTTTGTGTCTAATGCATGGAGGTATTGTGTATTTTACTGAGTATGGTGACAGGTATAACTCTGTTGACATGGATGATGCCCTGTTCCCATTGTTATGAGGTGGCTTATGCATTCATTCTCCATCCTAGCTGAGTCCCAGGACTTCCATAGGAAAGGAAAACAGGTGTAAAGACTGGTTTCTAACATCAGGATGAATCTTTTGTCAGGCCTGGGATTTGAACTCAGATCTGGGTAACCCTGTTGCACTGTGGGGGAAGGGAAAGCTTATCATCCCTGAAGACTAGAATGTCAGGCCTGGTCCAGGGCCTGATTTGAAGTTCCAGCAGTGGACAAAATAACAAGCTTACCTTTTTTAAACATAGGATCTCTAGTTACATACAGGTGTGGTATGCATCTTGCTTTCAATGTAGTTATTATTTAATTTTGAGTCTTATTCATGGATGTATTGTGTATTTTATTGAGTATGGTGCCAGGTATATCTGTGTTGCCGTGGATGACAACCTATTCCCATGTCTATAGAGTTGCCTATATAGCATTCTCCATCCTCGATGAGGCCCAGGACTTTCACAAGACAGGAAAACAGCTGTAAGGATTAGTTTCTCACATCAGGATGAACCTTTTGGCATTGCTGGGAGTTGAACTCTGGGCCTAGCAGGCGCAACTTTCTAATGGGTCCATATGAGCACAACAGCTTTTGAGCTACTATGGTTCTAGGCCCTACCAAGGACCTGAGATTGAGCTGCGGGCTGGGATTTGTGCACCATATTCAGCCATTCATAAGCTGAAGCTAGTATGCTAATAAATACCTATTTGTATAGAGAAGATGTGGCAAGCTGTGTTGGAATCCTATCTACCATGTGACTACCAATTCTTGGATCTTTCAAAATGACTCAATTTCCTGAATGTAATTATTATTGTCACATTTCGTGAAGTCTTAATTAAAATTAATTGTTGTGCCAGAGGTCTTGCCTATCATTTCCTATGTGAATCATGCATGAATTTCTCAACTCTTCCCTAGGACTGAATTCAAGCACCAGCCTGAAAAATGTAACATTTATAGACATTTTAAATATGTGATTTATATTTACATCTATATATTAAGTCTGTATCATGTTTGTTGGAGTGATTCATTTTATATTATTATTGATTGATTGAATTAACATTTATTTTATGGACTGTGAGTGCACCTATATCATTTATTACATTTATTCCAATCTATTCTGTAGCATGTAGCTTTGCATACATATTATGTACATCATACCTGACACCCAGCACGTGCACAGAAATGGAAAACAGGTGTCTCACTTGGAATCTTACTCCAAGATGAAATATTTGGCAATGCTGGTACCTGAACTGAGAGCCTAGAAGTCCCAATTCATGAATGGGTGAGTGTCAGCCTCTAGCCCATTCAGCTGCCAAGTGGATCCCAGGACCTAGGATGGAGCCACAGGTTTGGCCAAAATAGCAGTACCTTTCTATCTGGTATATATAACAGATATTTATATATTTATCTGGTATACAGATAAACATATATTTAGATATTTTGATACTGCCAGTGATGTCTATGTGGAATTAAATGACATATACTACATTCGTACAGGTTCCCTGGTCTTTAGTGAGGACTCCATATAATGAATAGTATTCTTTTAATGCATAATAGACTATGAATTAAAATCAATCTGTGTTCTGTGATTATTGGGTCTAAATTTATACTAGACTGATTGATGAACTACTCATCCAACCATGACATTGATCATATTTCTCTGGCGTTCCTATGGACAAACAATAGTTTCTTAGGCTCTCCAACCCTTTGTATGTAGCATGACTGGGATTCAAACTCAGGGCCTAGGTGTCCAGGTTGGCCTATGGCTTCGCTGACAGCATGTCAGCCTTCAGCAATGCCAAGTGACCAACAGGTTGCAGCAGTGTTATTTGGACCCGGGATGGTCACCATGCAAGCAAAGAAAACCAAGAAACTGCCATCTGTAGGTGGTTCCTGGCTTTTTTTTTTTGTTCTTGTTTTCATTTTGTTTTCCTGTCAGCCCCCGAGGCCTAGTATCCCAGGATGGGCTGTGGGTCCAGAGGCTGCACCATCCAAGCCTAGGTTGATGTTAGCTGAGGCAGTGTTGCCACGATATGAGTTCAAGCCCAGTGCTGGGCAAATAATAATAATAATAATAAAATAAATAAATAAATAAATAAAAATATTAAAAATAGCCTGGCGTCGGCTATGGTTCACGCCTGTAATCTTAGCTACTCAGGACCCTGAGATCTGAACATCATGGTTCAGAGCCAGCCAGGGCAGGAATGTCTGTGAGACACTTATCTCCAATAAACCACTAGAAAACCAGAAGTGGTGCTGGGGCTCAAGCATTATAGCACTAGCCTTGAGCTGAAGAGCACAAGGACAGCTCCCAAGGCCAGAGTTCAAGTCCCATACATACATACATACATATATACATACATACAATAACAATGAAGCTCCCTGGCTTGGAATTCATGCCCTTTTTTTTCTACCAGGCCTGGCAATGGAACTCAGAGTCTGGGTAACTCTAATTCACTGGGGGGATGGGGAAACTCACCCTCTTTGAAGACAAGCAATTCAGGCCTGTTCCCTAGGCCTGAATTCAATCCCCAGCCCTGTTAATGTAATATTCATCCACATTTGAAATAATGATTAATATCTACATACTTATGTTTATTGCAATTTGCTTTGTGTGTATTTATTTTATTTTTTGTATTATTCATTCATTATTTTATTGACTATTATTACATTTATAACATGTATTAAATTGATTACATCTTATGAGATATATCCAGATTTGCATATGTATTATATATCTTACTTCAGACCCAGGACATTCATTGAAATTCTATAGTAGATCATCCCATGCTTAGAAAAACAGAAAGACTACATCAACCAAATTAATTCATCCCTAGGCACCCCAGTGGCTTACATCTGTAATCCTAGCTACTCAGGAGGTGAGAACTGGAAGATGAAGTTTCAAAGCCAGTCCAGGCAGCAAAGCCTGAGAGATATCATCTCCAATTAACTGGCAAAAAGCCAATCTACAGGTATGGCTGAAGTGGTAGAAAATCAGCTACGAACAAACAAGCCAAGAAAGAGCAAGCTGAGTTCAAGTGCGTGGAGAGGGGGGTAGGGGGATAAAGGGGAGAGAAATCCTCCAAAAACAAACAACAAAACAACAGTACACAAATCCCATCTAATTTATGGTAACAACAAACTGAAAAAAAGATCAAGCTTGTGCATTTGTACAATTTTACATGAGCCCATATGTTCTTAGGTACACTTCAAAGCTATGTTTTTAATAATATGTGTATATATAAATTAATAATGTATATATATATATATGTATATATATATATATATATAAACTAAGAAACCAGCCAATGAAAAAATACTTCTGAATTAGTGCCTTAATCATGGCATTATAAATTATTTGTACAAAAATACGTTCGAGGATTCTTTCTTTAGAATCAATCTTAAAATGTTTATTCATGTACCAGGCGTCAGTGGCTCACACCTATAATCCTAGTTACTCAGGAGGCTGAGAGCTGAGGATGGCATTCAAGGCAAGCCCCGGGAGAAAACCGGAACCAGTAAAAAACCCGTAGAAAACCGGAAGTGGTGATGTGGTTCAAGCTGTAGAGTGCTCTCAAACAGCTGAAGAGCGCAGGGATAATGCCCAATTCCAGAGTTCAAGCCCCACCACCGACAAAAAAAAAAGGAAAGAAGTTTGTTCATACAAAATTCTAACATTCTGAGCCTTAGGAAACTTTTCTTCCAGGGTCTTAGGCTCTTTAGGCAACTATTCCACAACTGAGCTACATCTTAGTACCAATGTTTTTGTTTTTCATTTTAGAATCTAGTTTATTCCCAAAATGCTTACAAGTACCTACTGTCTTCACAGAAGTGAGTGTTTATTCAGAAACTCAACCTTTGGTGGTATGAGGACTCCCTTAGTCTATTTCATGGTAGGCACTGAGGAAAACTCACAAGACACAATTGCAGACATTTTATAATTATAAAAATAACTCTAAATAGAAATAACATCAACTGCATGGCACGGGTGGCTCATGCCTATAATCCTAGCTACTCAGGAGGCTGAGATTTGAGGAAGGCTACTCATGGCCAGCCAGGGAGGAAAGCCTGTGAGACTCTTATCTCCAATAAACCTCTAGAAAACTGGAAGTGGTGCTGTGGCTCAAGTGCTTAAGCGTTTGCGTTGAGCACAGGAATAGCACCCAAGCCCAGAGTTCAAGCCCCACGACAGACAAATAAAAAAAATAGAAAAAATAAGAAATAACATCAACTGTCCCAAACTTCTAGGGAGAAATGATATCCTCATTTTCATTCTCACTCTTCATGGCAGATGGTCAAAATAAAATAAAAATAAAATAAAAAAATATTTCAAAATATTTCAAATAAAGTCAAAGTGAACTTTAAAAAATATTTAAAATGCTAATGAAACTCCTTGTCTTGGAATGTGTGATTTTTTTATCTGCAAGGCCTGGGATTTGAACTTAGGGACTGGGTAACTATGTTGCACTGTGGGGGAAGGGGAAGCTCACTATTTTTGAAGACCAGAAATTCAGGCTTGTTCCATAAGCCTGAATTCATGCCCCAGTCATATTCCTTATATATATTTTAAAGATAGGATTGGGCTTCCATATACATGTACAGTCTATATCATGTTTGGTGTGTTTATTCATTGTATTTGTTGTTTTATTCATTTATTTACCGTTTATTTAACCAACTGTGAGGACACCAAAACATATATGACATTGTTTACATACTATCAAATTGCATGTAGATTTGTAGACTTGTTCTCCATCATGTCTCACACCCAGCACTCTCTCAGAAAAGGAAAACAGGTGTCACACTTGGCTTCTTACTCGAGGATGAAATTCTTGGCAGGCTCTGAGATCAAGCCTAGAGGTGGCCAAAATAGCCATACATGGATAGGCAGGTGGTAGTATGCCAATAAATGCGTATTAGTAGAGAGTGCCAGAACTGTGTATCTAGTATTCAATAATATCTACTATGTTCTTACGAAGTCTTAGGCATTGAGACAGCCTAGATATTATGGAGAAAGAACATACAACCATCCAAGAAAAGTCCAAGAAATATGATAGATCTATTTAACATTTGGAAGACACCATCAGAAGGCCTAATCTGAGGATAATGGGTGTAGAGGAGCACCTAGAAACAGAAGTTAATGGTCTAGGAAATTTGTTTAACAGGATCCTAGCAGAGAACTTCCCAAACATGCAAAAAGATAGGCCTATTCAGATACAAGAAGTTTTTAGAACTCTAAATAGACCGGACCAGAACAGGACAAAATAGCATCACATTATAATCTTCACAGGATCAATTCAGACCAAGGAAAAGAACCTTAAAACTGTCAAGGAGAAAAGATCAATCACCTATAAAGGGAAAACAGTTAGAACCACCTCAGAATTCTCAGCAGTGACAATCAAAGCAAGAAGAGCCTGGAATGATGTAGGCCATGCAGTAAAGACAAACAACAATCAACCAAGAAAACTGTACTCAGCTAAACTCTCCTTCATAAACGAAGGTCAAAAACAACCTTCCATAGCAAAGAAAAAATGAAACAATATATCTCCACCAAACCAGCCCTACAAAAGATTCTTAAAGATGTCCTATATATAGAAAACCAACAAGACCACAAAAAGGCCAAGAAACCGCAGCCAAATGAGAATCCAAGAACCATAGAAAGAACCCAGTTGCCACAACAGCCAAGAAGGTGGATAAAATGGCAGAAACTCCCAAATACTTCTCAGTTCTATCTCTCAACATTAATGGACTTAACTCTCCAATTAAGAGACATAGACTGTCTAGTTGGATTAAAAAGCAAGAACCTTCTATCTGCTGACTTCAAGAGTCACATCTTGCCCATAAAAACAAACACATTTTCAATGTTAAAGGCTGGAAAAAATCTATCAAGCAAACGGCCCCCATAAACAGGCAGGAGTTGCAATCCTAATATCAGATAAAATAGAATTCAATTTAAAATTAGTGAGAAGAGTTAAAGAAGGTTGCTACATACTAATTAATGTATCACTCCTTCAGGAGGATATTACAATTATAAATATCTATTCACCAAATGGAGCACCCAAATTTATCCAAGAAACCCAACTTTCCCTCAAATCCCACGTACATCCAAAGACATTAATTGTTTGGGACTTTAACACACCACTATCCCCACTAGAGAGATCAACTTGGCAAAAACTCAACAAAGAACCTGCATATCTAAACAACTGCATAGATCAACTCGATTTACCAGATATCTACCGAAGATTTCACCCAGCAATATCAGAAAACACGTTTTTTTCAGCAGCATATGGAACATTTTCCAATAGACCACATTTCAGGCCACAAAGCAAACTTGTCAAAAATCAGAAACATTGAACTTATACCTTGCATTCTCTGAGATCACAAGGGATTAAAAGTAGGACTCCACACCAAAAGCCACTAAACAAAGTCCTGTAACACATGGAGGCTGAACAACACACTGCTGAATCAGGAGTGCATAATGGAAGATATGAGAAATGAAATTCAAATGTTCATGATATTCAACAAAAATAAGCACACAAATTACCAACTCCTATGGGACACAGCAAAGGTAGTACTGAGAGGCATTTTTATAGCTCTGAGTTCCTACACCAACATATTGGAGAGATCTGAAACCAACAATTTAATGAGACATCTGAGCCTCCTTGAAAAAGAGCAGCAGGATAAACCCCAACCCAATGGACAGAAAGAAATAATTAAAATTAAATCAGAATTAAATGAATTAGAAGTCAAAAAAGCCATATAAAGAATCAACAAAACAAAGAGTAAGTTATTCGAAAAAAATAACAAAATTGACAGGCCCTTAGCCAGTCTTATGAGAAAAACAAAAGAACATGCCCAAATAAATGAACTCAGAGATGAGAATGGAAACATCACCAGAGAAACAACCAAGATTCACAATATTATAAGGAAATACTTCTCAAAATTTTTGCTAATAAGATTGAGAACTTGGCAGAAATGGACCTTTTCCTAGCAAATACTGACATGCCAAAATTAAACCAAGATGAGTTAAATCACATTAACAGGCCCAAATCAAGCACTGAAATATAAACAGTAATAAGAGATCTCTCATCTAAGAAAAGCCCAGGTCCAGATGGTTTCACAGCAGAATTCAACAAGGTCTTCAAAGCAGAGCTCACATTAATACCCCTCCAACTCTTCAATGAAATTGAAAGAGAAAGTTCACTATGGAACTCATTCTATGAAGCCATCATAACCCTCATCACAAAACCAGGCAGGGTCTTATCAAAGAAAGAGAACAATAGACCCATTTCTTGGATGAACATTCATGAGAAACTTCTCAACAAAATTTTGGCCAATCGACTTCAACAATTCATCCAAAAAATCATATACCAAGATCAAATAGGCTTCATTTCAGGGATGCAAAGCTGGTTCAATATACGCAAATCAATTGGTATAATTCATCACATCAACAGGAGTAGGGATAAGAACCACGTGGTTATATCAATAGATGCAGAAAAAGCATTAGACAAGATCCAAATCCCCTTTATGATGAAGGTTCTGGAAAAATTAGGAATCCATGGAACATTCCTCAATACAATAAAGGCTGTATATGAAAAAGCTACAGCCAGCATTACAGTTAATGATGAAAAACTTAAGCTATTTCCTCTTAACTCAGGAACGAGACAAGGACGTACACTCTCTCCAATTCTCTTCAATCTAGAATTAGAATGCCTAGCTACAAATAAGACTGGATGCAAACATAAAGGGTATCCAAATAGGGAAAGAAGAAGTAAAACTCTCCCTCTTTGCAGATGACATGATCTTGTGTTTAAAGAATCCCACAGACCCCACTCCCAAATTTCTCAAGCTGGTTCAAAACTTTGGAAAAGTAGCAGGGTATAAAATTAACGCTCAAAAATCAATGGCTTTTCTGTATGCCAACAATGAAAAAAGTGTGGCTGAAATTAGGAAAGCAACTCCATTTGTAATAGCCCCACAAAAAATAAAATACCCAGGAATTAACTTAATCAAAGAAGTGAAGGACATCTATGAAGAAAACTTTGAAAACATGAAAAAGGAAATCAAAACAGAACTTAGAAAGTGGCAAAAACTCCCATGCTCCTGGATTTGAAAGATCAACATCGTGAAAATGGCAATACTTCCGAAGGCTATCTCCAAATTCAATGCAATACCAATCAATATTCCAACCTCATTCTTCAAGGAATTAGAAGAGGCAATCCAAAAATACATATGGTACAGTAAAAGACCCCGAATAGCAAAAAACAATCCTCAACAGAAAGAACAGGGCTAGAGGAATATCAATACCAAATTTTAAACTCTACTACAAAGCCATAGTAATCAAAACGACATTGTACCTGCATAAGAACAGACCTCAGGACCAATGGAACAGAATTGAAAACCCAGAAATAAACACACAGACCTATAGCCAACTAACCTTCGATAAAAAAGCTCAAAAATAGAATGGAATAAAGACAGCCTCTTCAGCAAATGGTGCTGGCAAAATTGGTTAACTACTTGTAGAAAATGAAAGCTAGATTCTTATGTATCATTCTGCACCAAATCAACTCCAAATGGATCAAAGACCTCAGAGTCAAAGCAGACAATATGAAAACTTTACAGGATAGAATAGGAGAAACCCTAGGTCTCCTTGGAGAAGGCCGAAATTTTCTTAATAGAGACCCAGAAACACAACAATCAAAGAAAGGTTGAATAAATGGGATTGAACAAAAATTGCAGAGCTACTGCATGGCCATGCACATAGCTAGCAAGATCAATAGAAAGTCCAGAGATTGGGATAAGTTCTTCACTAGCCATACAACCGACAAGGATCTCATATCTAAAATAAACGTGGAACTCAAAAAATTAAATCCCCCCATAACAAGTCTCCAAAGAAACAACTGTCCAATAAATAAGTGGGTTAAATACTTACAGAGAAACTTCTCTGAAGAGGAAAGAAGGATTGCCAATAGACACATGAAGAAATGCTCAACCTCTCTAGCCATAAAAGAAATGCAAATCAAACCATAGAGATACAACCTCACCACAGTTAGAATGGCAACAATCAAGAACTCTAATAACAAAAGATGCTTGTGGGGATGCAGAGAGAAGTGAACATTACTACATTGTTGGTGGGAGTGTAAACTTGTTCAGCCACTTTGGAAAGCAATATGGAGGTTCCTCAAAATACTCCACATAGAGCTCCCCTATTTCCCTGCAATCCCACTTTTGGGCATTTACCCAAATGATCACAAACAAGACCACACTAAAGCTGGCAGCACGACTATGTTTATTATTGCAGCATTATTTACCATAAGTAAGATATGGAACCAACCCTGATGCCTCTCAGTAGATGAATGGATCAAAAAATGTGGTATATATACCCAATGGAATTCTATGCCTCCATCAAAAATAATGACATTGCTGCATTTGTTAGGAAATGAACAGGCTTGAAAAAAATTATATTAAGTGTACTTGTTAGATTGTTAGTTAAACAAATGATATTAATGCTAATATTAATTTTAATGCAATTTCAGGGAACTCTCCTGTCTCTGACATCCTAACACTTGTATTTTGGGATTTGTCCCTGCAAATCTGGGATTTAGCAGGACTCAAAATAAACCAAGATCTTGCCCATGTATTTGTAACTCCTTTGTGTGGTATTCTCACAATTTAAAAAAAATACGCCAAGAGTATTTGAATTGTACTATTAATGTTTAATTATAAATCTCTACTGAACTTTCTCTTAAGTGTTTTGGAGAAACCAAAGCTGAAATTAACTTGGACTTTTGTGGTGGTTGTAAATGTCTTAACTACCATCTCTGGTAGTAGGTATCATTAAATTTCAATTAGCCATCACAGGCTCAAGCCTGTAATCCTAGCTACTCAGGAGGCTGAGATCTGAGGAAAATCCATAGGACTCTTACTCCAATTGACTTCCAAAAAGACTAGAGGTGGAGATGTGTCTCAAGTTGTAGAGTGCTAGCCTTGAGGTTCTGAGTTCAAGCCTATATACTGACCATCAATTAACAAATTCAGAGGTTCCACTGTGAGTGCTATATTCTTTTAGAGACTGAAGAATTTTTTTTCGCATAGTCTTTCAAACATCACCATCTCTAATGGAGAATCATTCTAGATCCTTATTTTCCACTTGAATAATTGTTATTCTCCAGGAGTAGAGTGGCCAAGAGGCTTTCAGATCAAGAGCTCGGACATTAAATTGGCTAAAAAGAGATCAAATTAAAATTTATTCTTTGGTTGCAAATACCACATTTTTGGTATGTGTTTGCTAGCCCTGGCACTTGAACTGAAGGCCTGGGTGCTGTTCCTGCACTTTTGTGTCAAAGACTATTGCTCTACCACTTGAACCACAACTCTACTTCGGGCTTATTGGTGGTTAATTGGAGATAAAAGTCTCACAGACATTCTGGACCTGGGTGGCTTCAAACTAGAATGCTGAGTAGCCAGGATGACAGGTATATGCCACCAGCATCTGGCTCAAATACCACCTATAACGTTAAATGTCAAGGATATCTGTTAACATCTATCTCTGACAGATGTACAATGTTTTACTCCTCACTGAATGAATGTTCCTTTGAACAGTATTGCATCAAATGGAGTGGACTCAAGTTAGGTCTTGAACACCAACAATCTGGTTTGGTGGAAGTGGCCTTGTTTTTCTACACCCTATTTGGCCATTGGTGTGGATTGTAAAAAAAAAAAAAAAAGAGACAATTCAGTAAAAACAAATTCAAAGAGTCTGAGACACTTACACAAGTTCTGGACATCACTTCCTCGTGGGCTGCTGTTGTGCAGGCCCAATATTTGATCTGAAGAGAAACTTGGAATTACAAATGTTAAAACCCAAAGTCTAGTAACCTCTAAAAGGCCTGTGTAACTCCTTGATCCTCATACCTGATACTGTGACTTAGTGGGAAAAGCAAAGGGCAGATTTCTAGCTATTGCAGACTTCTCCCTTAGTGAACAATAAGTTACCATGTTCAGTCCTGGTTCCAGCACAGACTTGGCTCAGGTCTGTGAACCTGAGTGTAGACGTTTGAAGCTTCATACTGTGAATGGAAATTTGGCCTCCTACTAAGACAGCAGTTTGAGGGACTTGCATAGCTGTGGGAAAGTCTCTTTTTAATAGCCTGTTCTTTGTGCACATGTGGTTTAGATGCAGGGATGCATAACTAACTAGTCTCAGTGGTCACCCCAGGGTAGAGCAAGAGAGACAGAGTAGAGGGACAGTGATCAAGCTCACGCCACCTGCCATTTTATGCTGTTTTGACATGTTCTTCATGTATTTTAGTAATTCAAGAATAAAAATTAACATTACATACAGATTTTTAATTGCCTCTTTGTTTCTGACAAAAATTAAAAATAAAAATGAATTTAAATAGAAAGGCAGTATGGTAAGAGCAGGGAAAAGGAATGGAAAAATGATCATGGGCAGCTCCTGAAGTCCAACCTGGAGGTTTTATTTACCAACATCAGGGAATAAAATGAAACTATGTAACAAGATATGCCAGCCTGCTTTTTCTCAGCAACAAGGCAGCCCTGTCTGCTTTCTTAGCAACAGAACAGCTCTGCCTGTGTTCCCTCATTTATGCCACAGTCAAAGCGGTCAATAGACCATGAGTAAGGGAGGAAATTAAAGCTGTCATTGAAAGATCAAAGAGAAAAAGCCCTGGATATGTCTGGAAACCTATAAAGCATCTGAAGCCTTAAACACTTAGGCCTTTCAGAGAGAAAGCCAAGATGTGCTCCTGAGGTCTGTAGATTCCCTTAATCAGAGAACACACAGACCTCCCAATGACAGAATCATCCCTGACAACAATAGAACTTCCTAGTGAGACTCAGAGAATAAAAGACACATTAAACTTTTCTCACTGCTAGAAACCAGCACACACTCAGAGGGCACCAGGACAATACAGGAGGGAGGGCTCAGCCCTATTGCAAACAATGGATGAAACTCAGAGTTCCACACCTAATTGCATGATGTAATCAGACCTCCTAAAGGTCCAACAGCTTCCAGATGCTGTCCGCAGCCCTTCAAAAAGATCAATCTGTGATGCCCAGCTCTAAAGCTCACCCTGTGTTTAGGGGCCCCCTGAGCTCAGCTTCTGCTCCTGAACCTGCCCATGTATTCTTTTTTTTTTTTTTTTTTTAAATTTTATTTTATTTTATTTGAGAACATACTGTACAGAGGGGTTACAATTACATGGGCAGGATAATGCATACATTTCTTACCAAGCATTGCAGCCTCCTCCTTTGTTTACCCTTCACCTCCCTTCCCAGCCTCCCCCCTCCCTCCCACCCATTCATACCCCCCCTCCCCCCCCCCACGACATTGTAAAGCTGGTTTTGACATGACATTTTGTACTTCTCATTGTTGCAACAGGTCCACCTGAATCCTTAAATGACTTGTTTGTCCAAATCTCCTCCACATGTTATACTGACATCAAATATAGTGAAAGCGGGGGTTACACTGTGGGGGAGGGACATACAAAGCAACAAAGAAATAATCTTATAAATGCGTTAGAAACACATGCATGAAAGAAACAAAAACATTAAAATACATATTTGAGGTTTCGTTTTCCTAACATCACATTCTCTGACTTTTTCCGCTTGACTCATACCTATACTAGATATTGCAAATGAGGGAAACCATGGGACCTATGTTTCTTTGGGCCTGGCTTACTTCACTTAATATAATTTTTTCCAAGCCTTTCCATTTCCTAACAAATGGGGAAATGTCATTCTTTCTGATGGAGGCATAGAATTCCATTGTGTATATATACCACATCTTCTTGATCCATTCATCTACTGAGGGGCATCTGGGTTGGTTCCATGTCTTAGCTATGGTAAATAATGCTGCAATAAACATAGTTGTGCTGGTAGCTTTAGTGTGGCCTTGTTTGTGATCATTTGGGTAAATGCCCAAAAGTGGGATTGCTGGGTCATTGGGGAGCTCTATGTGGAGTCTTTTGAGGAACCTCCATACTGCTTTCCAAAGTGGTTGAACAAGTTTACATTCCCACCAACAATGAAGTAAGGTTCCTTTCTGTCCACATCCCCTCCAGCATCTGTTGTTGTTAGAGTTCTTGATTTTTGCTGTTCTAACTGGAGTGAGGTGATATCTCAATGTTGTTTTGATTTGCATTTCTTTTATGGCTAGGGATGTTGAACATTTCTTCATGTGTCTATTGGCCATCCTTCTTTCTTCTTCAGAGAAGCTTCTCTTTAAGTCTTTCGCCCACTTACTTATTGGGCAGTTGTTTCTTTGAGGATTTGTTGTTGGGTGGTTTAATTTTTTGAGTTCCAAGTATATTTTAGATATGAGACCCTTGTCCGTTGTATGGCTAGTAAAGATCTTCTCCCAGTCCGTGGGCTTTCTATTGATCTTGCTAGCTATGTCATTTGCCCTGCAGAAGCTCTGCAGCCTTATACAATCCCATTTGTCCAGCCTTTCTTTGATTTGTTGTGTTTCCGGGTCTCTATTCAGAAAATTTCGGCCTGAGCCAAGGAGACCCAGGGTTTCTCCTATTCCATCCTGTAATGTTTTCAGAGTGTCTGCTTTGAGTTCAAGGTCTTTGATCCATTTGGAGTTGATTCTGGTGCAGGGTGATATATAAGGATCTAGGTTTAGTTTTCTACATGTAGTTAACCAGTTTTGCCAGCACCATTTACTGAAGAGGCTGTCTGACTTCCATTCTATTGCTTTAGCTCCCTTATCGAAGATTAGATGGCTATAGGTCTGTAGGTTCATTTCTGGGTTTTCAATTCTATTCCATTGGTCCTGAGGTCTGTTCTTATGCCAATACCAAGCATGTTTTGATTACTATGGCTTTATAGTAGAGTTTGAAATTTGGTATTGATATTCCTCCAGCAGTGTTCTTTCCATTGAGGAGCGTTTTTGCTATTCGGGGTCTTTTATTGTTCCATATGAATTTTTGGATTGCCTCTTCTATTTCCTTGAAGAATGAGGGTGGAATTTTGATAGGTATTGCGTTGAATTTGTAGATAGCCTTGGGAAGTATTGCCATTTTCACGATGTTAATCTTTCCAATCCAGGAGCATGGGAGGTTTTGCCATTTTTTAAGTTCTGTGTTGATTTCCTTTTTCAAGATTTTAAAGTTTTCATCATAGAGGTCCTTCACTTCCTTAGTTAAGTTAATTCCTAGGTATTTTATTTTTTGTGGGGCTATTACAAATGGAGTTGCTTTCCTAATTTCAGCCACACTTTTCTCATTGTTGGCATACAGAAAAGCCATTGATTTTTGGGGGTTAATTTTATAACCTGCTACTTTGCCAAAGTTTTGAATCAGCTTGAGTAATTTGGGAATGGAGTCTATGGGATTCTTTAAATACAAGATCATGTCATCTGCAAAGAGGGAGAGTTTTATTTCTTCTTTCCCAATTTGGATCCCCTTTATGTCTGCATCTTGTCTTATTGCTGTAGCTAGGCATTCTAATACTAGATTGAAGAGAAGTGGAGAGAGTGGGCATCCTTGTCTTGTTCCTGAGTTAAGAGGAAATGGCTTTAGTTTTTCACCATTGAGTATAATGCTGCCTGCCCATGTATTCTGTAAAGAGCACAGAGAAACCCTTGGCATTTGTTGTGCCCCAGAAGTCAGGCCACAGTGAGGCTTCTGCAGCCCCCACCCTTGCTCCAAGCATAGCCACCAACAAGGGAACACCCCCAGGTTACACTGCAGACCTCTGATGTGTAATAAAAAGAGGCTGTGCTTGTGCTGGCACAGTCACCAGTCAGCAGTCCAGGCAAAGGGGCATCTGCTAAGGCCACCCCAAGTAGCTGTGGGGCTCTGACATCAAGACAGAGGCAAGCAGGTGCACCCATGCAGGCTGCCTTTGAGAAAATCCTCTCCCAAGTGCAGGCCTGCATGGTGGCCTATGAAGCAGAATATGACACTGCAAAATTTCACAGCACACTAGAAGAATCAGACAAGCAATGGCCCTATGCTCAGAGACCTAACCAAGGTAGGAAATGAGAGAAAGAGAGAGAGAGAGAGGCTATCTGTGCTTAATACCTATATCAATATCCTTGATGAGTAATGGATAATTTTTATCAAGAAATAAATGGGAAAACTTCAAACTCTAACTCTGATGGAGTAGCTAGAATCAATTTAAACTTCCTACCATAAACAATCACAAAAGTGGAAGCTATGTGAAACTATATATGTATATAAATGTATATATAATATAAACATGTAGGCATATATATGTATATTCACATATACAATGTGAATATATAATGTATAATATAGATATGTATAGAGAGGGAAAAATAGAAATATATAGTACTTGAAGGAATAAAAACCAATAACTTCCAGTTTTGATTGAAACCATGAACCCTTCCATGCAGTAATCTATTAGCTCAAAAATCTCAATTAACTTAATTATGCAGATCCACATTAAGACACATTCTAATTAAACAAAAACAGAAAACCTCCCAAAGCACAAAGACACAACTCATCACACACAAGTAATCTTCAATGATATTAAGACAAATTTCTCATCAGAAACTAGATTCACTATTATACAGCAAGGGCAATAAATTTAAAGTGTTGAAAGGACAGATCTAAAACCCACCTTTCTAACAAATATACTTGCTCCAAATGTAAGAGATGAGCTAAGTACCTACCGATGGCTCAGGTATATAATCCTAACTACTCAGGAAGGTGAATTGTGAGGGTGGTGGCTCAAAGCCACCCTGGAACTTGTCCCCTCAGGAGGAAGTTGTAGGACACACCTTTCCTTGAGAAGGACGGAGGCCTTTGTGCAGTGCTATTGCTGGAAAAAGACATTGGATAAGGTGGCCATCAAGAATGGAGGTTATTAGCTAGTGTCTACAGAGAAGCAATTTATAAGATTCAGTAGTCCTCTAGAAAATAAGAGGATTTTGACCACTGTCCTAGTGGTTTCAGAAATGCCACGAGAATGACCAGAGCAACCTCAAGCCACATGGATTCCTTAGCAACAGTCTTTGAGGTCTAAGAGCTAGAGTGTCAATGCTGGCAGGCTGTGATTGTTCCGCTATTTCTCTGACGTCACTGGCCCCAACTCTGATCAGTCCATTTCTTCTATGACATCACTATGCCTGGTTGTGATTGCTCCATTGTGTGAGGTCATGAAGGATATATAGGAAGCCACTGTGCTCCAACCTATGTCAGTTAACAGAGCTTGGAGCTCTTGCTTGATGACTCGCTGGACTGAATCAAAGTTAAATGATATTTTTGGTAGTGGGGACGGGCTGTTATTTGGATTTTGGTATTTCTTTTTACTCTTTCTGGGTTTTCCTTTATTTAATTTAATTTATTTAGGTAGACTTGCTACCTGCCATTGTAGCAGAAGGATGGAAGTACAGAAAGAATCAATCTCAAGCTCCTTGAAGGAGGAGATCATCAAACAATACCAGAAGAAAGAGATCTTCGACATAGGTACCTATGGAAAAGTGAAGTTGGCCCATTCCCTCCTCACAGACAAGGACATAGCATTTAAAACACTCTGGAAGTGAGAGTCCTCATCATTGGATAAAGAATGAGGTGGACATTTTTAAGAAGGTATGCACAAACACATCATCAGGTTGTACCAGGTAATGGAGAAGGAAGAGTATGTGTATCTCATCATGGAACTGGCCACTAGGGGGTACCTCCTGGGGTGGATCTGAAAATTCTGCCGCCTATATGAGGATGAAGCCAGGAGACTTGTCACACATGTTGTAAGTGCTGTTCACTACTTACACCAAACAAAATCATACACGAAGACCTTAAGTCCAACAATATCCTTTTGGACACCAAAGACAGTATCAAGTTCAGTGGATTTGGTCTGAGTATCTGGCTCACCCTGGGGCAGTTGCTAATGAATATATGTGGTACAGTGCTATTCCATCCGCCTGAAATGTTCTAGGAAGAAATGATGGCCTGGTGCAGGTGTCTCACACCTGTAATCCTAGCTATTTAGGAGACCGAGATCTGAGGATCATGGTTCAAAGCCAGCCCTTATGGCTCTACCCTCTGAGCAGACTCATACTGATACCAAAGACTAATTTGAGTAGGAAACGGCAGAGGATAGAGGTGGCTAGCAAAATAGCTACCATTCTTCTCAGAACAAGCTGCTGAATGTGGGCCCAGATGAATAGGTTTATAAAATGTGAGGTGTGCATAAATTATGACTCATCCAAAAAAGGCTGCAATTAATATATGTCTGTCATGGATGGACACAAAATAATCTATTTATGTGAAATATATTGACTAAGCAATTTCATAATGGAAAAAGGGAAGATTAAAAGTTTCTGTGGCTGGGGGATGGTGGCTCACACCTGTAATCCTAACTACCCAGGAGGCTGAGATCTGAGGATCACAGTTGAAAGCCAGCCAGGGCAGAAAAGTATGTGAAACTATTATCTCCAATAAAACACTAGAAAACTGGAAGTGGCGCTGTAGCTCAAGTGGTAGAGAACACGCCTTGAGCTGAAGAGCACAGAGACAGTGCCCAATCCAGAGGTCAAGCCCCATGACTGATCAAAAACAAAACAAAAGTTTCTGGTGCAGGTCATTGTGTGGATTCCATCAGTATTGAAAAGAAAGTTCACAAGCAGAGGTAATGGTTAAAAAGTAGTGTGGATATAATTAATGTCACTGAATTTTATACCTAACAAGCATGAGGCCCTGTGTTCAGATCCCTGCACTTCCAAAAAAATGTTAAATCTTCCTTCTGTTACCTACCTTAAGTGGTAGATAATCTTCTACTGTTATGATTGTATTGCTCAGAGCTTCTCTGATGAATGTTTATTCATGCTTTTACACATAATCCATTACTTGAATATTGATGTTGAGTTTTAAAGTGTAATTTTTTGTATTAAAATAAGGGCAAAGCCTGTATTTCTAACTCAAGAGGTTAAAGCAGGAAGATCCCTATTCAGTCAAGGCTGCATAGAGAGGTCCTTCCTAAATCCCCATGCTAGTGCTGAAACTGGAGGGACAATTGTTTGTAAGAAATTACAAGTGATAGATAAGGTTCTGATCATATTAGGTTTTGTTCATGTCAGTTTGGATTTAATATTTACATAAATTTAAAAATTTTTCCTTTTCCCCTTACTCTCAGTATGTTATTTTGAAACTTTGTAGTACGTTTTTGTTTGCTGCACTTAAAAAAAACCAGTTTTCCTTTGTATCATATTAAACATGATTTTTTCTCTATTACAATTTACTATTTATTTTTGAAATTTTTTATGTTTTTTTTCTCCATCTAGGGACTGGCCACTGTCTCAGAGATTTTGCTCAGTTCTGCCAATTGAGCCACAGCTCAACTTCCAGCTTCTTTCTTTTTTAAGTCTCATGCGAACCCCAGCACTACTAAGGAGGCTGAAATCTGAGGATCTTGGTTAGAAGCCAGTCTGAGCAGCAAAGTCTGATGGTTTTTTTATTATTATTTTGCCATTGGTTATGGGCCTGAAAACTAGGCTTTGGCGCTGTCCATCAACATTCTAGCTTAAGGTTAGTGCTCTATCAACTGAGCTGCAGCAACATTTTCAGCTTTTCCTGCTTATGTGGTTCTGAGGACTCAAACCCAGGTCCTCATACATGCAAGGCTAGCACCACTGAGCCAACTTCCCAGATGAAGTCTCAGTTTCTTATCTCCAATTAATCTCCAAAAAGCTGGGGGTTGTAGTACTCTAGACTTGAGTAAAACAGGGCAATTTCAACCCCTAGTACTGGTAATTACATACACAAATCTCATGGACTTCCTTGCTAGTTCTGGCTTTTAACTGTGGCATGGGTAGCTAGAATCTACAGGCATAAACAACCAGCCTCTGACATTTTAATATTTTTACTCAGCTCTTTCTTGACTTCAACCTCAATGCTTTTTAATTGCGGTCAGTAGACCTGATACCTGGGCCTCATTGCTGTTTCTTGCCTATTTTTAAGGAGGGTGGAGTTGAACCCTCGGCCTGAGTGCTGTCTTTGAGCCCTTCAGCTTAAGGCGAATGCTCTACCATTTCAGCCACAGAGCCACTTCAGGATTTCTGGTGGTTATTTGGAGATAAGTTCTCATTAACTTTCCTTCGCAGGTTGGTTTTGAACCATGATTTTCATAACTCAAACCCCTCAATATCTAGGATTACAGGCTAGAGTCTCAGCGCCCTTATGTTTATTAGTTTTAGACTCAAGGATTATGTTTTACAACTCAACCATAACTCCACTCCTAGCTTTTTGCTGGCTAATTGAACATAAGATTTTATTGTACTTTTCTGGATAGTCTGGTTTCAAACCATGATCCTCAGATTTCAGCTTCCTGAAGTGCTCTGATTATACACATGAACCACACACCGATTGTACATTTAAAACCGTTAATGTTATCTTTTTCCAACTTTTCTTTTCAAAATTTTCCTTGTTTGTTATTTTTGTTTATGTGCTTGTCCTGGGGCTAAAAATCAGGGCCTGGATACAATACCAGAGCTTTTTCTTCAAGGCTAGTGGCTTACCACATGAGCCAAAATATAACTTGTGGCTATACTTGTTTTGTCTTGGTGCTTGAAATAAGGCCCTGAGTGCTGTCCTAGAAAGTGATTGCCCCGTTTGCCACTTGACTCACAGCTCAACTCCAGTTTTTTTTAATTCTTGGTACTAATAGGAGATAAGAGTCTTATGCAAAGCCCAGCATGGATCAGTTTTTTGAAATCTGAGAATCATGGTCCAAAGCCAACCAAGGCAGGAAAGTCCAGGAGAATCTTAGCTCCCATTAATCAATGAAAAGCTGGGAGTGGTGGAGCTCTATCCTTGAACAAAACAGCACAAGTTCAAGCCATAGGACAGCACACTGTTGCACACACAGAGAAAGCCTCATGGACTTTCTTGCATGGGCTGGCTTAGAACCATGATCCTCAGATTTCAGCCTCTCTTCATCTTCTCTTCTTTGAAAATTTTATTGGTCTTGTGGCTTGACCTCTAACTCTGGGGCCTATATCTTACCTTTTACACTCACGGCTGATGCTTTTACAACCTCAGCCACAGCGCAAGGTTTTGGGCTGTGTAGATGAAGATGAGTCTCAAGCACATTCCTGCCCAGGCTGATTTGACATTGCAATCCTCAGAAGTCAGCCTCTTGTATAGTAAGGATTACACACATGACCAGCAACATTTGGGTCATTTTAAAACTTTAATATGTGCTTGCTTCCACGTTCTTATTTTCTTCATTTTTGCTTGTGCTAGGAGTAGAAATTGAAGCTCAGATGCTGTCTCAGTGCATATATGGGACTAACCATAACATTTGGCTTCTGGGGGGAAATTAATTGGAGACAAGAGACTCATGTAGAGGTAGGCCAGATTCGGGAAGCTGAAAATTGAGGAAAGTCCTTAACACTCTTTTCTCCAATTAACCACTAAAAATCAGAAAGTAAGTAGGTCATTGAAGAAAAGATTGCAAGTTCAAACACAAGGATTGGCACACAGAGAGAGACGCAGAGAGAGAGACAAAGAGAGAGATACAGAGAGAGAGATCTTATGAGCTCATATAACTGAGCTGAGCTTTAAACAGTATCCTCAAATTTCAACCTGAGTAGCTAGAATCACAGATATGAGCCACCAATGATTAGTTCATTGAAACCTCTGGTATTGCCTCTTTCTTCTCTTCTTCTACCCTTCATTTATTTATTTTTGTGTTTGTTGGTCCTGGAGCTTGAACTCATGCAAGGCCTGGCCTGATACACGAGCTTGAAATCCGCCTATCATAGTTTGAAAGCAGCCTGAGCAAGAAAGTCCATGAAACTCTTATTTCCATTCAATCAAAAAAAAATCCTATCTCCAGTGTGGCTACCACACACAAAACAGTCTCCTGGAATTTCTTTTTTTTCCCTTTTTTTAATTGTGAAAACACTGTACATAGGGGTTACAATTACATGGGCAAGATAATGAGTATATTTCTTATCAAGAATTGTAGCCTCCTCCTTTGTTTCCTCTTCCCATTCCTTCCCATCATCCCCCTGCCCCCCACCCAAACGTCCCCGCTCCACCTCCCTCCCCCGCCCCGCACCAAAGTTGTAAAGTTCGTTTTTGACATAATGACTTGTACATCTCATGGTTGTAATGGGTCCACGTGTATCCCTGTTTAAACGATTTGATTTTCCCCTTCCCCTCCACAAATTATACCGACATCAAATACAGTGTAAGCAGGGGTTAAACTGTAGGGGAGGGACATATACAGCAACAAAGAAATAATCTTATAAATGTGATAGGAACAATCACATGAAAGAAAAAAAAAACATTTGAATACATATCTTAGGGTTCATTTCCCTAACATCACCTTATCTGACCTTTTCTGCTTGACTCAGTACACAATGGAATTCTATGCCTCCATCAGAAAGAATGACATTGCCCCATTTGTTAGGAAATGGAAAGACTTGGAAAAAATTATATTCAGCGAAGTAAGCCAGGCCCAAAGAAACATAGGTCCCATGGTTTCCTGGAATTTCTTGACTGGGTTTGCCTTTACACTGGATCTTATATTTCAGCCTCCTGCTTTTCTAGAATTACAGACAGGAGCCAACAGTCCAAGGTTCTCTACTTCAATCATTTAATTCTCTTATTGTGATCCTGAGGCTGGATCTCTGAGCCAGGGCACTGTTTCAGGTTTTTCCTCAGGGCTGGTGCTTTCCAACTACAAGCACATCCTCATTTCTGGATTTTGTTGCTGATTAGTTGGAGACTTAGGCACTTCCCTGCCCAGGTTGGCTATGAACAACAACCTTTAGATTTTAGCCTTCTGAATCACTAGGATTAAACACACCAACCAAAAATTCGTGGATAATTTTGAAACTTTAATTGGATTTTCTCACACCTTTTTTCCCCTAGTCTTGAGGCTTGAAATCAGGGCTTGGGCACTGTTCCTGAGCTTCTTTTACTGAAGGTGAGGACTCTATTACTTGAGCCACAGTGCCACTTCCAGCCTTTGCTATTCATGAGGTACTGAGGAAACAGACCCAGGAATTCAAACATGCTAGAAAAGCACTCTATCACTAAGGCATATTTCCTGCCATTCTTACACCTTTTTTGTATTTTTATTTCCTTGTCTATGTGGTTCTGGGTCTACAAATCAACCCAGGTGCTGTCCCCGAGGGGTTTATTAAGACATGAGCCACCACACAACTTGTGCTATTTTTTGATGTTGTTTGGTTTTAAGTAGCTACATAGAGTTGAGTATATGAATTCTCCTATCCGGGCTGGCTTTCAACTGTGAGCCTCAGATTTGAGCCTCCTGAGTAGCTACCATCTCAGGTGTTTGCCACCTATGCTTGGCTCATTTTAAACTGTGAAATTGGCTCTTTCTTCTCCCACCCTTCTCCACATTTATTTTATTCTTTGTATGTGTGTTGGCCCTGAAGTTACTATCAAGGTCTGGGTGCTGTTTCAGAAATTATTTTCTCATTTCTGCCATTGGAGCCACAGCTCAATCGCCAGGGTTTATTTTTCTTCCTTTTGGAGATAAGTCTCATGTAAAGTCCAGCAAGACTCAGGAGGCTGAAATCTGAGTATCACAGTTTGGAGCCAGCCTGAACAGGAAAGTTCATGAGATTCTTTTCATCAACTACCAAGATGCTGGGAGTGGTAGAGCTCCTACAGAAATTCAAGCCCTAGGTTGGCACAAAGCAAAAAAGCCCCATGGTCTTTCCTGTTTGGACTGGCCTTTCAATACTATCTTCAAACTTCAGCCTCCTGAAATCTAAAATTATAAGCATGAACCACCAGCGCTAAGCTTATTTTTAAATCTCAAATGGTCATTTCTTCTCTTCTTTCAGTTTTGTTTTTGGTCGACTTTGGGCTGAATTATGGACCAGGAATCCGTTTTCCATATTTTTGCCATATTTCAGTACTTTACAACTACTATCACACCTTCATTTCCAGCTTTTGCTGGGTAGTTGAAGATAAGAATTTCAATCACTTTCCTACCCAGGCTGGCTTTGAGTTGTTATCCTCATATTTCAACTTCCTCAGTAGCTAGGAATACACAAACCAACAACCCATGGCTCATTTTGAAATGATAATTTTCTCTTTCTCTCATCTTTAATAATTTGTGCTCTTTTTTCTTTGTTTTTGTATACCACATGAACCAGAGCACAGCTAGTGTCATAATTTGGTGACAAATGAGACATAAGGGTCTCATGGATTCTCCTACCTGGGCTGGCCTTCAATGGTGATCCTCAGATTTCATCTTCCTGAGTAGCTGATAGAACATCGGTGAGCTACCAATGCTTGATTCATTTAAACCTCTGTCATTGGATCTTCCTTCTGCACTTCTAGCCTCTTTCTTTAATCTTTCTGTTATTGTCCTGGGGCTTGAACTCAGGGCCTGGTTGCTGTCCCAGAAACTGATTGCCCAATCCTGCCACTTGAGCCATAACTCAATTCCCAGGCTTTTTTTTCTTTTTGACAATTAATTGGAGATAAGAGTCTGAGGAAAGCCTACCATGAATCAAGCCAGGCTGAGAAGGAAAGTCCATGAGACCATGACCTCCAATTAACCACTGAAAATCTTGGAGTGGTAGAGCTCTGTCCTTGAACAAACCATCACAAGTACAAGCAGGCACACACAAGCTGCAAGATGGCACACAGATGCACACATATCAGAATGTCTCATGGATTTTCTTCCATGCATTAACTTTGAATTGTGCATCCTCAGATTTCAGTCTCTCTTCTTCCACTCTCCTTTGATTCTTTGTTATTTGTAATTTTTAGTGGCCCTGCAGCTTGACCTCTGGCTCTGGGGACTGTTTCTTAGCTTTTTAACTGAAGGCTGTAGCTTTACCACCTCAGCTCCAGCTCAGGGCTTTGTGCTAGGTAGCTGGGATAAGCATCTCAAGCACGTTACTACCCAGGCTGACTTGATACCACAATCCTCAGATGTTAGGCTCTTGGGTAGTTAGGATTATCCACATGACCCACAACCCTTGTGTCATTTTAAAACTTTAATATGTGCTTGACACTTCCTTCTTTTGTTTACTTTTTATTTTTTGCATGTGTGTGCTGTTCTTGGGTCTACAAATTGGGGCTCATATTCTGTCCTAAAAGTTTTTATTCAAGGATATCCTCTATTACATGAGAAACATCATAACTTTTTGGTACTTTTTGAGGGGGGTTGATTAATTAGAGACAAGAGTCATGGACTCTCCTGCCTAGGCTGGCCATGAACCATCATCCTCAGATTTCAGGCTCTTGAATAGCTAGTAAAACATGTATGAGCCACTGATGCTTGTTTGATTTAAGCCTTTGTCACTCGCTCTTCCTTGGTTACTTGTAGTCTTCTTTCTTTCTTCTGTGCATGTCCTGGGGCTTGAACTCAGGATCTGCCTGCAGTTCCAGAAAATATTTGCCCAGTTTGCCACTTAATCCACAGCTCAACTTCCAGCTAAATAAGGTAGCTGAAATCTGAGGACCATGTTTCAAAGCCAGCCTGGGCAGAAAAGTCCATGACATTCTTATCTCTAATTCACTACCCAAAAGCTGGGAATGCTAGGGTACTAGGCAAAGGATACTACAGAGACACACACATCACACATAGAAACACACACACACACACACACAAACATTCACACATACACACACAAAGTCTCCTGGACTTTGTTTTTTGGGTTGACCTTGAAACTTGATCCCAAGATTTTTGTAGCCAGGGATCAACTACAGCCATGATCAACAAACACCAGGCTTATATTTAAATTTACAATTGGCTTTTATTCACTTCTCCTACAATTTTTTAGCACTAGGAATTGAACTCTGGGTCAGCAGTTTTTTTTAATTAGCTTTTGCACCAAATACAGTGCTTTACATCTACAGTCATATCTGCACTTCCAGCTTTTGGCTGGGTAGTTGGGGTTAACAGTTTCATGTACTTTCCTGCCCAGTCTAGCTTTGAACCTAGAATGGATAGGAATACATACATGAACCAACTTAAACCTTAGTTTTCTTTTCCCATGACTTTTTTAAGTCTTGGGGATATTTGTTTGTTTGTTTTGAAATGTATGTCTAAGACTTCAAGTCAGGGCCTAGGTTTTGTCCCAAAGTTTCTATTTGAGACTAGCACTCAACCGAATGAGCCAAAGTACAAACTGTAGCTTATTTTTGGTGGCAAATTAGATATATGAGTCTCATAGACTCTCCTGCCTGGGCTGACCATGAACCGTGAATCTTAGATTTAATTCTCCTGAGTACCTTGTACAACATGTGTGAGAAACCAATGTTTGATTCATTTCAACCTCTGTCACTGACTCTTCCTTTTGTATTTCTATCCTCTTTTTATTTCTTCTGTGTTTGTCCTCCAGCTTGAACTCAGGGTCTGGGTGCTGTCCCAGAAATTTTCCCAGTTCTGACAATTGAACCACAGCTAAACTCCAGGATTCTTTTTCTGTTTTGGTGTTTAATTAGAATGAGTATAATGCAGAGCCAAACCAGATTTATGAGGCTGAAATCCGAGAATCAAAGTTGGTGCCAGCCTGGGCAGAAAAGTACATGATATCTCCAATTATAACCACTAAAATGCTGAGATTAGTAGAGCTTTGAGCAAAACAGTGCAAGTTCAAGCAACAGGACTCACACACAGACATACTTACACAAACACAAGTGTTATGGACTTTCCTACTCGTTCTGGCCTTTAAATATTATCCACACATTTTAGCCTCTTGAGTAAACAATTACAGTTATGAGCCACCAGTGATGAGCTGATTAGCTCATTGCAGCCTCAGTTATTGGTTCTTCTTTCTCTTCTAGTCTTCTTTGCATGTACTCATTTCATTTTTTGTAAGTGTGCTAGTGCTGGAGCCAAAACTCATGCAAGGCCTGTCCTGTTTCAAGAGGCTGAAATTTGACCATCATGGTACAAAGCCAGGCTGAGTAGGAAAGTCTCAGATCCTTACCTCCAATTAACTGCCAAAAATCTGGGAGTACTACAGTTCTAGGCCCAGGATGGCCCACAAGCAACTGTCTTCTGGACTTTCCTGCTAGAATTGGCCTTTACACTGCATACCCATATTTCTGCCTCCTGGAGAATTACAGGCATGAGTCACCAGCCCCAGGTTCTCTTCTAATTTACATTTTTGTGATCCTAAGGCTGGATCTCTGAGCAAGGGCACTGTTTCATAGCTTTCTCACTCAAGCCTAGTGCTTTACAACTCAATCACTGATTCACTACTATTTTCTTGTTTATTTGTTTTGCTGGTGATTTGAAGATGAGAGACCATAGCCCTCAGATTTAATCTATCTTAGTATTCAGGATTACAGCAAAAGGAAGTGGCACTGTAGCTCAAGTGGTAGAGCACTAGCCTTGAACTGAAAAGCTGAGGGACAGCCCTCAGGTCCAGAGTTCAAGCCTTACAACCGACCAAAAAAAGAGGATTACACACAAAAACCAAAAACTCATGACTCATTCTAAAATTTTAATTGGATTTTCTTATACATTTTTAAATTTCTACTTTCTATTTCCATATATATGCTGGGCTTGGAGCTATAAATCAGAGCCTAGGTATTGTCTCAGTTCTTTTTTTTTTTTTTTTTGCCTGTCATGGAGCCTGAACTCTGGGCCTGGGCGCAGTCCCTCAGCTTTTCAGCTTGAGGCTAGAGCCGTACCACTTGTGCTACTGCGCCACTTCTAATTTTTCCTGCTTATGTGTTGGTGAGGAATTGAGCCCAGGGCCTCATGCATGCAAGGCAAGCATTCTCCCACTGAGTCACCTTCCCAGCCCCCTCCCAGTACATTTTTAATACTAGCCCTCTAATATGTGAGCCACAGCACAATTCAGAGCTTTTAAAAAATAACTGTAGTTGGCTAATTAGAGTTCATGGACTCCCCTGCTTTGGCTGGCCTTGAGTACTGATCCTCAGATGTGAGACCCTTGAGTAAGTACAGTAACAAGTGTAAGCTAAATCAATTTTGCTCATTTTAACCTCTGAAATCGGCTCTCCCTTTTCTTCTTCCACCTTTCTTTTCATTTATTTATTTTATTCTTTTGTGTGCTGGTCCTGGAGCTTGATCTCAAGGTGTGGGTGCTGTCCCAGAAATCATTGTCTCATTTCTGCCATTTTAGCCACATCTCAAAACCAGGTGTTATTTTTTTTCTTCTTTTTGGTGGTTCATTGGAGATAAGTGTCTCATGCAAAGCACAGAATGTCTCAGGAAGCTGAAATCTGATTATCAGTTTGAAGTCAGCCTGCACAGAGAATTCCATGAGACTCTTTACCTCCAATTAGCTGGTAGTCAGCCCACCAATTAGCTGAGAGTAATAGAACACCAGCCTTGAATAAAGTAGAACAAATTCAACCCCCATGACTGGCACACACAGAAAAAATGTCCCATGTACTTTCCTGCATGGACTTGCCTTTAAATGTTATTTTCTGATGAGTTTTGGGAAGATGGCGGAGGAGAAGCTGGAGGTTAAACAAGCTCTCGCATACAAAACAATTTTAGTGTTCCAATAAACAGTCCTAAGCCAAAGAATCACACCAAGTGTGCCATCACAGGACAGAGAGTTAGGCCTGAGAGTGAAAATCCAGGCAAGGAGACAGATATGAGCACTTGCCAGTGGCCACGGATGTGGCGGCAGTGGCAGCAGCCATAGCCGCCATTCCTGCAACAAAGAGAGTCCAGGATGTAAGCGCCAGACGCGGCAAGTGAGCGGTTTCTACTCAACACCAGCAAGAACTGACAAGGAGCACACATCTTCATCCTGAAGTTCGCAGACCAGAGATGAGCCAGGAACCACGACTCTGGCGTGAGTAGAAGCCTGACATCCTCACTCCTTCTCAGGGAGCAGAGGAGGGAAGGCCAACCCTCCCCCCCCATGACGGGAGATCTCCATCTTGGATACTGACAAAGCCAGGCTGTGCAGCTAGCTCCAACTCAGGCCTTGGAAGAAAACAAGAGTCATTTAGCAGGTCACAGGATCCTAACCTGACCTGCCAGGCTCAGCTCCTCCCTGGGAAATGTCACCCAGCTTGGGCAGCCAGGCCCAGGAGTGGGCTTTCTTCACTGGGTAAACAAAGCTAGAGGCTTCCCTTCCCTACAGTAGCCTTGACAATCAATTGAAATTCAGTAAACATAAACCCTGAGAATGGCTCCAGGCTGGGCTCTGTGAGTTTCTCAGAAGCTAACTCCTCAGGGAAAAGCTGCTGTTTGCTGAAAGGCCTCAGCTTTACCCAGAACCTAGCCTCATCACAGCATCTCCAAACTAGAGGAAACAGCCATCTCCCTCTTTTGTGAAACCCAAAGTAGATCTCTGTCCAATTGAACTAGCCTGGGAGGAGGATCACAAAATCCTTGGTAAAGCAGAGCATTTTTCTGCATGCTCAAACAAATTGACTAAAGAAACCAACCAAGCCGCAGGAAAATCAAACACCAAAAGCAGACCAGATAATCCAACAAGAGACTGGATATGGACACAAGGGAGATTCAAGATCGTCCCATCCCCCCAAAAAATCAAAGATCTCTTTTTTTGTACCTTTTATAATTTTTTTCTGAACCTTTTTTATTAATTTTTAACTTAAAATTTTTTTTATCTATTAACTTTTTCTTCTTACTCATAATTTTTATTTTGGGGTTATATGTGCGTGTATTTTTTAACAAAATATTTTATTTTGTTCTTTTTTTATTGTGAACATACTGTACAGAGGGGTTACAATTACATGGGCAAGATAATAAGTACATTTCTATCAAGCATTGTAGCCTCCTCCTTTGTTTACCCTTCACATCCCTTCCCAGCTTCCCCCGTCTCCCACCCAAACACCCTCCCACCCCCACCAAAGTTGTGAAGTTCGTTTTCGACATGACAACTTGTACTTCTCATTGCTGCAAAGGTCCACCTGTGTCCTTATTTAAACAACTTATTTTTCCCCTTCCCCTCCACAAATTATATTGACATCAAATACAGTGAAAGCAGGGGTTATACTGTGGGGGAGGGACATCAAAGCAACAAAGAAATAATCTTATAAATGCGTTAGAAACAAATGCATGAAAGAAAACAAAACATTTAAATACATATCTTAGGGTTCATTTTCCTAACTTCACCTAATCTGACTTTTTCTGCTTGACTCATACATGTACTAGATATTGCAAAAAAGGGAAACTATGGGATCTATGTTTCTTTGGGCTTGGCTTACTTCACTTAATATAATTTTTTCCAAGTCTTTCCATTTCCTAACAAAAGGAGAAATGTCATTCTTTCTGATGGAGGCATAGAATTCCATTGTGTATGTATACCACATTTTCTTAATCCATTCATCTACTGAGGGGCATCTGGGTTGGTTCCATATATTAGCTATGGTAAATAATGCTGCAATAAACATAGTTGTGCTGGTAGCTTTAGTGTGGTCTTGTTTTTAAGCATTTGGGTAAATGCCCCAAAGTGGGATTGCTGGGTATTAGGGGAGCTGTATGTGGAATCTTTTGAGGAATCTCCATACTACTTTCCAAAGTGGTTGAACAAGTTTATACTCCCAGCAACAATGAAGTAAGTTTCCCTTCTGTCCACATGCCCTCCAGCATCTGTTGTTATTAGAGTTCTTGAATCTAGCCATTCTAACTGGGGTGAGATGGTATCTCATTGTTGTTTTGATTTGCATTTATTTTATGGCTAGGGAGGTTGAGCATTTCTTCATGTGTCTATTGGCCATCCTTCTTTCTTCTTCAGAGCAGTTTCTGTTTAAGTCTTTAGCCCACTTATTTATTGGGCAGTTGTTTCTTTGAGGATTTGTTGTTGGGGAATTTAATATTTTGAGTTCCAAGTATATTGTAGATATGAGCCATTTGTCCGTTGTATGGCTAGAGTAGATCTTCTCCCAATCCGTAGGATTTCTATAGATCTTGCTAGCTATGTCGTTTGCCATGCAGAAGCTCTGATACTTCATGCAATCCCATTTGTCCAGCCTTTCTTTGATTTGTTGTGTTTCAGGGTCTCTACTAAGAAAATTTCGGCCTGAGCCAAGGAGACCTAGGGTTTCTCCTATTCCAAACTGTAATGTTTTCAGAGTGTTTGCTTTGACTCCAAGGTCTTTGATCCATTTGGAATTGATTCTGGTGCAGGGTGATAGATAAGGATCTAGCTTTCGTTTTCTACATGCAGTTAACCTATTTTGCCAGCATCATTTACTGAAGGGGTTGTCTTTCTTCCATTATATTTTTTTGAGCTCCCTTATCGAAGATCAGATTGCTATAGGTCTGTATGTTCATTCCTGGGTTTTCAGGACCTATTCCATTGGTCCTGAGGTCTATTCTTGTGCCAGTACCAAGCTGTTTTGATTACTATGGCTACATACTTGAGTTTGAAATTTGGTTTTGACATTCCTCCAGCAGCCTTCTTTCCGTTGAGGAGCGTTTTTGCAATTCAGGGTCTTTTATTGTTCCATATGAATTTTTGGATTGCCTCTTCTATTTCCCCGAAGAATGAGGTTGGAATTTTGATAGGTTTTGCATTGAATTTGTAGATAGCCTTGGGAAGTATTGCCATTTTCATGATGTTAATCTTTCCAATCCAGGAGCACGGGAGTTGTTTGCCATTTTCTAAATCTGTTTTTATATGCTTTTTCAAGTTTTTAAAGTTTTGATCATAGAGGTCCTTCGCTTCTTGGGTTAAGTTAATTTCTATGTATTTATTTTTTGTGGGGCTATTACAAATGAAGTTGCTTTTCTAATTTTAGCCACACTATTCTCATTGTTGGCATACAGAAAATCAATGATTTTGGGGGATTAATTTTATACTCTGCTATTTGCCAAAGTTTTGAATCAGCTTGAGTAATTTGGGAGTAGAATCTATGGGGTTCTTTAAATACAAGATCATGTCATCTGCATAGAGGGAGAGTTTCATTTCTTCTTTCCCTATTTGGACCCCTTTATGTTTTCATCTTGTCTTATTGCTGTAGCTAGGCATTCTAATACGAGATTGAAGAGAAGTGGAGAGAGTGGACATCCTTGTCTTGTTCCTGAGTTAAGAGGAAATGGCTTTAGTTTTTCACCATTAAGTATCTTGCTGGCTATAGATTTGTCATATACAGCCTTTATCGTATTGAGGAATGTCCCATGGATTCTTAATTTTTCCAAAACCTTCAACATATAGGGGTGTTGGATCTTGTCGAATGCTTTTTCTACATCTACTGAGATAATCATGTGGTTCTTATCCTTGCTCCTGTTGATGTGATGAATAATATTAATTGATTTGCGTATATTGAACCAGCTTTGCATTCCTGATATGAATCTTGTTTGATCGTGGTGTATGATTTTTTGGATGAATTGTTGAATTAGATTGGCCAAAATTTTGTTGAGAAGTTTTGCATCAATGTTCATCAAAAAATGGGTCTATAGTTCTCTGTCTTTGATGAGTCCCTGCCTGGTTTTGGGAAGAGGGTTATGATGGCTTCATAGAATGTGTTCGGTAGTGAACTTTCTCTTTCACTTTCATTGAAGATTTGGAGGAGTATTGGTGTGAGCTCTGCTTTGAAGGCCTTGTAGAATTAGGCTGTAAAACCATCTGGTCCTGGACTTTTCTTAGCTGAGAGGTCTCTTATTGCTGTTTCTATTTCAATGCTTCATATGTGCCTGTTAAGATGGTTTAACTCATCTTGGTTTAGTTTTGGCATGTCAGTGTTTGCTAGGAAAAGGTCCATTTCTGCCAAGTTCTCAAACTTATTAGCATAAAGTTTTGAGAAGTATTCCCTTATAATGTTCTGAATCTTGGTTGTTTCCGTGGTGATGTTTCCATTCTCATCTCTGAGTTTATTTATTTGGATGTGTTCTCTTCTTTTTCTGATAAGATTTGCTAAGGGTTTGTCAATTTTGTTAATTTTTTCGAAGAACTAACTCTTTGTTTTGTTGATTCTTTCTATAGTTTTTTTTTATTCTAATTCATTTAATTCTGATTTAATTTTAATTATTTCTTTCTGTCTACTGGATTGGGGTTTATTTGCAGCTCATTTTCAAGGGGGTTCAGATGTCTCATTAAATTGTTGATTTCAGATCTCTCCAATATGTTCATGTAGGAATTCAGAGCTATAAACTTGCCTCTGAGTATTGCCTTTGCTTTGTCCCAGAGAAGCTTGTAATTTATGTGCTCATTTTTGTTGAATAGCATGAATATATGAATTTCCTTTCTAATCTCTTCCAGGACTCACTCGTGATTCAACAGTGTTGTTCAACCTCCATGTGTTACCAGACTTTCTTTGGTGGCTTTTGGTGTTGAGTTCAAATTTTATTCCCTTGTTGTCAGAGACAATTCAAGGTATAAATTCAAAGTTTCTGAATTTGGACAAGTTGGCTTTGTGGCCTAAAATATGGTCTATTTTAGGAGATGTTCCATGTGCTGCTGGGATATACGTGTATTCTGATGTTGCTGGGTGAAATATTCGATCGATGTTTGTTAAATCTAGTTGATCTATGCAGCTGTTTGGATCTGCAGTTTCTCTGTTGAGTTTTTGCTGAGTTGATCTATCTAGTGGGGAGAGTGGTGTGTTAAAATCTCCTACAATTAATGTCTTTGGATCTATGTGGGATTTGGGGGAAAGTAGTGTTTCTTGATAAATTTGGGTGCTCCATTGTTTGGCGAATGGATATTTAGAATTGTAATATCCTCCTGAAGGAGAGACACCTTAATATGTATGTAGCGACCTTCTTTATCTCTTCTGACGAATTTTAATTTGAAGTCTATTTTATCTGATATTAGGATTTTAACTCCAGCTTGCTTATGGAGGCCATTTGCTTGGTAGATTTTCTTCTAACCTTTCAAATTGAAAATGTGTTTGTTTTTATGTGCAAAATTTCTGAAGGCAGCAGAAAGAATGATCGTGCTTTTTAATCCAGCTAGACAGTATATGTTGCTTAATTAGAGAGTTAATCCTGTTAATGTTAAGAAATAGGACAGAGAAGTTTTGGGGAGTTCCTGTCATTTTGTCCACATTCATGGCGGCTGAGGCAACTGGGTTCTTCCTATGGTTCTTGGATTTCAGTTTGCGTGCATTTTCTTGGCCTCTATTGTTGTCTTGTTGGTTTTGTATGTGAAGGACATCTTTAAGAATCTTTTATAGGGCATGTTTGGTGGAGATGTATTGTTTCAATTTTTCTTTGCTATGGAAGATTTTTATTTGGCTTTCAGTTATGAAGGAGAGTTTAGCTGGGTACAGTATTCTTGGTTGATAGTTGTTTGTTTTTAGGGCATGGCATTCATCATTCCAGGCTCTTCTTGCTTTGATTGTCTCTGCTGAGAAATCTGAGCTGATTCTAATTGGTTTCCATTGATAGGTGATTAATCTTTTCTCCTTATCAGCTTCAGGATCATTTCCTTGGTATGAATTGATCCTGTGTGGATTATAATGTGACTGTGGGATGTCCTATTCTGATCTGGTCTATTTGGGGTTCTAAAGGCTTCTTGTTTCTGAACAAGCCTATCTTTTTGCATGTTTGGGAAGTTCTCTGCTAGGATCCTGTTAAACAAATTTCCTAGGCCATTAACTTCTTTTTCTAGGTGCTCCTCTATACCCATTATCCTTAGATTAGGCCTTCTGATGGTGTCTTCCAAGTGTTGGATAGATCTTTCATATTTCCTGGATTTCTCTTGAATGGTTGTATGTTCTTTCTCTATAATGTCTAGGCTGTCTTCAGTCCCCGAGATTTGATCTTCTGCATGGTTTAACCTGCTGTAGAGACTTTCTACTCTGTTTTTTATTTCTTCTCCTTCTAGTTGCTCAGCTTTGATGGCTTCAAATTCTTTGTTGAAGCTCTGTTTTAGATCTTGAATGAACTTGCTTACTTCCTTAATTTGGTGTTCAGTGTTTATTCTCAGATTGGTTATGGTTTCCTTGGACTTCCATTCCTTCTGTTGGGTTCCATTCAGCATTCCCTTTATGGTCTCCCTGACTTCCTTCAGCTCTTTGTTAACGGATTCCATGAATGCCATTAGTGATATTTTTGTATTCTCATCCTGCTCTCCCAATTCCTGTATTACTCTTTGATTAGCTTACTCGAGTTCATGCCATTCTTGTAGTTCTCTTTGAGTGTTCATAAGCTGCTGTGGATTAAGTGTGTACACAATGGGGGATAGGGTCTAATAATTAACTACGGGTTTATCTGAGGATGTGCAGAACAATAATTAAGTCACATAAAGAAGAACGAAAGAGAAGAAAAGGTGAAAAAGATAAGAGCATAAGAAAAAAGATCAGAAGTTCAGTAGAGCTAAACAAAAAACAAATTTTTTTTAAAAAAGAAAGAAAGAGAAATGCATACACACATGTACTCCTAAAATAAAAATTATAAGAGGAAAAAAAAGTTACTAGAGGACAATTTTTTTTTCAAAAAAGGTAAAAACTAAAAAAAGTTTTAGAAAAGAAAAAAATTATAAAAGGAATAGAAAAAGGAATAAGAGAAAAAAAAGTTCTTCGATTTTTTTGGGAGGGTTGGGAAAAATTCTGTATCTCCCTTGTGTCTGTAACTAGTCTCTTGTCTGCTTGTGGTCCTGTGGCTTGGTTGGTTTCTTAAGTCAGTTTGTTTGAACACGCAGTAAAATGCTCTGCTTTACCAAGGATTTTGTGAACTTCCTCCCAGGTTAGTTCAATGGGAGGGAGATCTGCTTTGAGTATCACAAAAGAGGGAGATGGCTTTTTCCTCAAATTTGGAGAAGCTATGAGGAGGCTAGGATCTGGGTAGAGTTGAGGCCTTTCAGCAAACAGTAGCTTTTCCAGGGGGCTAGTTTTTGACAAACTCACATAGCCCAGCCTGGAGCCATTCTCAGGGTTTATGTTTACTGAATTTCAATTGATTGTCAAGGCTGCTAAAGGGAGGAGCAGCCTGTGGCTCTGATGACCCAGTGAAGAAAGCCACTCCTAGGGCTGGCTCCCAAGCGTGGTGACTTTTCCTGGGTGGAGCTGAGTCTGGCAGGTCAGATAAGGTTCTTGTGACCTGCTAAATTACTCTAGTTTTCTTCCAGGGCCTGAGTTGGAACTAGTAGCTCTGCTGAGCTTTGTCGGTATCCAAGATGGAGATTTCCAGTACTGGGGGGGCGGCGATCGGCGTTCTCTCCTCTGCTCCCTGAGAAGGAGTGAGGACGTCAGGCTTCTACTCATGCCAAGTCTTGGTTCCTGGGTTGTCTCTGGTCTTCGAACTGCAGAGTGAAGATGTCTGTTCCTTGAAGATCGAATTTCAGGGATTGAAGTTAGCTTAGTTATTATAGAGAAAGAACATACAACCATCCAAGACAAATCCAAGAAATATGAGAGAGCTATTCAACACTTGGAAAACAACATCAGAAAGCCTTATCTGAGGTAATGGGTATAGAGACAGAAGTTAATGTTCTAGGAAATTTGTTTAACAAGATCCTAGAAGATAACTTTCCAAACATGCAAAAAAAAAGGTCGATTCAGACACAAGAAGCTTTTAGAACACCAAATAGACGAGACCAGGATAGGACATGCCCCATCAGATTATAATCTACACACGATCAATTCAGACCAAAGAAAAATTCCTTAAAGCTGTCAAGGAGAAAAGCTCAATCACCGATAAAGGGAAACCAATTAGAATCACCTCAGATTCCTCAGCAGAAACAATTAATGCCAGAAGAGCCTAGAATGATGTATGACATGCCTTAAAGTCAAACAACTATAAACCAAGAATACTGTACCCAGATAAACTCTCCTTCATAACCAACTAGATCACAATAAAGGCCAAGCAACTGCACCCAAACTGAGAATCCAAAAACCATAGGAAGAACCAAGTTGCCACAGCCCCCAAGAAGGTGGATAAAATGAAAGCAACTCCCAAATACCTCAGTCCTATCTCTCAACGTTAACGGACTTAACTCTCTAATTCAAGGACATAGACTGTCAACTTGGATTAAAAAGCAACATCTTTCTATCTGCTTCTTTCAGGAATCACATCTTGACCGTAAAAACAAACACATTTTCAATGTGAAAGGTTGAAACAAAATCTACCAAGCAAATGGCCCCCATAACCAGGCGGGAGTTGCAATCCTAATACTGGATAAAATAGATTTTAAATTAAAATTAGTGAGAAAAGATAAAGAAGGTCGCCACATACTCATTAAAGGATCTCTCCTTCAGGAGGATATTACAATTCTAAATATCTATTCACCAAACAATGGAACACCCAAATTTATCCAAGAAACGCTACTTTCCCTCAAATCCCACATAGATCCAAAGACATAGGCCGAAATTTTCTTAATAGAGACCCAGAAGCACAACAAATATAAGAAGGGTTGAACAAATGGAATTGCATGAAATTGCATAGCTTCTGCATGGCAAAGGACACAGCTTGCAAGATCAATAGAGAGCCCACGGATTGGGAGAAGGTCTTCACTAGCCATAAAACAGACAAGGGTCTCATATCTAAAATAGACCTGCAACTCAAAAAATTAAACCCCCCAACAAGAAACCTTCAAAGAAAAAACTACCCAATAAATAAGTGAGCTAAAGACTAAAAAAGAAACTTCTCTGAAGAGGAAAGAAGGATGGCCAATAGACACATGAAGAAATGCTCAACCTCCCTAGCCATAAAATAAATGCAAATCAAAACAGCATTGAGATATCACCTTACCCCAGTTAGAGTGGCTAGAATAAAGAACTCTAATAACAACAGATGCTGGAGGGCATGTGGACAGAAAGGAACCTTACTTCATTGTTTTTGGGAGTGTAAACTTGTTCAACCACTTTGAAAAGTAGTATGGTGTTTCCTCAAAAGACTCCACATAGAGCTCTCCTATGACCCAGCAATCACATTTTGGGGCATTTAACCAAAAGTTCACAAACAAAACTATAAGAAAGTTACCAGCACAACTATGTTTTTTGCTGCCTTATTTACAATAGCTAAGATATGGAACCAACCCAGATGCCCCTCAGTAGATGAATGGATCAAGAAAATGTTGTATATATACACAATGAAATTCAATGCCTCCATCAGAAAGAATGACATTGCCCCTTTTGTTCGGAAATGGAAAGACTTGGAAAAGATTATATTAAGTAAAGTAAGCCAAGCCAAAGAAACATAGATCCCATGGTTTGCCTTATTTGCAATATCTAGTATATATATGTGTCAAGCAGAAAAGGTCAGATAAGGTGAAGTTAGGAAAATGAACCCTAAGATATGTATTTAAATGTTGTTTTTCTTTCATGCATTTGTTTCTAAATCATTTATAAGATTATTTCTTTGTTGCTTTGTATGTCCCTCCTCCACAGTATAACCCCTGCTTTCACTGTATTTGATGTCGGTATAATTTGTGGAGGGGAAGGGGAAAAACAAGTTGTTTAAATAAGGATACAAGTGAACCCGTTGTACCAATGAGAAGTATAAGTTGTCAGGTCGAAAATGAACTTTACAACTTTGGTGGGGGGGGAGGATTGGGTGGGGGGGGCAGGGGGAGGCTGGGAAGGGATGGGAAAGGTAAACAAAGGAGGAGGCTACAATGCTTGATAAGAAATGTACTCACTATCTTGCCCATGTAATTGTAACCCCTCCGTACTGTATTTTCACAATAATAAAAAGAAAATTTCAGGACATGCCTTTATGATTTGTCATTGAATAACTGAAACAGAGTATATAATTTTATGTATTTGTAAGTCTTTGTCCATCTCTCTTGAGCCTTTGCCCTATTTCTATGTATTTGCAGCTTGGAAGGAAATAATGTTAAATTCAGTATAGTCAGAGACTGTAGTTCAGAAGGCTCTTTTTAGACCCTTTTGGAGGGAATGCCAAGTTTCCATCTGATGTTCTACAGATGGCCATCTTTGTACCAGGACTGAGCAGACTGTTATAAGATAAGAGGCTGATTTATACTGATTTCCTCTGCGGTAATGGAGTGTGATCCCACTGCATATGTGTCTCTTTGCTACACTAATGCCATAGGGGTAAGAGAGACTAAAACTCAGAACCCTTCTTTCCACATCCCTAGGATTACAGGCCTGAGTCTCATGGACTCAACTCATAGGTGCTTTTTTATACATAGTGTAGTCAGTTTCATAATATTCACTCAATATACAGATATATACAAATATATGTATATGTTTATTCTTCTATTTATAATTAGTGTTAGGTCTAAAAACACACAAATATATATTCATATAATTATAATCAGATTATATCACTACTTTCCCCTATAGCATTTTACACTAATGTTTTGTGTAATAAATACTCAAGACTAAAAATATAAATGCCTTTGTCGTTTGAAAAATCATATTCAATCTCATATTATATATTATACCATATATAACCTAAAGAATATAACATGTATTTACATATAACTGATTTAATTGTGTTATTTTTCTTCCTGATTTTGCATTTGTTCATCTATGTAAGCCTTCTTTCTTCTATTGATGATGGCTTTTACTTTCCAGTATACATATTTCCTATACATTTTGTCAAATATTTTCAGCCCTAAGTAGATTTTTTTATATTATTGGAGCCAAATTTTTCTTCCATATTTACCCAAAGCACAATAAATATGCATACAGATTTGAACTCACTGTTGGAAGAGTGTCGCACATACCAATATAAGAATTGTAGCATATGTCCCAATTGAAAGAATAGCTTTCTAGGATATCTTATCTGCTGCCCTAGACCTTTTCTAGCCACCTTATCACCCCATGCAGGCATGGCCTGGCTTCTTTTCAGTTCCCTGTACATTTAACAGTTCGCTTTATATGCAGTAGGATCTCTAGTACAGCACCTTGTCACTCTGTGTTTTCCCCCAACAGAACACATATGCACGATGCTCCAGATTGTAGGCTTAAAAAGAAACATATTTAGGATTCATGAATCTAGAATAAATAAAAAACATTGACATTTTAATAAAGTTAGAAAAATAAATAGAATGAACATTTTACAAAAATCAGAACAAAAAAGAAAAATATTTTCCCAGGAAGGGGGAAATGAATCTCTAAATCTAGATTCGCCTCTAGGTTGCCCACAGGCAGAAATTCTGCCTCAGAGTCCTCAAAGGGATTTACTTTCTCATTACAGACAGGATTTTCTTCCTGAGTCCAGGGAGGAACAGATTTTAATTTCTCAATTGGAAATTAGATCTCCTACAGGAGTACAGAAGGGTCTGAGTATTCTGTGAGGAAAGATTCCCTTTCCTCAACTGACTCTGGATTTTAAACCTCACTTATTGGTTTTCCTGAACATAGACTGGGGTCATTTTCCATTAGCACACGTTTACCCTGCACACCAAGACGTGTCTTTTTGACTGGTTTGGAGACGATCTAGGTAGATTTTGAGTATGAATGGAAGATATTCTGGATCTTCTTCCTTGGTGGTATATGGAGGTGAGCCTGCATCATATGTGGGGTTCAGAACCAGTGGGATGCTCACAGGACTCAAAACCTGCTTTGGCCTTTCTACAAATTCAAAAAAATCCCTCTATATTCAAATGTTTTCTGGAGATCAGTGATGGCTTCCAATCTCTATCAGTCACCTTAGGTGACATCGTTGATGGGTTCTTTATCTGGAGTTCTGCAGAAGATGCTTTACTGTGAGGCAAACCTGAGTATGGAAATAGGTACAGGAGTCTTAGAACTCTAGAAGTTAAGGTGTGACTAAACTTTCTTGAGGATCTAATGGTGGAAGCTGTAGAACTTTAGTTTGGAATGAACACTGATGAGAAGGTAGGATGTTTCTAATGAGTGGCTACTTCCAAGTTCTTTCAAAAGGAGAACAGATATTACCCGGCAAACACGATCCATAACAGGACATTTTGCCAAGCTGGGGCATACTAAGGGCTCTTGACCAATCAGGCCCATCCCTAGGGACCCAGGTTCCATCCCTACTCACCAGCTCTGAGGCATCTAAACAAGGACTTCTTCCCCATTTTCTTGGTCTCATGGGTCATGCATTCCTCCAGCTGGTCTAGAAGAATATGGAAGCAGAAGAGCAAGTCTGAAGAGGGTATCTTGAGCTTGACATACTGTGTAAGTTCTTTCAGGGTGTCATAGTTTTTGTGCTCATACAAATCATCAGGGTAGAAGCCCATCCACATAGGGTAGATGGAACAAACCATGCTGTGGGCAGATAGGTGACAAGGAAAATGTGAGCTTGCCCTCCCTATCTTGAGCCTTATACTATAGCGTTTTTCTGGCGGGAGGTGCATGTTCGGAAGTGGGAAGAGACTCCTGTAAGCAGGATGCTCCTCACAACCCACTTCTAGGAATTTCTCAAATGCAATCCTCTAAAGTTCCACATGTGATAGGAGGAGAATGTTGTTTCCCCACTGGATCTGACTTGTTATACACAGCCCTCCTTGTCATCCATGAGAGTCCAAAACTACAACCACATCTACAACTGTGTAATCTGCTATCCACTAATGTGCCAAGACTCAACCCCGTGGTGAACATCAAAAGTGGTGTGCAAAGAAGGAAGTTGACTTTGCTTCAGAAACCTCAAAGATACCCAGTTGCAAGGACAGAAGTTCTCTTTTTTTTGCCAACATCCACTTCTTCAGGAATATCTTTCTTGTTCCTGAACCACAGGCCATGTGAGCTGGCTTGAGTTGACTGTCAGTTACAGTTGCCTGGCTCTCAGAGTTCCATATTCTATTTTATTTTGAGGGAAGTAGTGTCATCTCTCAGACACAATGATCTAAACTGATTGCTCACATAAGACCATCCCAAAGACAAACTGGAGGCTGAAATATCCCCTCCCACATCACTCTAAACACATGTGGACATTGTCAAATCCCAACATCCTCAACTAGGTCTAGGAACCAGCATGGTCTCAGCCTCAAGGAACACTTCCTAGTTCAGATCCATGCCTTATTTGTCATTATTCCTCTCATCCTGCCCAAATCATTTTGCTCTCAGGGCCCTTTCAGCCTGCAATGTGCTTCTTGCATCCATTTTTGACATCTACTTCTTGCATCCATTTTTGACATCTACTTCCTAGGACATTGTTAGGTGTTTGTTTCCTAATCTTCTGTTTGCTCTTAAAGCCCCTGTGTGAAGTCATGTGGAAAAAAAGCAAGTACATGTACATCTCATTGTTGCAATGGGTCCACCTGTATCCCTAGTTAAACGATTTTTTTTGCCCTTTCTATCCACAAATTATACCCACATCAAATACAGTGAAAGCAGGGTTAAACAGTGCAGGAGGGACATACAAAGCAACATAGAAATTATGATATAAATATGTTAGAAACAATTGAATGAAAGAAAAAAAAACATCAACTTATCTGACCTTTTCTGCTTGACTCAGACATATACTAGTCATTGCAAATAAGGAAAACCATGGGACCTAAGTTTCTTTTGGCCTGGCTTACTTCACTTAATATATTTTTTTCCCAAGTCTTTCCATTTCCTAACAAATTGGGCAATGTCATTCTTTCTGAGGGAGGCATAGAATTCCATAGTATATATATACCCGAACTTTACAACTTTGTTGTGTGTGGGGGGGGAGAGGATCTAGTGGGGAGAGGTGGGGGGAGTATGGGTACGTATGGGAAGGGGAATCAAAGAGAGGTAACAATGCTTGATAAGAACTGTACTCCTTATCTTGCCCATGTAATTGTAATTCCTCTGTATGATATTCTCACAATAAAAAGAAGAAAGAAAGAAAGAAAGAAAGAAAGAAAGAAAGAAAGAAAGAAAGAAAGAAAGAAAGAAAGAAAGAAAGAAAGAAAGAAAGAAAGAAAGAAAGAAAGAAAGAAAGAAAAGAAAGAAAGAAAGAAGGAAAGAAGGAAAGAAAGAACGAAAGAAAAGAAGGAAGGAAGGAAGGAAGGAAGGAAGGAAGGAAGGAAGGAAGGAAGGAAGGAAGGAAGGAAGGAAGGAAGGAAGGAAGCAAGGAAGCAAGGAAGGAAGGAAGGTGGGAAATTCATACAAGTATTGAAAAACAAAACTTACACATATGTCACAGCTAACATAATTTTATACCAACTGTACTCATAAGTTCCAATTTTAAGACATACTCATACCATTTTCTACATCCTTAAACTTTCTGAAGTTTGTCTTCTTTACAAACATTTTAAGACAATCCTTACTTTTTAAAACCTTTCTTATCCAGAGGATATCAATTTTTCCCCAATTCCTTTCCTCAGGCTTTCTTAACTACCCTCCTCGTCCTCAGAATTCCTTGAGCTTCTTTGTGGCTAGAGTTTAAAACTGCCCATTTTTCTTTGACTTGTTTAACCAAGTTATCTCAGAAAGCTTCAAGGCACCAGTGGGATGAAAATCTTGCTAGTTTTAAGGCTAAGATTAGGTCTGGGTCTCATTCCTCTTACTACCTCCATTGATTTAAAAAAAAAATCTCTCCTTTATTTTTAAAACACACCCAGGAGGAAGCAGGTTATTATCATACCAGGACCACACTAGAATGTGACCCTGAAGTGCCTAAGGCAAGCCAGTGATATCCTTGCTCACAATATCTACTATGAATTAGAGAGTATTACTGGATATCACCAAAAGAATGTCCCACAAGATCTTAGTTTTAGCAGCTTTTAACCAGGAAGCAGTCTCAAGTGATGGAATCAGGCAGGAGTTCAGAAGAATTTTACCACAGGGGAGGTGGTCCGGGTGATGATGCAGATTTCCTCCAGGTGACTGTCAGGCTGTCATTGAACTTTATCCACTATGGTGTGCAGCAGCAGCAGCAGCAGCAGCAGCAACATGGTCTCTTAGTGGCTCCAAGAGACTGTCACACCTGATGATGGGCTGCAAATTCCTACACAGACTGGTTAAGGATTTATTGCATAGGCTTGGCAGGCTGTGGCCCCACTAGTTTTTAAGACTATTTAGACAATAGCCCAGGAAAATTTACCAAGATGACAAATTTTTAAACTATAGTTATTTAATAAGGCTAGGATTTTCTAGGCAGATATAGAGCGCTCAGGCTTGTACTATTATTTCCCATGCTTTTTCCTTCTATTTTGCCACATTTTTAAAAAAGTGACTCTGTTCCCTTGTTCTTCAAAGGGGAAGATGGGAGAAGATACATATTCTGTCACTTCTTCAAGCTGACTCAGGGGTGTTGATCCTACCTAGCCAGGAACCTATAACTTTAGCCCATTTTACAAAGTGGTTACCAGGTTTAAATGTCATTAAGCACCATATTTTAACTTTTGACAAATACACAGACTCTTTGTTCTGACCACAGCAGAACTTATTTAGCCTTCTGGTTTGCAAACGGATCTTTCTGGATGGCTTAGGAATGTTATCTCTAGTAATCCTAACAATGCCTCAGTTACCTATGCAGGCCTGCAGACAGATATCAATAGAAACACACTCTCAGGTTTACAAACATTTTTCCTGAGCAGTTGAATTTCATGTAGCTGGTGTCAGCTCAAAATTTACTGCCAATTGGAGCTTTTGGCACATACATGGGTTGGGATCTAAACTATCCTCCAAATTTTATAACCTTAACTTTTTAGTACTATCACAGATTACTGACAAGTTCCAGTCACTTACAACGTAGATAGTCATAGACATTAGGCAAGCTTACAACCTATCTTCCTATGACCTCCTGGCTCTGACCAATAATTTTTGTTTTTTTATTTTTTAATTTTATTTATTTATTTATTTTTATTGTGAAAATACTGTACAGAGAGGTTACAATTACATGGGCAAGATAATGAATACATTTCTTATCAAGCATTGTAGCTTCCTCCTTTATTTACCCTTCACATCCCTTCCCAGCCTCCCCCGACCCCCTCACAAAATCCTCCCCTCCTACCAAAGTTGTACAGTTAGTTTTTGACAAGACAACTTATACTGCTTATTGTTGCAAGATCTCCACCTGTATCCTTATTTAAACAACTTGTTTTTCCCCTTCCCCTCCACAAATTATACCGACATCAAATACAGTGAAAGCATGGATTATATTGTGGGGGAGGGACATACAAAGCAACAAAGAAATAATATTATAAATGCGTTAGAAACAAATGCATGAAAGAAAAAAAAAACATTTAAACACATATCTTAGGGTTTTTTCCCTTCCATTTCCTCACAAATGGGGCAATGTCATTCTTTCTGATGGAAGCATAGAATTCCATTGTGTATATATACCACATTTTCTTGATCCATTCATCTACTGAGGGGCGTCTGGGTTGGTTCTATATCTTAGCTATAGTAAATAATGCTGCAATAAACATAGATGTGTTGGTAGCTTTACTGTGGTCTTCTTTGTAAACATTTGGGAAAATGTCCAAAAGTGGGATTGCTCGGTCATAGGGGAGCTCTATGTAGAGTCTTTTGATGAACCTCCATAATACTTTCCAAAGTAGTTGAACAAGTTTACACTCCCAGCAACAATGCAGTAAGATTCCCTTCTGTCCACATGCTCTCCAGCATCTGCTGTTATTAGACTTCTTGATTTTTGCCATTTTAACTGGGGTGAGGTTGTTTTGATTTGCATTTCTTTTATAGCTAGGGATGTTGAGCATTTCTTCATATGTCTATTGGCCATCCTTCTTTCTTCTTCAGAGAAGTTTCTCTTTAAGTAATTTGCCCACTTATTTATTGGGCAGTTGTTTCTTTGAGGATTTGTTTTTGGGGGATTTAATTTTTCGAGTTCCAAGTATATTTTAGATATGAGACCCTTGTCGGTTGTATGGCTAGTGAAGATCTTCTCCCAATCCGTAGGCTTGCTATCGATCTTGCTAGCTATGTACTTTGCTATGCAGAAGCTCTGCAACTTCATGCAATCCCATTTGTCCAACGTTTCTTTGATTTGTTGTGTTTCCGGGTCTCTATTCAGAAAATTTCGGCCTGCACCAAGGAGACTTGAGTTTCTACTATTCCATCCTGTAATATTTTCAGAGTGTCTGCTTTGACTCCAAGGTCTTTGATCCATTTGGAGTTGATTCTGGTGCAGGGTGATATATCAGGATCTAGCTTTAGCTTTCTACAAGTAGTTAACCATTTTGACAGCACCATTTACTGAAGAGGCTGTCTTCCTTCCATTCTATTTTTTTAGCTCCCTTATCGAAGCTTAGATGGCTATAGGTCTGTAGGTTCATTTCTGGGTTTTCAATTCTATTCCATTGGTCCTTAAGTCTGTTCTTCTGCCAGTACCAAGCTGTTTTGATTACTATGGATTTATAGAAGAGTTTGAAATTTGGTATTGATATTCCTCCAGCAGTGTGCTTTGCATTGAGGAGCATTTTTGCTATTCGGAGTCTTTTATTGCTTCATATAAATTTTTGGATTGCGTATTCTATTTCGTTGAAGAATGACGTTGTAATTTTGATAGGTATCGCAGTGAATTTGTAGATAGCCTTGGCAAGTATTGCAATTTTCACGATGCTAATCTTTCTAATCCAGGAGTATGGGAGGTTGTGCCATTTTCTAAGTTCTGTTTTGATTTCCTTTTTCGAGTTTTTAAAGTTTTCATCATAGATGTCCTTAACTTTTTGGTTATGTTAATTACTAGGAATTTTATTTTTTGTGGGGCTATTCCAAATGGATTTGCTTTCCTAATTTCAGCCACACTTTTCTCATTGTTGGAATATAGAAAAACCATTGATTTTGGGGGTTAAGTTTATACCCTGCTACTTTGTCAAAGTTTTGAATCAGCATTGGTAATTTGGCAGTGGAATCTATGGGATTCTTTAAATACAGGATCATGTCATCTGCAAAAAGGGAGAGTCTTATTTCTTTTTTCCCTATTTGGATCCCCTTTATGTTTGCATCTTGTCTTATTGCTGTAAATGGGCATTCTAATACTAGATTGAAGGGAAGTGGAGAGAGTGGACATCCTTGTCTTGTTCCTGAGTTAAGAGGAAATGCCTTTAGTTTTTCAACATTGAGTATAATGCTGGCTGTAGGTTTGTCATATACAGCCTTTATTGTATTGAGGAATGTTCCATGGATTCCTAATTTTTCCAAAACTTTCATCATAAAGGGGTATTGGATCTTGTTGAATGCCTTTTCTGCATCTATTGAGATAAGCATTTGGTTCTTATCCTTGCTTCTGTTGATGTGATGAATAATATGAATTGATTTGCGTATATTGAACCAGCTTTGTATCCCTGGAATGAATCCTGTTTGATCATGGTGTATAATTTTTTGGATAAATTGTTGAAGTTGATTGGCCAAAATTTTGTTGAGAAGTTTTGCATCAATGTTCATCAAAGAAATGGGTCCATAGTTCTCTTTCTTTGATGAGTCCCTGCCTGGTTTTGGGATGAGGGTTATGATGGCTTCATAGAATGACTTCATTAGTGAACTTTCTCTTTCAATTTCATTGAAGAGTTGGAGGAGTATTGGTGTGAGCTCTGCTTTGAAGGCCTTGTAGAATTCCGTGGTAAAACCATCTGGTCCTGGACTTTTCTTAGATAGGAGGTCTCTTATTGCTGTTTCTATTTCAGTGCTTGGTATGGGCCTGTTAAGATGGTTTAACTCATCTTGGTTTAGTTTTGGCATGTCAATGTTTGCTAGGAAAAGGTCCATTTCTGCCAAGTTCTCAAACTTATTAGCATAAAGTTTTGAGAAGTATTCCCTTATAATGTTCTGAATCTTGGTTGTTTCTGTGGTGATGTTTCCATTCTCCTCTCTGAGTTTATTTATTTGGGTGTGTTCTCTTCTTTTTCTGATAAGATTTGCTAAGGGTTTGTCAATTTTGTTATTTTTTTCGAAGAACCAACTCTTTATTTTGTTGGTTTTTTCTATATTTTTTGGATTCTAATTCATTTAATTCAGATTTAATTTTAATTATTTCTTTCCATCATACTGGATTAGGGTTTATCTTGCTGCTCTTTTTCAAGGAGGCTCAGATGTCTCATTAAATTTTTGGTTTCAGATCTCTCCAATTTGTTTATGTAGAAACTCAGAGCTATAAATTTGCCTCTTAGTACTGCCTTTGCTGTATCCCAGAGGAGCTGGTAATTTGTGTGCTCATTTTTGTTGAATTGCATGAACATTTGAATTTCCTTTCTAATCTCTTCCATGACCCACCCGTGATTCAGCAGAGTGTTGTTCAGCCCCCATATGTTACCAGACTTTCTTTGATGTCTTTTGGTGTTGAGTTCTAATTTTTCTCCCATGTGTTCACAGAGAATGCAAGGTATAACTTCAATGTTTCTGAATTTGGGCAAGTTTGCTTTGTGGCCTAAAATGTGGTCTATTTTAGAAAATGTTCCATGTGCTGCTGAGAAAAACATGTATTCTGGTGCTGCTGGGTGAATAATCGGTAGGTGTCTGTTAAATTTAGTTGATCTATGCAGCTGTTTAGATCTGCAGTTTCTCTGTTGAGTTTTTGCCAAGTTGATCTATCTAGTTGGGAGAGTGGTGTGTTAAAATCCCCAACAATTAATGTCTTTGTATCAATGTGGGATTTGAGGGAAAGTAGTGTTTCTTGCATAAATTTGGTGCTCCATTGTTTGGGGAATAGATATTAAGAATTGTAATATTCTCCTGAAGGAGCGATCCCTTAATTAATATGTAGCGACCTTCTTTATCTCTTCTCATGAATTTTAAGTTGAAGTCTATTTTATCTGATATTAGGATTGCATCTCCCGCCTGTTTATGGGGGCCGTTTGCTTGGTAGCTTTTGTTCCAGCCTTTAACATTGAAAATGTGTTTGTTTTTAAGGGCAAGATGTGACTCCTGAAGGCAGCAGATAGAAGGATCTTGCTTTTTAATCCAACTAGAGAGTCTATGTCGCTTAATTGGAGAGTTAAGTCCGTTAATGTTGAGAAATAGGACTGAGAGGTATTTGGGAGTTCCTGCCATATTATCCACCTTCTTGGGTGCTGTGAAAACTGGGTTCTTCCTATGATTCTTGGATTCTCAGTTTGTGTTCAGTTTCTTTGCCTTTAATGTGGTCTTGTTGGTTTTCTATGTGTAAGACATCTTTAAGAATCTTTTGTAGGGCTGATTTTCTGGAGATGTATTGTTTCATTTTTTCTTTGCTATGTAAGATTTTTATTTGGCCTTCAGCATTTTTTAAAAGGCCAAGCACAAATTACTCTAGATCTGACATTATTTCTGCCATCCAAGAAGTGATTTACGGTCTCTGGATGCTCCTCCATTTCTTTCGTCCCAGGAGTTTCTTCTCCACACTGGGAAAAATGCCTCATCGGCATTTCCCTTAGTTGGTTGCTGGACTTGAACTCAGGGCCTGAGTTTTGTTCCTTAGCTCTACAGCTCAAGGCTAGCACTCTACTAGTTTGAATCCTACAGCAACTCTGCTTGCTCTTTCAGCCTTCTGCTGGCTGAGTAAAGGTGAGAGTCTCACATGGACCTTTTTCTACTCGGGCTGGCTTTGCACGTTTGCAGATCAATTAGTCTCATAAAAGGCCACTTTACTACAATTAAAAGCAACAAGGTGGTCCACATAGATAGAAGTAGCTTTTAAGCATGTTCTTACCTGAAACTTATTAAGAGCCAAAGTTACATGTGACAAACTTACAAGAATCCTCACTCCTTTCTGTGGGGCTGCTTGGAAATGTTACAAAAAAAAAAAAAAAACCTATGAGAGCAAACTGAAATAAGAATTAAGCAATTATTTTGGAAATCCTAATTTTTACTTTTTGCACTTTGAGGCAAATTTTTAGAACAATTTTACTTTTAAACTTTATATATAGAAATCCATTCCTAATTTGAAAGCCTCCTATTTATCTCTGTTTTAATATTCTATACTTCAGTTTTTGGTTGCATTATGAAAAAATCCCTTGACCTCTCGAGGCTAGGTGTCATTCATTCCCTCTTGGATACACATTAAAACTTTTAAACTCAAATAACAATCTTTTCTTAATGCAAAAATTATAATCACCATTACTGTATCAAGAAGCTAGACTTTACACCTTTATGCCTAAAAAATACATATCCAATGGCAGAATATCATTAAGAGCAAATCACATTATACAAATAAACTTTTTAACCCTCTTTTTAAGGCCTTCTTAATTTTAATTTTAACATGTCCAAGGGGCAGTTTTAGCAATGCTAATCAGATCTTCACATCAGCCATCCTCTAACAGAAGGGATTCAAAAGACCAATTGGTGAAATGCCTTACTAAACAAGCAAGAACTGGGAAAATGAAGCTCCACAAAGTTGCTTAGTTTGAAAGAAATATTGTCTTAAATTTTTGTTTGAAAACTTCAGAAAATGTACATACAAACGGAAAACTTCCCAGTACAGACAGAAAACTTCGCAAAACATGTCTGCATGAAAGTGTGAGACTACGATGGAACATTTCCCCCACAAAAAAGTCCGTACTAAACAGCAATCTTCCTAGAGGGGTCTGGGGACGTCACCTCACAGACCACGTTGGCAATCTTATATCGCATCTGCCAAGACTCCTTGCCAACCAGAATACAGACCCCGTGGGAAACCAGAATTACAGATACAGAACCTGCAGGCAACCAAATATACAGAACAGCAATGCCTTGACATAACAGCTGGATTTTTGGGGACTCTGTGGTAGGGCATCTGCAAGGTCTCATAAGGGGAATTGCAGGTGAGCCCCCAGAAATGTTGTATGGACTTGGAACCTCGGAAAGACCACCAGGGACCACGACCAATGCGAACAGCAAAAGAGTCCTTTATTTGCAAGCTCAAGTTTGTTCCTCCGTGCACTCGGTAACCAGTAACAGTAAGAGACACCAAGCACAAAATCAGCACAGCTTTTATAGTATTGAAAAAAGAAGTTTAGGGAATTTCTACATAAGCAGTTACATGATTGGTTTGAGGCCACCCTAACTACACTGCCCTTTTTATTAACTATTGGTATGTTCTGTTCCTGGAACACTTGTGCAACTGGTCTGCTTTCTTAAGAGTGGGCAGGGTTGGTGGCAACCTGTGTTTTTTTCTCTCTCTTGGGGTTAATCTGAGGGCAACCTACACAAGATGGTGGGGTTAATCTCAAATTGGAGTTACTTTGGCTCTTCAGCCTGAATAAACCATAGCTTACCACATACAAAGCTTTGGCAAAACACAAGTCTGGCTTATATTGTTTGACCAATAGGAGTGTATGTCTACTGCTGTTGCAGGTGTGTCATAAGGTGTGTGGAGTTTTTCATCCTGATGATCTACAATGATGAAATTGACTAACTACACAATTACCTGGGCAGATGCCTGCTGAGACCTATATTAAGTCACAGCTTAACAAAGAACAATATTTACAATGAAATATATTGAACAACCAGACATTGTGACCAAAATTATTTTTACCTGATTCAGTGTATTTTTTACACTCTATATCACATGTACAACTTCCTCATTCCCTTCTGTCTCATTATGTTGTCTTTCTTTGTTTTGTTTTTGTTTTCAGAACCATGTTATAACAGGGCAAGTGGTAGAGTGCTAGCCTTGAGCTGAAGAGCTGAAGGACAGCGTCCAGGCCCAGAGTTCAGGCCCCACAACCGGACCCCCCCCCCCAAAAAAAAAACAAAACAGGGCATTTCTTATATTTTTGTATTCTGGTCTTCAGAAAGTCTGCAGTTAAATAGGCTTAAGTTCCTTTTGTTAGAAATTTAAACACAATTGGGTGGGGTCTTCATCATAATTTTGTTATGATCTCAATACATTTTTATTTCTAGCATTTTACTTGTATAATCTCACTTCAATCTTTTCCAAAGGTCATTTAAGTGGAAGGAGGAAATTCAAAGTGGATTCTGGTAGAGAATTTCTGCTACTAAAAACGCTGGTACACAGTAATTTAAGCAACTCCAAAATTATTCATTAGAGAGATTAGTTGAAAGTCATCTTTTTACACACTGATACTCTTTCCTCAATGAAGCCAGAGGATTTAAAATAACTAATATTTTTGAGGTTAATGGGCACAAATGTGCACGAATTTTCTAGAAATAAAATGGTCACTAATGAAACCTTACTGATACTTCAAAGAATGCTTTCCAATAAGAGGAATCATCTTCCCAAATCTTCACACAATGTATATCTGCCTGATTACAGAACCCCAAACTTGACTAAGACATCTAATAGCTATCTAATTTTTGTTGCCTTTTTACAATACTGCTTTCTTCTCTTATTGATTAGTATGTACTCTATGTCCAGTATTAAATCACATTTGTAATAAAAGTTACTAGATGGGATTTTCATGGATGAGATGATGTTTGGTTTCTGGTGGAGCATTGTCTGGTTCAAAGGAGGAGTTGGTATTGGCACAGCCTCTATGGTGGAGTGGGGCAGAGCTTTGAGGGTGAAGACCAGACTGTGTAGGGCTTTGAGATAGCAGGGAGGGGACAGAAAGGACTACACTTGTTAGGGATGTGATCTCTTGTGGAGTAGGCAGGATTTTTGATTGAGGCTGGCAGGTGGACAAGTTTTCATTGGAAGAAGGTGGGGTCACTGGGGAAGAGGCTGTTTGGGGCAGAACAAGGCTACAAAAGAGGAGGTTACTTGGAGGAGGGGTGCTGGTAGAGCACTGTGAGTCCTTGTGGGGTATGTAGGGTGAGGATTCCATAAGGCAGAGCAGGGAATGGAGGCAAGAGGCTGACAGAAGGTGGGGATTCTGGTGCAGAAATGAGGAACTATGAGGGAGAGGTTTTTCAGGATTTGAGAGGACAGGATGGAACTAGGAAGAGATAGGCTTGTAAAAGGCAGGGTTTTGGTGGACAATGGCAGGCCTTTGGGAAGTGTGTTAGGGTGGAGGTGGGGTTTCCTGCAGAGCAGGATATAGTTACAATGTATGTAGGATTTTTCTAGGACCAGGGCTTTGTGAGAGCAGTGACAGGATCCAGTGCTCTACTAGTTAGGATGTGGTTTCTGGAGTAGCCAGTCACAACTTCAAAACGAGAAGTAAGGTTGGGCCGGGATCTCAGTCTTGCAAAGCAGGACATTGACTTTGGACAGGGTTTCCAGTAGGGCAAAGCAACCTTCAAGAAGGACTATGGAGGGACAGGGATTTACAGTTGAGCCTGATGAGGCTTCCAGAGGGAGGCCAACTGGTGCAGTGGTTTCCAGTGAAGCAATGTGTATGTCGAGAGATGGGATCGTGTGGTGGGGGTTTTCTAGTGGGGTGTTTCTGGACCAGGGCAGTGCTTGGAGTTATGGGGCTAGTTGAAATAGAGGCTTTGAGAAGGAGTAGAAGGGCTATAATGGTGTAGGATAATTGTGGGCAGGGTATCTGGTGGAGTAGGGTGTGGATCTTAGGGAAGAACCAATAGGGGGTGGGTTTATCTGGCGAGCACAGCAGGGAATTGAGAGAGTAGATGTGGGAGGTGGAGAGGCTTGTGGTGGAGCAGGGCTGGCTTTCCAGGCAGGAGATGGGCTGTGTGAGAATCTTCTGGCCGAGGAAGGTGGGGCTTCAAGGGCAGTTATAGGGAGGTGAAAGGTTTTTGGTATAGCATGATGGGCTTTGTGGGAAGAGGTAGGTTCAGGGCTGTGTTTGAGAGATTTGGCCACTTAGCAATAGGCTAGTTATGGGCCGAGTTTCTAATAAAACCAGAAGGGGCTCAAGGGAGAAGGCTGGTTGGGGGTGGGTATGAAAGGGAAGGGAGAGCTTGGAGAAACAAGGATATGGGAGCAATGGGACTATGAGTTAATGGAGTAGTTAGGGGCGGGTATCTGGTGGATTCGAGGGAGGAGCCTGACGTAGGCACTGTTCTTGTTGCAGCAAGGCATGACAGAGAAGGAGATAATGATATGGCCTGGTTTCTGTTGGTTCAGGACAGGGATTACAGGAAGGGGTGGAGTGGAAGAGAAGTTTCCCTATTGCAAAGGAGGGCTTTCAGGAAGGAGTCTGTTTGCAGTCAAGACTTTGAAAGTTTATATCAGAGCTACCAGGGGGTAGGCTAGTTAAGATTGGACATTTTAAGGAGGAGAATGACTGGAAGTGGGTTTCCAGTGGATCCAGTCAAGCTTTATGGGAAGGGGAAATAGTAAGGGGTAAGACTTAGTGAAGAGTGGGGCTACAAAATGGGCAAGGGAACTAAAGAAAGACTTCTCAGAAGAAGAGATAAAAATGGCAAAGAAACACATGAGGAAATGTTCACCATCCCTGGTTGTGAGGGAAATGCAAGTAAAGGCAGCCCTAATATACCATTTTACCCTAGTGAGAATGGCCCTCATCCTCAAGTCAACTAGTGGCAAATGCTGTGGGAGGGGGATGTGGAGAAAGAGGAACCCTATTGCACTGCTGGTGGGAATGTACACTTATACATCCACTTTGGAAAGCACTCTGGAGGGTCCTCAGAAAGCTAAATATTGACCTCCTTTATGACCCAGTCATACTACTTCTAGGCATCTATCCTGAAAAACAGGAACCAGTATAAAAGGGCACACGCACCTCCATGTTTATTGTAGCACTGTTCACAATAACCAGGATATGGAAACAACCCAGATGTCCCACCACAGATGAATGGATCCAAAAACTGTTGTATCTATACACAATGGAATATTATGCATCCATTAGAAACGACAAAATAATGGCATTTGCAGGGAAATGAATGGAACTAGAAGAAATCATGATGAGCGAGGTAAGTGAAGTGCAGAGACAAACAGCACATGGTCTCCCTGATAAGTGGATGTTAAATCCAAAATGTTAGGTGATTCGACAAAATAAACAGGACTTAAGAAACAAAGGACTTCCATTCACCTGGTCGAATCACTACTAAATAACCCCCATGCTACTGATCACATGTATGGTATATATGTGCACACCAGAAGAAAACCAGGAGGACGACACAGAACTAGATGGAATCAGGGAAATACACAACAGCAGGACCCATCAACTGCACTGGACATTGACCAAAATGAAGTAAGCAACACAATGGACAAGTGGGAAAGAAGGAACAGCCGATGCTATGCAAAACAAAATAAATATACATATCACCCAATGTGGAAGAAATAACTGTATTGCAAAGCTCATAAATGTTATACACCATGATAGACAATTTGTCCTACGAATGTTAGAATGTGTTTGTGACTTTAAGCTTCACTATCCCACAATACTGTGAAATTTGGGATGCTATGTAACCTTTTAATCAAAATAAAGATTTGAAAAAAGAAAGAAGGGGATGTGTCATTCTTTCTGATAGAAGCATAAAATTCCATTATGTATATATACCACATTTTCTTGATCCACATCTATTGAGTGGCACCTTGATCTGTTCCATATCTTAGCTATGCTAATAATCCTGCCAAAAACATAGTGGTAGATTTATTTTAGTGTGTTTTAGCTTGAGATCATTTCCACAAATACCCAGGAGCAGGATTGCTGGTTCCAGACTACGTACATTTGAACTTACAAAATGATGCTAATTGAAATGAACTCCAGGACATGGAAAAAACACGTCTTTTTTTGGGGGGGTGGTCTGGTCGTGGGGCCTGAAATCTGGGCCTGGGCGCTGTCCCTCAGCTATTCAGCTCAAGGGTAGCACTCTACCACTTGAGCCAAAGCACCACTTCCGTCTTTTCTTCTTTTTGCTTATATGGTGCTGAGGAATCGAACCCAGGTCCTCATGCATGCAAGGCAAGCATTCTACCACTGAGCCACCTTCCCAGCCACAATAAGCATTTTTTTTCAGATGTCAACATTAAGTTCTGTAAAATAGTGTATCTAGATTTTATTTTATTTCATTTGTCTTTTGCCATTGGTTTATGCCTGGCAATCCCTGTCTTGATTCTGGTACCTTCCATCTTGTATATACATTTATCTGATTTGGACAAGGAAAGGGAAAAAAAACATAGTGATGAAAGAAGTAATAAGAGTGACCCATTGCAACAATGATATACACAACACATTCTATCGGAAATGAACTTGACAACTTTGGGCTGGGGGGGGGGTGTAGGGGGTGGGAAGGGATATGAGAACAACAATGGATTGGGTAACAATAATGAATGTACCTTACTCATGTAACTGAAACCACTCTGTACAGTATTTTTGAAATCAAATAAAATTTAAAAATTGAATCTATCCAAAAAATATCATTTTCAAAATAATACATCTGTCACAGTACTTGTGAGGGATTCTAGAGTCAAGCTGTTAGACTTGGAAAGGGATATATTGGGAAGCCATCTCAAACAGCAATCAAAAGGCTGAGAGTTGTGCTCTGGAAAGGTCAAACAGTCAAATGAAGACAGAGGTATGAGTTATGACCTCAAGAGTATTTAAGTAAGAGCTATTGGACACTAAAAGATCAAGACTTTGGAGATAAGATGGATGTCTGTGCTATGGTTGTAATGACTATTGCTCATTTCTGCTCCCTAACAATAAGGGATTCAATTATCCCTATGTATACAAACAATACCTCATGTTAATAGTTGTAAACACAAGCTAGATTGGTGCCTTAATTTGTGGGCATATCTGTAGCCACTGATCCCCCCTCCTTGTAGTAGAATGAATATAAAGCATGTTAAGCAGGATTTGGAGATCCAGAAGCTGGCAATGAGGCTTTGGGTCCTCTGGTGTTTTCTTTCCTATCACTTCCCATGATTTCTCAGTTCTTTGGCCAGGTTTCCCATCATCTTTGCTATCCCATGGTTGCGGTTACTGACAGTACTTATATGATGAACACCTCAAAACACACCATGGAAAAACATTTCCTCAAAGAAGATTGACAAATGGGGGCTGAGAAGGTGGCTCAGTGGTAGAGTGCTTGCCTTGCATGCCTGAGGCCCTGCGTTCGATTCCTCAGCACCACATAAACAAAAAGTAAAAAGCTGGAAGTGGCGCTGTGGCTCAAGTGGTAGAGCACTACTCTTGAGCTGAAGATCTGAGGGACAGCACCCAGGCCCAGAGTTCAGGCCCTACGACCGGACACCCCCCCCCAAAAAAAGAATATTGACAATTATATAGGTGAACCTGGAAAGATACCAAACATCAGCAGTCACTCTGTGATCCTCTAGCAAGGAATTACAATTCAGAAATATTTTACTTCTGATAATATAAGAGATAGATAATTGTCCCTTTTTTATATTTGGTATTTGGTATTGCATAAACTTTCAGAAAGACATATACATTGTGAAATAATTTTATATATTCCATAGATCACAGACCACGTCACTGGAGTGATGATCCTAATGTCTTAACTCAGTTGCCTGGTTCAGACTTAGGTGAGTGTGAATTGCCTAATTATGAACATTTCTACATGAAACTCAACAACACAGAATGAAGTGTCGCAGTCAGGCCATTCCATACCTGTGGGGATTTTTACTTAGAATAATGTACACCTACATGCTCAGCACTCATGGCACATTGGTGTATATAATTGTCTTCGGATCAGAAAAACTCTAGAGTTTAATGTAGAATGATGGGCTATACATTTTCAATGCAAGAGTGATGATCACCCCATGCAATTATTCTCAGTGGAGAACCCTTCCTATACAATTTATTGACTTAGCTTCTCTTATGTGTTTTATCATTATCAGGCAGGGTCACACTGTATCAAGCTGCAATACTGAAGCAACCTTAGCTGCATTTGAATTTTACCTCCAATCTTGATACCAAGGTCAACACTGCAACTCTAATCACATAGTTAGTGGACACCCTAACTTTTCAATCCTGGTTAAAAATTCAGCTTTCATTGCTCATTGCCAGAGTTAAAGATCTCACTCCTTTAGATTTATTGTGTATCTTCTTGTATTTCCAACACTGCTTTAGATGTTGGTCTTTGCAGTAGAGCTTTTAGTTTGCATTTGATTTATGGAGGTGCTAGTGATGCCAGCTGAACTGCATATATTATAAGTATAAGTAATTTGATGTTTTGACATATGAATTTAATTTTGTCAATTGAGGAAGTATATACACAACACCTACAAAGGTTTCTTTATGTATATTTGTTTTGCTATATTGTGAACTTCCTAAAAGCCAGTCATGGGAGCACATGTCCTAATTCATCACTTCTGTCACTGAGACAAGGCTTGAAAGTTCCAGACTATTTGGCACTTCATAGTGAGAACCTTTCTACAAAGAAGGGGGAGAGAACAGCAAAAAGAGCAAATAAATCTTCCAACAGTTTTGCTATATATTCTTTACGCTTAGCCATTAAGACCACCATAAAAGTATTGTTTATGACTACTTACCTACTCTTTTCCTGTTGTGAGTTGTTTTATTTCTAGATCTCTAAGAAATCATATAAGAATAACATAAGAAATCTATATGAATCATATAAGAAACCATAAAAAATACTCGATTAGGCATATATAATCCAGAAATCATAATTTCAGGAAAGTATTAAGCACATAAAATGTAATGCATTGGCTATTTATTGAAAACTTCAGCAGTTTTAGTTTATTTATTCTGATAACAAAGTTTATAAAGTAAGTTACAATAGTATTCCAAATGGAACACAGAATAAGAAACATGAAGGGTAGCACTAAGGAATGCTACTGCTAACATTAATAGAGTAAGAATGAAATGTAGGCAAAACTCCTTCACAGTAAAAACCACAGGACAGCCCCAACATTACTTTCATTGTTCATATGAATAAAAGACATTTTTTGTAGTAAAGACAAATTTTCACAGATATTAATATCAATAGGGTATGTATTTCTTAAGGCCTTCAGGAAGGATGTTGTGACCATTTTAATGGAAGCTGACTTCTCTGGGACCTACTACACAATGCGCAGACACCATTCCAAGCACTGCACCTGCATTAGGGTAATTTTAGTGCTCATGATTGTTTTTCAAGTTAGGAGATGAATTAAGTATTTTATTAAAAACACAAGTAGGCAATAAGGCCAAATTTCCTAAGTACCTAAGACTGATCAGTTGTGAACCCATAATTCAAATCCAGGTTTCCACCAGGCATATCTGAGGATATTGTGTCACATTATTACCTTTCAATACCTATGGAGCAGATGAACCCACTTTATCTTCCTAATTATGGTTATAATGGCAATAACAATGCTATTTTTTAAATGAAAAGGGTGTGGTGTAAGTGATCTTTATACCAAATAAAGATCGGTTTAATTTCTTAAGAAATACCTGAATGAACATCATTCAGCTTCCACTGTTTATTATTCCTGGGATAATTGCTTAAGAAGAACAAGTCCATGTCAAAGACACTTGTACTGATGAACACAAGCTTTTATCATGAAGTACCTTGAATACACAGGGAATAGTGTGTTATGAATATATAATCCAAAATAAATAATTTTGTGACTATTTATTTCCTTGTTGTACCAAAGAAAATCTATTCCCTATTCTAAAACATATATCAGTTTAATGGATAATACTGTTATCAGTATAAATTAGGTGTGCATAACATATGTAATGTATTCTATTACATAACATATAAATGATATATTTATAATATATGTATAATTACTGATATTCTATAACTACTATAAATAATATATGTATAAAACTGGTTTTAGTATTATACTGTGAAGGATACAAGGAATGACAACTTTATTTAAATAAATATATTTTTATGTTTTAGTCAAATAATTTATTTTTGTGCCAGTACTGAGACTTGAACTAGGGTAAAGGTGTTGTCCCTGAGCCATTACTCTCAGAATGGCTTGATATAGCTATGTTCAGATCTCAGCCCCTAAGTAGCTGGGATTACAGACATGAGTCATGTTATATTTTTTGAATTCCATCCTTGGCATGTTCTTACATAATTATTTTTGAATGTTCAATTATATTATGATATTCCACTTCTAAACCAATTCAGAATAAATAACTACTTATTGGGTAAAACTATAGGTTGCAATCGAAATTGTGAGGACTCTCCTATCAATTTTCAAAGATATTGTAGTTTAATTCCTAGACAGACAAGTAGAAAAATTATATTATGTGTGCATAATATATGTAATATACTATATTACATAACATGTAAATGATATATTTATAATATATACATAATTAGGGATATTCTATAATTACTATAAATAATGTATGTATAGAACTGATTGTAATATTATACTGTGAAGGATACAAGGAATGACAACATCCCTATCTTAACTGTCTCATTTTCAACAGTATATAAACTATGCTATAAACATATATCTTCAAGAAAGCACACTTCTGTAATTTCCTATTCACCTTCAAATATTCTCATTGCTATGAACATCCTGTAAGATTGGCCACACTTATCCACAGAAAACACTTTGTGATACTTTCTGGGTAATGTTGCTTCTCCTCATACTTATCAACCTTTCAGCAACTTCAGTGAAGGGCATTTTCTCTGCTTTGCCTGTAGATGATATCATCCTTTGTTATTTCCCAGCAAAGAAATTGTGGCTAGCAGACTTGAGCACTGGTACATTCAGAGACTCTTTGGTTGTGAATTTTTCCTTTCTTTTCTTGGTAAGTGAACTGCAATAACGAAAAACATTTAAATCAATGTGTTTTGGTGTAAATGAAAGCATACTGATTTGAAAATATCACAAATATTCGTTTTTAAAATTTATATTTAATTAAAATATGATAGGGGTGGTTTTAGTGGTGCATGCCTTTAAATCTAGCTATTTAAAAGTCTGAAAACAGAGTATCATAGTTTTAAGTTAGACCAGGTAAATGGAACATTAGACATTTATCTTCAACTAAGAACCAAAAATCTAAAAGTGGAGCTGTGGCTCAAATGGAAGACAAACAGCCTGAGCAAATAAGAAAAGTAAAAGAACCTAGGCCGTGAATTTAAGTCATAGTATTAACACTCATATACTATATACACACACATGTATGTGTGTGTATATATATATATATATATATATATATAATGTGTGTGTGTGTATATAGTATATGTATCCTAAAATATTATGTGAGTTAATTTGTAAAAATCTGGTCATAGATTATATATGAGGTGTGAAAAAGTATGTAAGTCTGAAATGACCCCAAAGTATTTTGACAAGAAAACTGGAAGAGTTATCACTTAATCAAATAGTAATGAGGGATAGGTTTAAAAATAAAGATCAAAGCTCACTTTGGGATCTTTTGAGTTTGTTAAAATCAATAGCTACCAGTTGTCAGTAGACAGGATGCTATTAAGGACTTCAATTAAAGAAAGAACAGAGCTGGAGAAAACAAACTGAAATAATTAAATGCACTCAGTAGCAACAATCATGAGAAGGAAGATTACAGAACTAAGCCCTGGGATACAGAAATATGTAAAAAATGACAAATGAAGAAAAACAGTAATAAGTATGTAATGCAGACATATATGGTTAGGTATTTTTAATGTTTAAGGGCTATGAAGTGATTGTTTGACGACCTAAAATTTACGAAATTGGTAAGGTCAACAATCCCTTGGGGGGCTGGGAAGGTGGCTCAATGGTAGAGCGCTTGCGTGCTCAAAGCCCTGGGTTCGATTCCTCAGTACCACATAAGCAAAAAGAAAAAAGCCGGAAGTGGCACTGTGGCTCAAGTGGTAGAGCACTAGCCTTGAGCTGAAGAGCTGAGGGTCAATGCCCAGGCCCAGAGTTCAGGCCCCACGACCGGACCCCAAAAAATTAAAAACAACAACAACAACAATTCCTTGGGCAAACCATAGCTGATCATTTAAGTAAAAAGGGACTACAATAGTGTATCTTGATATGACAAAGTGAAAACAGATAAATATTTCGAAAGCCAATTTTTGGACATGTGGTTGGAGTGACAATTCCTGCAGTTTGTTCAAGTGTCAGTAGAAGGGAAGAGTTTTAGCACAATGATAGAAATCTTTCAGGAATCTGGTAGATTTTCCCACTGTCTTCAATTTCCTTTTTTCCTGAGAACTAAGATATCATTACTGGACGCCAGTACCATGTTGTGCCTTTGGCAAGTTATCAGATATTCACATGCCCAAATAATAGAGAATGGGAACCTGTCTGCATTGAGCAGTCAGTAGAAAGGTCTCTGGACTTTCTCAGGAAGAACGTTCTGCCATTGTGAGTTGGATAGGGCTGGATAATATAGCCGTCATTCTGCTAAGTTGACACCTGAGATATTGGATGTTTGAACTGCGTTATATTGAATTTTATGAATCAGTTAATCAGATTCTTTATACCATATGATGTTACTAGACTGTGAAATGGATGTTTATTGCATTACCTTTGTAGCCAAGATTACATGTATGAGCTACCAACACCTGGCTGTATGTAATTTAATCTGTAGTTTTCTTCAAGTGTTTCATCCTACGTTGAAGTTTTCTTTTCTTACAAACTTTTTAATAAATATGTAATCTATTCAATTTTGAAAATTACTGCAGTACCTCCCACTTATTTGTGGCATTTCTGAAATCCAAATTCTTCTGTGTGTCAGGGTGGATACTTTTGCCTGTAACAAGTATTATTGTTGAACACATAACATCTGACTACTTAGAGAACAGAAGATATGAAGCTACAGTAGCCAGATAAAGAACTTCCAGGACAATTCAAGAGCAACTCATGTACTCCCTATGTAGGTGAATAGGGAGCATAGAAAAGAAATTCTTATACTTGAAAGTGATTAAGTGTGTGTGTACATAGGTGTTCACTTATTTATCTGTTGCTATAGTTTTACACATTCACTAGTATAAAACAATATTTCATATATATATATATATATATATATGATATATATATATATATATATATATATATATATATATGCAGATCACAGTTTCCAAAATCCAGAGATCCACCTCCATGGTCAACGCTTTCCTATGTTGCTCTTTCGGTAATAAGAATGTAACCTGGAATTGTCCAGTGGTAGAGAAATTACTCAGATATTCAAGCATTTGTCTTTCAGTATGTTGCTTGCTCCTAACTCTAAAATTATGGTCTGTTAATGTGTAATTTAAGTTGTCTTATAATATATTGTACATAATGTATAATATATATTGTATATTACAATACGTATTATATATAATACCTGACAGTGTTATACCTTGATAAGGAAAAATACAATAAACGTATCAATGTCCACACTTTCCCAGCCATGATTAGGTTCAGTAGAGATAGGGACATTACATCTCAACAGGAAAATTCTATTGAAGTTCTGATGACCTTGAGCTAGATAAGGAGAATTCCTGTAAAAGGAGCCTCTCCTCTATTATGAGAAAAGATAAGTTTGGATGATTTTTTTTGTTTTTTGAGGGTTTTTTATGGCCGGTCAAGGGGCCTGAACTCTGTGCCTGGGTGCTGTCCCTCACCTCTTCACCTCAAGGTTAGTGCTGTACCACCTGAGCCATAGTGCCATTTCTGGCTGAGGAATCAAACCCAGGGTCTCACGCATGAAAGGCAAGCACTCTAACCACTGAACCAACTTCCCAGCCCACGTTTAGAAGTTTTCAAGAAGAGGAATTTGGCATTTGCGTTGTATCCTTGATTAGTAATGAATAGGTATCATTATGCTCCAAATTTTGTCTCCTTTTATGTTCCCTAAACAGTTACACAGGATCATCATTCCATCACATAGCTTTAAGTCCTTCATTTATTTCTTTTTTTATCATTATTGTTTTGTTGTTGTTGTTTTGCTGATCCTGAAGCTTGAACTCAGGGCCTAGGTAGTGTCCCTGATCTCCAGGCTAGTGCTCTACCACTTGAGCCACAGAACTACTTCTGGCTTTTTTTGCCTGGGCTTGCTTTGAATCATAATACTCAGATCTCATCCTCCTGGATAGCTAGGATCACAGGTGTGAGCTACCAGTGCCAGAAAGTCCGTCTCTTTTAGATATTATTCTAAAAGCCTCCTATCCAAGGTCACTTCTAAGATAGTAAATAGAACTATGCCAATAGTTCTTTCACACTCTCATCTCCTGTTATGACTACTATGTGTCTTTTCCATCTTATTTTGACCCTACTTCCATGTTCCCTTCCTAATCCATGGTTCTAGTTGTGTTACTAATAATTACTTAAATTTAGTGGCTATAAACCCTGAATCACTCAACTATTAATTTCAGTTAATTTTTTCAATATTAGTGTTTTTCAGTACAAATCTGAGCTTATACTCACCTTGAATCTACCTCTTGGCATGAGCAGAGCCTGGGCCTATTCTACCTCAAATGCAAGAGCTTAGCCAAAGAATAGCCAACAGTATTCTTGCCTAGGAGTCATGATAAATAGTTGAATGCCTGAAAGAAGCAATGCATTCTTGGCATGGGAAGGGGTTGGAGAGACAACATTCTACAAAGCAAACTGGCAGTCACAACAATTTTTGGGGGGTCAGGTCATGGGTCCTGAACTCTGACCCTGGGCGCTGTCCCTCAGCTCTTCAGCTCAAGGCTAGCACTCTACCACTTGAGCCACTTGTGAGTTATTTTTTTGCTTATGTGGTGCTGAGGAAACGAACCCAGGGCCTCATGCATGCAAGGCAAGCACTCTACCACTGAGCCACCTTCCCAGCCCCCAGTCAGAACACTTAACAACTTCTCCTTTGGACAAACAGACCTCCTACAAAGTGGCAGTGAGATAACTCACCTAGTGAATTTTCATATATGAAGGAAGATTTCATGTCTCACTACACAACTCACTTGTAGTCAAAGAGAGGGCCATTCTTTTGTGTACTCCTTAGGCCCAGTCTCACTTTATCTCCATCTTAGACTTTGCCCAGACTCTATTCCTACCATAAGGTCCCTGATGTGGAGGAAAGTGTGATCTCTTGGCATTTGACTGGCCCTTTGGGAACCGAGGCCACTTTTAGTTTTGAACCTGTTCCTCCTTACAAGGCTGTGTTGGCTGGTGGGAAAGCTCATTCTCTGAATTGTGCCTTAGTACCAAATCTCTTTAGCGAAGTCAAGGAATGACAGATTCTGTCTGAGGGAGTGAGTTTCTCCATTTCCAAAGAGGTCAATTAATATCTGATATTGAGGCCCAGGTGGAGGTCCTTCACCAAATCCTCCAAACTGGAGTGGATGTTAGCTCAGACTCCAGGCCATCCGCCAGCTATTTCTCATGAATAAAAAGGTCACAAGAGTGGAGTTCAGAAACAAAGAGAAATGAGAGTAGCAGAAGAATCATTGGCACGGAGAGGAATTAGAAACTTTGGGTGCAAAAAGTGCTCAGAAAATATAGGATCACTCATATCATTTGGGAATCACATCATAACATTAGGGACTAACAGTAATAAATTGCTACCTAAATTAGTAACTCCACTGCTCTACATTACAAGTGTTCTGTCAAAAGGTAGCTGTCCTAGCTCTATTTTGATGAGGAAAACGGACCACATTCTTTTCTCACAAAGTTCTACTGAGTATCTTCATCTATACCCCACGTTGTTCTTACTCACTACATCTCTGTTACTTTCCTTTGCTGGATTCAATCAATGAGACTTGAATGTGTTATCATCTTCAGACATGTAATCACATTTTCTTTTAATCCATTTGTTATAAAACAAATTATGTGGAAACATATGTCTATAGTACATTTTCTTCTATGACAGGTTTCTGTGATGTTATTATTTTAATAGTTTCATTTTTAAAACATGAGGAAAATGTTTTGTTACAATTAGCACTAATTAGTTGCACATATTTTTGTATTTTTCTATGTCTGTGTATTTGTTATTAAGCTTCTAACATTGTCTTTTCCCCCAACTGTTGCCTTCTTAAATTGCTTCAATAATAATAAATTGCTTCATATAAACTATATATGATGGCCTTGCATGTGTTCATTGGTATATTTAAATTTTGATCTAATATCCACATATTACAGGATATCTCCAACCTCTTGTAACTGCTCTGAAAGTCTATATAGAGGTCCCTCATTAAAGCAAAAACAGAATGCCACAAAACCCTATGAAATTAGGATTAGGTATATATCCAAAAATATTTAGCAATGATACAGTAGAAACATTCACTTTTCTTATATACCTGAATAGCACATTTTCTTTATTCCATCTTTTTTGTGCATCTAGGTAGATTACACAGATTGGTTGCTATGAATATTGCTGCCATTATCATGGATGTTCATGTTGATTTATATTCCTTTAGTATGTATCCAAGGGGCTGGGAAGGTGGCTCAGTGGTAGAGCGCTTGTCTTGCGTGCCTGAGGCCCTGGGTTTGATTCCTCAGCAACACGTAAGCAAAAACAAAAAGCCAGAAGTGGCGCTGTGGCTCAAGTGGTAGAGCGCTAGCCTTGAGCTGAAGAGCTGAGGCACAGCTCCCCGGCCCAGACTTCAGGCCCCATGACCGGACCCAAAAACAAAACAAAACAAAAATATGTATCCAAGTTGCCGTTAAGTTCATCAATATATGTGTCTTTTTGGTATTGTGTAAATTTCCATTATGATCTCCATATGGGTTGCCCTAGTTTACAATGCCACAAAACCAAATACAGTTCTTGATTTATTTCAACCTCTCCAGCAGTTTATTTATCTGAGTGGTGATAGCTATTCTGGTGTGTAAGATGGGATCTCTGCAACTTTCTTATTTATTTTCCTATGTATTTCCTATGTGGATAAGAATATCAAACATTTCATTTATTTATTAAACACTTAACAGTTGTACTTCATTCTTGCTCAGTGTCTTTCTTTTTCTTTTGGTATTTGATCAATTTTTAAGTTCTATAATATTTAATTTTTTCCCATACTAAATACTCACTTTTGTAAAAAGATTTTTTTCATTACAGTAGTGCACAATTAACTAAAAACAAATAATTGTACATATATACCACTGGATGTTTTTGGTTTTTTTTAAAGCCAGGAAATTGTTACAATAAAGATGCTGAACTTCTTTTGCTAAATAGACTGAAAGGATAGTATCTCATATTAGCTTAAAATAATCTCAGAATTAACAGTCACAGCCTGAGCCACAACAGTCTCAGCTAAGTAAAACCACTAAAACAGCACAAACTGCATTTAAAGACAGCAAAGGGCTGCATAAAAGTTAGAAGAAAGACACGACTTTCAGGAAGCAAATGCTGAAGTTCACAAGCAGACCTTAGGAATCTGAATATCAAGAAGAACAAAGGATAAAAATATATAGGAGGACAATTTTAGAACTCAGAATTCAGAAGGGGAAACAACCACTAGATGATAAAACTCTATGCTAAATGGAAGAAGTGTTTTACCCCAAACCTCAGCTGTGTCTGACTCTCTCACACCAAACACACACACACACACACACACACACACACACACACACACACACACACACACACACACACACACACACAACTTAGTGAGAATCTTTAGCCAAAATACAGTCATTCTGGACTTAGACTTCATTTTAAAGTCCTTTACCGAAAGTATCCATTGTGCAGGCCTTTACTGAAAGTACCCATTGTAAAGATTTTACTGAAAGTTAGAACTTAGGTATCTGGAAAAACTGAAATGTCCCAATAACTTTCTGCCCATAACTTCCCTAGCAATAGCCATCAGCGGATGACAGGTAGGTACCTAAATTTACAGATGTTCTTCAGATAGCATATTTAACATAGTTTGTTGCGTACTGCTTACCCTGTGCATGCTCGCCAATAAGATTGTGACAATATTGACTTACTAAATGCCAACCAATAATGTAACTGTCAAGATAGGGGACCCCTTACCTCAACCTTATACCCTATAATAAAACCCTCTTAACTGAAGGGTCAAGGCTCTCAACTCTGACCCGCTGCAACTGTAATGGTTGTGAGACCAGTCTCGAGCCTGCAATAAATGACTCTTATGTACTTGCATGGGAATTGGCTCCTTGGTGGTCTTTGGGGATCCTTATCTCAGCACAAGACTATTGTACACAGAGAACCCCAAGGGCAGCTTCATCTGGGACAATGAAGCTTTTTCCTCTTACTTTAAAATAATCAAAAGTGAATGTGCAGTTGGATCTACAGCCACCCCAAACCTGAACAGGAGGAATCAAAGGATGCCTTAGGCTGCAGGACAGCCTTGGTTACCCCTGGCTTTCTGTGTAAGAATGCAGTTTGTGGTCCCCTAAGCAAGGGTGGCCAAGCTGAAATGGGGGTATGCTTTGCCTGGAGGATAGCACCGTGTGAGCCCTGCATGCATGGTGAACCAAAGTGGGAAACACTGTGAGCATCTCCAGGATGGCCTCTCAGAGGCCTGGAGAAGTTGACTCCTTTAGTTGGACATGGCATGAGGTAGGAGGACAGGGGGAATCCAGAAGATGGGAAAGGCACAGGACCAAATGAGCCTCTCCATGGAGACTCCTCAGCCATGCTAAGGAAGTTCCCAGCCCACACATGGTGGCCACCACACAGGTACCAAGAGGCCATTTGTCTAGGGGGCAGTCCCAGGTCCTGATCCAGAGCAAGAACTTCCCCATTGGCCCTGGGTCTGGCTGAGGTGGAGCAGTGCCCACCAGCCATTCTTCCTCTGCCCTGCTTCACCTAGCCTCCCAGCAGCTGCCTGGTCCACAGCACCCATGCTAGGCCAGCTCCATGGGGCAGGCCAAGGCTATGCCAGCGATTCCTAGTACCTGCTTCAAGGGGAGACTGAGGCCTAGCCCACAGCAGAGCTGGCCCTCACTAACTTACAAGGACCTTCAGAGAGGCATGGCCATCACCAGACCAGCACTGCTGCCCTCCCAGTCCCCAGAGTTTACCTACAAGTCCCTGCCTTTGTTCTTGAAATTCTTGAGCCCCTGGTTGGCTCATTTCTCATTATCTGTTTAGGTGGGATTTGAGAATCCTGACAAGTACTAAAGAATGAAATACTTTTTTTTTATAACATTTCTTAAGAGATTTTGGCTCTACATTAATTATCATAGAAATTGACCTTCAAAAACTCTATCGGTGGGCCTGAGTCTTAAGGGCACCTCCAAAACTAGAGCAGAGAATCATCAACCCGGATTTTTAAAATTGTTATTTTTAAGGTAGTTACATACTGATCACCATTTTCTAAGTCAGGTAATGAGTTCATTTCTTGTTTGACAATCCCATCCCTTCCTTTGCTCTCTGTCTCTTATTTTCCCTTCTCTCCCTGTCCACAGTGGTATATTTCATTGTGAACGTAATACCTACAGAGTACACATGCTGCATCTGTTCCCCTGTTTCCTTGAATGTCTCATAAATGTCCTCAATGCTCATAAATGGATAAACAAGAACAGAAAAATCCCTCTTATTTCCAATTTCTGGAATTCATTTCAATATAAACATCAGTAGTTTTATGAGAGTGTCAGGCTCTGTACACACATACTGAACACTGATACTTCCTGTACTGTCATAACTCCCACTGGATTCGAAGGTCCACAAAGGAATTCTTTTCACTTTCCACACAGGAAGAAACTGAGATTCAGAAAGATTAAGTAACTTACTGGAAATAATGGGCTGAGCATAATGGCTCATTCTTATGACTTACCTACTACAGAGAGTAAGATTTGAAGATCACAGTTGGAAACCAACCCAGGTTGACATATCCATTACATGTTTATCTCCAGTTAACCAGAAGAAAGTGAGAATTGTGTGTTTCAAGTGGTAGAGCTAGAACACCACCAGACTTGAATGAGAAACCTGAAGGATACTGTCAATATCATTATTTTTAAGAACCAATGCTGTCCCATACATAATCAGATCCCCCCCACATATTAAAATAGATAGTACTGAAATCCAAATAGATTTTTATTTTTAAAGTTTTATTTTTATTTTTAGTGAGGTTTGACTGGATAGTTTCTACTGATGAGCCACAACTTAGAATTATGTTACAATGCTACCCATGTCTGTATTCAGAGAAAAATTCTCCTAAATCAGTATTCCTCCTTTTCCAGCAATAATAAGTTTTCTATTCCTAGTCCAGTTTCTTCTTTTGGGACTCAATCTCTTAGACTTTTCTGTCTTGCATTGTCTGTAAGTTCATTGATCCAGTAGATCTCAGCCATCTTAATAACCTGGACAGAACCTGCCTTGGGAAAAGTGTTCTAAGTTCACCATTCAGTGGTATTTGTTAGTACTCACCCATAATCACTTTGTCTTCAGAATGGGGAACTTGTTAGGTCCAGGAATTGAGGGGATGCACTCAATGTGTGCTATTTCATACTTTTTTGATTTAATGGCAGCTTCCACCTATTGTCTACTTTAAGCATTATGTGAAGAGAAAGATTGCCCCTAAGAGACAGAAGCACTGTACTAACTGTTGCTCTCAAAACACAGGAGGAAGGAAAGAAGTTCTGAAGAAGCCATGTAGCCTAGACACTGAGTTCTTAGAAACTCAAGCTGCCTTTTATCTTATCTTCAACAAAGAAAATAGAGCTTGTAAGCTCCATTTATATTCCTGAGCATGGGGCTCCCTTTCCCTTTGTACTTCTGACTCTTTACATCAGGGGCAGGTGGGAAGATGTAACAAGAACACCTAGAGTTTGGGCCTGGGATTAAAAACTCCATTTTGTGATCCACTGCTTGAATTGGATCTGAGGGGCTGAAGGAAGTTAGGTTAGGAATTCAGAAAATTATAATTACTTGTAAGTTTGCTACCTAAACTCATCCCTTCCCACCCCTCAGAATCTTATTTCCCAACTGTATAGACACCCTTACACTCTGTTTCTGCTTCTTATGTATACTACTTTACAAATGGAGGTTTTCTCCCAGGCTCAAAATGATTTCATTGATGAGGGCACTGTGTAATAGGCTAAACATGGTTTGTTCATGTGTTCATATCCTAGGTAGGACTAGTAAGTGCTAAGTAGTAGTCAGGGCTCACTTGCTACCAGTGGTATTGCTCTGAAGAATTACTGTCCATATTTCCTACAGTATATAGTAAAAGGCCTCTCAGAAAGGCTCCAGACCCAAACTTCTTGAGTCTCTGTGTGAGCTAATCATCACTGAGCAACGATATTCCATGGTTTGTGAGATATTCATTTCTGTGAGAATATGCATATGAGGGTCCAACAAGAGAGTTACCTGGAAGGAAGCTCCTAGAAGGCAAAACGCCTACTAGGACAATGGAAATCCATGGTTTTGCATGTTTAATGTTTAAACCTGTGCATTGAACTAACAAGAAAAAAATGAACCACTAAGAAACCTGCCAATTATGCCAAATAAAGAGATATGGTGAAGGTCAGAGAAAGGACATTGATTTAATGGTAGGAATGACAAGACAACATCTTAGCTCACCTTCAGAATATTAATCCATACTCACCTACTTTTCTATTCACCCATGTCATTAGGTCTGAGTTGTATGTAGAGTCCTCAGGGCCTTCAGAACAGGAAGATCTAGGATAGAGCCTAAGATTAGTCTGCCATTTTGGACATAAAATAACCAGTTTGATGAAAGATCTTAGTAGTGTCCTACAAATAATGTGCATTCATCCTACTACATTTGGTAAGTATCCCCTCACTAAATTATCTTTGGTTGGGTCACTTGCTGACATAGAAGCGGTCTGGTAGCTCCATTGTGACTTCACTGTATTCTGCTGAACCAGAAATGGAGAAGGAGATTCTGACCACAACACATTTGCATCTTTCTCAATGAGCAGTGAATGGCAGGGGAGTATTTAAGGTGCTCCCCATGTTCTCAGTTAGCTAGTACCACCTTGGATTCCAGCTGAAATCTTGATAAACAGATACAGAAGTTACATGTAGCTTGTTGTGGCAGATTCACAGCTAGAGAGGCAGATGAGAAAGTGGAAGGGCTTGGTGTGAAAGTCACAGGTTGATATGAAGCAGAATTCAAAGGATGTGGAGATGAAGGGAGCTACCTGGCTGGAAAAGGAGAGGCAGCTAAAGCTGATGAACACCTAGAGAGAGAATATAGAGCAAGTTGAGACCATCTAGATATCAAAGTAACCCAGCTGAGGTCCAAAAGTCTGGCTCTCCCGAGCCACAGAAAGAAGTTGGAAGAGTATCAGCAAATGCTCTTGCCCATGTTTAAGGATCACCCAGAATGTCAGAGTAAGATTTGGTAGCTTCCCAGAGCACTGCTGCTGAGCACATTTCAGATCCCTTGGTATCAGGATAATTGATATTGGAAAGGAGTAGCAAAAGTTGTATGAGGTGATTGCAACTCGCTATGCGGAGCCTATTCTGCTGGAATGTGGAGTGCTCTCTCTCAGGATACTTAGGGCAAAGATCCTATAGCTGGTGTCAAAGAATGCAATCTACTTGGAGTAGACATTTATAGATGGCACTTACCTGAACACAAGCTGATAGTGAGCTGTTAGAGGTAGTTTCCCTAAAGATCTAACAGCCAAAACTGGACAGGCAAACCCAGAGCTCTGCACCACATCAGTCCACCATGCCAATTGCTTCCATCCTAGTACTGGATACCCAGTTTGGACACCCATGACCTTGTTACCCTGATTGTGCCCCCAATCCATTACAACTTTTACTCTTTCACTTTGTCTATACTTCCTTGTCCCTGCTAAACAGTTCTGAATGCTGTTGCTACCCAATTTCCTGACATTACACCTCACCAATTACAGTAACAGTTACCCTTTCCCTGGTATCCTAGTCTCAACTACTCTTTTCTGCTACCCATAATTCATAACACCATGATCACTGACACCCCTGTCTCTGATACCCCATTCCCAAACAAAGCAAGGGAAGAGTGGGCACAGACAGTCAACTTGGGTATTCCTCTTGCAGGCACATTGAGACAAGTTATTTCTCAGGTATTTAACACGAGGGACTAACTGGCAGTGGAAAGAAAAGAGGTTACTCAGAGGTGACCAAAATCCAAGGACATCACTTATATCTTGTTGCTAGGAAAAGAAGGCCCTAAGGTGAAAGTTAATGAGAACTGAAAATTTTACAAAGAATATTGGGCATGATGCAAAAGGTTTACCTTAGTATCTCCTACTAGTGGTCTGAATTATTTTATGACATAGATATGTAACTACTTTGCATTTTAAAAGTTATATGAAAATGCACATTATGTAGTACTTATATTAATTGATGGAATAGTTGCATAGGATCACGTTAATGATATTCAATATTTTATGTTCTATAATATGGTAATGAGGCTGCCTTTGGCAATATGAATTGAGCTCTCTAACAACAAATAGAATTTCATTGTCAATGTAGTTACAGATGCTACTACAAAAATGAAAGCTGGAACAAGAAAACTGAATAAGCTACAAGTTTGAAGGGAAGGGGTCAGTGGTAAGGGCTATGATAAAAGAGAAATTCTTCACCATGGAATCTTAGAATAATAGAATGTGTTTTGCTGAATTACTAACTTTTAAAACCTTCTTAGGAAGCAAAACTTTTTTTTTATTCTTGCTATTTGGAAACTCTTTAATGAATGGTTTAACAAAAAATTATCAAAATGACTTTGAAAATTCAATGGTATCTATTATCAGATTAACATTATACTCAAAATTGCCTTGAGATGCAGGCAGGCTCCATTCCTTTTCTACTAAATAAATGGAAAAAGCTTCCTTTTGAATGGTTGGACAATCCATGCCACTTGTTCCAAAACAAGAAAATATACTACAGAAAGAAAAGAGGAAGGAGACTCAAGGCTGCTGAAATTAGCATATCTGCCATTTGGATTTTAATGAGATTTTTCTACAAAGAATAAGATTTTCATCTTAACATAATTTCAAAATGGATGTGTTACAGGATAGCTTCCAAATGTAATATTTAATGCTGTTGGATTACTTGAAGACAAAAAACTTTAAATTTCAGAAAAACTGTAATGTTCCAATAAACACACAGAAGAAATATAATTTAAAATTTCATGGTTCAACGTAAACCCTGACAGGAAAGTGTGAGAAATGCTTATCTAGAAACCTGAAGTGGCACTGTGGCTCAAGTGGTAGAGGGCTCCCCTTGAGTTGAAGAACTCAGGGACATGTTAACACCCAGGTCCTGAGTTCAACCCCCATGACTGACAAAAAGAAATTTTAAAGAATTAAAGCATTAGGGCTGGGAAGGAGACTTAGTGGTAGAGTGTTGTCTTGCATGCATGAGGTCCTGGGTTCAATTCCTCAGCACCACATAAGCAGAAAAAAGTGAAAATGGCACTGTGGCTCAAGTGTTAGAGCACTAGCCTTGAGCTGAAGAGCTCAGGCACAGCGCCCAGACCCAGAGTTCAGGCCCCCCTACCACCACCTCCACCAACAACAAATTAAAGCACCAAACGACCTGAAGATGTTGTACAGAATAATGAGTTTGGCATTATTCATTTACATGACTTAGTGACTTGAAACCTAGTTTACTAGGGGAGATGATGGGCAATTTGTGTGTTTGCCAAAACCTGCAAAATTATTTCGTACTTTCCCAAGAAGGAAGAAAGGAGGGAATAGGGGGAGGAGGGAAGGTGTTTGGTGACCTTGCCTTTTGGTTCAGTGATTGTTTTCTGGGGTCAAATTCAGAGAAATTCTGCTTGCAATCCTAGTTGAATGGGGAATGAAGAAACCATGCCCTGGAAGGAGTTTTGTCCGGTCCTTAGCCTGGTTCCAACCACCACTGGATAATCCAAGTCCCATTTCTGGACCAAGATGCCTTGAAGAGTACAGATTCACTGGGCAGTTGGACCTAATCACAGCCAGAAAAGGCAAAAAATAATGCAATGCCCGAGGGCAGCACTGGAAATCTACACCAGGCAGAGATTTTTTTATATATTTTTATTGCAAAAATACTGCACAGAGGGTTTACAATTACATGAGAAGGGTAATGAGTATATTTCTTATCGGGCATTGTTACCTCTTCCTTTGTTTTTCCCCTACTACCCCTTCCCTCCCCACCTCTAAAACTCCTCCTTCCTTGACCCCTGTCCAACATTGTAAATTCATTTTCGACACAGTGTCCTGTACATCTCATCATCACAATGGGTCAACCTGCATCCCCATTTAAGCATTCTGCTACATCCCTTCCAGTCCCCAACTTTCAAAAATGTATATACATGATGCAGAACACTGGAACCAAATACAGTGAAAACAGGGATTATACCATGGGGGGGATGAACCTACAAAAGATTCACATAGTGCATTATAAGTATATTAAAAACAAAAGCCAGAAAGGAAAAACCACTTGTGTCTCTGACTTGGGTTACATTTCATTTAACATCATCTTATATGGTCATATTTGCATAGCCTTTGATCTTCTCTGCTTGTCTTAAATATGTACTAGTCCTTGCAAACAAGGGAAAGCATGGTACCTATGTTTCTTTGGGTGTGGCTTACTTCACTTACTATAATTTTTACCAAGTCGTTACATTTCCTAACAAATGGGGAAATGTCATTCTTTGTAATGGAGGCATACAATTCCATTTTGTGTTTGTGTCTATATATATATTTATATGTATGTATATATATATATATATATGCATATCACATTTTCTTGATCCATTCATCTACTGAGGAGCATCGGGGTTGATTCCATATCATAGTTATGGTGAATAATGCTGCAATAAACATGGTTGCGCTGGCAGCTTTGGTATGATCTTGTTTGTGATCATTTGGGTAAATGTCCAAGAGTGGGATTGCTGGGCCATAGGGGAACTATACATTGAGTCTTAGGAAGAAATTCCATATGGCTCGGTTAAACAAGTTTACAATCCCACAAACAATGCAGTAGGGTTCCTTTTTAGCCACATCCCCTCCAACATCTGTTGTTATTACATTCCTTTTTTTAAATTCTGAAAATACACAACAGAGGGGTTACAATTACATGGGCAAGATAATGAGTACATTTCTTATCAAGCATTGTAGCCTCCTGCTTTGTTTCCCCTTCCCATCCCTTCCCATCCTCCCCCTGCCTCCCCAAGCAGTCCTCCTTCTCCCCCCACCCACACCAAAGTTGTAAAGTTCGTTTTCAACATAACGACTTGTACATCTCATTCTTGCAATTGGTCCACCTGTATACCTATTTAAACAATTTGTTTTTTCCCTTCCCCTCCACAAATTATACCGACATCAAATACAGTGAAAGAAAGGGTTATACCTTGGGGGAGAGACATACAAAGCAACAAAGAAATAATATTATAAATGTGTTAGAAACAATCACATGAAAGAAAAAAAAACATTTGAATACATATATTACGTTTCATTTCACAAACATCAACTTATCTGTCTGTTTCTGCTTGATCCAGACATATACTAGTTATTGGAAATAAGGGACACCATGGGACCTATGTTTTTATGGGCCTGGCATACTTCACTTAATATAACTTTTTTCCAAGACTTTCCATTTTCTAACAAATGGGGCAATGCTATTCTTTCTGATGAAGTCATAGAATTCCATTGTGTATATATACCACATTTTCTTGATCCACTCATCTACTGAGGGGCATCTGGGTTGGTTCTATATCTTAGCTATAGTAAATAATGCTGCAATAAACATAGTCGTGCTGGTAGCTTTAGTGTGGTCTTGTTTGTGAACATTTAATTCCTAGGTATTTTATTTTTTGTGTGGCTAATACGAATGGAGTTGCTTTCTCACTTTCAGCCACTTTTCTCATTGTTGGCATACAGAAAAGCCATTGGTTTTTGAGGGTTAATTTTATACCCTGCTACTTTTCCAAAGTTTTTAATCAGCTTGAGTAATTTGGGAGTGGAGTGTATGGGATTCGATCTTCTGCATGGTCTAACCTACTATCAAGACTTTCTATTTTGTTATTTATTTCTTTTCCTTCTAGTTGGTCAGCTTTGATGGCTTCAAATTCTTTATTGGAGCTTTGTTTTCGATCTTCTATGAACTTCTTTACTTCTTTAATTTGGTGTTCAGTGTTTATTCTCCAATCACGTAGTTGGATGGTTATTGTTTTCCTGGAGTCCCATTCCCTCTGTTGGGTTCCATTCAGCATTCCCTTTTTGTATCCCTGACTTCTTTCAGTTCTCTGTTTATGTATTCCATGAATGCCTTTAGTGATCTTTGTGTATTCTCATCTTACTCTCTCAATTCCTGTATTACTTTTTGATTAGCTTCCTCACAATCACACAATTCCTGTAGTTCGATTTGAGTGTTCTCAGCCTGCTCATGCCATTCCTGACTTTCTAATTGACTGATCTCAGCCTTCTCATGCCATTCCTTTATTTCTCTTTGTGTGTTCTCAAGCTGCTCGTGCAATTCCTGTATCAATTTTTGAGTAGCTTCCTCACGCTCATGATATTCCTGTATTGACCTTTGGTTTGCCTCCTCTCTCTCCCTATCATGCTCATACAGAGTCCAATGCAAGTTTTCAAACTTTACATTTACCATGATTACCCGTAGTGTTTGTAGAGCTTTTTGGAAATTCTCCTCTGGATTATTCATTATCTGTTCTGTCCCCTTATTATCATGAGTGGGAGTTGAGATACCCGGACTTGCCATTTTTCTTGTGTTTTTCTGTCTTGCTCTGCTCATTTGGGATGGAAGTAACACCAGTTTTTTGCTAGAATACTATCTTGATGCAAGCATCAACCAACGTCTGTAGTTGCACAGTCAAAATTCTGCAGATACTATCTAGTTCAACAGATATATCTATTCAACATCAAACTACTCTGTATTAATTGACTACAAACGACAAAGAAGAATTTGGCAAACCAGAAATAATTAGGTTTAGGGAGAGATGTGCGTAAAAATAGGAATAGAGGGATGTGGAAAGGCAGAGGGAGAGTTCACTTAACTAAGTCCTAATCTCAAAGTGGGAAATAGGTTGGATAGAATGATAGTAGAGAGAGAGAGAAAAAAGAAGAAAGAAAAAGAAAAAAAGAGATAAGCGAAAATAGAAAAGCAAAAATTAAAGAGTGCAACAGTTAAAAATTATGCAAATAAATAATGAAATATTCAGAGAACAATGTGGATAAAATGAGAGAAGGGAGGGATATAAAGGACATGTGAAAAACATAAAAATAAAAATGCTTAAAATATTATATAGGCAAAAGAAATAGTACTGCTCTTAAGGAATTTAATTCTAAGAGGTTTTGAATTGAGTAATAAATTTCTGGATTAAGTATGTACATAATGGCAGATAAGGTCTAATAATCAACTATGGGTATACCTGAAAATGAGCAGAACAGCAATTAAGTCAAGCAAAGAAGAACAAAGAAAGGTGAAAAGAATGAGAAACAAAGAAAGAAAGGATCAAAATGTTAGTAGAGCTAAACAAAAAAAAAATTAAAAAAAGAAAAAAAGCACACACATATATACCCCTAAAATACAAAAATATAAGAGGAAGAAAAAAAAAGTTAATAGAAAACAAGTTTTTAAAAAAAATTTAAAAATTAAAAAAAGTTTTAGAAAAAAATTATTTATAAAAGGTACAAAAAAGAGTTCTTTGATTTTTTTTTTGGGGGGGGGTACGGAAAGATCCTGTATCTCCCTTGTGTCCGTAACCAGTCCCTTGATGGAGTCTCTGGTCTGCTTTTGGTGTTTGATTTTCCTGTTTGGTTTCTTAAATCAGTTTGTTTGAGCAGGCAGAAAAATGCTCTACTTTACCCAGGATTTTGTTATCCTCCTCCCAGCCTAGTTCAATGGGAGGGAGACATGTTTTGAGTATCAAAAAGAGGGAGATGGCTGTTTCCTCTAGTTTGGAGATGCTGTTATGAGGCTAGGTTCTGGGTAGAGTTGAGGCCTTACAATAAACTGTATCTTTTCCCTGAGGGGCTATCTTCTGAGACACAGAGCCCAGCCTAGATCCATTTTCAGGGTTTATGTTTACTGAGTTTCAATTGATTGTTAAGGCTTCTGTAGGGAGAGGCAGCCTTTGGCTCTATTTACCCAGTGAAGAAAGCCACTCCTGGGTCTGGTGGCTCAGGCTGGGAGACTTTTTCCTGGGTGGAGCTGAGCCTGGCAGGTCAGGTTAAGTTCCTGTGACCTGCTAAATGCCTCTAGTTTTCTTCCAAGGCCTGAGTTGGAGTTAACAGCTCAGCCAGGCCTTTGTCAGTATCAAACATGGAGATCTCTGGTAGTGGAGGGGGAGGGGTGGCCTTCCCTCCTCTGCTCCCTGAGAAGGAGTGAGGATGTCAGGCTTCTACTCATGCCAAGTCTTAGTTCCTGGGTAGTCTCTGGTCTGCGAACCGCAGGATGAGGATGTCTGCTCCTTGTCAGTTCTTGCTGGTGTTGAGTAGAATCTGCTCACCTGCCACATCTGGCACCTTTGTCTCGGACTCTCTGTGTTGGAAGTATGGTGGCTATGGCCGCGGCTACTGTTGCAGCTGCCAGCAAGTGCTCAGATCTGTCTCCTTTTCTGTATTTTCCCTCTCTGGTCTAACTCTCTGTACTATCATGGCACACTTGGTGTCATTCTCTGGCTTAGGACTGTTCACTGGAACACTAAAACTTCTTTCTATGCAAGAGCTTGTTTAGCATCCAGTTTCTCCTATATTTCTTGATTACAACCATTCTAACTGGATTGAGGTGCAATCTCTCTTGTCTTGATTTGCATGTCTTTTATGCTAGAAAAGTTGACCATTTCTTCATGTGTCTAATGGCCATTTTTATTTCCTCTTCAGAGAAGTCTCTCTTTAAGTCTTTAGCCCACTTAGTTATTGAGCAGTTGTTTCTTTGAGGATTTGTTGTTGGGGAATTGAATTTTTTGAGTCCTAAATATATTTTAGATATAAGTCCTTGTCTGTTTTATGACTCATGAAGATCTTCTGCCGAATGTGGGCTTACTATTGATCTTGCTAGCTATGACCTTTGCCTTGCAGTAGCTCTGATGTTTCATGCAATCTCAGATGTCCAACCTTTCTTTTATTTCTTTTGTTTCTGGATCTCTATTAAGAAAATTTCGTCCTGTGCTAAAAATCCCTGAGTTTCTCACATTCCTTCATGTAATGTTTTCATGGTGTCTTCTTTTATTTTGAGGTCTTTGATCCATTTGGAGTTGATACTTGTGCAGGGTGATATATACAGATCTAGCTTTTGTTTTCTACAGGTATTTAACCTATTTTGCCCATAGCAATTACTCAAAAGACTGTCTTTCTTCTATTCTCTATTTTAGCTCACTTGTGAAAGATTAGGTGGCTATAGGTCAGTGGGTTCACGTCTGAGTCTTCTGTCCTATTCAATTGATCGTCAGATCTGTTCTTGTGCCAGTACCTAGCTTTTCTTTTACTATGGCTTTTTAGTAGAGTTTGAAATTTGGAACTGATATTGTTCCAGTACTGTTCTTTCTGCTAAGGATTGACAAACCTACAGCCAGCATTATACTTAATGGTGAAAAGTTAAAGCCATTTCTTATAAATTCAGGAATGAAATAAAAATGTCTGCTCTCTCTATTCCTCTTCACCGTAGTATTAGAATTCAAGCTGGGGCAATAAGACAAGATGCAAACTTAAGGGGATCCAAATAGGGAAAGATGAAGTAAAACTCTCCCTCTTTTCAGATGACATTGTCTGGTATTTAAAGAACCCCATGGACTGCACTCCCAAGTTACTTGTGCTGATCAGAAACTTTGGCAAACTGTCAGAGTATAAAATTATCCCTCAGAAGTCAATGGCTTTCCTGTATTCTAATCAAGATAAGAGTGCAGCTGAAATTAGGAAAGCAACCCCATTTTAATAGCCACACAAAAATTAAATTCCTAAGAGTTAACTTACACTTTGAAGGTCCTCTATGATGGAAACTTTAAAAACCTGAAAAAGAAAATTAAAGCAGAAACAAGGAAGTGGGAAACCTCCCAAGCTCATGGATTGGAAGGATTAACATCATGAAAATGGCAATACTGCCAAAGGATACATCCAAATTCAATTTGATATCTATCAATATCCCAATGTCACTCTTCAATGAAATAGAAGAAGCTGTCCAAAAGTTCATATGGAACAATAAAAGACCCCGAAGAGCCCAGAGGGTTTTTTTTGTGATTCTCATTTTATATTACCATTTTGATTCTACAAAGTAATCTATGGATTTTAACTTTCTTCCGTCCCTTTGGATAAAGCTCACAAAAACCCTGCCTCTAGCTCCCAAGACATTTAATTCTTAGGTCTGGACAATTGTTCCTATATAGTGAATTATTTAATTGTATTTTGAACGTATAATACATGCATATAAAAATAGCACACTTTGATCTCATGAGAAAATAGCCTTTTCCCCTCTCAAATTTATTTCTGGAAAGGCATTTTTAGAGAGAATCTGTTTTCATTTTAGATGAAAAGTTTTAGGAAACTATGTTCATAATCTGGCTCCTCCTCCTGCACCTCAACACCTAAAACACAAATTTCACAATGCATTTACAAGAAACAATACAAAACCAAACACGGGGAATGCTCAGATGCAGAACATTTTACAAAACCCAGAATATAACTCTGCTGTCTGAGGGAGGGGATCTCTGAGTAAATTAAAAAACAAACCCAAAAGAGAATCCAGGAGTACCGGATGTGAGTGTTTCTGGCTGCTAATTAATGTTCAAGGAGCTTGGAAGGGCTTCCTAAGCCTGCTGGAGAGTGCGTGGAGGAAAGTTTCCTTGCCAGCCCTAGCACAAAGTTGGCATCACGAATCCTGGGCCTGTCCTTCTTGTGTTCTCCCCACAGCAAGCAGAATCATCCCCTGTTCCACGAAGGATAAATACTGTACAAGCTGATCCACAGAGTGGCTTCTGTTCGTTCTGCACTCCTTCCTAGGTGGCGGCCCCTGTCCAATAGTGTGTATGCTCCCAGGGGCAGATCCTCAGGGCCCAGGCTCACGGGACAGGCAGGCGCTACATGTGAATCAGTGGCACAATGTCATTCACTCAGCAGCCTCATTGTTGCTTCCCTAGCCCAACAGCAGGCACACCTTGATCTTCTCCCACAGTCCCAGGTGAGGTGCCTGCAAGGACCTGATTTGGGCAGGCTGCCACTAGGATCCTAATTCACCAGAGGGACCAGCATGCCAGATGAAGTGGAGTGAAACACATTACTGTATGATATATAATGGTATATCCTTGAGTCTCTAGTCCAAAATCATTGAACTTGATACTAGCAAGAATGGATTTTATTGGTTGTATTTATAAGGCCACAATGGCAAACTGAAATAAAAGTACAACAAAACTCTTATGCATAAACACATGATTAAATCTCAGAAATTGAAAAATATGTATGTAAGTAGTGCAAATGAAGTTATACTAGAATGGTAAAATACACACAAAATATATTACATTAGTTATATTCAAAAGTAAAATAAGTAATTACATTCAGAATTCCTACTGGATAAAAAATATTACAATGGTTTAACAGGGTGAAGTGATATAGGTTATATATTTCGTTTTTATAAAACGTATTTATATCTCCCAGTTCTGTTGATCTCAGTGAAGGAAAATGTTAAAGTAGAAATTATATGTGGCACCTCTTGCTTGCAGTACCATGAAGGGGAGTGGCACTTCCTAATGGGTGTCCTGGGATGAAACCCACACCTAGCCCAAGTAGACACATCAGAGATCTGTGTGGTGACCCTGAGGGGGTCCATGACCCCACATTGCTGCTGCAGTAGGTGCAGCACTTGTTGCAGTGGGTTGCAGCCAACAAGGCTCCATCAGTGACCAAACCAAGCAACCCAGACTCAGGTGCCAAAACCAGGGGAGAAGTCAGAGTAGACCCCAAGTCCTGCGAAGGCCAAACCCATTCCCCTGCTTTGGAGAACAACCTGGGTAGGGGGTGAGCCCATTGCCTCCAAATGGAGCATACCCAGACTGGCACCCAGAGCTGGGCCCATGTGGCCCAGAAGGACGATGGAGGGGGCTTCAAAGCAAAGTCAATGGGGCTTTAGGACCCCTGGTGCTGCAGCTGGTGCACTGCAAATCCAGGCTCCTCTGTCACTGATGGAATATGCATGGATGGACCTGTAGACGAGACCACAGAGACCAGAAAATGGAGGTCCGCAGAAATGTTGAAGGAGCTTCACTTTGCTGAGCTGCTGCAGCTGTCACAAGCCTGCTGGCAGAGGGGCCAGCACATGGCTCCAGTCCCCAGACCGCCTTAAAGACTGATGAGATGAACCAAGCCTGCGCTGCCTGGCCCCAAGGGGACAGAATGCATCCCAAGCCTTCCTTCTCCCATGGACTCTGCAGTGTAAAAACATGTTGTCCGCCCACCCCACACACATGGGTCAGCCAGTGACCGCAGAACAGAGTCTCCCTGGGATGGCACACGCACTCAAGACCACTGCAGACCAGTACCAGACAGCTGGAGGAGGAGAGGGCAGCAGTGGCATCAAATGCAGCACCATGGCTGCCAGCTCCTGCATGAAATGGAGCAACTAAGACTGGGCAGTTAGGTGGACAGGTTGGGCCAGGCTCATATGGCAATCCTGGGGAGCATGCACACACATCCATTTACTGCACATTCACCACAAGGGAGGGGGTCCCACTTCTCGACGGGTGAACTGAGGAGGCACCCACACCCACAGGAACTACAGAAATGAATGTTCAAGTGGTGACTTGGAAAGGGCTTCAGGGCATAGCCTTGGAGCACTGAACAAGTGGCAAAAAAAAACAAACCGAAAACCGTCCACTAAAACTTTTCATCAATGATAACATATTATACTTTAAAAAGAGTTTTACTTTCCTCTTGTCATATATTTTTGCATGGGGCCCTCTGAATTAACCAGAAATCTCCAGGAATTCTTCATGCACAGGAATACAAATAAATATAGCTTCTATTCTTTTTTAATTAAGGGAGGTTGCATTTAGTTCTTTCCCATGCTTGATTCATGAAAAAGAAATCCTGAAGTATATCTGTAAAACACCAAACTCAGGATTTCTTCTGAACTCCTCACTGAAGAAAGAGAATAAAATGACCGAACAACAGGTATCACCCATATTGTCACTGTGCTAGTGGTCTCTCTGATTAGAAAATAATCCTGCCATGCACATCCAGATCACTTATGCAAAATATTTTCCAACAATTCTTTTATTATATTGCATTTATCTTCCTCCTCCTGCCTCCTCTCCTGCTCCTCTTCCCCAGGGTCCTGTTACCTTCTTCCTTCTTTCCTCCCCTCTACTTTCTACCTGTTCCCTCCTCTTCTCCCTCCTGCTATGCCCTTCCTTCTCTCTTGCCCCTCCCTCCTCCTTTCCTTTCTTCTTTCTCCTACACTTTCACTTTCTTCTACTTCTTTATGGTCCTGGGAGTTGGACTCACACTAAACAGATGCTCTGCTTCTTGCTACAGGCCTCCAGTCTAGACTTCATTTCTATTTTTTTGCTGCAAACCCAGCAAAGACTTTTGTTTCTGGATTTAGTTCATTGAACATATTCTACACCATAAATATGTGCTACTTCATATATTGTGGCTAATAGGTTTGATTATGCTTTGGACTTCAGTTAAACACATCAGAAACAGTGTGTTTGAAGGCAATCTAATGAGATATTGTTACTCCCACATTAATGAACTGGTTACTTTGTATCTTGCACAAATACTTCCATATTGCTCCCAGTTTATTGAACTGTCTGTTTGTGGTACCACCCCAAGGATTGCTGGGGATCAGAATATTAAGTCAAGACAGGAAAAATCCATGAGATACATATCTCAAATTAAGTACTAAAAAGCCAGAAGAAAATGTGGCTTAGTGCCATAGTTGCACAGTATAAGCTGACAACAGGACCCAGGCCTGAGTTGAAGACCTGTGGTGGATGCACGCACACACACACACACACACACACACACACACAATTTCCCAGGTACAGTAAGTACAATATCTGTTTTCCCAATAACATGTCTGAATTCCTATCCTATGTGTTTGGATATTTTTGAAAGCTGTATTATCAACATATCTAATTTTAATAAATGACAACCTGTTCACTATTATTTAATCCTGGTTGGAAAATAGTTTGACACATTTTCATGTAGAAAATTGAGTTTTTTCCCCAAATCGTGACTGGCTTGGTTTGTAAGAATGAAATAATTGTGCCTTTAATTCATCAGTTCATAAATTAGAAAAGTAACCCTCACCCTAGAACCAATTGCCGTTGGATTCTAAAAACCACAAAAATACATTAGATTTATTCATCCTATATTTGATCCAACTCATCTTTCTTAAAAATAGTTTGTAGTTTTACTCAATATCTTGCAATTTTCTTAACCCGAACCCTAACTGGAACATTCAGGCTAACCCTGACACTAATCATACCCTAATCCTAATATTAATAGCAGTGTCCTATTTCATAGTCAACCTAATTCTAACTTGACTTTTTATTAGAAGATTTACTTTCAGTTTGACCTTAAATTTTCCATTTCCCTAATGCTAACACTAAGTCCAGCTGGAAGTGAAACCTAACTTTCAACCTAATGATAGTCCAAAATTAATGTTTAAGAAAAATACTCTAGTTTTTATTCATTTTGAAAACTCCAGTTTGCACTCTGGAAATGTGTTTCAATTTTCCGTAATTCCCACAAATTTCTTGACTCTACCTCTGAAGTTATCTTGTTCCCTAACATGAACCATTATATTACCTGTCTTCAAATTCTCTTATCAGGAAAAATACTGTATGTTCCATTGATCCTACCATTTCCTGAACCACTGTATCGTAAAACAATTTCAGATTAACTTATCATCTTGTACATTATTTAATGCTAACTCTCAACCTAAACCTGGCTGGAAAACTTTCATTAATCATTATAAGAATGATCACTGACAAATAAATATAATGATAATGCTCTAGTTACTATTCAATCTCACATTTTTTATTGTAGTTGTTAGTGAAAACTCAATTTTATACTAAAACTTTCCTATTCATAACACGAATCATAATTAGAACAAAATACTGACCCTGATCTTAATCCAAATTATATGTCAATACTAATACTAACACACGTACACTAGTTTTGATTCATCCTAACTTGATTCAAATAAGCCTTCCAAACAAAGGTTTCCATTATTTCTAATATCTTAGTCATTTTCTAACCCTAAACTTAATCTTAACTGGAACACTGAGAATAAATATAAGCCTAACTGCAAGTAGATTCTAATATTAATAGCAATATTCTAATGCACATTCATTCTAAATATTACCAGGCTTATTCTAAAATTTACCTTAAATTTGAGCTTCATTTTTTTTCTCCTTCATTCTAACCCTACCCATGGCTGGAATCCTAACTATAACCTTAACACTAATGGTATCCCAATTCTAAAATTTATGAAAAATGATCATTTTGTGTCATCCTAACCAAAATTCCACTTGTAATTCTTGAAATAAATTGCAGGTTTTCCTAAACCCTACAGATTTTCTAACTCTTATCTCTGAATCTATCTTATTCCATAAGAGGAATACTATCCCCATTGATCTCAAATCCTCATATTATTAAATACATTGTACTTACATTATCCCAGCTTTTCCTGAATTCCTAAAACCTAAAATAATTTCAGATTTACTTAACATTTTTCCCATTACTTTTTTTTTTGTTGGTTATGGGGCTTGATCTCTGGGCCTGGGCACTATCTCTGAGTTCTAGGCATGGACACGACCCCTGAGATCTTTAGTTTAAGGTGTGCACTTTACCACTTGAGCCACAACATCTCTTTCTGATTTTCTGGTGCTTAATTGGAGATAAAATTCTCAGAGACTTTCCTTCCCAGGCTGGCTCTGAACTGTAATCCTCATAAATCAGTTTCCCGAGTAGCTAAGATAATAGGCGTGAGCCTCCAGTTTAATCCATTTCTTTACTCAATCCTCAAACCCTTTAACCGGAAACCTAATCCTAATCACAATCTGACTTAACACCAAATGGTTAATGTAAGGAAAATTGTACAGACTCTATTCAATCACGTTTTGCTTCTACTTCTTAGTGGAAAACTAAATTTTACCCTAAAGCTTATCCTTCCCTATCCCTAAGAAGAACTAAAACAGCAACTCACACTTTAAACCAAATTATAGCTGAATGTTTAAAATAACGCCTACACTGGTTTTCATTCATTCTAAATTAGAGGCCATTCATTCTTCTTAAAATATGTTGCAGTTTTACACAATAGCTTACATCTTTTTTCTCATCATAACTCCAGCTCTAACTGGAACACCATGTCTAATCCTAAGCCTACATATAACCGAATTGTAATGTTAATAGCTAGCCTCTATTTCACATTTATCCTATCTCTTGCTCAGCTTTTAGGTCTAAATTTTACTTGTGTTTTGAACCTAAATTTTTAAAGTGCTTTTCTATTTCCTCTCAAGTTTTATTTTTCATTATTTTTTTAAATTTTATTTTATTTTAATGAGGCTTACAGAGGGATTACAGTTACATGTGTAAGGTAATGAGTACATTTCTTGTTGAGCAGTGTTACCCTCTTCAATGTTGTTGTCCCACTATCCATTCCCTTTCCCACCTCCCTCACTCTTCCTTCCCCATGATGAAAAGTTCTTTTTCAATATAGTGTGTTGTGAGTATCATTATTGCAATGGGTCATCCTGTGTTGAACCTAATTTTCTATTTCTCTAACCCTAACTCTAAAATCTGTCTGGGATCCTAACCCTAACCATAATAATAATATTAGCTCAATTCAGAAGTTAGCAAAAAATACTCGTTTTTGTTCATCTTGTTAATCCACTGTACATATTGAATTAATTTGCACTTCACCTTAAATTTTCCAAATTAGATTACATGGGCATATATAAAGATGTAATTTGATGTGAAAAACAGAAGATCTTTGGAGGAAGGAGTAATTAAAAGGAAATAGAAGGAGTATAATCAAATGTTTTAAATATATTTTGGAAAGAGCATAATTAAACTGCTACTTCTGAAACATAATAACCATTAACAAAATAACTAAAAATTAATAAATAAATAACACACTGCCTTCCAATATTCTTTAAGAGAGCCATGATATGTCTCGTGAAAGAAATACTTGTATTAGATAAACTTTGTTCATGCTTAATTTATATTGTTATTGGCCAATTAATTAACTTAATGAACAAAAATTTATCAAATAATATTCCATGACAAAAAATATAAAACAGTTACTTCTTAATTGTTTGAGAAAAAGTTATAGTCATGAGTTTTAGGAAACTAAATTTTTATTTCCCTACAAAGCAATGATTTAGGTTTACTAATCTATTATTTGTAGTATGTTTAGAGAACATAATTGGCATGAAAAACAACTGTATATCGTGTCTTGGATGAGGGATATTTAAACATTGTCTTGTATTCAAATGAATACTTTGTTTTACTTTTTAAAATAAATGCAATTTTATCTCCTTTCAGAACAAGTACTTACCCTGCAATTAGGTATTTAAAAGCTAAATTTACATATTCAGAATGACATGATTTTCCTATTCGTAAATATCTATCCTCTGGGATTTTTGCTTCATCAATATAAATTTTCTCATGAGGTTGTTGTGAAGGCTCCAGTAACAAGTGTAGTCAAAAACATTTCCTGAATTCGAAATTTTAAATCTAATCATTTTTAGTCTTTGATTATATCAATTATTGTCTCTTCAGAGCAATTCAACGAAAATAAATGCTACTTTTTAAACATTTCACTCACATTGTAAATAATATTATCATAGTTCACACAGAGGCTAATCATTTCAAACTCACCATATTTGAAGATCTTATTGTGAAGAATGTAGAGAGTATAAGAGCCTTACACTCAATAATACTTTTGGTTAAATTAAATTAAGTACTATATCTGGATTTCTAAATTGGAGGTAAATCACATGGAAATAGGAAAATAATAAGAAAAATGATTACTTTGGGATCATTTTTTTCTTAAATTTTTTTTTATTGTGAAAATACCTTACTGAGGAGTTAAATTACTTGTGCAAGGTAATGAGTAAATTTCTCATCAAGTATTGTTGCCTCCTCTGTATTTCCCTTTCCCATCCAGGAAGGGTGGAGATGGAAAAATCTCCACCTCCCCACCCCTAGCCAAAGTTGTAAAGTTCATCTTTCGACATAATGTCTTGTACATTTCATTGTTGCAATGGGTCCACCTGTATCCCTAAAATTATGCAGCAAAGTATCTCTAATAAATATATTTTTCAATAAAATGTTTCAACCCTTAATAAAGTGCACTATACTTTAATATAAATTCTATCTCAAAATAGAAATTCTGCAACTAATCTAATGTATGTTTTCGTGCACAAAATGCTGTTACTTCTAGTCTTGTTATGTGATTTTATTTATATTTTGTAGTTGTGACATGATCCCTAATTTCATTTATTACAAACTTCTGTAATTATACAAATCATGCCTGTACACATTAATTTACGTAATTTAATACACAAAGAAAATTAACTTTTTTCCTGTCTCCCACAGGTAAGGATGAGGTGCCTACGTATATTAAATGAAAGCATTCCAAAAGAGAGTCACTGTGGAATGTAAATTTGCAACATAAGGATGGGATCATGAGCACTTTCTACTTGGCTGAACAGGAATTCTTGTTTCTACAGTACTTTCTTACCATTTAATCATACAGGGAAAGCCACAAAATTTGAAGTTCATATGAAGGAATTACATTCCTAAAAGATGGGGGCAACTCTGCTCAATAGTTCTATCTTATCACTAGCCCTTTGTGCTTGCTGGCTGATCTATTTCTCTATCATATGTTTCATGTTATTAAGTATATTAGCAAGTCAGCTGTCAGTACATTGCAGGAGACTATTGAAATCAGAGCTATTGCTGTGTAATATTCAGAAGAGAGGAAAAAAGATATATTGATCTCCAATTCCTCCCTTTGGGCTTCAATATACTAATTAATTGTCAAAACAATCGCCTTAGATGTTAGTTTATTTTCCCTATTTAATTAGAGATTAAGCAAGTGTTTTTCACAGTAAAAAGTGATGACAGTGGTATCAGAGCTCTGATATGAGTATGTCCTCCCTAACGTAATCCTCTATGGACTGTAAATATGGAAGCCACACTAAAATTCTCTCCCTCTCTCTCTCTCTCTCTCTCTCTCTCTCTCTCTCTCTCTCTCTCTCTCTCTCTCTCTCTCTCTCTCACACACACACACACACACACACACACACACACACACACACAGCTGCCACCCAGACACATCAGAGATCAGTTCCATTCCGTTGTAATTATAGTTGATTGATATTTGCTCCATTGGTTTTTCTTTGCTTCAGGATATTGCCTGGACCTGTATGGTTCCCTCAGATCAAGTCCCTTGTTCTTAGTGTACTGTGTTTTTGGATGCTTCAGGCCAATTAACAGTACACTGAATACAGTATCTTCAAACTTGACATTAAGGCAAACACCATGAATTCATACTACTATTCCAAAATACTAAAATGTATTGGATATAGAGACCAGAAAAACACCCACCTTGTTATTTTAGTAAGAATTGACATCATGAAATGGAAGAATATTGATGAAGAACTGAGGTAAGAGAACGGGAGTTTGTGGGAAAATGTAGAACACTATGTGTGTTAGAGATACAGAATCATTTTCTACAGGCTCATTTATTGAAAGCTTGTAATCTTATATTGGAAGCTCAATTCACATATACAGTTTTCCAGCTACTTTGCTTACCTATCACTTCTGATCACAAATCCTCTTATGAATTTGTGTAGTTTCTTTGAATAAATCACACGATTTGCAGGTACTTCCCACTTTAAGGAAAGACTGTCTGCTTCTACAACTTTCATTCTATGTGACAAAGCCTTATTTTTTGTTTCCCTGTTTGCTGAATAAATGTATTCATGGAAACAGGATATTGACAGCAAATCTGGGTGTAATTTTCATTTTTTAACTTTCAAATATAATATAGATTTTGTATTGACTAGTCATTTTCTAAAAATGAGTGATATTCATGAACAAAATATATTGTTGCCTTTAAGTCAATTGAGAATGGCTGTGGTGTGGTGTCAAATTGACTTAAATAATATATTATTCATGTATAAACATGTGCATTGCACTTTTTTATTTTTATTTATATAAAATAGTTCCCAAGGGTTTACTTTAAAGTGATAATGGGGGTAATTGCCTTCCTGTTCCAAACATTATATTAACTTCAATTAAAATACTAGAAACACATGGTGTTTACAGTAGCAATATAAAATATGGGAAAATATTTCTAAAGAGAATGATTTATTGATTAAAACATAGAATAGAGTAAAATAGTCAGGTCTCATGCTAGAGAATGCATAAATTTCATAGGAATGTAGCTTAAAAGTTGACTCAGAAATAAATTCGTATTAATATTACTGAGATTTACATCACAATACAAGCAATATAGGTATTTTAAGGAAGTGGTCATTCAAGGCCCTAAATAGCTAATGGATGAAGAATGGAATTGAAAATAGCAGAGGAAAACAATTAAACATGCAGATATTGTGATTTTATAATACTAATATGAAAGAAATGGAACTTTTTTCTTTCTCAAAAAGACGTTTTGCCAGTAATTTCAATATAAGGCCTCAGTTGTAATGAGTTTAAAATCTTTTCCTCCAAGATATCCAAGAGTACTATACTCATCCTCTAAAGAGTAAATAATTATTTTAATTAGCTTTGCTTAATATTAATTTACATGTAGCAAATAGGTTAAAATATCTTCTCTATTTCTCTCAATATAATAACATACATTTCTGTCCCTATGTGTTTCTTCATGCAATCCTGAAATCACTACTTAAAGTAACACAAGCAGAAAAACAAAAATAACTTCCACAACCATCACAAATCCTAAATTATGTGAATAAATCCACAATATAAAAAATAAATTTGAGAAAGAGGAAAAACAGTGGCAGAATAACAACAGAAAATTATCCTAGCAATCTCTAATGAAACAGAGATTTAGAGTCCTAGAAGGTACTCCACATCTAGAGGGTCACACCAAGTCAGCTATAATTATAGATATACAGCTATAAATATAGATATAATTATAGACATACAATTCATAAGACTATTATACTGTCTTCACATGAAAACAGAAATTTATGAGAAAGTTTCCCATCCAGGCAGGTGACTGCTGTGACTGTGTTGGCCAACATATTCAAAAGCACATCTGCAGTGTGGAAATAAAAGGGCCACATGGAAAAAAGCAGGAACAGAATTGTACATCAGAGAAAGTTACACATCAATACACAGAGAGTTCACCATACCACTGGACAGTCCAAACTGTCACTGGAACCACAAGTATTAACATCACAACATCTCACCACAACTGATTTCTACTCCCACATTTAATTGTCTGGACAAAAACCTAATTCCAGAAAAACAAATCAAAACAAAAGACCAAACAAACACCTGGCAAATCAACCAAGAATATAGAGAGTCACCTATTAAAATCATAGATTCCTCAAAAGAAAACCTCCAAATGGACAGAACAAATTAGAAAAGTACAAAAGAAGTTATGTCAAGGTAGTATAATTCACACAGTAAATAACCAGGCATTAGAACAGACAATCAAGGAACTAGAAGATAGTTATCAAAATACATTAAAAATACTGCTGAAAATGTGACTAATGGAAAGATAGAAACCTTTATAAGGAAATTTGTGAATAAGATGAGACCAACCAAAGATTAGCAATTTAATTAATGGAAACTACAAACAGAAAGATAAATAAATTCTGAGAAGGCAAACAGTCCAAGGAAAAAATGGATGCCTAGTTAAAAGATATGAGAGAAGACACAACTAAGAAAACCCTTGCAACCTCCCCCCCATCCAAAGAAAAAATGTAAAGAAAGTACATACAAGACCTAAAATAAAGCTTTAATAAAGAGATAGAAGCCCTAAAAAAATGAACAATTAGAAGACAGGGAAATCAAAAACAAAATAGAAAGTCTCCCCAGCAAATAGATGACATAGAAGATAATCTCAGGGTCAAAGACAGAATAGGTCTAATATGAAAGAGGAAATAATCATTTAGGACAAATCGAAGAAATAAGAAATGATCTTGCCAGAACTTCAAGACTCACTTAGAAGATCAAATTTCGGGGAGATAGTTATAAAGAATGAGAAGAGCAGGAAACTACATGGAAGGGAAACATATTAGAGAATTCTAGCAGAGAACATGCCAAACATCCAAAAAGATAGCCTCATTCAGAAAAGAGAAGCCTTTAGAACACTGAATAGATAATTCTAGAACTGAAAATCCACTACCACATCATAATCCATTAGAAGATCATTAAATACCAATAATGGATTCTTAAAGCTTCCATAGAGAAAAGATTATTTATAAAGGATATACATTCAGAATAAATACAGATTTCTTAGCTGATATGGTAAAAAGGAGAGCCTGGAATGATATATGACAACTAGCATATTATATGACTATATGATATATGATATATGACTACTACATCATATATGACAACTATGAACAACTACCAACCGTGAATATGGTCCCAAGCCAAACACTCCTTTACATTTAAATGATGTATAAAAATATTTAATGACAAAGTTCCAGAGCCTGCCAGCAACGAAAGGAAATCCTGAATTAGGGGGTGAGGATGGGGAAAAATAAAGACATAAGACAAAGGATGAGGTGGGGAGGTCGGCAGCTCAAGACTGCAGCACAGTTTATTTTTAACATTTTTTAATATATACTATTAAAAGTCAAGAGGTAACATAAGATTACAATAGTCCCAACAAACAAGGAAAATTTAATGAAACCAGAGTGTAGTAAAAACAAGACAAGTTCAACTGGTAGAAAGTAAAACAAATTCTACAGACATAGCAAAGCAATCCCTGCCACCTGGTGTTTTTAAGTAAGCCAGTTCCTTGTACATGTCTTCAAGTGAGCACCAGGGTCAAGATGAGCTTTAAACTTTATTGTCGGCTCCCAACATCTCCCCCATTTTGTTTAAAGAAGCGAACCCGCCTTTCTTAGTTTGGGTGGATTGCCTTGTCTGTCTTACCCCTCATAGGGAACTTCTTTAGAGTGAAGATGAAGGCCCTGTCTTAGGTTGGTTAGACTGGCACCCCTTCTTACCTGTCTCTGGCTATAACACCTCTCGGGGGGAATTTTTTTATATGGAGCTTGATCTTATGTAGCTAGCTGGCTAAAATCATAAAAGAATTTTGCAGTGTATGTATAAGGAAGGCATAGACAAACCATTAGCAAAAGCATTCCCAGGCCAAGCAATGATATTAGCAATCCTTTAACATAAGTCAGGGAAGGGATATAGTGTTGAACTTATTTAAACAATTTTTAACAGTTTTTGTCACTTTAGAGTCCAGAGGTAGGGCTTATGTAGTATTATGAGCAAGCTAATTAAGATAATGGGCAGTTTGTACATTATGTGTTAGTGCCACAGCAGCTGCTGCTGTGGAGGCAGCTAACGAAATAAAGGCCAAAACATCAGCTACAAGTTGCCCAACAAATCGATGAGGGCGCATTAGTTCTTTTAATTGTCTTAACACCTGAATGCCAGAATCTTTATACCAAGTTTTAGAAATAATTACAGGAAGCATGATAAAAGATGGTTGTCTAACAATAAGTATGGATTTAGTTATGCGGCTATATGAGCAATTAGTAAAAGAACAATTAATAGCAGGAAACATTAAAGTAATTAGCTCCAACAGAAATATTAAACAGTCCATACATAATGACATAGGGTGCTGATATACAACTCATAATTTTTTTAAATTTTATTTTATTTTATTTGAGAGCATACTGTACAGAGGGGTTACAATTACATGGGCAGGATAATGCATACATTTCTTACCAAGCATTGCAGACTCCTCCTTTGTTTACCCTTCACCTCCCTTCCCAAAAAGATGAATTGGGTCAGGTTATGTTGTTGAGTGTAGCCACCAGCATCCAAACATGATGTTGAGGATGCCCATTCATCCACCACAGTCCAAGATTGTACTTATTAGTAAGAATAGCTCCAGACCAGTTCATTAATTGACAGTTAGTTCCAGAAATATTGGTAACAAATGGCTGTATATGTCTACACTTTATTGGATGAGGCTCTCCTGTAGATACTACTATTTGTGAAGAATTAATGCAACGCGGTATCATATAGGATGGAGTAGAATTTGCATGAACTGGGTGCCCAGTTTGTAAAGATGTCATCTGTATATTGTATATTTGATTTTTGTCTTGGATCCAAATTTTTTGAGTCCTGGCTAGCATTATAATACAGCCTGGAATGGAGCCTTTAGAGCTGGTGGTAAAGCATAAAGGAGTTCCAATGCCTGAAGCTGAGATACTTCTGGTCTTGGTGTGCTGGATGAAGGGATCGGGGCTGTACTGTATGCTGATCTATTGACGTGAATGTGTACTTCAACTCCCTCCCACAATCGGGGGATAAGTCATGTAAGCCCAATGTGTCAACGTTTTTGTCATCTGAATGAGACTCCACAATCCTAAATGAATGCTCAGGCAACCAGCGGGATTTATTTTCATCCTGCAAAAAAACACAAACATGTCCTCCACCCCATGTTAAAACCGCATAGGGCCCCATGCCAATCACCTCTTAAAGGATGCTTCCACTTAACTTGCAAAATCTCTTTGCTCTCTTTTTCCCCCCAAAACTGCTATGCTGTGGAAAGGCCATTATAATCCAAACTTTAAAAATGTAGTACAAATAAAGCATTAGAAGAATATTAACAGGAAAGAAGTGGTATAATTTCCCCCTTTTGATTTAAAAATTTGGTGTTTTAACAGCCCATTGTCTTGTTTAACTATTTCTTGTCCTTGAGGAATATAGAGAATACCTGTAGAGTGAAAAATCTGGTAAGATTTATGAAAAGCTTGTCCAACATATCTCGGACCATTATCAGTTTTAATATATTTAGGAAGTCCCATAGTGGCAAAGCAGTGTAGGGAATGAGAAACACAATTTTTGCTAGTCTCCCCGGCAAGAGGAGTAGCCATAATAAAATTAGAGTAGGTTTCTTTGAGCCTGGTCTAATTTTATTATGGCTACTCCTCTTGCCGGGGAGACTAGCAAAAATTGTGTTTCTCATTCCCTACACTGCTTTGCCACTATGGGACTTCCTAAACATATTAAAACTGATAATGGTTTCCCTTATTTGTAATATCTAGTATATGTATGAGTCAAGCGGAAAAGGTCAGATAATGTGATGTCAGGAAAATGAACCCTTAGATGTGTATTTTAATGTTTTTTTCTTTCATGCATGTGTTTCTAACACATTTATAAGATTATCTCTTTGTTGCTTTGTATGTCCCTCCCCTACAGTATAACCCCTGCTTTCACTATATTTGATGTCAGTATAACTTGTGGAGGAGATGGGGAAAAACCAGTTGTTTAAGGATACAGGTGGACCTGTTGCAACAATGAGAAGTACAAGTTGTCATGTCCAAAACGAGCTTTACAACGTTGGTGCGGGGGGGGGGGGGGTAGGAGAAGGATTGGGATTAGGGGGGGAGGGGTGGAGGCAGGGAAGGGATGTGAAGGGTAAACAAAGGAGGAGGCTGCAATGCTTGGTAAGAAATGTACGCATTATCCTGCTCATGTAACTGTAACTCCTCTGTACAGTATGTTCACAAATAAATTTAAATTAAATTAAAAAAATAAAATAAAATAAAATTAGAGTAGGTATATGGTAACATGGACAAAGCGAAGCCATCCAAAAGAAGGAATCAGGCAGGTTAGTCTACTTTCTTCATGGTGGAGGTGGTCAGGGTAACGATGTAGATTTTTTTATGTGATTGTCAGGCTGTAGCAGCAGCAGCAACAGGGTCTTTCAGTGGCTCCAAGGGACTGTCACAACACTTGCCGAGCTGTAAATTTCTACACAGACTGTTAAGGATACAAGTGATACATAGACTTGGCAGGCTGTGGCCCCACTAGATTTTAAAACTATTTAGAAAATAGCCCAGGACAATTTACCAAGATGACAATCTTTTTAACTAGATAGATTTTTTTTTAATAAGGCTGATTTTTAGGCAGATATAGAGGGCTCAGGCCTGTACTACTATTTTCCATGCCTTTTTCTTCTGTCGATTTTGCCACATTTTTTTAATAACTCTGGTCCCTTGGTTTAAAAAGGGATGATGGGCGAAGATTTATCTTTTGCAACTTTTTAAAGCTGACTTAGGGGTGTTGATCCTACCTAACCAGGAAGCTATAACCTTAGTCTATTTTACAAAGAGGTTACCAGGGTTAGATGTCATGAAGAACAATATTTTAACTTTTGACAAATGCACAGACATTTTTTTTCTTGCTACAACAGTGCAGCTTGTTTAGCACTCTGATTTGTAAAAGCATCTTTAGGAAGGTGACCTCTAGTGACCCTAAAAATGTCTCAGTCACCTGTGCAAGCCTTTAGACATATGTTAATAGAAACACACTTTCAGGCTTACAAACTTTTTTTTGAACAGATAAATTTTATGTAGCTGGTGTTAGCTCAAATGTTATTGCCAATTAGGGTTTTTGGCACATACAGGGGTTGGGTTTGAACCCATCCTCCACATTTTATAATTTTAGCTTTTTAGTACTATCACAGATTACTGACAAGTTCCTGTCCCTACAAGGTAGATAGTCATGGACATTAGGCATGCTTACAAACTATCTTCCCATGACCTCCTGGCTCTGACCAACTTTTGAAGGGCCATGCACAAATGACTCTAGGATCTGACATTTTTGCCATCCAAGCAGTGGCTTACTGCCTCTGGATGCTCTTCCATTGTTTTGGTCCAAGGAATGTCTTCTCTACACTGGGATAAATGTCTTATTTGCATTTCCAGCTGGTCGCCGGACTCAAACGTGGGGCCTGAGTGCTGACCCTCAGCTCTACAGCTCACGGCTAGCACTCTGTCACTTTGAGTCCCAAAGCAATTCTGCTTGCACTTTTAGTACTCTGCTGGCTGAGTAGAGGTGACAGTCCACAGGGACCTTTTTCTGCCCGGGCTTGCTTTGAACAAGTTTGTAGATCAATGAGTCTTATAAAAGGCCATTAAAAGCAATAAGGTGGTCAACATAGAAGTAGCTTATAAGCATGCTCTTACCTGAAACATAGTAAGAGCCAAAGTTACATCAGACAAACTAGTAAGAATTTTTTGTGTTTTGTTTTGGGCTTGCTGGAAACTTAATAAACCTATATGAGTAAAGTGGAATAGGAATTAAGCAATTATTTTGATAATCATTATTTTTCCACTTTGAGGAAGAACAATTTTACTTTTAAACTTTATATCCTCCAGAAATCCATTTCTAATTTTTAAGCCTCATATTAATCTCTAATTATATTATATTTTATGTTTTAGTTACATTTAAAAAATCCTTTAAAATCTTGAGGCCAAGGGTCACTTATTGTTTTTTGGCTGTTTGTTTTAAAACAGATACACATTAAAACTTTTAAACTTAAATGACAAATTTTTAATGTAAGAATTACAATCACCATTCCTGTACCAAGAAGTTAGACTTAACACCTTTATGACTTTTAAAAACATATCCTAATTATAGAACATTATTGAAAGTAAGTCACATTATACAAATATGTTTTTAACCCTCTTTTTAAGTCCAAAGGGCAATTTTAGCAATAGTAATCAGATCATCACATCATTAATTTTTATTAGCATGTTTTTAGTATTTATCTGTACTGAAAAAGGACAGAACAAACCTGGGCAACTTGGCCCCTAAAGATAGGTTTTTGTTGTTGGCTTTTAAGTTTTTTTTTTATCTCTTGGATTTTTGAATGAAAATACACAGTTTTAGACAGACAGAACAGGTAATGTTTTTGACAGTGGTAAACAAACTTTTATATTTAAAGGTTTAATATTTATTTTCAATGTTTAGCAAACAGAACTAAATTTTAAACAGCTAATGTATTTTTAAGCCAGATGACTTGATTACAGTGTAAACAGCCTTATGTATTTTAAAATACCAGATTTTTTATTTTTAAATTAAAGTATCCTTAAAAAGTCATTTAAAACAATGTGAAATTTTTTTTAAATTTTTGGTAATGTCCAAACCTCATAATCTTTTGCATGTTAAATTTAAACTCACACAATTGTTATAGCATGTGGACAATTTTTATCTTGAACTCTTTTACAAACACTTACAAAACACACACAGGTCTTAAAGCACATAAAAATTAAAATCATTTGTATGTATATTTAAAACTGCTACCAATTTTAAAACAGAACTAGACAAGACAATAACCAAAGGCTGAGTTGGGGGCTAATGGGCCCCCAGTTTATCCCTACCTCAGAAAACATAACGAAAACACACCGAAGTAAACAAGACAAAGAAGTGGCCACAAAGACAAAATTAGGGCTCAGTGAATGGGGCAACATCTCACCACCATACACAAGTGGGACTGAAATCCACTTACCAGGGGACTCGAACCCCCTTTACTCACCTCCAGAGGATTTTTTTTTTTGATTTCTGTAAACGTTGACCCAGGGGCCTTTCAAGGCAGAGGAGAATTTTTAGTCATCCTGGGACAAGGGAAAGAAGTCCCTAGCGGCCATCCCCTCAGACTGACAGGCTTTCCCCCATACTCAGACCCCCTGGGCCAAGACCCAAGGCTAAGATCTTGTTGGTGTCACTTGCAGGTGGTCAGTGGCAGTTTTTCGGCTGCGAGTTTTTTCTGCCAGCCCTTTTAAGTTATTGTTAGATCCTCCAGGTTGTTTACCCCCCACTTCTGGATCCAGAGAGGGTGTAGGAGGTGGCAATAGAGTAGAAAGGGGAGGTCAGTTTAAAGTGTAAGTAACAAAGAAGGAACTAGAGAGAAACTTATTAAAAGAGGGTGTTAGCCAGTGTCCTCTGGACTCTCCTAACAGCAGGTGTATAACATAGCAAGACATATCACATATTTCTGAGTCTTAACTCTCATTATCAATAGACTTAAATTTCCAAATAGAAGACATAGATTTGATAGGAGTATCAAAAGAAAAGAAAAGACATATCCATGTAGTATCTACAAAAGACACATTTTATTGACAAAAACAAACACATACTCAAACTGAAAGGCTGGTTGGAAAATTTTCAAGCAAAGGGACACCATAAACAGGCCACAGTTGAATTACTAACATAAGATGAAATAGAATTCAAATTAAAATTTGTAGGAAGAGACATTACATATTGATAAAGGCAACTCTCTATTAGGAGGATATAACAAGTCTAAATATCAATGCCCTGAATCCTGGAGCATTCCACTTCATCAACCAAATACTACTTAACCAAAAAATCACATCTCAATACATCATTGTCATCCATGGATGATCTATCCAGGAAAAACTCAATGGAGAAACTGCAAGCTTAATAACTGCATTGACCACCTAGTCCTAATAGACATCTACAGAATATACGTTCAGCGTCAGAATATACATTCTTCAAAGCAGCTCATGGAAGATTCTCCAAAATAGAACACATATTATGTCACACAGAAATTCTGTACAAATTGAAAGAAAAATTATTTGAATTCCCACATCTTGTTAGGCTATAAGAGAATAAACTTACAACTAAAAAGATAAATTAAAAAAAAAAAAAGGTCAAACCAATGAAGACTGAATAACACGTTGCTGAATGACCAATGGGACACTGAAGGGATTAGAATGGAAATCTGAAAGTTTCTGGAATTTAACAAAAGTAAACAGACAAATTACTGGGACACAGTTAATGCAGTACTTAGTGGAAAATGTATAGCTCTGAGTCCCAACATCAAGCAATTGGGAAAATCTCAAATGAATATTTTAATTATGTACCTCAAGCTCCTTGAAAACAGGAACAAGCCCAAACCCAAAGCAGTAGACAGAAACAAATAAAAAATTAAATCAGAAATAACTAAATAAAGACAAAATAATACACAGAAAGAATCAACAAATCAGAGTTGGTTTTTTAAATAAATTAACAGACTTGACAGAACCATACCAAATTTGACTAAGAAGAGAACTTATATAGATAGATAAATAAAAACCCAGCAGATTGGGAGAAGATCTTTACTTGTTCTGCAATACACAATGGCCTCATATCTCAAATATATTTGGAGTTCCAAAAGTTAAATCCCCCCAAAAAATCCTCAAAGAAACAACAACCCTCTTAATAAGTGGCCTAAAGATTTAAAGAGAGACCTCTCTGAAAAACAAATATGCATGGCCAATAGACACATGAAGAAACATGCAACATTTATGGCCATAAAAGAAGTTCAAATCAAAGCAACATTGAGATTCCACCTCACCCCAGGTAGAATGACCATTATGAAGAAACCTAATAATAACAGATGCTGGGCTGGTTGGGATGTGGCCCTAAAGGAACATTACTACACTATTGGTGGAAATTTAAACTTCTTCAAACACTCTGTAAAGAAGTATAGAGGTTTATCAATAGAGCTCCCCTATGACCCAGCAATGATGGATCAAGAAATTGTCATATATATTCACAACAAAACTCTATGCTTCCGTCAGAATGAATGACATTGCCCCATTTGTAAGGAAATTGAATCATTTGGGAAACATAATAAGTCAAACAACCCAGACCCAAAGTATCATATGCTACATTTTTCCACTCATTTGGAAAAACTAGAATATGTCTAGGATATTCACAATAGCTCAATAGCAATATGCATATCACCATATAAAATGATGCTTATCGAAATGAGGTCCAAGAAATGGATACAAGATGATTGTATAGTGAACGGTTTTGAGTTATTTCTATTTAGTTTTTACCCTTTGGTTTATTCCCTGTAGTCACTGTTTTTTATTTATGTACCCTTTGTCTTATACATGTTAACCTGATTTGGGGAAGGGAAGGGAAATCACAGAAATGGTGGGACAAAGATTAACCAAAGCACCAGTGATATACAGTAGAAACTATGTTAGAAATGAACTTAACAACTTCGTAGGAATTGGATGTCAGGGTTGGGGGAAGCAGGAAAAAATGAGGAAGGGGTAACGTAACACTGTTAAAAATGTACTCATTATTTATATAACTGTAACCCACCCATCTGTATATCACCTTCATAATAAATAAACCCAAAAAACAATTTGAGAACTCACCCAAATAGAGAAAATTACAGACAAAAATGAGACAACACAACAGATATAATCAAAATTGTGAATGCTATAAGAGAGTACTTTGAAAACCTTATATCAATCACCTGGAGAATCCTGGAGAATTTGATGCTTTCCTATACTCCATCTGAACCAAGAAGTAACACATAAGAAGTAATGAAAATGAAATGTCAATAAACCACTTCCCATTCCAGAAAAAGCTAGGACCCAATGAATGTACCATGAAATTAAGGCCTGAAAAGAACTTACAATACACAGATCTAACTCTTCAATGGAATATAAAGGGAAATGGAATTATCAAACATATTCTATGAAGCTAGATTTAGACCCTTCCCCAAATTACATAGGGACTCACCAAAGAAAGAGAACTATGAAACCAACTCTTTGATAAGCATTAATACAAAACTTCTTAATAAAATTCTCACCAACCAATTTCAGCAACTAACAAAAAATCATATGGTATGACCAAATAGGTTTCATCCTAGGATTCAATTGTATTCAATACTCTTGTCAATAAACATAATACAAACCATCAGCAGAAGCAGGGACAAGAAACACATGATCGTCTATAGGGATGTAGAAATAGCTTTTAACAAGCTCTAATACCCCTTGATGATTAAAAAAGTCTGAGAAGCTAGGAATGCATGGAACATTCCTCAATTTAATACAGAGCATATATATGATAGAGATAATTAGCATTTTCCTAACGGTGGAAGCATGAAGACATTAAAATCAGGAATGAGACAAGGATGTCCACTCTCTCTACTACTCTTCAATATGGTAATGGACTTTCTAGCAAGAGCAATAGGCAAGAGAAAAACATAAAGGGCATCCAAATAGGGAAGAAGTAAAATTATCCCTTTTTACAGATGAAATCATCCTGTATTTAAAGGACCCTATATTTTCATCCCTCAAGTTAAGTAAAGGTGATGCTAACCTTCAACAATGTAGCAGGGTATAAAACCCACAAGAATCAGTAGTTTTTCTGTGTTACCAACTATGGGAAAATCCAGGCTGAAATCCAGAAAACAATCTCATATATATTAGCCTCAAAATCAAATCTAATCTAATCTAAACAAAACAAAACAAAACAACAAAACTAGAAATTAATTAATTTAAATAAAAATGTGAAGGACCTCTACTGTGAAAACTTTAAATATTTAAATCACAGTCTGATAATGACCCAAGGGAAATAATACAATAAGAGCTGATCTCAAGTAAAAAGAAGAGCAAGGACTGTGGGCAGGGGTCAAGGGATAGAGCACTTGCTTGTCAAGCACCAGCTTCTGAATCAAAACCCCAGTACTGCCAAGGGATAAAATAAAGTATTAAAACATAAGGAAAGTTTCAGATAATAGTATGATGGATGACATGGAGGTACACACCTGTAATCCAAACACTTGGGAGACTAGGCAATAGAATTGTGCTATATAATGACACTGTATCTTAAAGAATAACACAGAATAAAATAAATCAATCTACATTTTTAAAGATTAGGGTGTAGTTCAAGTGTAATTCAAGTAGTTTTGCATGTGCAAGGAATTGATACAATGCACAAAAATTACATGTTTTAATAACTACAATGTCAGTTTATCAGTGCAGTACTCGATGCCCCTTGGCTGGAATCCCTCTTCAGGTAATGTAAGACAGTTGGTGCACCTGTCTTCTGGGCTGGACTGAGGGCGTTGCTTGGCAAACAGTGTTTTGATCTCCATTCATGGATCCCACTTACAACTCTTTCTTTAGTAGACCCCCTACAAATCTCTCCCATCCCAATAACAACCTTCTGGTTTTCAAGTGAGGTTATCTTTGATATCTCTTAGGGCTCTCCTCCCCTTTGTCTGGAACTGCTCTGCTCCTGGACCCACATTCAGCGGCTTGTTCTGAGAAGAGTGGTAGCTATTTTGCTAGCCACCTCTATCCTCTGTCATCTTCTCCTCAAATTAGTCTTTGGAATCAGTATGAGTCTGCTCAGAGGGGACAGCCAGCCAGGGCTGGCTTTGTACCATGATCCTCAGATCTCAGTCTCCTGAATAGCTAGGATTACAGGCATGAGCCACCTGCAACTGCAGGTTGCAGGAACATTTCAGAGTAATGGAATAGCACAACTGCACATACATTCATTAGCGACTGCCCAGGGGTGAGCCAGATGCTTACACCAAATCAATGACCTTGATATTGCCTTTGGTGTCCAAAAGGATGTTTTTAGACTTAAGGTCTCAGTGTGTGATTCTATTTTGGTGCAAACAGCACTTAAAATTTGTGTGGCGAGCCTCCTGGCTTCATCCTCATATAGGTGGCAGGATTTTAAGATCTACCCCAGGAGGTATCCCCTAGTGGCCATTTCCATGATGAGATACTCATACTCTTCCTTCTCCATAACCTGGTACAACCTGATATTGTGTTTCTGCCATAACTTCTTAAAAATGTCACCTTATTCTTTATCCCATGATGAGGACTCTCACTTCCAGAGTATTTTAAATGCCACGTCCTTGTCTGTGACGTGGGGATGGGCCAGCTTCACTTGTACATAGGTACTTTTGTCGATGAGCTCTTTCATGAGGTATTGTTTGATGGTCTCCTCCTTCAAGGAGAAAGTAGGATGATACTTTGTGTTCTTCCATCCTTCTGCTATGATGGCAGGTAGCAAATCTACCTAAAATAAACTAAATAAATTAATGAAAAACCCATAAAATTTTAAAAGAAATACCAAAATGTAAATGACAACCAGTCCCCACAAACAACAAATCATTTAGTTTTGAGTCAGTCCAGCGGATCACCATCAAGAGCTCCCAGCTCTGTTAACGGAGCACAATGTCTTCCTATATATCCTGCATGGCCTCACACAATGGAGCAATCGCAACCAGGCATTGTGATATCATGGAGGAAATGGATCAATCAGAGTCTGAGGTCAGATTAAAAGTGGACCAGTCATAGCCTGCCAGCCTTGACAGCTGTTGCTAAGGAATCCAGCTGGGCTTGAGGTTACTCTGGTCATTATCATGGCATTTCTGAAATCACTAGGACAGTGGTCAAAATCCTCTGATTTTCTAGAGGACTACTGCATCTTATAAATTGCTTCTCTCGAGACACTAGCTAACAGTCTCCATTCTTGATGGCCACCTTATCCTATGTCTTGTTCCAGCAAGGGCACTGCACACTCCCTCCTTCTCATGGACAGCTGTGTCTTATAACTTCCTCCTGAGAGGACAAGTTCCTGGCTAGCTTCGAGCCACCATCCTCACAATTCACCTTGCTGAGTAGTTAGGCTTATAAGACTGGGCCATCAGTAAGTACTTAGCTCATCTCTTACATTTGGAGGAAGTATATTTGTTATAAAAGTGAATTTTAGATATTTCCTTTTAGCACTTTAAATTTGTTGCCCTTGCTGTCTAATAGTTAATCTAGTTTCTGATGAGAAATTTGTCATAATATCATTGAAGATCACTTTGGTGTGATGAGTTGTGTCTCTGTGCCTTGGGAGGTTTTCGGTCTTTGTTCAATTAGAATGTGTCTTAGTGTGGACCTGTATAATTATGTTAAATGACTTTTTTGGGCTGGTAGATTCCTGCATAGAAGGGTTCGTGCTTTCAATCAAAATTGGGAAGGTACTGGTTATTATTCCTTCAAATACTCGATATTTCATTTTTTCCCTCTGTACATTATACATATATACATTATACATACATTACATATTCACATTATATATAGAATATACATATTTATGCCTACATATTTATATCATACATACATTTATATACATATATTTATTTTTACATGGCTTCCACTTTTGTTATTGTTTATGGTAGGATGTTTAGATTATTCCTAGCTGCTTCATCAGAGTTAGAGTAAGCAAAGCTAGCCACACACTCTACTCTCTCTCTCTCTGATTTCCTGCCTCTGTCAGTTCTCTGAGCACAGAGTCATTGTTTATCTTCTAGTGTGTGATGTAATCTTTTGCAATGTCACGCCTGCACCTGGAAGACCAGCTGCTCCAAAGTCAGCCTGCATGGGTGCACCTGCCTGCCTCTGTCTTTATGTCAGAGCCCTTGAACCTACTGGGGTGGCCTTAGCAGATGCTCCCGTGCCAGGACTGATGACTGGTGACTGTGGGTGCCACAAGCACAGGCTCTTTTTTTTAACGCATTGGTGGTGCTTGGGGGTGTTTCCCTGTTGGTGGCTATGCTTAGAGCAAGGCTGGGGGCTGCAGAAGCCTCACTGTGGACTGACTTCTGGGTACAACAGATGCCACGGTTTTCTCTGGGCTCTTTTCAAAATACATGGGCAGGTTCAGGAGAAGAACCTGGGCTCAGGAGGCCCCTAAGCACAGGGTGGGCAATGGAGCTGGGAGGGGTAGGGTTGTCCAGGTTGGCAGGGGCAGAAGATGAGCTTATATTAGTAGGCTGCTGGCTTATAAAAGAAAAGCTAGACTTGCTTGCTACCCAGAAATATCCCTCTAAAAGTGGTTGCACCAGAGAGTCCCATGCTGGTGGGGGAAAACTGCTAAAGACTGCAGTAGATTGACCAGGATCATTTGGTCCTGTTTTTGAGCAACTATATGGTGTCTCTGGCAGGGGGAATCTGAAGGTTCCCTAACACTGCAGATCCAAGGAAGCCAGAGCCCAAGCAGTCTCACCAGGGTTGCCCAGCTGTGCAGTGGACAAGCTGGTACATGAAACCTTGCCTGAAGGCTTTGCAGAGTCCTCAACCTGGCCCACCTACTGGCAGAGGAACCTGCCTAGCATCTCCTCAACCATAGAACTTGGAGACAGCAGATCTCCCAACTTGGACATGCAATGTCCAGCTGTCCAGAGGCTGCTGTGGTCAGTGTGGGTCTGGGAAGAGTGCCACGCCTGCTGCTAGAAGGAGCAGATGCCCCTTCCAAGGCATCTGGGGGAAGGGGAGCCCCTGGAAATGGGGTTATGGAAAGGCTGATCTGTCCATCCCAAAGAGAGCACCTCCAGATTGTTTGACTGTTTGGTTGGGTGGGGGATTCGCCCCTTGGAGGCAGTGGTATTAGGAGACAGTGTTGGTGAGGTTATCCCAAAATTAAAGAAATTGCTAAGGGAACAAAAGGGTAAGGTTTGCTGAATATCCATGGCAGGTGGAGTTGAGGTCATGGCTGCTTCTGTCTTGAATGACCCACAGGCTTTGTCAGCAGAAGACAAGTGACTGGATGCTGGCATGGAGTGCAGTGGTTTTAGCAAATTTATCAGAGAGCCCTACTTGGCTTGTATGTAATTAAATAAGGCTAACACTGGGTGCAGAGTTATGGCTTTAGAACTTGATCATTTTAAAGTGCTGCAGACACCTTCTGGAAGCTGTTGGAACTTTAGGAGGTCTGAGTACATTATGAGATTAGATGTGGACCTCTGAGCTTCATCCTTGTTTTGTGACAGGGCTGAGCCCTCCCTCCCTGCTGTCCTGGTGACCTCAGGGTGTGGGCTGGTTTCTGGCAGGTAGGAAAGTTTAGTGTGTCTTTTATTCCCTCAGCCTCACTCTGAAGGGCTGTTGTTGGCAGGGAGGATTGTTTCATTGGGAGGTCTTTCTTTGAGTAAGGCAATCTACATAACTCAGAGCACATCTTGGCTTTCTCTCTGAATGTTTAATTTCTGTGGAAGACTGGTGCCTGAAAGGCCTAACAGTTCAAGGCTCCAGGGGCTTTCTAGGTTTCCAGATATATCCATGGCTTGTTCTTTTTCATCTTACAAAGACAGCTCCAACTTTCTCCTTTAGTCATGTTCTACTGATCCCTTTGGCTCTGGCATAAATGAGGAATAAAGGCAGGGCTGTCATGTTGCTAAGGAAAGCAGACAGGACTGCCTTGTTGCTGAGAAAAAGTAGGCAGGCCAATCTTGTTACATAGTTTCATTTTATTCCCCAATGTTGGTAAATAAAGTCTCCAGATTGGACTTCAGGAGATGCCCATTATCATTGCTCCCTTCCTTTTCCCTACCCTTAAAGTACTGCCTTTCCATTTAAATTCATTTTTACTTTTACTTTTTCTCAGAAGCAAAGAGGCAATTTAAAAATCTATATGTAATGTTAATTTTTTATTCTTGTTTTGCTAAAATACATGAAGAACATGTCAATTCAAGCAATATAAAATGGCGGCAGATGGCATGAGCTTGATTTCTGTCCCTCTACTGTTGGTCTCTTGCTCTACCCTGCGGTGACCACTGCTACTAGTTAGTTATGTATCCCTGTATCTAAACCAAATGTGCACAAAGGATAAGCTATTAAAAAGAGACTTGCCCACAGCTACCCATGGTCCCCCAAACTGCTATCTTAGTAGGAGACCAAATTGTCATTCACACTATGGAGATTTAAATTTCTACACTCAGGTTCACAGATCTGAGCCAATTCTGTGCTGGAACCACATGACTGAAGGTGGTAGCTCATTGTTCACTAAGGAAGAAGTCTGCAATAGCTGGAAATCTGCCCTCTGCCTTTCCCACTAAGTCATATATCAAGGATGAGGATTAAGGAGTTACACAGGCCTTTTAGAGTTTAATAGACTTTGGGTTTTAACTTTTGTAATTCCAAGTTTCGCTTCAGATCAAATTTTGGTCCTGCACAGCAGCAGCCCAAGAGGAAGTGATGTCCAGATCTTATGTAAATGTCACAGACTGTTTTTACTGAATTATCTTTTTTCCTACAATCCACACCTATGGCCAGATGGGGGCTTTCTTACAGCTAGCTGACTGACAGCACATCATTGGATTTAGTTTATACCTAGTTCTGAAGCCTTGTTCTGGAATATGGCTGTTTCAGTCTTAGATTTAGAACTCCCCTCTTTCTACCCCTCTCTTTCTCCTTCCTCTATGTCCTTCAATTCAAATAATCATTTGTTGAAAAAAACGATTGGAAAATTGTCATAACTTTAAATCGTAGTGTCTACTTTCCAAGCCTGACAATTATGTTAAAACAGGTGGAGAACAAGCATGATACAAAGTAAATGCACATACAGATGCGCACACCCAGATAGACACATACATACAAACAGAAACACACAAAAAAAATTACAGGACATTTGAACCTTGTTTCTTAATACTTTTTTTATTTTATTTATTTTATTTTATTTGTGAACATACTTTACAAAGGGGTTACAATTACATGGGCAGGATAATGCATACATTTCTTACCAAGCATTGCAGCCTCCTTTGTTTACCCTTCACCTCCCTTCCCAGCCTCCTCCCTTCCCCCCCACCCAACCTTTCCGCCCCTCCCCAACCACCGACATTGTAAAGCTCATTTTTGACATGACAATTTGTATTTCTCATTTTTGCAACAGGTCCACCTGAATCCTTAAACGACTTGTTTTTCCCCATCTCCTCCACAAGTTATACTGACTTCAAATATAGTGAAAGCAGGGGTTATACTGTGGGGGAGGGACATACAAAGCAACAAAGAAATAATCTTATAAATGCATTAGAAACACATGCCTGGAAGAAAAAAAAACATTAAAATACATATCTATGGGTTCATTTTCCTAACATCACATTATCTGACCTTTTCCGCTTGACTCATACATATACTAGATATTGCAAATATGGGAAACTATGGGACCTGTGTTTCTTTGGGCCTGGCTTACTTCACTTAATATATTTTTTCCAAGTTTTTCCATTTCCTAACAAATGGGGCAATGTCATTCTTTCTGATGGAGGCCTAGAATTCCATTGTGTACATATACCACATTTTCTTGATTCATTCATTTACTGAAGGGCATCTGGGTTGGTTCCATATCTTAACTATGGTAAATAATGCTGCAATAAACATAGTTGTACTGGTAGTTTTAGTGTGGTCTTGTTTGTAAACATTTGGGTAATGCCCAAAAGTGGTATTGCTGGGTCATAGGGGAGCGCTATGTGAAGTCTTTTGAGGAACGTCCATACTGCTTTCCAAAGTGGTTGAACAAGTTTACATTTCCATCAAAATGAAGTAAGGTTCCCTTCTGTCCACATCCCCTCCAGGGTCTGTTGTTGTTAGAGTTCTTGATTTTTGCCATTCTAACTGGAGTGAGGCGGTATCACAATGTTGTCTTTTATGGCTAGGGCTGTTGAGCATTTCTTCATGTGTCTATTGCCCATCCTTCTTTCTTCTTCAGAGAAGTTTCTTTTTAAGTCTTTCACCAACTTATTTACTGGGCAGTTGTTTCTTTGAGGATTTGTTGTTGGGGGATTTAATTTTTTGAGTTCCAAGTATATTTTAGATATGAGACCCTTGTCCATTGTATGGCTAGTGAAGATCTTCTCCCAATCCGTGGGCTTTCTATTGATCTGGCTAGCTATGTCCTTTGCCATGCAGAAGCTCTGCAACTTCATGCAATCCCATTTGTCCAACCTTTCTTAGATTTGTTGTGTTTCCGGGTGTCTATTCAGAAAATTTCGGCCTGAACCAAGGAGACCTAGAGTTTCTCCTATTCCATCCTGTAATGTTTTCAGAGTGTCTTCTTTGACTTCGAGTTCTTTGATCCATTTCGAGTTGATTTTGGTGCAGGGTGATATATAAGGATCTAGCTTTAGTTTTCTACAAGTAGTTAACCAATTTTGCCAGCACCATTTATTGAAGAGGCTGTCTTTCTTCCATTCTATTGTTTTAGCTCCCTTATCGAATATAAGATGGCTATAGATCTGTAGGTTCATTTCTGGGTTTTCAATTCTATTCCATTGGTCATGAGGTCTGTTCTTATGCCAATACCAAGCTGTTTTGATTACTATGGCTTTATAGTAGAGTTTGAAATTTGGTTTTGATATTCCTCCAGCAGTGTTCTTTCCGTTGAGGAGCGTTTTTGCTATTCTTTTATTGTTCCATATGAATTTTTGGATTGTCTCTTCTATTTCCTTGAAGAATGAGGTTGGAATTTTGATAGGCATCGCGTTGAATTTGTAGATAGCCTTGGGAAGTATTGCCATTTTCACTATGTTAATCTTTCCAATCCAGGAGCATGGGAGATTTTGCCATTTTTTAAGTTCTGTGTTGATTTCCTTTTTCAAGATTTTAAAGTTTTCATCATAGAGGTCCTTCACTTCTTTGGTTAAGTTAATTCCTAGGTATTTAATTTTTTGTGGGGCTATTACAAATGGAGTTGCTTTCCTAATTTCAGCCACACTTTTCTCATTGTTGGCATACAGAAAAGCCATTGATTTGGGGGAGTTAATTTTATAACCTGCTACTTTGCCAAAGTTTTGAATCAGCTTGAGTAATTTGGGAGTGGAGTCTATGGGATTCTTTACGTACAAGATCATGTTGTCTGCAAAGAGGGAGAGTTTTATTTCTTCTTTCCCTCTTTGGATCCCCTTTATGTCTGCATCTTGTCTTATTGCTGTAGCTAGGCATTCTAATACTAGATTGAAGAGAAGTAGAGAGAGTGGACATCCTTATCTTGTTCCTGAGTTAAGAGGAAATGGCTTTAGTTTTTCACCATTGAGTATAATGCTGGCTGTAGGTTTTTCATATACAGCCTTTACTGTATTGAGGAATGTTCCATGGATTCCTAATTTTTCCAAAACCTTCATCATAAAGGGGTGTTGGATCTTGTCAAATGTTTTTTTGCATCTATTGAGATAAACATGTGGTTCTTATCCTTGCTCCTGTTGATGTGATGAATAATATTAATTGATTTGTGTATATTGAATCAGCTTTGCATCCCTGAAATGAATCCTGTTTGATCGTGGTGTATGATTTTTTGGATGAATTGTTGAAGTCGATTGGCCAAAATTTTGTTGAGAAGTTTTGCATCAATGTTCATCAAAGAAATGGGTCCATAGTTCTCTTTCTTTGATGAGTCCCTGCCTGGTTTTGGGATAAGGGTTATGATGGCTTCATAGAATGTGTTCGGTAGTGAGCTTTCTCTTTCAATTTCATTGAAGAGTTGGAGGAGTATTGGTGTGAGCTCTGCTTTGAAGGCCTTGTAAAATTCCACTGTAAAACCATCTGGTCCTGGACTTTTCTTGGCTGGGAGTTCTCTTATTGCTGTTTCTATTTCAATGCTTTATATGGGCCTGTTAAGATGGTTTAACTCATCTTGGTTTAGTTTTGGCATATCAATATTTGGGAGGAAAAGTCCATTTCTGTCAAGTTCTCAAACTTATTAGCATAAGGTTTTGAGAAGCATTCCATTATAATGTTCTGAATCTTGGTTTTTTCTGTGGTGATGTTTCCTTTCTCATCTCTGCGTTTATTAATTTGGGTGTGTACTCTTCTTTTTCTGATAAGATTTGCTAAGGGTCTGTCAATTTTCTTAATTTTTTCGAAGAACCAACTCTTTGTTTTGTTGATTCTTTCTATAGTTTTTTTGGATTCTAATTCATTTAATTCTGATTTAATTTTACTTATTTCTTTCCGTCTCCTGGATTGGGGTTTATTGTTTTTTAATACTTTAAATGCACCAAAACATTTGATGCAGTCAGAAAATCACTAGTGCGCATGTGGGCACTAGTTTATCCAGGCTTTCTTTGATTTCTTGTGATTCTGGATCTTTAGTTAGAAAGTTTGGACCTGTGTTCTAGGATCCATGGTGATTCCTCTGCCACTTCTTGTAATATCTTCATGGTTTCTGGCCTTATATTGATGGCTTGGCATATGTGGACACCATTAATTTGATCTGCCTACAATTCCTTGCTTCACAGACACAGCAAAGTGGTACCTTTTCTAAGTAAGATGAGGTGGTTCATGGTTGTTTAGAAGGGGGATGGATACTCAGAAGTGTGAATATGTAAGTCATAGGTGGTAGGCTAAGGCATAATTATTTTTAATTACATTTTTCATTGTAAGTACAATGAATCCTAATCAGTGACACTTTTTTCATCACCTCTCCCATCCCTGAAACTCAACTCGTTCCTCTCAATTTTCCTAGTTTCATTGGATATGAGATGAAAATTGTGACTTCACTTCATTCACCTCCTCCTGCCTTTCAAGTGCCAGTTTCCTTATATACATTTTATTGTACTGTTAGATTTTCTAAAGTATTACAACATTTAAATTCTTTCCAACACATACTGTAATTCGTGAAATATATTTATGTATATGTGCATACAACACTCTATATGTTTACATGTAGACCTGGCTTTCACATATGAGAGATATCATGCACCCTGACTTCACAAAATTTTTTCCAGGTACATCCATTTCTTTATAAATGATGCAATATTCTAATGGATGACTAAAATTACTCCTTGTATATATACCATATTTTCTTGATTCATTCATATATGGAAGGCATTTGTGCTATAACTATACCTTGACAATGAACATAGTTATTTTGTGGCTATATTTTTCAGTGTAGTTGAACAAGTTTACATTCCCACCAACAATGTTTTGTGATCAGTCTAAAGTGAGATCAAAAAAGAGCAGCAAGTCAAGTGGTTGTGTATTTTTGTTGTTGTTGTTGTTGTTGTTCAGTCGTGGTACCTGAACTCTCGTCCTGAGTACTGAACTTCAGCTCTTCAGCTCAAGGATAGAGCACTATCACTTGAGCCACAGAACCACTTCCAGCCTTTCTGCTTATGTGGTGCTGAGGAATCAAACCCGGCCTCATGCTTGCAAAGCAAGCACTCTATCACAGAGCCACCTCCCCAGCTCGTCTCAAGTGTTTTGGTTTGCATTTACTTTATGGCCAGAGATGTAGCACATTTTTTATGTGACTACTGGCTATTTTTATTTCTTCTGGGAAGTCTCTACTTAGTTTGTTTGCCCATTTGTTAATTGGGTTGTTAATTCTTTGCTAGTGTAATTCATTGCGTTCTTTGTATATTCTAATGTAGACATGGCAAAAATCTCTGCTTCCATAGGACCTCTTTAGCTTGCTAATGATGTCCTTTGCCATGCAGAAACTTCGTAGTTTGACACAATCCCATTTTTGAATTCTATCTTTGAGTCCAGGCATTATTGAGGGTGAACTCTGTATTCCTGTTCAGTGGGAGCCAAGGTTAGCAAGGCTTATACTTTCAGAACAATCCTTCCTAGAGTTCAATCCTAGTGATGGGCAGGTATTGTTGCCCCAGTTTTACAGGTAGAAAGGTCAAAATCTAACATTTTTTCTGATTCTTTAAGCCACACATCTGGTCAAAGCATAGTCTAGAACCTATATTATTCTTGTATAGTCTCAAGATAGGTTTTCCTAGTGACTTTCTTTCTTTATATTTCTTCCTTAACTCTTTACATCTGGTGTACAATATGATGGCTAATAATCACATGGGTATGCTGAGCACTGTAAATTGTGGTGTTGTATTGATTTTGCTGTAAGGATAATGTTCACCATGGAGATGGAACACTACATACAAAACAATCGGGGAACTATATTTTTGTTTGTTTTGCAAGTCCAGGGGCTTAAGCTCAGGGATTGGACACTGCCCCTAATGGTCTTTTGCTCAAAGCTACTGATCACTCTGCCACTTAAGCCACAGCTCTACTTCCAGCTTTTTCTGTTTAATTGGCACTGAGGACTCAAACTCAGGCTTTCATGCATGAAGCTAGGCAAGCACATTACCTACTAAGCCATCTTCCAGCTCTTCAGTTATTTTTTAAATGCTGTTTTTTTCACGAGTTTCCCCCTTTCTTGCTCATGCTGGCTTTGAACTGTGATCCTCAGATCTCAGGTTCCTGAATACCTATGATTACAATCATGAGATACTGGTGCCTGGCAAATGGTGATTTTAACCTACTTTTAATTTTCCTTGTTGATGAAACAGCTGAGTAGATAACATAAACAAAGGAGAAAGGCAGAAGAAAAAAGCAACAGTAGTAGATACTGGAAAAGGAAAGAAAGTAGTACAAAATTGGCAAAATGAAGTAAAGGTTGTAATTTAATTAGTACCAATAGACCAATGTTGCTTTTTTATTTTACAAACATATAGTACTGTTACATTGCATTAACACTAGGGGAATGAGGGAACATGCAAACAGTTTAAAACATTTGAACACTTCTGTATACTATACTTATGCTAACACAATTTATTGTAAAAAAAAAAAAAAAGATGCCAACAAGGCCAAGTGTGAAAACATATGCTTGTAATCTCAACTTTTAGGAGCTAAATTGGGAGGAATGAAAGTTGTTATATAGATTATGTAAAAAAAAAAAAAAAAACTATGTCTCTGAAATAAGAGAAAGAAAAAAAAATAAAAGGGAAAAAAAGAACTCTAACCAAATATTTCCTGGCCAATTTTGTCAAAGAAAATACCTTCTTTTTTTTTTTTTTACCTATTGTTAGGTGTCAAACCTGGAAATTTGCCCATTGTATACAAGTCCTTTACTACTTAAGTAATGCCCCAAGCCTTCTTATTTAAATGGTGATTTTCAGTTTGGTTGGTTAAGAGTCTTTCTTCCTCCTTCCCTCCCTCCCTCCCTTCCTTCCTTCCTTCCTTCCTTCTTTCTTTCTTTCTTTCTTTCTTTCTTTCTTTCTTTCTTTCTTTCTTTCTTTCTTTCTTTCTTTCTTTCTTTCTTTCTTTCTTCCTTCCTTCCTTCCTTCCTTCCTTTCTTTCTTTTGTGGGGATAGGCCATGCTTAACTGGAATAATTGGTATATGCCACCTCACCCAATATATCCATTTGACTGTTCCAGAAAGTTTTAACAAAGAATAAACTCTTCATAATTAACTTCATAAGTCCCATGACAAAATGTGAATGTATTTATAGTAATTTTACTTATGAAGAGAAAGGCAAAAAATCCTAAACAAAACAGAATATGTATCAGAAATGAAGGACAGTTTACATTTATTGTTTTTCCATTTTTCCTGTGTGTGTGTGTTTTCATGAAGATATCACACAGGCTTAACACATGGTAATCAAGTCATTCTACCATCAAACTGCAAACCCACTTATGTAGTTACAATTTAGAAAATCTAATGCAATTTATCACACTGAATAAAGAAGAAATATCATATAATCTCAATAGATGCTGATACAGAAGCATTTAATAATATTTTTTATGTTACTGAATAATATTTTTAATATTACTGAAAACTCTGACACAAGCAAATAACTTTAGCTTATGTAGAATATCTTTCAAGCAGCTACGATATTCTTTAAAAAAATAGGTGAGGTATTTCTGAGAGAGATTTGTTATCAATGATGACATTCGACAATACATTTGATATGTTAACTGAAAAGAAGAAAGAAGAAGAAAAAGAAGAAGAAGAAGAAGAAGAAGAAGAAGAAGGAGGAGGAGGAGGAGGAGGAGGAGGAGGAGGAGGAGGAGGAGGAGGAAGAAGAGCAGGAGGAGGAGGAGGAGGAGATTGCAATTGAATGAAAACACTGTAATTTGTGATGGCATGGTAGTCTGTATAAAAATACAAACATGTTTACAGGCTTACATATTTACATGTTTTCAGTAAGTTAGTTTAACATGAAGTCAAACAATACAGAAATAAAAAATCTTGTACATCTCAATCAAACTTTACAATTTAGGTTGGGGGGAGTGGAGTTGTGGAGATGGGATGGAAGGGATGGTAGGGAAAAAACAAAGGAGGGGCAACAATGCTTGATAAGAAATGTACTCATTACCTTGCTCTTGGTGCTGTAACCCGTCTGTACAGTATTTTTACAATAAAAAGGTTATTTAAAAATAAAAAATTATAATACTATGAGAGGAATTTGTAACTCAGTGGTAGAGTATTTGCCTACTATCTGTGAAGGGTCCTTGTTAAATAAGCTGGAAAATGCATAACAGACCAAAAATTTAAAAAAATTATACAAGAAGGACAATAAATCACATGGTTTGGGACAAGTAAGTGGTTTACTTCCAAAAAAGAAGAAGCAACAGATGATTTTGGTGGTATATATATACTTGAAATCCAAACATCCATTCTTCGGTGGTTCAAGTGTTCAAGACCAGTCAGCTATAAACAAGAGCAGGAGCAGGGCTGGGGAGGTGGCTCAGTTGTAGAGTGCTTGCCTTGCATGCCTGAGGCCCTGGGTTCGATTCCTCAGCACCACATAAGCAAAAAGAAAAAAGCTGGAAGTGGTGCTGTGGCTCAAGTGGTAGAGTATTAGCCTTGAGCTGAAGTGCTGAGGGACAGTGCCCAGGCCCGGAGTTCAGTCCCCACGACCCTACCCCTTCCCCTCCCCCCCCCAAAAAAAAAACAAAAGCAGGAGGGACATGACAGAAGAAATAATAGAGATCTGAAACAAAACAACTTCATCTGGTTGGTGAGAAGAAGTCTGTCAGGTGTGTTGTTTTCTTTTAGATAAGATTCTAACCTTTCCACCATGTGAGTATGCAGCAACAAGGAACACATTAAAGCCCTGTTGAAGCTGACCTCTCAGTACATTGAATTTTCTGGGTTCTAGATCTTGTCTTTCAGAATTTCTGTTGAGTACAAATAGCTTTCTCTAAGCTATTGGGACCTGGTCTTAAGGAATTTTGTTATAGCATCACAATGGAATTGAAATACACAGCTATACCTATTTCTCTAAAGGAAGACTGATGGATTTGGTAGTAGGAGAGTTCAAGCTGAGGACCCCCAATTTTCTAGAGAGGGGTTCTACCACATAATTCCCTTACTGTAGCCCTTGTTCTTCACTTTAAACATATCATCGCACTGTCTTATGGATTTCAAGGCTTCTGATGTAAACTCTATGAAAGAAAATATCATGGGAATGATGCTCTCTTTTCTCTCACTCCTGTAGTTGTTAATAACCTGCTTCATGGAGATGTATGGAATAGGGCATTTTGCTACAGTATTAGATGATTCTGAAGTGATACCACTATTCTTTTGACATCAGTCATTCTAGATTTAAAGAAAAAGACATTGAATATCTTGAGTAAATTGATGAGGTCTTTAAACCCCAAAGTTAGAGCAGCTTTTCAGATTATGGATGCCATAAAGTATCCTACTGGATTTAAATTCAAGTGAGAAAACAGCCACTTGCATGACTCACCTCAGTATAAAACTTTCTTGGACATAGTTTCTTTGCATTTTAATGTAAATGACAAAAGTGCCAACTTACTGACTTTATAAGGGGACTCAGCATTACATAGTTAAATAGTTGTCAAAATTCACTGATTTGAATAGAGAACATTCCTAATTTGTATTAAAGTAGTAATGTATTGCAATTAATACACGGATGTGTTTTATTAGTAAATATTGAAAAGGAAAACAAGTATTTCTACAGGGGATTCATCCTGGCAATAGTCACTTTGCAGTAGGGTGTCACTATCTGCCTCCTTTCAACCACATGTTATTGCTGAGTGTGATATTGTTTTAGTTCTACTCAAGAGCTATGGGACTCATTTTGGATTCCATTTAGAAGACACCAAAGTGCATATGGATATTACAAATTTTTAAAGACCAGAAATGATCTATTTTATGGTGCCAACAATAAATAAACTCCATACCAAATAAGGATTTAATCTTATTTTAAGCAGTTGTGCAAGGGATATAATTCAACAAATAAGGACACCTTGTATGCCTTAATTATTTCTGTGAATTTTCTCTTTATTGTCAAGTTAAAAAAATCTGACCCACTTTAGTGAAAGTTTCCAATTGGACTGTTAGTCATGTGCCCCCTACACCTAGAAATACATAGGAATCCACTTTGTTTTTAGATTGTTGGAGCAAGTTCCAAGACCTAAACAAATGGTGAATGGAAGCCACTTGTTGGTGTATGTTTGGCTCCTGCACATGGCCAGGGGTCTAGCAGAAACAGACATGAGGACATCCATAATACTCAAGGACAAAACATTTGGGAGCAAACACTAGGATCAGGAAGACATCAAGAACAGAAGGCATTTTCTGATGCACTTGAATTTCCTGCAACACTGCCATGGCAGCAGCAGTGGCATCATTCTTTGCACCTTGCATCCCTGTGGAAACTTTGGCAACAGTTCTACAGGCTCAAGACCAAAAGAGCTAGTGGGTTCATGCCAAGCTGTGATTGGCCCAGTGCAGCCATTGTAAGTGGTCTCTGCACTCCTTTATAATGCTGGGAATTTCTGGTGACCTGCTGGATTCAGTGCTACATTAACAATTTTGAGTGGGTTTTTTTTGGAGGTTAACTTTGTTTTATGTGGGTTTGGGTATTTCCTTTTGGTTATTGCTCTGGGGTTTTTATTTTCTTAGCCAAGTTTAGGTAGATTTACTCCTTGACATCCTAGCAGAAAGATGGGAGAACACAGTGAATTATCCTCAAGCTCTTCAGAGAAGGAGATTTTCACTGAACAAGACAGTATGAAGGAGATCATTGGCTATGGAAGGAGGAGATTTTCCCTGAACAATACTGTGTGAAAGAGGAGTTAATTGAATATGGTAGCTATGGATATGTAACATTGGCTTAGCACCACCTCATAGACAATAAGGTGGTAGGGAAAATGATCCTGAATGGAGAGTTAAAACAATTGTCAGACCAAAATGAGATGGACAGGCTGGGAAGGTGGCTCAGTGTTAGATGTTTCCCTCACATGCATGAGGCCCTGAGTTCAATTCCTCAGTGCCACATAAACAAAAAAAGCCAGAAGTGATGCTGTGGCTCAAGTGATAGAGCACTAGCCTTAAGCTGAATAGCTCAGCGACAGTGCCCAGGCCCAGAGTTCAAACCTCATGACCCACAAAAAAAATTTAAATGAGATAGGCATTATTAAGATTTTCCATCAACCACACATGATCAGGTCATTCCAGGTGAGGGAGAAGGATGAGCACCAATGCCTAGCAATGGAACTGGCCATCCAGAGACCTCCTGAGATAAATGTGAAAATCATGCCACCTATTCAAGAATTAAGTCAGAAAATTGTTCAGACATAATGTGAGGATTGTACATTGCTTTAGCGAATATAGAAATGAACACAGACATTAAACCTAATAAGACCATGTTGGATGACAAAGGAAATGTGAAGGTCAATGACTTTGGCATGAGCATAAGGATTTCCCAAGGGTAGTTGCTGAAGGACATATTTGGTACAATAATTTTGTCCGTATAAAATATTCCTAGATGAAAATTACAATGGCTGCAAAGCAGGCTTGGAGTCTTATTTGTATTCTATAGGGATGGCAAATTTTCCATTTGAATATATCAATTTTAGCCAGATACAAGTAATTGACTTGGAGGTCACATACATTTCTCCATTCACCCGTATCCAAAATAACAAAATATCATCTTGAAACTGTAACCTGCAGACCCAAGGCAAAGGCACAATATAGAACAAAAAATGGAGATTGGATCAACTAAGTTGAGGAATATATCCTATGTCCTAATGAGCCATCATGTAATGAGCTAACCCCTATTATTCTTGCATTCATGTGTGACATGAGGTACAGCCTGCCTGATATGAACAAAATGATATTGGACAGGACATTAAATGAAATCATGGTCATCTATTTTTTTAATAAAAAATGTCAAAGTAGAATGACCGCAGTGAAATTAAATCAGTGCCTGCTATTGTTTCATTGTGCCCATCTCCTGCAGATATACAGTATGTATATATCTCACAAATATATTACATATTAAATATAATATATATAATTATATGCATAAATATGCATCATTTTGGAGATGAATTTCATGGAATTCTCTGCTTTTGCTTCAAGCCAACATTCTCCTCATCTGAGCCTCCTTAGCAGTTAGGATTATAGACTGGGACCAGGCAAAAGTTGTCTTAATCAATGCAGCAAAGAGCCTGTCTTTAACTTCCAAGAAATACTAGAAACTTGAAGACAGTAGAATGATGAATGTAACATAATAAGTTTAACTCAGTGTAAAATTTCCAAAATTTATTTTATACAAAAGTTAGGGGACAGTGTTATTGGATATATCCTTGAAAAAATGATTAATAAAAATTAAAGACAGATATAGATCCCAGTTAGAAGTGTGAAAGTAAGTGGAACGCTCATAAGTTCAAGTCCTAATACCGGCCCATAACCAAACATTAAATTAATTTTGTATGTCTTTTATTGTAAAAATAATGTACAGAGGGGTTACAGTGAAATAAGCAAGGTAAGGAGTGCATTTCCTATCAAGCATTGTTGCTTCCTCCTTTGTTTTTCCCCTAACATCCCTTCCCTCCCAACTCCACAACTACTCCACCCACCTCTGAAGTTGCAAACTTCATTTTCAATGTAGTGTGTTGTACATAGCATTTTTACAATGGGTCAACCTGTATGCCTATTTATTTAAGCATTTTCTGTTTTCCCTTACCCTCCCCCAATTAGAGAACTGTATATACAAGATGCAAGGCACCAGAATCAAATACAGTGAAAACAGGGGTTATACCATGGGGGAGGAACATACAAAGCAACCAAAAATCAAATGGTACATTATAAATAAGTTAGAAACAACAGCAAGAAAGGAAAAAACCACTTGTGTCCCGGTCTTGGGGTTCATTTCACTTAACTTCATCTTATCGGTGCTTGTCCTAGGCATATACTAGTTATTGCAAATAAGGGAAACCATGGGACCTATGTTTCTTTGGGCATGCCTTACTTGACTTAATATAATTTTCATCTAAGCCTTTCCATTTCCTAACAAATTAGGAGATGGCATTCTTTCTGATGGAGACGTAGAATTCATATATATATATATATATATATATATGTATATATATATATATATATATATATATATACAAACACACACACACACACACACACACACACACACATATTTTCTTGATCCATTCATCTACTGAGGGGCATCTGGGTTGGTTTCATATCTTAGCTGTGGTAAATAATGTTGCAATAAACATACTTGTGCTGATAGCTCTAGTATGGCCTTGTTTGTGATCATTTGTGTCAATGTCTGAAAGTGGGATTGCTGGATCATAGGGGAGCTCTATGTGGAGTTTTTTGAGGAATCTCCATACTGCTTTTGAAAATGGTTGAACAAGTTTACACTCCCACAAACAATGCAATAGGGTTCCCTTTTGGCCACATCCCCTCCAGCATCTGTTGTTATTAGATTTCTTATTGATAGCCATTCTAACAGGGGTAAGGTGAATCTCAATGTTGTTTTGATTCGCATTTCTTTCTTTTTGATAGAGAACTTGAGCTTTTCTTCATGTGTCTATTGGTCATTGTTATTTCCTCTTCAGAGAAGTTTCTCTTTAAATCTTTAGCCCACTTATTTCATCAGGCAGTTGTTTCTTTGACGATTTGTTTTTCGGGATTTAATTTTTTGTGTTCCAAGCATATTTTATATATGAGGCCCTTGTCTGTTGTATGGCTAATGAAGATCTTCTCCTAATCCGTGGGCTTTCTGTTGGTTTTGTTAGCTATGTCCTATGCCATGCAGAAGCTCTGCAGTTTCATGCAATCCTATTTGTGCAACCTTTCTTTTATTTGTTGTGTTTCTGGGTCTCTATTAAGAAAATTTTGGCCTGTGCCAAGGAGACCTAACGTTTCTCCTATTCCTTCCAGTAAAGATTTTAGGGTGTCTGCTTTGACTCTGAGAACAATTAATTTTGTAAATGTTGTGGGTGATAAAATGGCTTCCTAGTTGAATGTTAGTAAAAGATGTAGGCAGTCCAACAAAAGGGAGATTTTTTTTTTTTTGGTGTTGGTCGAGGGGCTTTAAGTCTGGGCTTGTGTACTGTCTCTGAGCTCTTCAACTCAAGGTCAGTGCTCTTCATCTCGAGCCACAGTACCACTTCTGGTTTTCTGGTGTTTAAATGGAGAAAAGAGTCTCAGGGACTTTCCTGCCAGGCTGGCTTTGAACAGTAGTCCTCAGTTCTCAGCTTCCTGAGTAGCTAGGATTACAGCTGTGAGCCTCTGGCACCAGGCTAAAAATGGGAGATTTTTATAAAAGAAAATCCCCCTCTTCATCTATGTCTAAACCTCAGATATCACTATTAGAACACTTCACTCTCAACTCATTTCATCAGACATTTGTAAATTTTCTCTTTTCCTTCATGTGGGAATACTGCAGTAAATATCAACTCAGCTGTGGGACTGGATCAATTGTATGGTAATTGCTAGCACCTAAATCAGAAACTTTTACAACAAATCAATTGAAACCCTCATTTGGAATATTTTTTTTCTCTTTTTATTACAAATCTGTGCTTGATTCCTTCTTAATGTGATAATGGACCTCGTACAGACTGATGACATTTTCTTTCTCTTCAGCAATTGGCCTTCCCCTACATGTGGTCAAATATTTAGGAATGCAAAGATTTCCATTGATAATTCATTAAGCTGACCTCTAAGAGAATGCACATTTCTGGAATTTGGTCTGCTGTCTTGTTCTTATATGCACAGGCTTTCTAAGATTTATTTGCTCTACAAAGAATTGTATTTTCCAATCTTCGTGTGACCAATTTTAGTCTCTCTGATTAGTCTTTTGACCCTCTCTCTGAAGTCTCATTTCAGTCTGTCTCATAAAATTATATTAGTTATCAGCTAAATGACTCTCAGCTTCTGTATTTTGCCTGACTTCATGTAGGCTGTGATAGTTGCCCTAAATGGCTTTGCCTACTGGAGTTTTGTTTTGTTTGGTTTTTAGAGGTCTAGGATTACTATTCAACGTAGTAGCTTCTTGGGGCCCCATTGATCCCCAGGCCTAGAGTCAATGGGTTTTTCTCCTAAAGATATAAAGAACAGCTGAATGAATTCCTGTTTTCATTGTATCAAAATGAAGCAATCCGGCATCCTTGCAAAGCTATGGATAATCCAATGTAACTACTTACAAAAATGGTCTATCAAGATGGCTTTTCAAGGTTGACTGTGAAAAAAATGCTCATTTCCAAGTCAACACCATAAAACAGATCACATCCCTGGGAGCAGACTTTTGGAAGGACGGTACCTCTTCCTTCCTTCTCTTATGATAGACCAAACCGTAATATTCTGCAGTTGTGGTCAGCCTTGAGCAAATTTTCCCTAGAATATTCCGTAGTGTAAAAGAGGACTAACTATCAAAATAAAGGTGAAAATACTTGTCTACTACACACTGAATTATCTAATTTATATCTGTTGTTATTTTCATTACTTCAAACATATGGATAATTTAAACTTGGGATTAGACAAGTGGCAAAATATTAATAGAATAAACATTCAGTTTACTTTCATATATTCAATATAGTACACTTAACCCTTTATGGAAAATTAAATCCAACTGTAGAAACAATGGCAGAAATATAAAATAACCCTCAATATGTATAATCAAGCACACATACACCATCAACTACTCAGAAATTCAGTCTCTCTATAAATATTTATTTGGTAGAAAACAATAAAAATTTAATTAATGAATGTGACTTTTAAGTATCATCTGAAACACTCCTCATATATATAATTTTATATAATTTTATAGATTTCACCTAGACAGGAATTTAACATGCATGTAGAAATCAAATTTCCACAATTTAAGCTAGATGAGAGTAGTCAAACTCTGATGTACTGTGTGGTATGAATATTACCACAGTGCTGAAACCTTCCACCTAATAGCAAGTCGTGTGCAATAATTTATTATTTGATGTTAAGATGAGTGCTAAGTGTAGAATACACTTTGAATTATTACATTAATTCACAGAAATGAAACAATAATGATATGTTATTTGTTAAAATTCTAATGCTTCTCAATTTTACAATTCATGAAATATATTATTAAACTTAGTTGCCCTTTCTTTTCTATAGGTACTGAAATTAAAATTATATATTAAACATTCAATATTAAGAAATCAATAATAAGTAACCTATTTTTAAAATGATATACTATTATACTGTGATATGAAGTATGGTTCTAACAAGTTATGAGGTAAAAAAAATTACTAGAATTATTAGTAATATTTTTTAGCTTACCAGCTTCTTATTTGTTTACTAATTTTGTCATTTTTTATTCTTGTTCCAAGTCATCTCTTCACCTTAATTGTTTAATTTTCAATTTTATCTCTATTGCTTTACTGATTGTGCATTTTGTTTTCCCTTTTTAGTGACTGACATCAGGCTGAAAATCTGTATGCTAGTTTATTACTTCTTATGTTAAAGTCAAATTACTGCTCTCCACAGCTGTTTTACTCTTCTTTGTATAGTATAGTATATCTCCCACTCACATCTCCTGTATTGCTGCTTGCTATCATGTATTTTATGTTTTTTATTTAAATTTTATTGTCAAGATAATATACAGAGGGGTTATATTTACATAAGTAAGATAATGAATTCATTTCTTTTATAACTTGTTATCCCTTACCTCATTTTTCTCACTCTTCCATCCCAATGCCCCCCCAAGACTATTTCCAACATATTGTCTTGTGAGTATCACTGGTTCATAGGTTCCCCCTTTTGTCCTTTGTCTCACCATTTGACTTTTTCCCTTTCCCTTAACTAGTTCAGATCAACATATTTACAATACCCAGGGAATCAAAATCAAATACAGTTACTACAGAGGATAAACCATAAGTGTGGAAAACACAAAAGGATAAAAAGAAATCACGTAGTACATTTAGAACAACAACGAGATAGAACATATCTTGGAGATCATTTCCCTTGGAATCACATTACACCTTCATATATACAAAGCTATTGAGCTATTCTTCTTATCTACTATGATTATCCTTGATGTACACAATAATGCTCCCCTATTACACAGTAATTCCACTTTTTGGCATTTACCTAAGTGACCACAAACAAGGTCACACTAAAGCTACCAGAACAATTATGTTTATCACAGTATTATTTATCATAGCTAGGATATGGAATCAACCCAGATGCACCTCAGTAGATAAATGGATCAAGAGAATGTCACACACACACACATACACACACATACACACACACAAGGAATACTAAGCTTCCATCAGAAAGAATGATACCACCTCATTTGTAATGATATGGAAGATCTTGGGGAAAAATCATATTAAGTGAAGTAACCCAGACTTAAAGAAACATAGGTCCCATTGTTTCCCTTATTTGTAATTATTAGTTTACATCTAGGATAATCTCATGTATTTTAATTTGACATTTTGTTCTATGTTGAGCATACAACATTATTGCTACATTTTTTGTTATTATTTCTACAATCAGGCAGGTATATTTAAAGAATTACGTTCATGACATCCATTACAGAAGGAAGAACATCTAAAAGAGCAGCACCTACTAGGAAGAACAACTCCTACTCATTTAGCTTCATTCCTATGTAAGGCCCGTTTTGTCCTTTGTATCCTCATGTTGTACATTAAAATACTTGGTCATCCTGTATATTTACTATCTTCTACATTGTGACCTAAATGCCCCACCAATTCCAGTTTGCTTTACTTTTAAATAAATTTCTCTCTTAATGATTGAGGTTGGTGTATGTGTGTGTGTGTGTGTGTGTGTATGTGTGTGTGTGTGTGTGTGTGTGTGTGTGTGTGTATAGCTTTACAACTATCAGAAGACAACATTTTTCTTCATTTAGAATACATCTTTCAGGTCATTGTAAGTTATGCCTAATTGGAGAAATCTCTTGTTATTTTAAAGATGAAACAGAAAAATATATTTGTGCATGCACCACAGCTGCTTTATTAGTCTGTCGTTGAATACTTAACTTCTATTTATTATCTGGGCGGCTGTTGTGAACAATGTGAATAACAAACATCTACAGATATACTTACAAGTAACCCAGAGAGAAATAATCAAATGATTGGTGTGTCAGATGATATTTCAACTTTGCATTTCTTTAGAAAACTGCAAAGTACTTTCTACAATGAGAATACTAACCTGTATTTTGACCAAGAGTGTAGAAAATTTCCTTTTCTCACACTCTCACCAACATTATTACATTTTGAATTTTTTAAGGGCAGAATTTTACTATGTGCAGAACCACAGACTGGCCTTAGACTCAAATCCTCTTACTCCAAACTGCCAAATGCTTGGAATTACAAGCCTTTTCCACCACACCTGGTTCCTTTGATTTTTCTGATAAGAGTTATAATAGTTATGAATTAGTGTCACAGTAACTTTCAATTGCAATTCTCTAATGACTTCTGTTCACAAAGCATTAACCCAGCATAGAAGTGGTATTAAACACTACTTTGTAAAAACACTGACGCTTTTCAGGGCTTTTTGGAAAACATTTCTATTCAGAAATTTTGTTGATTTGTATACGTTTCTTGTTAATCTCATCTTTAATCTCTCTGTATAAAATCAATACTTAATTCAATATATTAGAAAGGAAAAAATTAAGCAACTCTTAACATTTTTCAATTTTCAGTAATATTATATTGTTTAAATCATTTTCTGTTTTCACTTAAGACTATATAAATAAATTTAGTTAGACCTTTTACAAGGCTATATGTATTTTATTTATTTTTCTTTCATGGCTTTTTCCAAAGCCTGTGTGTATAATATTTCTAGGTTTCTTTCAGTCTCATGTAGTTCAGATTTCAAACTGAAGTATAAATGGAAAGAAGCAAAAAAAAAAAATAGAGTTCCTCTCATCTGATGATGCCTCTACAAGAATGAGGAATGAGTTCAATCTTCTAAGTACCTTTGATTGGCTATCAAAAAGAGAATTCATTCCTTTAGGTATTCCCTATTTTTGCAATTTAACTTAAATGATGTAAAACACAATATACTACTCAGAGACTTTTACGTTTTCATCAGTTTTGCACATTTTCATATGGAGTTCACCTCAGTCTACAACATTCCTTTTCATTATTCTGTCCCTTATGTTTTTATACTGCCAAGACATAATAAAACCAGTTTGATTTACAGCATGAGAATTTATCCACCTGGCTGCCTTTGAAGCAGAGCATGGTCAATAGAGAACATTCCTTCTGGTTTCTCATTACATGTAATGGCTTTTGTAATACTTATTGCATTCTATTTAGTATTTTATCAAACTGCTGGCTTGCTTGTGATCATTTGGGCAAATGTCCCAAAGTGGTATTGTTGGATCATAGAGGAGCTCTATGTGTAGTCTTTGGAGGAACCTCCATACTAGTTTCCAGAGCTGTTGACCAAGTTTACACTCCCAAAAATAATGCATTAAGGTTCCCTTCTGTCCACATCCCCTCCATCATCTGTTGTTGTTAGAGTTCTTGATTATAGCCATTCTAACTGGGGTGATATGGTATCTCAATGTTGTTTTGATTTGCATTTCTTTTATGGCTAGAGAGGTTGAGCATTTCTTCATGTGTCTATTGACCATCCTCCTTTCCTCTTCAGAGAAGTTTCTCTTTAAGTATTTAGCTCACTTATTTATTGGGCAGTTGTTTCTTTGAGGATCTGTTATTGGGGGATTTAATTTTTTTGAGTTCCAGGTATATTTTGGATATGAGACCCTTGTCCATTACCAGCACAACTATGTTTATTGCAGCATTATTTACCATGGCTAAGATATGGAACAAACCCAAATGCCCCTCACTAGATGAAAGAATGAAGAAAATGTGATATATATATACACAATGGAATTCTAGCCCTCCATCAGAAAGAATGACATTGTCCTATTTGTTAGGAAATGGAAAGTCTTGGAAAAAATTACATTAAGTGAATTAAGCCAGGCCCAAAAAACATAGGTCCCTTGGTTTCCCTTATTTGCAATAACTAGTATATATCTGAGACAAGCAGAAAAGGTCAGATAAGTTGATGTTAGGTGAAATGAACCCCAAGATAAATACTCAATTATTTATTTTTTCTTTATTGCAATTGTTTCTAACACTTATAAGATGATTTCTTTGTTGATTTGTGTGTCCGTCCCCCATGGTAAAACCCATGCTTTCACTGTATTTGAGGTTGTTATAATTTTTGGAGGGGAAGGGAAAAAAACAAATCATTTAAATAGGTGGACTCATTGCAATAATAAGATGTACAAGTCCTTATGTCGAAAAACGAACTTTACATCTTTGGCGGGGGGTGGTAGTGGTTGGTGGGATGGGGGGCTGTGGGGGGAGATGGGAAAGGATGGGAACAGGATGCAAAGAAGGAGGCAACAATGCTTGATAAGAAATATACTCATTATCTTGCCCATGTAATTGTAAGCTCATTCCTAGAAGTTTATTTTAAGTATTTCACAAGTTTTATTTCTCTTAATTCTTAAGAAAACATTTGCTATAATTCTAATATTATTACCATTTTAGTGTTAGGAAATATTGTAATTATAGGCACTAAGTGCATGGCCCAAAGACAAATAGTGGGGAAGTGAATGAGTCAAAATTTCCAAAAATTAGCAATAAAAAGTAGGTAAAATCCTCTCCATTCCCTTACACTCTCAATTCAATATTCATGTTGTCCAAGAAATAACAGCAATTATTGCCCACAGTAATTGTTTTCTGTCACATTTTGTCTTCAACACAGACTGTGTTGGTAATTGAGGTCTAAAGAGAGACAAATTTCTTCTGTTCCACAGTTCCAGTATACGTTTTTAACAGTACTAAAAATAGACGGTAGCTGGTGGCTCACGCCACCATATAATCCTGGCTACAGAAGGAGCTGAGATCTGAGGATTGCGCTTCAAAGCCATCCCAGGCTGGAAAGTCTGTGAGACTCTTATCTCCAATAAACCACTAAGAAAGCAGAAATGGCACTGTGGCTCAAGGAGTAGAGCACTCGCCTTCAGCTGAAAGGCGCACGGACAACGCCCAAGCCCAGAGTTCAAGCTGCATGACCAAAACAAAAACAAAAACAAAAAAAGGACTTACTGTCTTTTAAGAATCCAAAAATGAAATAAATTCACATATAATCACTCCAAAATGCTTTAAAAGCAGAAGATGATAAACAAGCCTCCATGAAGTAAATTTTCTTCTACTTTTTAAATTATTCTGAAAGCCTTGTGCTTCTTGGTCACACCTGTAATCCTGTCCACTCGGGTATCTGCTCAAGAAACTGAGATCCGTGGATAACCGTTGGAAGCCAATCAGGACAAAAAATATTCATGAGATTATTTTTAAAAAAAAATTAATGAACTAGCAAAGAGACAAGAATGGAGATGTAGCTTATATAGTACCTCATCAATCTAGAGAGGAATGGCCTAGCAAGACCTTGATGCACTGAATTCAAACTCTGAGAATGAAAATGCGCAGGCATGCACATACCCAAACACACACACACATTTATTCAAAATATCTTCATATCAGTGTTTTGCATTAATTTCTTTGTTAACGATATTATATGGGTAAAATAGGGGATATATTCTCTTCCATCCCAGAACATTTTTATGTTTTATATTGTAAAAGTACTGTACAGAGTGGTTACAGTTACATGAAAAAAGTAACGAATACATTTCCTATCAAGCACTGTTACATCCTCCTTTGTTTTCCCCCACCATCCCTTCCCTCCCACCTCCACAAGTACGCTGCCCTCCCCCCACCCGCCTAAATTGTAAAGTTCATTTTTCAACATACTGTCTTGTGCATCACATTGTTGCAATGGGTCATACTGTCCCTTTCCATCCCCAAATTAGAGAAGTGTATATACAAGATGGAGGTGCACCAACATCAGATACAGTGAAAACAGGGGTTTAACTGTGGGGGATGCACATAAAAATAAATCACATCGTACGTTATAAATATATTAGAAACAACAGAAAGAAATAAAAAACCACTTGTGTCCCTATCTTGGGGCTCATTTACCTTAACATCATATTATCTAGTCATATGCACATGTTTTGACTTTTTCTTTTTTTTAATTGTGAAAATACCATACAGAGGAGTTACAAATACATGGAAAAGGTAATGCGTACATTTCTTATCAAGCATTGTTGCCTCCTCCTTTTTTTTTTTTTTTTTGCCTTACCATACCTTCTTTGCTTATCCCAGAGATACATTAGTTATTGCAAATAAGGGATACCATAGGACCTATGTTTCTTTTTTTAATTGTGAAAATACCATACAGAGGGGTTACAATTACATGGGCTAGTTACTGAGTGCATTTCTTTTTTTTTTTTATTTTGAGAATACTGACAGAGGATTTACAATTACATGGGCAAGATAACGAGTACATTTCTTACCAAGCATTGTTGCTTCCTCTTTCTTTCCCCTTCCCATCCCTTACCATACTCTCCCACTTCCCCAACCTGGTCCTCTTCCCCTCAAAGTATTAAAGTTCATTTTTTGACATAATGTCTTGTACATATCATTGTTGCAATGGGTCCACCTGTATCCCGAGTTAAACGAATTGGTTTTTTTCCTTCCCCTCCACAAATTATACCAACATCAAATGCAGTGAAAGCATGGGTTATACCTTGGGGGAGGGACATACAAAGCAACATAGAAATCGTCTTATAAATATGTTAGAAAAAATTGCATGAAAGGAAAAAAACAAAAAACAAAAAAAAATTTGAATATTTATCTTACGGTTCATTCCCCTAACATCGACTTATCTGACCTTTTCTGCTTGTCTCAGACACATACTAGTTATTGCAAATAAGGAAAACATGGGATGTATGTTTCTTTGGGCCTGGCTAACTTCAATTCTTTGGGCCTGGAATAATTTACTTAATATAATTTTTTCCAAGTCTTTCCATTTCCTAACAAACTGGGTGATGTCATTCTTTCTGATGGAGGCATAGAATTCCAGTACACACACACACACACACACACACACACACACACACACACACACACACACACACATTTTCTTGATCCATTCGTTTACTGTGGGGCATCGGGTTTGGTTATGTATCTTAGCTATGGTAAATAATGCTGAAAGGAACATAGTTTTGCTGGTAGTTTTACTATGGTCTTGTTTTTGATCATTTGGGTGAATGCCCAAAATGGGATTGCTGGGTCTTAGGGGCGCTCTCTGTAGTCTTTTGAGGAACCTCCATACTACTTTCCAAGGTCTTCGAACAAGTTTAAACTCCCAACAACAAGGCATTAAGGTTACCTTCTGTCCACATCCCATCAGGAAATCTGTTCTTTTAAAAATCTGGAATGCTTCACAAAGTTGAGTGTCATCCTCAGTCAGGGGCTATTCTTCTCTTTATTGTTCCATTGTTAGTGTATGTGCTACTGAATTGAGCACAGAACAATTTTATATATAAAGAGTAATTGATTTTCTTAAACTAGACAATTCCACAAAAATTAAATTCAAAAGAATTGTCGTGAAATTTTAGAACCATGTATTTCTTACATAAGAACACATTTAAGAATAAAGTCAAGATTGACATGTCAAAAACAAAATAATTCCAGACATTTGTTGTTCAACGGATGTGTAGGAGGAGGAATTCAATTATTCTGTACAAGGAACCTGTCATAATGAACACTATAGAAAGTGTTAAGGTTTGTTAAAATTTTAATGTTTTAAATATGTTTAATTTTGGGAATGTGCTCATATATGCCAAAATTAAGACTATTTAGCAGGTTGTAAAACTTTTCATTAAAGCATTTAAGATTCATGGTAGCAGTCATATACTACTAAGTATGTACATTTCAGAGTTATAGAAACTTTACTAATGAGAAGTTGCAAAGTGTTTGTGTAAAGACGCAGAGTGAAGATTTAAGACATTAACTTCACAGTTTCTGTTAAAATTTAAGGGCTTCCTTATTTTATATGTTAGCGAGGAACAAATGATGGTATAAGTCATATACAAATGATGAGATGAACCATAAATAATAATCTTAGTGGGTAACTTTAAAGGCTTCTCATAGCCTATAAAATTCTTGTTGAGCATCATAGACTTAGGCAGTTTTAAATGTACAGCAATATGAGAAAATAATAAATCGAATATGTAGTACATTTCAAATACTGGAAACAGTGGTAAATGTTTTGTTTTTTATTTTATTAATCATTAATATTTATGTATTGGTTTTCCTTATTTGTAGCATTGTTTTCCTTGGTGTAATAGAATACAACTTTTTGTAAGTCATCATTAGGAAGTACTTCGAGAATGTTATTGGGATGGCCACACCGTTTTTTATAGGTCTATGTGAATTTATAAAGAGCAAAATTAATAAGAACAAAATATTGATTAAAAATTTTATCAATTCGAATCTGAATCAGGAGTGTTTATAAATGTCCACACCTAAAATCTTAGCCCTAGACTGAAGCACTAGTGTTACAATGTTGAGCACACAAAAGTGAAAGACTGTTTTGTTTAGTTTTTGTTGGTTGTGGGGCTTGAACTCTGGGTCCTGGGTACTGTCTCTCAGCTCTTCAGCTCAAGGCTAGTGATACTACTTGAGTCACAGCACCTCTTCCATCTTTTTCTGCTTATGTGGTGCTGAGGAATCAAACTCAGGACCTCATGCATGCAAGGCAAGCACTCTACACTGAGCCACCCTCCCAGCACCTGAGAGACTGTGTTTTAAAAAATCATCTAAACAACATATATTGTAGTTTTCTGAAGTCTTTCATCCTACACTGAATATTTTTTCTTACGAGCTTTCTAATAAATATGCAATCTATTCAATTTTGAAAAGTACTGTGTACCTCCCACTTATTTCTGGCATTTCTTTAAATCCAAGTTTCTCTGTGTGTCAGGGTGGATACTTTTGCCTGTAACAAGTATTATTGTTGAACACAAAACATCTGGCTACTTACAGAACAAAGGATGTGAAGCTAGAGTAGCCAGATAAAGAACTTCCAGGACAATTCAATGGCAACTCATGTACTCTCTCTGTAGGTGAATAGGCAGCATAGAAAAGAAATTCTTATATTTGAAAGTGATTGAGTGTGTGTGCACATAGGTGTTCACTTATTTATCTGTTATTATAGTTTTAGATATATTCACTAGTATAAAACAATATTTCATATATATATGCATATATATATATGTATATATATATATATATATATATATATATATATATATATATATATATATATATATATATATATATATATATGCAATAAGACTTTCCAAAACCCAGGGAACCACCTCCATGGGCATCGCTTTCTTATGTTGCTCTCTGGGTAATGAGAATGAAACGTGGAATTGTCCTGTTGTAGAGAACTTACTCAGAGATTCAAGCATTTTTCTTTTAATATGTTGCTTGTTCCTAACTCTAAAATTAGGAAGTCTGTTAATATATATGTTATATTATAATATAGTTAATATCTTATATATAATGTATAATTATTGTTTATTATAAAATATATCTCATATAATACCTGAGAATATTATATATTTATAAGGAAAAATACAACAAACGTATTAGTCCATACTTTCCTAGCCATGATTAGCTTCAGTACAGTTAAGCACATTACATCTCAACAGGAAAATTCTACTGAAGTTCTGATCCCCTTGAGCTAGATAAAGAGAATTCCTCTAAAAGAAGCCTCTCCTCAATTATGAGAAAAGATATGTTTGGAAGTTTAGTTTAGTTTAGTTTTTTTTTATTTTTTGGCCAGTCATGTGGCCTGAACTCTGGGCCTGGGCCCTGTCCCTCAACTCTTCAGCTCAAGGTTAGTGCTCTACCACTCGAGCCATAGCGCCACTTCTGGCTTTTTCAGCTTATGTGGTGCTGAGAAATCGAACCCAAGGCCTCATGCATACCAGGCAAGCATTCTACCACTGAGCCACCATCCCAGCCCAAGTTTGCAAGTTTTTGAGAAGAGGAATTTGGCATTTGCTTTGCATCCTTGATTAGTCATGAATAGATATTATTTGGCTCCAAATTTTGTCTCCTTGTAGGTTCCCTAAACAGTTACACATCAGCCTCATTCCATCACATATCTTTAAGTCCTTCTTTTATTTCTTTTTATCATTATTGTTTTGTTGTCGTTGTATTGCTGATCCTGAAGCTTGAACTCATGGCCTAGGCAGTGTCCCTGAGCTCAATGCTAGTGCTCTACCACTTGTGCCGTGCACCACTTCTGGCTTTTTCTGTCTGGACATGCTTTGAATCATAATATTCAGATTTCAGCCTCCAGGGTAGCTAGGATTACAGGTGTGAGCCACCAGTGCCAAGCAAGTCCGTCTCTTTTAGATATTATTCTAAAAGCCACCAATCCAAGGTCACTCCTAAGATTGTAAATGGATCTATGCCAATAGTTCCTTTAATTGTTCTGGCTATGGTGATTCTTTTGCAAATTATATTGAAACTACTTCACTGTCCTCTTCCTAATCCATGATTGTAGATGTTTTAGTAATAATTACTTAAATTTAGCGGCCATAAACTCAAAATCTCTCAATTATTAATTTCATTTAATTCTTTCAATATGATTATTTTCAATAAAAATATGAACTTATACTCACCTTCTTGAATCTACCCCTTGGCATGAGCTGTGCCTGGGCCTATTCTACCTCAAATGCAAGAGGTTGGCAAAAGAATAGCCTACAGTATTCCCGCCTAAGAGTGAGGACAAGTAGTTGAGTGCCTAAAAGAAGGAATGCATTCGTGGCATGGGAAGGGGTGGGAGAGACAACAGCCTAGAGAGCAAACTGGCAGTCACAACATTTAACAACTTCTCCTTTGGGGACACTGATCTCCTGCAAAGCGGCAGTGAGATAACTCACCTAGTGAATTTTCATATATGAAGGAAGTTTTCATGTCTCACTACACAACTCACTTGTAGTCAAAGAGAGGGTCATTCTTTTGTGTCCTCCTTAGGCCCAGTCTCATTTTATCTCCATCTTAGACTTTGCCCAGACTCTATTCCTACCAGAAGGTCCCTGATGAGGAGGAATGTGTGATCTCTTGGCTTTTGATTAGCCCTATGGGAACTGAGGCCACTTTTAATTTTGATCTTATTCATTCTGACAAGGCTGTGGTGGGTGGTGGGAAAGCTCATTCTCTGAATTGTTCCCTATTACTAAATCTCTTCAGATAAAGTCAAGAAATGACAGATTTTGCCTGAGAGAGTGAGTTTCTCCATTTCCAAAGAGGTCAATTAATATCTGATTATGAGGCCCACGTGGTGGTCCTTCCCCAGATCCTCCAAACAGGAATGGATGTTACCTCAGACACCCGGCCATCCTCATTTTTCTTCAGCTCTTTCTCATGAAACTAAAGGTCACAGGATTTGAGTTGAGAAACAAGGAGAAATGAGAGTAGCAGAAGAATCATTGGCATGGGGAAGAATTAGAAACTCTGTGTGAAAAAAGGGCTCCGAAAATCTAGGATCACTCACATCATTTGGGAATCACATCACAGGATTCGGGAATAAAATTAATAAATTACTACCTAAATTAGTAACTCCACGGCTCTGACTACAAGTGTTCTCTCAAAAGGTAGCTGTACTAATTTGATGAGGAAAAAGTAGCACATTCTTTCCTCACAAAGTTCTACTAAGTATCTTCTTCCATAACCCAGGTTGTTCTTACCCTGTACTTGTCGGTTACTTTTCTTTGCTGGATTCAAACAATGACACTTGAAAGTGTTATCATCTTCAGACATGTAATTACATTTTGTTTTAATCCATTTGTTATAATATAAAACAAACTTTTGGGGAAAATATGTCTATGCTATATTTTCTTCCATGCCATAGTTATTTGATGTTATTAAGTATTATTTTAATAGTTTCATTTTTAAAACCTGAGGAAAATGTTTTGTTACTGTTAGCACTAATTAGATGCACCTTTTTTGTATTTTTCCATATCTGTATATTTGTTATTAAGCTTCTAACATTGTCTTTTCCCCCTACTGTTGCCTTCTTAAAATTGCTTCAAATTATAAACTCTATATGATGATCTCTATGTGTTCATTTATAAATTTAAATTTTTATCTAATATGCACATTTTAAATGATATTTTCATCCTATTGTAACTGCTCTGAAATCAATATGGAAGTCCTTCATTAAAGAAAAAACACAATGCCACAAAACCAGTGAAATTATGATTAAGAATCTATCGAAAAATATTTAGCAATGATATAGTAGAATCATCCACTTCTCTTATATACCAAAACATGTTTATAGCTATGAAAGGTGCATTTTCTTTATTCCCTCTTTATGGAACATCCAGGTTGATTACACAGCTTGATTGCTATGAATATTGCTGCCGTGAACATATATGTTCATATTGATTTATATTCTTTCAGTATGTATCCAGGTTGCAATAATGGTCTTCAAGATATATGTCTTTTTTGTATCGTGTAAACTTCCATTATGATCTCCATATGGGTTTCACTAGTTTGCAATGCCACACCACCAAACGCAGTTCCTGATTTATTTCAACCTCTCCAGCAGTTTTTTTTATTTGCATGGTGATAGCTCTTCTGGTGTGTAAGATGGGATCTCAGTGACTTTCCTATTTATTTTCCTATGTATTTCCTATGTGGATAAAAATCTCAAACATTTCATTTATTTATTAAACATATTGGTATTTCGTTCTTGATCAGTGTCTTTCTTTGTCTTTTGGTATTTGATCAATTTTTAAGTTTTATAATATTTGATTTTTTCCCATTCCAAATACTCACTTTAGTAAAAAGATTTTTTTCATTACAGTGGTGTATTGCTTGGATATTTTGATTTTGTGAAGGCTAAGAGAATTTGATATTCTCTCAGTCAAATTATAAGCCTGTAAAAATGAAGTGAACCTGATTAAATGAAGTTCTTTCTGCACATTTTCTCCGGTACAGATTTCTCTGATTTAAGAAATGTATATTTTATTTCATGTTGGATGCCTAACTAAGTCTGTGTGTGTGGATGATACAGTAAGAATTGCAGAATTCGCCACATAGATTTTGGAGCAAAGGCTTACAGCTGGTAACTGGGCAATGATTCAGAAGACAGCTGAGGCTGAAGCTATGATCCCTTCTACCTGTGTTCAGTTCCCAATCTCTTGTAATACACCCCTCACTTCCCATGCGGTGGTTTCTTTTTCTATCCAAAAGGTTTCTGGAGCTTCATGTTATTCTGGCCTCCTAGTAGGCCAACATGAGGGGAGTGAAAGCAAGTAAGGCAGATATGGCAGAGAAATTTATTTATTTTTAATTGTGTAAATACCATACAGAGGGGTTACAATTACATGGGCAAGGTAATGAGTACATATCTTATCAAGCATTGTGACCTCCTCCTTTGATTCCCCTTCCCATCCCTTCCCAACTCACCACCCCCACCTCATGGTCCGTCCTCAGACCCTCCTCCCACTAAAGTTGTAAAGTTTGTTTTTCAACATAACGTCTTACACATGTCATTGTTGCAATGGATCCACCTGTACCCCAATTTAAACAATTTGTTTTTTCACTTCCCCTGCACAAAGTATGCCAATATCAAGTGCAGTGAACACACGGGGCATACCGTGGGGGAGGGACATAAAAAGCAACAAAGAAATCATCTTATAAATATGATAGAAACAATCACAAGAAAGAAAAAAATTGAATTCTTATCTTGGGGTTCATTTCACCTAACATCAACTTGTCTGACAGTTTCTGCTTGTCTCAGACATGTACTAGTTATTGAAAATAAGAGAAACCATGAGACCTATGCTTCTTTGGGCCTGGCTTACTTCATGTAAAAAATATTTTTGGTCGGTTTTGGGGCTTGAAATCTGGGCCTGGGCACTGTCCCTCAACTCTTCAGCACAAGGCTAACACTATCCCACTTAAGCCACAGTGTCTTGTCCAGCTTTTACTGCTTATGTGGGGCTGAGGAATCGAACCTAGGGCCTCATGCATGCAATGCAAGCACTCTACCACTCTGCTACCTTCCCAGCCCTGGCAGAGGGTTTTTATCTCAAGATCCATCACACTTGGGAGCTTCTGGCTGAAAACTCCAGAAAGACAAAAGTGAAGAAACACTTAAGAGAAAATGTAAAACAGAAAGCCACAATGTTTAACCCTAAAACAAATTTCTAGGATAATGAGACTCACGAATTGGTGTCACCTGAGGAGAAAAAGGAAATATTCAGGAAGAATGAGAAGGAAGTGGGAGGGAATAGAGAGAAAGAGACCTAGACTACCTAGAGCTGGGACCTCAATGTGAGCTTAATTTTACTGGGGAAACCGACCCCAAGGACGCAATACCTTACAATTTTGTTTACTCTCTCTCATGCTACAAAGCCTATTCCAGATCCACTTCCACTCAGCATGGTGTCCATTCGGGGAACCAGACTGACTGCTGGAGTTTCCCAAGGGATGCAAAAAGTGAAAACCACAGGGGTAAAGCTCAGAAAAGACACATGCCATCAATTCTCACATGTCATTTGTCAAAGTAAGTTCTACAACCAAGCCTGGTATTAATGGGGATGGGAATAGATATTGAGAGCATTATAATAATATCTACTATTATTTTCATATAATAATCTAACATCTATTGTTTCATCAAAGGGAGAGAGATAGCATTTCTCCCTTTTTAGGTGTATGGGACAGGGCATTCTATATAATGTTCTTCAATTGGGGGCTCTCTGAATCTTTTCTCCCAAGATTGTGGCTATGAGATTTCAGGGAGGAGAATTACAGTAGAAAAGTGAGTTCTCAAGCTGGGTACTGATGGCTGACACCTATATTCCAAGCCTGAGATCTGAGGATTATAATTTGAAGTCAGTCTGGGCAGGAAAATCCATGAGACTCGTCTCCAATTAAACAAAAACAGCCCGAATTGGATCTGTGGCTCAAATGTTAGAGCATTAGCTATGAGTGGGTAGGGGAGACAGAATCTTGACCCTGAATTTAAACCCAGGATTGGGGGATGGGTGGAAATGTATTCTCAGTGCATGAAATCAAACGTGTATGGTCAACATCACTATTGATGTTAACTTTGGGATAGAGTTGATCAGTTTTATTCTGTAAATGATTTGTTCCACTCTTCTCTGTCCTGTATTCTTTAAAAGAAACAGCTTTGAGCAATCTATACCTAAGATGTGTGGATTGCACTGAAGCACTGGTTTCATTTTTTTCTACTTACAAAATGATACATAAATAGTGTACAAAGGAGTTTTAATTTAATATGTCGGTTTGTGAGTACATCTTGATCGGTCATTAATTTGATCATTCTTCCTTATCTCACCCAACCCCACCCCTTCCATTTACGTGGTCACATTTTCACACATGTACATTGAATATTATGACTGGATTCTCCCACTGCACCAGTTTGGCAAAGAAATTTCTTCATTGTACAGGCAAGGAAGATGAAGTTGAGGACCACAAGCCCAAGACAGCATAGCTATTACTTTGCATCAAGATTATTTGACTTACAAAGTCTTCACCAAAAGAAGCATTATAAAAAAGAACATGGCCAGGAACTAGAAGCATCTATCTTTGTGTGTGTGTGTTGATTCTGGTGTCTGAGTGCTGTCCCTGAGCTGCTTTGCTAAATGTTAGCACTCTACCACTTGAGCCATAGTACCACTTCCAACTTTATGGTAGTTAATTGGAGGTAAGAATCTCATGGACTTTCTATCCTGGGCTCATTTTAACCCACAATCTTCAGACCTCAGTTTCCTGAGTAGCTAGGATTGATGATGTGAGCCACTGGCAGCTAGCAAAACATCTATTAGTTGTCCCAATTAAACATGTGGAGCAATTGGTCATTTGATACTGGTGACACTCAACCTTGCTAATTAGGAGGCAGAGATTTATAAGAATGATATCATGACCAGTTTTCACAAAAAAATTCTTAAAAAACTACAAAAACAAAGAAAGCTAGATATAGTGTAATTTTCCTGTTATCTCACTATGTGGAAGCCATAGGTAAGAGATCATTGCTCAAGGGAGGCTTGGCCTTAAAAATAATCTAAAATGGTTAGAGCCTTAGCACCTTCAAGCACCAGTAGTGCCAAAGGAAAAAGAAAAGAAGAAAACAGAAAATGAAAGGAAAGGATATAAAGGAACTATTTGCTCTTCATTCGTGGTTTCATTTCATGGGATACAAGAATTGAGAGTATTTTGTTTATTGTTTTAGGATTCAGGCCTCTCTAATATAAAAGCATTTATTTCAGGTAAATATTGTATTATTACTATTTATTAATTTATTATTAGACCTTTAGGTTTAGAGATTGAAATCATGGCTTTGTATATATTAGTCTAGTTCTACAACTTAGCTGTACCCAAGCTCTCTTGTATAGTTTTGAACATTGTTTATTAATTCTTCAATAGTTAGCTATTCTACTTTTCATCTTATATTTTCTCTCTCACCTTTTCCCCTATGTGTTTTAGTTTATGTGTTGAAAACTCCTCAATTTTATCTTCTAAACTTAGAATTTTGCTTTTGAGTTTACAGAGAAGTCAGTTATTTGTAACATCTTTAAAAATTATATACAGATATATGTATTTCATATATATGATTGATTCTTATAGTTCATTGCAATAAGCAACATTTATCTGATCATGTGTACATAGCTATTGAGCCACTGTCATCCTTTCCTAAGAATAGCTTCCCTTGTTCGTGCCATGTGAATGCTTAGAGTGCTGTTAATCATATCCAAGTGTAATTATTTGTCTTTTACTATCTATTAGATAAACTTGTAGATGTATGGGCATATCTAGTTATTAGAAATGAGGAAAACCATGCAGTATATATTTAATTGGATCTGGCTTATTTCACTTAATAGCATTTCCCCCCCAGTCTTTCCATTTGTTCAGGAATGGGGTAATGACATTCTTTCCCATGGAAACACAATATAACAGAATTGAAGATCCAGAAATGAATCCACTCCTATAGGCACATAATCTTTTATAAGGAAGTCAGAAACACAGGATGGAAGAAAAACAGCCTCTTCAAAAAATTGGTTTAACTGGCTGTACACAGAAAACTGAAATTAGATCATTTTATATTCTCCTGTAACAGAATTAATTCCAAATGGATTGAAGAGGTCAATGTAAATCCAGATGCCTTAGGAATCTTACAGGAACAGTTAGCAGAAACATGAGGGCTCCTTGGCATAGGTCAAAATTTCCAAAGTACGTCTGGATAAATGGGATTACATCAAACCAAATCAATCATTTGTCAGACTCAAAAGCCATGAGAAAAAGAGAGTGTAGCACAGATTTATTAGGGAGCAAACCTACAGATGAGAGCCTCAGCCATTGGTAAACCCTTTCTCCCTTTTCTAACTAGGTTAATTATTATGGGTTTACATGAATATAAGTATTTTCTGATGGGGATTAGTCAGAAAACAACTAATGCTAAGACAGAGATAGTATGTGAAATGAGTTGTAGCTAGAGAAAGGGAGGGATTAAGGCACGGGTGTCTAGTTCAAAGACTTGGCTTTGTGCCAGCTAAATAAGGTACAGCTGCACAAGGGAAGGGGAGTAAAACAGGAGTGGTTATAAACAAAAGCACTGGTCTGAAGCCTCAAAATAAGGACCGCAGTCTGTGTGGACAAAACAGTCTCTAACAATAAGTTTTATTTAAATTAACAAGCACGATTTTAAATTTTTGCGGAGTGGGATGGTATATAGTCACAGGCAATTTCTCCTATGTCAGGTAATCAAATCTACTCTTTCACTTGTTACCCACTAGCCAGGTTTCAACACAAATGACTGCAATGAGATTGTACAAATGATGCTGTGACTTTTCCCTCTTATGAATCAAAATTCTGTGAAATGATTTATGTCTTCCAGATGTTTACACATTTCTCATGATCGTTTTTACTATTTTGTCTTCATTATTGATAATCATAGTACATTTTGTTGTTGTCTTGTGTGTATATGTCATTTTTAGGGCTTGAACTCGATGTTTAATGGTCTCCATTGTATTTTTTGCTCATGGCTGATGACACTCTATGCTTGAGTCACATGCTCACCTTCTTCTTCTTGCTGGATAATTGGAGATAAGTTTTCACATTTTTGTATGTTTGGACTGACATTGAACTAAAATATTCAGGTCTCAGCCCCCTGAGTTCTAGGATTGTACATATGAATGGCTAACACCAATCTTTGCTTTACTGTTATTTTAATTATGTGGTAGAGGAAAGTGGAAGTATATTTATGTTAAGTGTGCAATTTTCAAATACAAGTTTGAATCAACTTGATATAATATAACTGTTATCAATTTTACCAGTTAAATCATGAATATTACACATTACCATAGAAATATAATTGAAAACATAAGTCATAGTTGTTTTCTTAAAACAGTCAATGAAACCATAAATAACTTTCACTTTACAAATCATGTTTTATTTAACTTAAATTAGGTGGACCCATTGCAACAATGAGATGTGCAAGTCGTTATGTTGAAAAATGAACTTTACTACTTTGGTGGGGGGGTAGCGGGGAGGATTGGGGGGGCAGGGGGAGGATGGGAAGGGATGGGAAGAGGAAACAAAGGAGGAGGCTAGGATTGATAAGAAATGTACTTATTATCTTGCCCATGTAATTGTAACCTCTCTGTACAGTATATTCACAATAAAAAATAATATAAAAAAAGAAAATAAACTGCAAAAAATTTGGACAGGGGCCTAATATACATATTTTTCCATCATCACCTACCACATCCTCCTTCTTCCTTCCTAGGAAAAACACCCGATCAATAAAAGGCATAGATATTTGGCTCTTGACCTTGAAAATGGAAGCAGAATGTTATGGATGTCTGAGATGAACATTAATCGTGTTTTACATAGTAATGTCACATGCAACAACCTATGAGTCCTGCAGGTCTTAACACTACTTCCTTAGTGATGTAATAGGATGTCAGCTTTATTGGACGTAGTATTGTTTTCCACTTCCTTTCCTATCACCTGACCTAAATTATAATACATATTAACAGAAAGAAAAAGTAATGCCATCTTAAGAAAGTCCCATTGGAACAAGACGTTATGTTGAAAAGGGAACTTTACAACTTTGTGGGAGGATGGGGGGATTGGTGGGCAGGGATGGTAAGGGGAAACAAAGGAGGAGGCAACAATACTTGATAAGAAATGTACTCATTACCTTGCTCATGTAATTGTAACCCATCTGTACTGTATTTTCACACAAAAATTATTAATATGAAAAAAATCATTTAGGGCTCGGGGAATATGGCTTCATTGCATGAAACCCTGGGTTCAATTCCTCAGCACCACATAAACAGAAAAAGAAACACTGGAAGTGGTGCTTCTCCTCAAGTGGTAGACTTCTAGCTCAAGAACAGTTCACGGTCCCTGAGTGCAAGCCCCAGGACAGGCAAAAGAGTCATTTAGCTAGTAAACGCAAAATAAAGAACCCATACTTGGAATATATTATTGCTCCTTCCAAGTGATACCTAACAATAGTCCTTAATTCATGTACTTTACTTATATTAGAATACTGTGTTGAACAAAAAAAAGTTTTGTTAATAGGTCATGGCAATTAATGCCAGGAATGTGCTTGGATGTCAGGTGAAATTTAATTCTGGAAATTGAAAGATTCCAGGATTTTGTGTGGTCAGTGATAATCAGAAAGGGAAAGGTAATCTAAGTGAGATTTAGAGATCTTTGTGGCCAGTCATGACACCAAAAATGCTGATGCTAGTTAACATTTGTGACAGAAGAGAAGGAATAACTCCAGATGGAAGGAATAAATTATAGTAACTAAGGTATAGCAGAAACCATTCTAGGGAATCATTTTTGGTTATTGAAGAACTAATTATAAGCTAGGTTTATTCCTCATTGCTTTTATTATTCTAATCACTTAGGCTCTTCTTAATCTCTGTGTGATAAGTTGTATATCCTTCTATGCTGCTCTTCATACCTGATCTCCTTTGCTTTCTAAAAATCTCAGTCTTTCTCTATGAACAATTTCTGATACTAAATCTGCATATGCAGACATCAGACGATGCTAATGTAAGAGTCCCATAGCTCATGAGTCATTAATGTAACAACATGGAAAAAGAGGGCATATTTATTGCTACCTCAATTTTTCTGAAAAGCTGCAATGTCACATCATTTGATTCAAATTTCCATTCTTTTTCTACATAGTGTCATTAAGTGCACATAAATGCAAATATGAGCCAGGTGCTGGTGGCTCATGCCTGTAATGCAAGCTACTCAGGAGGTTGAGACCAGAAAATTGTGGTTCAAAGCCAGCCTGGTCAGGAAAATCCATGAGACCCTTATCTTCAATTAACCACCAGAAATCCGGAAGTGGTGCTGTAACTCAAGTGGTAGAGCACTGGACTTGAGCTGAAGAGCTGAGGGACAGGACCCAGGATCAGAGTTCAAGCCGCACAATGAACAAAACAGGTGTAAATATGACTTTAAGTTTCCTCAAAAGGAACGGCAAAGTCAATAGTAATCTTCCCAAGCAGAGAAAATAATTTCAAAATGACTTTACACTCAAGTTTAAAAGTCGATACTCCTGGAAAGATAAAACATAAGAATATAAGGAAGTCTGGGAAGTTCAGGTTGCATCAAGCCTAGGCAGAACAGTCTTTGCGACATTATCTAAAATTAACCAGCCAAAAGCTGCATTGGAAGAATGGCTCAAGTAATTGAATACTAGTTATGAGCAAGATTGCTGAATAAGAGCTTGAGGTTTTTTCATACACACATACAAGCATGCATATACACACAGAGGCACTTATATGTGTAAACACACATAAGAAACAACTTTCAGAATGTGTAGAAAAGTTAGAAAATATATCCTGAGTAAGACTAGAACAGTGATAATTTTTAATATTAGAAAGTCCTCAAGTGAACTTTCCCCAAAATGGTTGAGAATATTACATAGGTAGGGACCAGAGATAATAAGATAGTCAACTAATTATTATTAAAGTGATCAGATCCATGGAGGAACGAATCAGAGACCCCTGCATGTGCATCTGAAAATGTTCATAACCTCTGTCAAATCTTAGAATGTCTTTGAAAATTGTACATAAAAAGTTTAAGCACTTAGTCTAGTGGATAAGATTATCAGAGAAGTTCAGAATTGCTAGCCTCTTTCTAGATTAAATAAACCATCACACTATGGCAGGGCAATGTGATACAAGCCTGGAAATTTAGCACTCAGACTAAGACAGGAGATTAGAGAATGGAATTACGTAGCGATATCTTCCCTGGAACAGGTAGTATAAGCTTCTCTCAATAAAACAAGCCAAACAACAGAAAGAAATATACAGTCTGAAGTTTGGGCTAGTTTTGTCACTATGTTTTGAGAAGTCAAGTTTCCTATTGAAATGCAACTCATATATAATCCTCAGTTGTGTTTTAAATGCTCTCTTCATTTCAGAATATTCCAATATGCAAAATAGCTCATGATTCCCAACTAAAAATTTGAGAAAGTAAGCATCATTCTGTTGGATTCCAAAGAAATGATGAAGGATTACAAAAACTTAAGCCTGGAGAAATGGCAAAGCTCATCTAATGTAGGACTTTGTAAACCTGGCTAAATTAGAATTTACATTTAAAATAAATATTTTTTGTTTGCAATTTCATATTCGATAGGATACTGCAAAATGGTTTTCAAGTAGAAGGTTTAATTTAGAAATGCACAAATGATTCTGGCATTCTATTTGCCTGGAATATTCTTTCAATTGAGGTATAATTAGAACTTAATAGATAATACCAACAGTTCATGTATAACATGATAATGTGAATAATCTAGACAGTTGCCAACAAATGGATGCTATTAATTTATAAATTTAGAAAAAGCAATTTTTTGAGACATTGGTGTAACATGATGTGAAGAGAGTAATTGTGTTACATCTTTTTTTCTTCTACCTATACATAACACAGGAAGAAATTTCCTTAATAACGGACCTCTGTATACAATTAGAAAAATGCTAGGTTTGAGGTTTGTTTTTATTTTGTTTTTGTTGTTTAGTTTGTCCTAGGGCTTGACCTCTTGGTCTGGGCACTGTCCCTGATCCTGTTTTTGCTCAAGGCTACACTTCTTCCAAATGAAATTCAATGCCACTTTTGTCTGGCTTTTCCTGAGCAGTTTACTGGAGATAAGAATCTAAGGAAACTTCTTTCCTGGGTGAGCTTTGAACCATAATCTTCAGATCTTAATATTCAGATATTCAGATCTCCTGAATATCTATGATAGATAAAATAATAATAATTGTGGGGCAAGTGCGCAGCAAAGATGGTGCTGAGAGGGAGTTGAGTAGGCAGAGTCCGATTTGTTTATATTCAGTGCGTAAATAGCTCCTGGAAGCTTAGGTGTATGATAGGGTGTGACCGTTACAGTGATTAGTTAGTTCCTTTTCCTCCCCATGCAACCCGGTGTTTTTTGCTTTTAAAAAGTGCTTGCTGTGTGTTAATAAATGAGTTCCTGCTTGACTTGACTTCCTGCTGTGTCTGATTGTCTCCTGGGTTAAGGGAAGCTGGGGAACGGGCAAGCGGTGCACTTACCTTTCCTCAGACCCCGTCCATCTTTCATGGGATGAAGACCCGACATCAGGAGCCCAACTCGGGCAAGAAAGGAAAATATAACGGCTGAGGCTAAGTGGTCTCTCAGGGTAAGTAAAACCCTTAGTATGGGTAATGCTATTTCACAGAAGAAGGCGGAGGAGGCAACATTAAGCTTAGAAGGAGTAAAGGGGGACTTGGGAAGTGAGAAGGAAAAGGAATGGGTCAAATTCGACTGAGAATGCACTGAAACATGCACAGTGGAAGTCAAAACAAGGGTGAAGGTTACCCCCTTTGACTTGGGTGCCCTGACTTTCCTAGGCTTCCACCCTATTCCCCTGATTGGGCCAGAGGTTGTGCCTTAGGAGACCTGTGAGAAGGACCTGCAAGACCCAGACCCATACCGACCTTCCATGGAGGGGCTGAGGGCTGCAGAAGAAACCTACTCAGAGGCCTGCCCTGTAAAGGAAGTCCCACCTGGGAGCCCAGAACCTGGGCCACAGGATTCACTTCTCCAACATATCCAGTCAATCTTTCACCAGGAGCTAACAGGCCCTCGGAATGGTATCCATGGGAAGCTAAGGATCTTAAAGTGATCTGCAAGGTGGTGGCGGTGAATGGCCTGAACTCTCCTTGGGCCCATACCCAATTACAGGACATTGCTTATCACCCATGTGCCCCTAAGGACTGGCTGGATGTGGCCAAAGCCGTCGTCACCAGTTCTCAGTTTATTAAATGGTGTGCTTTCCTTAAGGAGCCATGCAGATTGTGGGTGAAGAATAACTGGCAGGTTCAAGCTGCAATACCTATTACTTATGCAGTTTTAACAGGGATGGGGGAAGGGTACTCCACTGGAGTCCAACAGGCCACAATACCTGTCCTGTACTATGACCAGGTGAGGCAGGCAGGACTTGCCATGTGGTACAAACTGGATGATGGGCCCACTGAGTCCCCCATAGCAGGAGTGAGACAAAAACCTGGTGAGCCTCTACTTGAGTTTATAGCCCTAGTCCAACAGAGTATTAATTGCAAGCTGCCGGCAGGGGACCTCTGAGATCAGTTTGTAAAGCTACTGGTCTGGGAAGGGATGAATGCAGACCACATCATAGCCTACGTGGGATTGAGAGAGAGTTCCCTGAGCAGAGGGGTGGTTGCCTTGCAAGATATGGGAACACAACAGCATCATTCCTAATCACTACATTTATCCTTATAGGCTCAGACATCTGCAATGACTGAGGCTATTACCCAGACACTGGCAGCCCAGGGCCAAGGAACCCCAAGACCATTGGGGAGAGGGACTTGTTTTAAATGTGGGCAGGAGGGGTATTTTAAGAAGGACTGTTCACAACAATCTCCCATAAACCAGCCCGGGGGGACTAAACCGACCCCTACACCCTGCCCCAGGTCCAGGAAGGGGCTCGGAAGGTGGCTCAGTGGTAGTGTGCTTGCCTTGCATGCATGAGACCATGGATTCAATTTCTCAGCAACACATAAGCAGAAAAAGCCACAAGTGGTGCTGTAGCTCAAGTGGTAGAGCACTCACCTTGAGATGAAGAGCTGAGGGACAACGCCCCGCCCCAGAGTTCAAGCTCCAGGACCAACAAAATAAATAAATAAATAATATATATATATATATATATATATATATATATATATATATATATGAATATTGGTGATGCAGGAGCAGGAATTCCCTATAATCTCCAAGGCCAAGCAATTATAGAAAGAAATCACCAATGTCTTAAGGAGCAATTATAATTATTAAAACAAAAAGGAGGAGTTAGCCCCCATATACAGTTACAGATAGCTTTTTTACCATTAACATTTTAAACTTTTCAAAAGGGGCAACTGAATCCAGATTTCAGAAGTACTGGGGACAACTAAACCCTAAGCCCTAAGTGAAAGTCAGGTGGAAGGACCTCCCTGACAAACCAATTGAGGCGACCTGACCCCCTAGTTATTATGGGCAGGGGATTTGGATGTGTTTTTTCCATAAGGGAGACAGCCCCTTTGGGTAGAGCCGGTCAGATCAGGTTGAGTCAGCTACAGTAGCAGTTGAAGCACATTTCCTTCTTATAGAGATGTGACCCACAGGAACGTCTGCCTAGCTTGACAGCCATGAGCTGTCCAAGCTCCCTACATGCCCCCCAGAGAACCAATCAGTGCCTGTCATTAAGCAGTGACTGTCACAAGTGCCTTACATCAACTCCCCGCTAAGTGATTGGCCCAGAATGACTCAGGAGGTTGGGAAAGCTGGGGTGTAAAATCCCCCCCCCACTTGCACAAGAATAAATGAGACCTGCTTAAGCCTATCTCCCAGTGTGTGTTCCTTGTGGGCATCATTCACGCTTACCCCCTGCAGGACATCTAGCCCTGTAAGTGGCGCCCAATGTGGGGCTCAAGTGTTTTCGGCAGATGGACGGTCTAATGCAAGGTAAGTGCCTCCATGGGCAACCTTCCCCCTGCAGCATGAGAGCCTTAATTACGAGCGCTTGTTGCCCTGCTTCAGAGTAGACGGTTAAAAGTATCACAAAAGGAAGCTAGTTGATATGGGAAATAGTAAATGAATTGTGTCCCTGGATTGACTCAGGGGCCATTTGGGATCCAGACAGCTAGACCTGCTCCTTCAGGTGGCTCATAAAAAAGAAATCTGAGAAGGCGCTGAGCTACCCCTAAAATTTACCCCATTGTAGTAGCCATTCAAGCCTGTCTATCGGGGAGAGAAGAAGGGGAAACTCTGCAGGCATTTAAGGCCTCACTGTGAAAAGAAACAGCATACAGAAAATGGTGAAGCTGCTCAGGCACTCCCATCTTCTTGTGGAGGCAGCAAACAATTCCAGTAAGAATGCAGATGACCAACAACTGCCACTATCATGTGACCCAGAGGGCCAGACAGCTATGCTTGTAAAACCCCTCTCCCACACTATGGGTCCCAGGAAACCTGCCCAAGCACTTCTTTTGGCCATTTAGGCTAGCCTGGGAACTCCCCTCAGGGAACTTTGTATCCTTGGCCCTTCATATCCAACTTTGCCCAAGAAAGAAAACCTGTTGTTCCCCCTATAATACAACAGTTGTTTGCGGGCCCCACAACTACCATGGCAATGGCAGCCAAGCCTATGGATGAACCCCAGTTCATGTTCCCGGTAAAAGTCCACTGAACCACTGCACCACCTAACCAATGTTACCCCCATGGCCCAAAAGTGCTTGACAAATATTGGACCTCTGTTAAGGAAGATGGGTTGCACTCCCCATATGTTCAACAGATGCTCGAAACCATTAGCATTGATCTGAGTTGCCACAATGATTGCAAGAACTTAATGTGCACAGCATCATCTTCAGGGGACTTCCTTTTATGGAAGGCTGCTTTTTATGATGAATGTGAACAACAAAGCACATGAAATGTCACTGCTGGAGGATATGATGCAACCATGGGGGACCCTGATTGCTTAAAAGGGGAGGGAGCTTATGGGTCTCCCATTGCAAAAGCAGTGGCATCTCCGCAGTACTTTGACCAAGTACTCCTCTGTGCATTGTGGGCTGACTCCTTGGTCCCTTCGAAAGAAGGCAACAAACAACTAAAAACCCTCATACAACATCGCAATGAGCCTTTCACTGACTTCGTTGCCCGTGTTCTAGAAGCAGTCGCCCAGAAGTTATCCCACACTGGAGCCCGAGATACACTAACCAAGACCCTAATATGGGAAGGGGCCACACAGGAATGGAGAAAAGCCATTGCCCCTGAACGAAAGGGGGAGATCACTGATGGCATCCTAGCCAACAAAAATTTGGGGACATCAACTCATGCTAGGACTACCCTTGCACAGGCTTTCACCTCTATGACTGCCAGTGAGCGCGCACCCTAATGGCACAATGGGGACCTTGTTGGGGATGTTGCATAACTGGTCATTTTTATTTTTATTTTTTTAATTTTAATTTTTTATTATGAAAGTACTGTACAGAGGGGTTACAATTACATGGGCAAGATAATGAGTACATTTCTTATGAAGCATTGTAGCCTCCTCCTTTGTATCTCCATCCCATCCCTTCACATCCTCCCCCCTCCCCTCCCACTAAATCCTCCACACTAACTTCCCACACTCGCACCAAAGTTGTAAAGTTAATTTTTCACAAAAACGACTTGTACATCTCATTGTTGCAATGGGTCCACCTGTATCACTATTTAAACGATTTGTTCTTCCCCTTCCCCTCAACAAATTATACCGACATCAAATACAGTGAAAACAGGGGTTATACTGTGGGGGAGGGAAATACAAAGCAATAAAGAAATAATCTTCTAAATGTGTTAGAAACAATCACCTGAAAGAAAAAAAAAGACACTTGAATACATATCCTAGGGTTCATTTCATTAACATCACCTTATCTGACATTTTCTGCTTGATTCAAACATATATTAGATATTGCAAATAAGGGAAACCATGTTTCTTTGGGCCTGGCTTACTTCACTTAATATAATTTTTTCCAAGCATTTACATTTCCTAACAAATGGGGCAATGTCATTCTTTCTGTTAGAGACAAAGAATTCCATTGTGTATATATACCATTTTTTTGATCCATTCATCTACTGAGGGGAATCTGGGTTGGTTCCATATCTTAGATATAGTAAATAGTGTTGTAATAAATATGGTCGGGCTGGTAGCTTTAGTGTGGTCTTGTTTGTAAACATTTGGGTAAATGCCCAAAAGTGGGATTGCTGGGTCATAGGGGAGCTCTATGTGGAGTCTTTGGAGGAACCTCCATACTACTTTCAAAAGTGGTTGAACAAGTTTACACTCCCAACAACAATGAAGTAAGGTTCCCTTCTGTACACATCCCCTACAGCATCTGTTGTTCTTAGAGATCTTGATTTAGCCATTCTAACTGGAGTGAGGTGGTATCTCAATGTTTTCATTTGCATTTCTTTTATGGCTAGGGAGATTGAGCATTTCTTCATGTGTCTATTGGCCATCCTTCTATCTACTTCAGAGAAGTTTTTATTTAAGTTTTTAGCCCACTTATTTATTGGGCAGTTGTTTCGTTGAGGATTTGTTGTTGGAGGATTTAATTTTTGAGTTCCAAGTATATTTTAGATATGAGACCCTTGTCTGTTGTATGGCTAGTGAAGATCTTCTCCCAATCCGTGGGCTTTCTATTGATCTTGCTAGCTATGTCCTTTGCCATGCAGAAGCTCTGCAACTTCATGCAATCCCATTTGTCCAACCTTTCTTTGATTTGTTGTGTTTCCAGGTCTCTATTAAGAAAATTTCGGCCTGCGCGAAGGAGACCTAGGGTTTCTCCTATTCCATCCTGTAATGTTTTCAGAGTGTCTGATTTGTCTCCGAGGTCTTTGATCCTTTTGGAGTTGATTCTGTTGCAGGGTGATATATAAGGATCTAGTTTTAGTTTTCTACAAGTAATTAACCAATTTTGCCAGCACCATTTACTGAAGAGGCTGTCTTTCTTCCATTCTATATTTTAGCTCCCTTACGAAGATTAGATGGCTATATGTCTGTGGGTTCATTTCTGGGTTTTCAATTCTAGTCCATTGGTCCTGTGGTCTATTCTTGTGCCAGTACCAAGCTCTTTTGATTACTATGGCTTTAAGTAGAGTTTGAAATTTGGTATTGATATTCCCCCAGCACTGTTGTTTCCATTGAGGAGCGTTTTTGCTATTCGGGGTCTTTTATTGTTCCATATGAATTTTTGGATTGCCTCTTCCATTTCCTTGAAGAATGAGGTTGGAATTTTGATAGGTATCACATTGAATTTGCAGATACCCTTGGGAAGTATTGCCATTTTCACGATGTTGATCTTTCCAATCCAGGAGCATGGGAGTTTTTGACATTTTCTAAGTTCTGTATTGATTTCCTTTTTCAAGTTTTTAAATTTTCATAATAGATGTCCTTCACTTCTTTGGTTAATTCTTAGGTATTTTATTTTTGTGGGGCTATTAAGAATGCAGTTGATTTCCTAATTTCAGCCACACTTTTCTCATTATTGGCATACAGTAAAGCAATTGATTTTGGGGGGTTAATTTTATACCCTCTTACTTTGCCAAAGTTTTGAATCAGCTTGAAGGATTTGGGAGGGGAGTCCGTGGGATTCTTTAAATAAAAGATCATGTCATCTGAAAAGATAGACAGTTTTACGTCATCTTTCCCTATTTGGATCCTTTTTAGTCTTTCATCTTGTCTTATTGCTGTAGCTAGGGATTCTAATAGTAGATTGAAGAGAAGTGGAGAGTGTGGACATCCTTGTCTTGTTCCTGAGTTAAGAGGAAATGGATTTAGTTTTTCACCATTAAGTATAATGCTGGCTGTAGATTTGTCATATACAGCCTTTATTGTATTGAGGAATATTCCATGGATTCCTAATTTTTCCAAGGCCTTCATCATAAAGGGGTGTTGGATCTTGTCAAATGCTTTTTCTGCATCTATTGAGATTACCATGTGGTTCTTATCCTTGCTCCTGTTGATGTGATGAACAATATTAATTGATTTGCGTATAATGGACCAGCTTTGCATCCCTGAAATGAATCCTGTTTGATCGTGGTATGTGATTTCTTGGATGGATTGTTGATGTTGTTTTGCCAAAATTTTGTTGAGAAGTTTTGCATCAATGTTCATCAAAAAATGGGTCTATAGTTCTCTTTCTTTGATGAGTCCCTGCGTGCTTTTGGAATGAGGGTTATGATGGCTTCATAAAATGTGTTCGGTAGTCAACTTTCTCTTTCAATTTCATTGAAGAGTTCGAAGAGTATTGGTGTGAGCTCTGCTTTGAAGGCCTTGTAGAATTCCACTGTAAAACTATCTTGTCCTGGACTTTTCTTAGATGGGAGGTCTCTTATTGCTGTTTCTATTTCAATGCCTGATATGGGCCGGTTAAGATGGTTTAACTCATCTTGGTTTAGTTTTGGCATGTCAATATTTGCTAGGAAAAGGTCCATTTCTGCCAAGTTCTCAAACTTATTAGCATAAAGTTTTGAGAAGTATTCCCTTAAAATGTTCTGAATTTTGGTTGTTTCTGTGGTGATGTTTCCATTCTCATCTCTGAGTTCATTTATTTGAGTGTGTTCTCCTCTTTTTCTCATAAGATTTTCTAAGAGTCTGTCAATTTTAATTTTTTGAAGAACCAAGTCTTTTTCTTGTTGATACTTTCCATAGTTTTTTTGGTTTCTAAATCATTTAATTCTGATTTAATTTCAATTATTTCTTTCTGTCTACTGAATTGGAGTTGATCTTGGTGCTCTTTTTCAAGTAGGTTCAGATCAACTAGGTTTAACAGTCATCTACCGAATATTTCACCCAGCAGCATCAGAATATACATTTTTCTCAGCAGCACATGGAATATTTTCTAAAATAGACCACATTTTAGGCCACAAAGCAAACTTTTCCAAATTCAGAAACACTGAAGTTATACCTTGCATTCTCTCAGACCACAAGGAAATAAAATTAGAACTCAACCCCAAAAGCCACCAAAGAAAGTCCGGTAACACATGGAGGCTGTACAACACACTGTGAATCACGACTGGGTCATGGTAGAGATTAGAAAGGAAATTCAAATGTTCATGATATTCAACAAAAATGAGCACACAAATTACCAGCTCCTCTGGGAACTGTTCATTTTAAAAAGGATTTCCCTTCACTCTGGGGTTCATCCAAAAGAAAGCAACCTCCTTCCCTATGTCCTAAATGTAAAAAGGGTTTTTTGGGGGCCTCTGAATGCCACTCTAAGACTCAGCCTCTAAACTAAATAAGGGGTTAGTCCTCAGCCCCTACCCCAAGAGGACAAAAACAACAACCACCACCTCAAGTGAAATGGACTTTTCCTATCCAAAATGGAAAATCTAGAATGGAATTTAAGGTTAAAGAACAAAATTTAAGGGCATCATTGATACGGGCGCTAAATGTACAGTCCTTAGAAAAAAAGAAGTCAAAGGGTTGCGGTGGAACCTAATTCCTGGCCCCTGAATACAAGGTGTTGGTGGAAAAACAGATTCCCTCCATGCCCAATGGCCTGTAAGATGGAAAGACTGTGATGGGGTCACCGGGGCTTTTAAACCTCTTGTTGCCCCTGGCCTTCCATGGGGAAGAGATGTCCTCACTAATATGGGTATTGTGATAACAACAGATGATAAGGCTTTTTATGAAGACATCATAACCGTTCAAGCCATTATTCACCCACAGTACCCCCAATTTTAATGGCCACTATTGTAGGACCAGAGCCATTTCCACTCCAATGGGATACCACCAAACCGATTTGGGTAGAACAGTGAGCTATTTTCCCTGAAAAGCTCCCTCATCTTCACACTCTAGTGGAGGAGCAACTAGAAAAGGGACATATAGAACAAAGCATCAGTCCCCACAATTCTCCCATTTTTATTATCCAAAAAAAGAGGTCAGGAAAATGGAGACTTCTCCATGACCTACATTCCATAAATATTCATATGAAAAAGATGGTAATGCTTCAACCCGGACTCCCACATCTTTCTGCAAAACCCAATGATTGGCACATTGCCATTATTGACATCAAGGACTACTTTTTTCCATCCACCTACATCCCAAAGATAAAAATATTTTGCCTTCTCAGTTTGGAAACCTCACTGTCAGTTACCCAAACATTGATATCAATGGAAAGTTCTCCCTCAAGGAATGAAAAATAGCCCTACTATATGTCAGATGTATGTTGCCCATGCTATTAGACCTTTGCTTTCAAAATGCTTTTGTGCCCATTATATGGATGACATTTTAATAGCACATAAAGAGGTTACCGCCATTCAAGCCTGTTTAACACAACTCAAGGAAAATAGGCCTCCATATTTCCCCCGAAAAAATTCAACTTAAAGCCCCTTACGCCTATTTGGATACCATTTAAATCAAACAATTACCCCAAATGGGTATAATATTGTCATTAAGTCTCAATATACTTTAACTGAATTACAACAATTATGTGGACATATCAATTAGGTACGCAATTTTATGCGCCTCCCTACCCAAGAGCTCCAAACTTTATTTCAATTGCTTCAGGGACCCTCTGACACAACTTCCCTTTGTATACTTTCCCCTGATGCTCAACAAGTTTTACAAGTCACTGATGGAATATGGTCAACACCCTTGGTGTTTTTAGATACCACCGACGAAATCACCCTGATTATATTAACTCATAATTGACTAATGGCGGCGCTGACTCAAACTTGTGGTGTGTTACAATGGGTACACCTTGACACTTCACAATTACCAAAAAATAGTACACCCATTACCATGCTATGCAACTTAGCCATCAAAGGCGTGGAATGATGCCATCAAACATATGGCTGATTCTCCGACCGTCTTATCTGGCCCATTCTAAAAACAGTCTTCAATTTTCTGACAACTGAAGAGGAATTAGCCTTACAAGTCATCCATTACTAGTTTAACATTGATAATCATGTGCCCAAGAACCCTTTTTAAAGTTACACAAGAACTCCCACTTTCATGTAAATGCTGTACTCGTCCCAAGGGGGAACCTATCCCTCAAGCTGTTGTGCTTTTTACCGATATTAGCAAAACTGTTAATGGATTTTACAATGCTAATACTAAAAAATACATGATTCAACAAGATTCCTTGTCCATTCAAGCTGCTGAGGTACTGGCCATTTTACTCGCCCTTACATCTTTTCCCAGAGAACCTCTTAATATTTTTTTCTGATAGTTTATATGCTGTACAAACTGTTGTCATTCTTCCTGCAGCTTTATTAAGAGATGATGATCATGATATAACACGAATAATGTGTAAACTGAAAACTGTACTAGACAACCATGCCCAACGCTGGTACATTCAACACATTAGATTTCATGCTAACCTCCCCATACCCCTAGCTGCTGGTAATGAAGCCACTGATCATGCTATCACACCAACTGTATTACTCACCAATACGTCCATGGACCAGGCCTGAACGTTGCATGGTCACTTTCCTTTACTACTATCAAACAATTATTTCCTGATTTGACACACCAACAATGCAAGCACAGGATTCCATCCTGCTCCTCCTGTGCACTTCCTTTACCCTTAGGATCACTTCAATCCATGGAAACAAATCCGTGAGGCCTTAGGCCCAATGGCACATGGCAAATGGACATAAACCATATCCCCCAGTTCAGCAAACTAAAATACGTCCATGTATGAATAGATTTATTCTCAGGCTTTCTAACAGCTTTAGCCTTAACAGGTGAAACAAGCCGCGCCATTAAGTCACTTCTACATGCCATTACAATTAAGGGCATTCCTTGGACCCTTAAAACATTCAATGGCCCTGCTTCACCTCCAAATACTTTCATGAATGTCGTACCCTTTGGAACATCACACACCAGACAGGTATTCCATATAACCCACAAGGCCAAGCCATTGTTGAACGCAGTCATAAAGAAATTAAGACCCTTCTTTTAAAAGAAAAGGGGAAACTGTAGGGGCTAGGGCATAAAGATCCCCAAACACAATTAAATTATTGCCTTATAGTAAAAAACGTTCTAATATTCACACCCACCACAGGTGCATCCCCCGAGGCCCTGCATTGGGGACTCATGAAAACACCTACTCCAGTCCCTTTGGTTAGATGGAGGGACCCCATCACAAGAAAATGGGAGGGCTCTGCTCCCTTAATTGCACAAGGGAGAGGATTTGCTTGTATCTTTCCAGACATGGTGATAAACCTGCAGCTGGAGTTGTCCGAGGAACCGTCACCACCTACGAATGAGATGCGTCGACTACACTTGAACAGCCCGAGGAGGAGGAGATGCAAACCTCGAGCTAGAGCCCCTGCCATCACTTGGGGAGACCTAAAGGAATTGGTAGAACAAGCCCAGGCTATGGCCCCAGACCCTAACTCAGGGCATGGTACTCTATTCCTCCTAATGTGTGCCATTATTACAGCCAGTCTCAATCTGCTACAGGACAAGGTAAAATAACGTTAATGTCTAGCCCCCAAAACTTGATGATAGTAGGGGAAGATACCACAATCATCCCTCAAATGCTTTCTTCCAATGGCACGGTTGGCCTTCCTTTTTCGGCAGATGCCCTATGGCACTAAAAAACAAACCTTACTTTTGGATGGAAGGGAGCCATCTCTTTTTGTTTTTCAGACGAGACTGTAAAACAGTTTGATGGCTGTACCATCCCCCTCTCAACAGTAACTCATGGGACAGGATGGTGGAACTACACGGCACCCTAACCCATTTGTCCCACCGGAAAATATTGTACTCAGGCTACTGACATACCTTTTCATATGCAGTTATGCCCATGCAGTGACTCTGATAGCTTTGGCAATGTTCCCATTCCTCTTGAGGAATTAGTGATTAGCGTTTGTGCCAGTTCCTGGCAAGGCAGAGTATTTGGGGACCTCACATTGTCCGTCTACCCCGCTATATACAACCAATCTGAAAAAATCCCAAACCTCAAAATCTAAAGGAGTTTTAGAACTCATCAAGGGGACAATTGGGAGACCTAGTACTCCCCATGCCAATCATTTGTTCATCAAATTCCTGCCTGGATTTGTTCCCTTTCCTATTGGCCAACACTTGTCGCTGTAACCACTCTGCAAGCAACCAGGTGTCAGGAATGGTAGTGGTTAGAGCCCTGTTCTTTTTTTGTCTAGGAGACAACTTCTCCACTACTTGCACTCTCAGCAATCACTGGCAACCCAATGACTCATATCACTTTGTAGGTTTGGTATGTGTTCCCGCATTTATTGTTCTGGCTACTAATGACAATCGTGTTGGCGATCATCACTACAGTGGCTTCAGCTACCACCACCGCTATATCGCTGTCCCAAAGCGTGTCCACCGTGCAAGACATAAACCAGCTCATCCCTCAACTGTCATCCATAGAATTACAACATTTGCAAGTTGCCAATCATCTTACCAGAGGCCTCCTTGTGCTCCAGCAACAAATAGACTTGCTCCAAAAAGAGATTACGTTTCTTCGATTACAAGGAGGACTATGTAATGATATGACTACTTCTGTCTGTTAGCTTTCCACTCCAGCGCCTAATGTCACTAAACTTAGTAACTACATCAAAGGCCCTTGGTGCCTTAAGTACTTAAACTTCACCCACCACCTGCTGCATGATGTTACCTGCCTAAACCAAACCACCATACAGCTTATTTGCGCTGCCTCATTTTTAGAAGATGTGCTTAAAAAGTTACAACAATGGTTTTCACCATCCTCTCTGGTCACCTGGGGAGGCCTTGTGCTATTAAGGCTTATTCTCCTGGGAATTATTAAATGCTTACAGTCCAGGCAAAAATGCCTCCAATGACGGGTCACCATAATGACGGTCCTTTTAAAAGAGAAGGGGGAATTTATGGGTAGAGTCGGTCAGATCTGGTTGAGTCAGCTAGAGTAGCAATTGAAGCACACTTCCTGCACTTCCTGCTCATAGAGATGTGACCCACAGGCATGTCTGCCTAGCTTGACAATCATGAGCTGTCCATGCTCTCTACATGCCCCCGGGGGACCAATCAGTGCCTGTCACCAAGCAGTGCCTGTCACAAGTGCCTTACAACAACTCCCCTTGAAGTGATTGGCAGGGAAGGGAAGGACTCAGGAGGTTGGGAAAGCTGGGGCTACAAAACTCTCCCCCTTGTCCCGCCTCCCCGCCCCCCCCCCCCCCCGCCACCTTGAGAAAGAATAAAGGAGACCTGCTTAAGCCTATTCTCCCAGTGTTTGTTCCTTGTGGACATCATTCACACTTACCTCCTGCCAGAGATCTAGCCCTACACATCCCATTTGGATCCCTGCCAGGATCCTTAAGTTTTTACCCATTTTCTCTATACAGGATGCCCAAGGATAAACAAACCAACAAGGAAAGAAAAGTGGCTATGGTGGCCGAAGCATGTGTTTAGCTAATTATTTTAATTTTACTTGCTCTCATTGTTCTTTTACTAATTGCTTCTATAGCGACATTACTTGAATCCATATGCTTCCTGTAAACATGTCTAAAACTTGGTATGATTTTGGCCTTCATTTCATTAGCTGCCTCTGCAGCAACAGCTGCTATGGCAGATAATGTTAATCATAATAATTTGTCTTTAGATCTTTTTCAACCCCACAGGCAAACAGCTGGATTAGAACAAGCCCCACGTCTAGACTTTGAAGTGGCAAAGACTGCTATCCCATCCCTGACTAATGTTAAAGGACTGCTAATGATATTGCTTGGCCTGGTAATGCTTTTGCTGATGGTTTTTCTATGCCTTCTTTGCATTATCCGTGCAGTGCAAATCTCTTATGAGTTTAGCCAGCTAGTTCATAAGATCAAGCTCCAAGTGAATGAATTTCCCCCGAGAGGAACTGCAGCCAGAGACAGGTAAGAGGGGGTGTCAGTCTGACCAACCTAAGACAAGCATTCAGCTTCTCTCTGAAGAAGTTCCCAATGATAGCTAAGGCAGACAAGGCAAATCTACCCAACCTAAGACAGGATGGTTCACTTCTTTAAACAAATATGGGGTGTTGGGAGCTGACAGTAAAGCTCAAAGGTCATTTTGAACCCTCTGCTCGCTTCAAGGCACATACAAGGAACTGGCTTACTTAAAAGACACCAGGTGTCTGGGATTGCTTTGTTATGTCTGCAGAGTTTGCTTTAAATTTCCTTGTTTTTCTGGATGATAGTAGAAAGACATGAATGTGGGGACCCACTAGTATGCACAGTGCAGCATGTGTGGAACTCCTAATACCCAAGCTGCTCCCATGTTGTAAAGAGTACAACCTTACGAGATAATGACTTTTATTTATGTCCCAGAAGTAATCGAGCTGCTTCAGATATTTCTACCTGTTGTGGGGCTGATGTTTATTACTGTGTTAGGTGGGGATGTGAGGTAACTGGGACAGGCTCTGGAATCCTGCACAAGGACCCTCCCTATCCTTATCTGGTGAATCTCGCCCCCCAGACTTGCCTCGAACCCCCTGCATGGCCAGTGCTATTCTTACCAATGTAATCCTGTTAAAATAATCTTTAAAGAGGAGGGAAAAGGATAACTAACTGGGAGGTGGGCATGACATAAAAAGGGAGAATCTGTGGGACATGTGGGCAGCAAAGATTGTGCTGAGAGAGAGTTGAGTGGGCAGAGCCCGATTTGTTTATGTTTAGTGCATAAACAGCTCATGGAAGCTTAGGTGCATGATAAGGTGTGACCTTTACAGTGATTGGTTGGTTCCTTTTCCTCCCCAGGCCACCCAGTCTTTTTGCTTTTGAAAAGTGCTTGCTGTGTATTAATAAACGAGTTACTTTCACTTGACTCCCCGCTATGTCTGATAGTTTTCCGGGTTAAGGGAGGCTGGGGAATTGGCTAGCAGCACACTTATGTTGCTTCAGACCACGTCCATCTTTCGTGGGATGGATGAAGACCCAACAAATAACATATAATAAAATAAATGTAAAATAAAAATAAAAAGTAATATTTGCAAATGTTCTGATCTCAAGAATACCATTGGGGGGGGGGATGATGCAGTAATGTTTAGTGTACTGTTCTTTGCAAATTTGGAAGGGCATCACAGCAGAAGTGCAGTATTTTTTCACAATAGTGTTAATCTAGTCATGATGTAAATTTAGGGAATTTTATGGTGTACCTTACAAGTTGGAAACTGTTGGGCTAGGATGACTTTGTGGCATAAAAACTTAGCATTGATAGTCATAGAAATACTAGCTTAAGCCGGGCGCCTGTGGCTCATGCCTGCAATCCTAGCTAATGAGGAGGATGAGATCTGAGGATCACGGTTCAAAGCCAGCCCAGGCAGAAAAGCCTGTGAGACTCTTTTATTTTTTTAAATTTTATTTTTTATTGTGAAAATACTGTACAGAGGGATCACAATTACAAGGGCAAGATAGTGAGTACATTTCTTATCAAGCATTGCAGCCTCCTCCTTTGTTTACCATTCCCATCCCTTCCCATCTTCCCCCCCACCAAAACCTCTCCCCCCCCCCAAGTTTTAAAGTTCGTTTTCAACATGAAAACTTGTACTTCTCATTGTTTCAACAGGTCCACCTGTATCCTTATTTGAATGACTTGTTTTTCCCCTTCCCCTCCACAAATTATATCAACTCAAATACAGTGAAAGCAAGGGTTATACTGTGGGGGAGGGACATCAAAGCAACAAAGAAATAATCTTATAATTGCATTAGAAACAAATGCATGAAAGAAAAAAAACATTTAAAATACATATCTTAGGGTTCATTTTCCTAACATCACCTTCTATGACTTTTTCTGCTTGACTCATACATATATTAGATATTGCAAATAAGGGAAATCATAGGGCCTATGTTTCTTTGGGCTTGTCTTACTTCACTTAATATAATTTTTTCTAAGTCTTTCCATTTCCTAACAAATGGGGCAATGTCATTCATTCTGATGGAGGCATAGAATTCCATTGTGTATATATACCACATTTTCTTGATCCATTTATCTACTGAGGGGCATCTGGGTTGGTTCCAGATCTTAGCTATGGTAAATAATGCTGCAGTAAACATAATTATGCTGGTAGCTTTAGTGTGGTCTTGGTTGTAAACATTTGGGTAAATGCCCAAAAGTGGGACTGATGGGTCATAGGGGAGATCAATGTGGATCTTTTGAGGAAACTCCATACTACTTTCCAAAGTGGTTGATCAAGTTTACACTCCCACCAACAATGAAGTAAGGTTCCCTTCTGTCCACATCCCCTCCAGCATCTGTTGTTATTAGAGTTTTTGATTTTTGCCATTCTAACTGGGGTGAGGTGGTGTCTCAACATTGTTTTGATTTGCAATTCTTTTATGACTAGGGAGGTTGAACATTTCTTGGTGTGTCTATTGGCCATCCTTTTTTCTTCTTCAGAGAAGTTTCTCTTTAAGTCATTAGCCCACTTATTTATTGGGAAGTTGTTTCTTTGAGGATTTGTTGTTGGGGGATTTAATTTTTTGCGTTCTAAGGGTATTTTAGATATGAGACCCTTGTCCATTGTACGTCTAGTGAAGATCTTCTCCCAATTCGTGGGCTTTCTATTGATCTTGCTAGCTATGTCCTTTGCAATGCAGACGCTCTGCAACTTCTTGCAATCCCATTTGTCCAAGCTTTCTTTGATTTGTTGTGTTTCCGGCTCTCTATTTAGAAAATTTTGGAGATCTAGGCTTTCTCCTATTCCATCCTGAAAGTAGAAAGCCTCGACAGAAGGTTAGACCATGCAGAAGACCGAATCTCGAGGACTGAAGACAGCCTAGACATTATAGAGAAAGAATATACAACCATCCAAGACAAATCCAAGAAAAATGAGAGATCTATCCAACACTTGGAAGACACCATCAGAAGGCCTAATCTAAGGATAATGGGTGTAGAGGAGCACCTAGAAACAGAACTTAATGGTCTAGGGAATTTGTTTAACAGGATCCTAGCAGAGAACTTCCCGAACATGAAAAAGATAGGCCTATTCAAATACAAGAAGCTTTTAGAACTCCAAATCTACCAGACCAGAATAGGACATACCACCATCACATTATAATCCACACTGGATCAATTCAGACCTAGGAAAAGATCCTTTAAGCTGTCAAGGAGAAAAGAAAAATCACCTATAAAGGGAAACCAATTAGAGTCGCCTCAGATATCTCAGCAGAGACAATCAAAGCAAGAAGGGCCTGCAGTGATGTATGCCATGCTCTAAAAACAAACAACTATCAACCATGAATACTGTACCCAGCTAAACTCTCCTTCATAACTGAAGGCCAAATAAAAACCTTCCATAGCAAAGAAAAATTGAAACACTATATCTCCACCAAACCAGCCCTACATAAGTTTCTTAAAGAAGTCCTACACATAGAAAATCAACAAGACCACAAAAAAGCCAAGAAACTACACCCAAACTGAGAATACAAGAACCATAGGAAGAACCCAGTTTTCGCAGTCCCCAAGAAGTTGGATAACATGGCAGGAACTCCCAAATAATTCTCAGTCCTATTTCTTAACGTTAACAGACTTAACTCTCCAATTAAGCGACATAGACTGTCTAGTTGGATTAAAAAACAAGATCCTTCTATCTGCTGCCTTCAAGAGTCACATCTTGCCCGTAAAAACAAACACATTTTCAATGTTAAAGGTTGGAAAACAATCTACCAAGCAAACGGCCACCATAAACATGTGGGAGTTGCAATCCTAATATCAGATAAAATAGACTTCAAATTAAAATTTGTGAGAAGAGATAAAGGAGGTTGCTACATACAAACTAAGGGATCTCTCCGTCAGGAGGATATTACAATTCTAAATATCGATTCGCCAAACAACGGAGCACCTAAATTTATCCAAGAAACACTACTTTCCCTCAAATCCCACATAGATCCAAAGACATTTTAACACACCACTCTCCCCACTAGATAGATCAACTCAGCAAAATCTCAAAAGAGAATCAGCAGATATAAACAACTGAATAGATGAATTAGATTTAACAGACATCTACCAAATATTTTTCCCAACAGCATCAGAATACACGTTTTTCTCAGGAGCACATGAAATATTTTCTAAAATAGACCACATTTTAGGCCACAAAGCAAACTTGTCCAAATTCAGACACATTGAAATTATACCTTGCATTCTCTCAGACCACAAGGGAATAAAATTAGAACTCAACACCAAAAGCCACCAACGAAAGTCAGGTAACACATGGAGGCGGAACAACACACTGCTGAATCACGAGTGAGTCATGGAAGAGATTAGAAAGGAAAATCAAATGTTCATGCTATTCAACAAAAATGAGCACACAAATTACCAGCTCCTCTGGGACATAGGAAAGGCAGTACTCAGAGGCAAGTTTATAGCTCTGAGCTCCTATATCAACAAATTGGAGAGATCTGAAACTAACAATTTAATGAGACATCTGAGCCTCCTTGAAAAAGAGGAGCAAGATAAACCCCAATCCAGTAGACAGAAAGAAATAATTGAAATTAAATCAGAATTAAATAAATTAGAATCCAAAACAACTACAGAAAGAATCAACAAAAAAAAGAGATGTTTCTTTGAAAAAATTAACAAAATTGACAGACCCTAAGCAAATCTTATCAGAAAAAGAAGAGAACACACCCAAATAAATAAACTCAGAGATGAGAATGGAAGTATCACCACAGAAACAACCAAAATTCAGAACATTTTAAGGGAATACTTCTCAAAACTTTATGCTAATAAGTTTGAGAACTTGGCAGAAATGGACCTTTTCCTAGCAAATATTGACATGCCAAAACTAAACCAAGATGAGTTAAACCATCTTAACCGGCCCATATCAGGCATTGAAATAGAAACAGCAAGAAGAGACCTCCCAGCTAAGATAAGTCCAGGAGCAGATGGTTTTACAGCGGAATTCTACAAGGCCTTCAAAGCAGAGCTCACACCAATACTCCTCCAACTCTTCAATGAAATTGAAAGAGAAAGTTGACTACCGAACACATTCTATGAAGCCATCATAACCCTCATCCCAAAAGCAGGCAGGGACTCATCAAAGAAAGAGAACTATGGACCCATTTCTTTGATGAATATTGATGCAAAACTTCTCAACAAAATTTTGGCCAATTGAGTTCAACAATTCATCCAATACATCATACACCATGATCAAACAGGATTCATTTCAGGGATGCGAATCTAATTCAATATACGCAAATCAATTAATATTATTCATCACATCAACAGGAGCAAGGATAAGAACCACATGGTTATCACAATAGTTTCAGAAAAAGCATTCGACAAGATCCAATACCCTTTGATGATGAAGGTCTTGGAAAAATTAGGAATCCATGGAACATTCCTCAAAACAATAAAGGCTGTATATGACAAACCTACAGCCAGCATTATTCTTAATGGTGAAAAACTAAAGCCATTTCCTCTTTTCTCAGAAACAAGACAAGGATGTCAACTCTCTCCACTTCTCTTCAATCTAGTATTAAATTGACTAGTTAGAGCAATAAGACAAGATGCAGACATAAAGGGGATCCAAAGAGGGAAAGAAGAAATAAAACTCTCCCTCTTTGCAGTTGACATGATCTTGTATTTAAAGAATCCCATAGACTCTATTCCCAAATTACTCAAGGTGATTCAAAACTTTGGCAAAGTAGCAGGGTATAAAATAAACCCTCAAAAATCAATGGCTTTTCTGTATGCCAACAATGAGAAAAGTGTGGCTGAAATTAGGAAAACAACTTCATTTGTAATAGTCACACAAAAAATAAAATACCTAGGAATTAACTTAACCAAAGAAGTGAAGGACCTCTATGATGAAAACTTCAAAATCTTGAAAAAGGAAATCAAAACAGAACTTTGAAAATGGGAAAAACTCCCATGCTCCTGGATTGGAAAGATTAACATGGTGAAAAGGGCAATACTTCCCAAGGAGATCTACAAATTTATTGCGATACTTATCAAAATTCCAACCTCATTCTTCAAGGAAATAGAAGAGGCAATCCAAAAATTCATATGGAACAATAAAAGACCCCGAAGAGCAAAAACGCTCCTCAGTGGAAAGAACACTGCTGGAGGAATATCAATACCAAATTTCAAACTCAATTATAAAGCCATAGTAATCAAAACAGCTTGGTACTGGCACAAGAACAGACCTCATGACCAATGGAATAGAATTGAAAATCCTGAAATGAACCTATAGACCTATAATCATCTAATCTTTTATAAGGGAGCTAAAAAATAGAATGGAAGAAAGACAGCCTCTTCAGTAAATGGTTCTGGCAAAATTGGTTAACTTGTAGAAAACTAAAGCTATATCCTTATATATCATCCTGCACCAGAATCAACTCGAAATGGATCAAAGACCTCGGAGTCAAAGCCTGTGAGACTCTTATCTCCAATTAACTACTAGAAAAACAGAAATAGTGCTGTGCCTCAAGCGGTAGAGCACTTGCCTTGAGCTGAAGAGTGAAAGGATAGTGCTGAAGCCCAGAGTTCAAGCCCCACGACTGACAAAAAGAAAGAAAGAAAGAAAGAAAGAAAGAAAGAAAGAAAGAAAGAAAGAAAGAAAGAAAGAAAGAAAGAAAGAAAGAAAGAAAGAAAGAAAGAAAGAAAGAAAGAAAGAAAGAAAGAAAGGAAGGAAGAAAGGAAGGAAGGAAGAAAGGAAGGAAGAAAGGAAGAAAGGAAGAAAGAAAGAAAGGAAGAAAGAAAGAAAGAAAGAAAGAAAGAAAGAAAGAAAGAAAGAAAGAAAGAAAGAAAGAAAGAAAGAAAGAAAGAAAGAAAGAAAGAAAGAAAGAAAGAAAGAAAAGAGAGAGAGAAAGAAAGAATAGCTTACTCTGATGAACAAATGTTTACACTTCTGTAATTAATTATTATAGATAGTGCATAGTTCACAGGTTTATCTTCTAACTGAATGTGGCTCTTTTTTCTGTTGACTTTAAAATACATAATATCCCATTGGAAACTGTATCTATTGCAGAATTAAATAAAAAGCAAACAGACACTGTTTTAAATGTCTCTGGTATGGCATGTTCAGAATTTTAGAATGAGTATTTAATAGTCATGGACATATTGAAGAACACTTATATTCTGTTCTCTTAACAATTATTCAGTTTTAAAAGTTAGGAGTTTCCATAGAATTGAACTGTTTACTGTTTTACTATAAGACAATACTAAAATAATGGCAAGTATATTGTGAAAATATTGTATACTTTGATAACATTCAAGTTGATGACCCTCTGATAGTGAAAGGGATAACAGAATAGTATTTACTATACAAATACATTGAAATTATATTTTATGTAGCTTATTTTTTAATTTAATTTTACAGTCAAGGTGATATATAGAACGGGTTGCAATTATTGTAAGGTAGTGAATAGATAACATGTAGAACTTTTTACCCCCTCCCTCACTTTTCTCACAGTTTTCCTTCACCCCAATACCCCTCACAAGTTGTAATGTAAATTTCCAAAGTGTTCTATTGTGAGTATTGCTATTGAGTTGGTTTGCCCTTTGTTCTTTGTCTCAAAATTTTGTTGTTCCTCTTCCCTTGCCAAATTAAGTAAATGTATACACAATGACACATGATACTGAAATCAAATACTGCAGGGATCAAACCATTGGGGAAAACGCAAAAGAAAAAAAGAAATCACATAGTACATTAAAGAAAAACAACCACAAAGAAAAGCCTCTGTTTCCAGGAGGTCATTTTGCTCAGCATCATCTTATACATATCCATTGAGCCATTCTGCTCATTTGCTAGGACTATCCTAGATATTTCCTACTTATTACAACTGAGAGAAACTATGGAATCTCTTCCTTTGTGTCTTGTTTATTTTACTTAGTAGGACTTTTCCAAGTCTTTCCATTTGGAATTGGAAGCATAGAATTCCGCTACATATATACCACATTTTGTCAATTATTCATTTACTGAGTGACATATTGGTTTAAAACATGATTGCATGTAACTATTACTTAGGGTCATTCAAAAATGACAGATGCCATCTCCCCAGACATACTAAAATCATGATTTCTATGTAAGATAGGATTTCATGGTGGTACAAGGGTTGAGATATCTGGATGAATCTAATGCATATCTTGCACTGAATTAGGCAGAAAGATATCCAGTATCATATAGGATAAAAATGGTAGTGACAAAATATTCCCCTGAGAAAGATATAGAAGGCTGCCAGCAGTAGTAAGTAGTTCAGATAATTTTGAAGCATTTAGAAATGCAAGTTCAAATATGTCTGTTTAAATAAAAAGTATGTAAGTGGAAGGGCAAAAGAAGGGGAAGAGAAGAAAATAACTGACAGCAGATCATTTTCTCAAGTTAGAGTATAAAAAGACATAATCTTTAACTTCCAAGTTAAAAAGAGAACAATATCATACCTCCCATTCAATTTAGATTCTTGAAAATATTTACTTGACTTTTTCCTACTTTAATGCTCCAAAATAAATGAAGACTTGTAAGTAAAGTTATGTGATGTCCATTACTTCACCTTGAACACTAACTTTGTTTTGCCCTCTTTTCTCAATTTGCACTTGGTAAATAGTCCCTAAGTTGATGATGTTGTGGCTGATTAGAGTCAGAGTCAGGAGCTTCTACATGTACAATTATCTCAGCATAGTTTAAAGTAGATCCCCCCCCCAAGATATCCAACTACATTGTCTGAAGCTGTACTTTGAACACACCCTGACACCTGAGCTCATAATTTGAAATTACACTTCAGCATTTCCTTGGCACATTCTACGTTGTGCCGTTGTCTTTTTTGCACATTCCTTTTGAGTTCAGAGTTGCTCTATTTCCATTTCATCTGTACAAACTGCTAAGAACATTGTTCAACTACCACTTCTTGTTGCACATGCCCAGTCTATGTATTAAGGTACTTTGTCCATGTTAAACAATAGGGTAGTACTCACTCTCTCAGGAGAAAAGTTCCACAGTATAACACTATGCCCACATTAGAGGATGTAGAATTTAAAGAATTTTGAGACAAACAGTGATATTAGAATTGAAAAGCACCTTAGGGACATTTTCTTGGAGCTCATTAGTTTTCCTAGGAGAAATATAAATATTCACAAAATCTGGAGCTAATTAGAAAGCATCCGAATTAACACTAGATCCTAGATGTTGTGTTAATACTAGTCACCATTGTATTATTGTTACATCACAATCCTTCCTTACTTGCAAATGGGTATGAGGAAATGAAAGAAAGGCATTAAAGCAAAATGTCATATCTTTTTAGGCATTTAATCTTACTGGTGAGGGTAATGTCTGAGCTCTTCCATTCAATAAAGTTTCAAGTTTATAAGAGAACTTCCTACATATAAGAATTTCTGGCAGGTTGATTGACACGGTTATTTCAGCATGGAGATATCCCTAACAAGAACTAGAGTTAAATAGAGTATATGACAGTTATGATGTGTCAATGGCTACTGAAGCATTTTCTATTCTAAAGAAGAATCAATTCCAGGAGTCTTCAGTCACATCAGTAAAGCTGTATGTTCAACCTAATACTTGGTGTTATTTTTCCTACATTTATAATGAATAGGCTGATAAGATATCCAAACATATCTAAAGATATTTCAATAAAATTCCAAACTGATGTGGATATATGGGCCACTCGTTGGAACTGTAGGACAAATTAGGCTGGTTTGTGCTGTAGTTCAATCTATAAACTCCTGGCTAAAAAAGTCTTCAAAAAATATTCACAGAATACCTCTAAGTAAAGTTCATGACAGTTATATCTGTATAATTCTTCTAAGGTCAGGATAAAAGCATTTGTTCCCAACATTTAAAATCAACAGGTTCTGTTGAATTCATGGATCCAGAATTTTATGGATTCACATTCATATCTCAAAATTTTATCAAGATGACTTTCACCAAAACACTTTTCTTATTGAACTTGTCTATGTCCTTTTACTTTTCAAATCCAAATAGCATATTTCCTTCAAGTTCTTCCTGCAAATTCTTTCCTTCCTTTAATTCTGTCAATCTCTGTTTACTACTTTTTTTGTTTCCTTATGTATCTCTTTCTTCCAATCTTATCCACACTGGTACTCACATTGCTCACACTTGTGTCAGAACTTTCCTTTTCCTCTTCCCTCCAATAGTGCCCCCAATTTTATTATTCTTTTTTCCTATTCATGATCGTGGATATTTTGATGATGTCTAAACAGACCTACCTTTGCTTCTGTTTAATATAAACTTTAGAACTATCAGATATTTTCCCCCTAAATCCATTATTAACACCTGTGGTTCTTATTACTAAGAACATCACTAACACAGTTACCAGCCAAACGTGTGGAAGCTCTTTAGATTTCTTCTTACCCATCTACTCCCTCCTATTAGATAAGATGAATGATCAAGATTTACTCAGTTTTTTATGACTAATATGATTTCTTTTTTTGGAGCTTTTATGACTTTCTTTAATTGTGAAAATACTGTACAGAGGGGTTAGATTTACATGGGCAAGATAATGAGCACATTTCTTATGAAGCATTTTAGTCTCCTCCTTTGTTTCCCCTTCCTATCCCTTCCCATCCTCCCCCCACCCCACACCCAATCCTCCCCCCCCCACCAAAGTTGTAAAGTTCGTTTTCGACATAACGACTTACACAATATGATTTCTCTGTACTGCTTTTTATGCCCCTAACACCAGCCTGTTTCATTTACTCATCACTGTCACCTAGTCCTAAAACAACCATTTCGAAAGTACGCTTTTTCCCCGTAGTCTTTTCATATTGGTCCTCTCTATCACCAAATTACTCTCTTTGTAAGAACACAGAGTGAAGAGCTCAGACACATATTCTTGTATCATTATTTACTCACTACATTGATTGTTGGCCTTACATTTCTCATGTGTAAATCAATGTAATGTAACAGAAATAATGAAGAATATATTTGTTGACTTCTAGAGCAAGAATAAAGAAAAGAGTCCTTACATTTTCCACTTTACCTTACAAATAAGGAAAGAGTGAAATTCAGTTTGTTGATATAAAGTCACAAATTGTTTCATGTAGAAATAAAAATAAGTTTTACCTCCTGGCTCTAAGGCCTATGTCCTTTCTAGGTAACTACAGATATGAAAGTGGTATTATGTAAATTGTGTCATGTCTTTACAGCTGTATTGAAGAACATACTCAATATATCATTTGAAAACATTGGTTACTGAATAGTATCTATATGAGAATGTTATTTGAACTAAACCCACTAAGTTGAAAATTACACTTTAGTCCATCAAAATGTGGAAATAAACAATTTTATTTATAAGAAAATAGTACCATCAAGAAAAGTGAGTATACATTAGAGAGACTGCAGGAATTAGAGTTTTTACGGTCTCTGACTGTTTATGTGAATGTATTTATTGATACTGAGACTCTCCTCTTGTTATCCTTATTGTATGTAATCCAACGCTGTTTATTACTATGTATTCAATGTGGGAAATCTAACTTCAAAAACGTGTAAAGTTTTTTCCTTTTCAATTACACCAATGACATTATCAGGCTACACTGTGGTCATCATCGTATCCATCAAAATTATTATTAACATCATAAGTGCTAACTATTGAAAGTCTGATATATGTCTATGATTTTGTGATTATTTGTCTTTTGATTAATAATTTTAGTGTTACCACTGTGCATGCATCCATATTAAAATTTTGAACAAATAAACAATAAAACTAAAGCATATCAGGTAGCTTGACTATGTGCTTATAACAAATTATGGAATAGATTTTTGAAGTATTGCAAATTCCTAACCAGTATGAATTAACTTCCTCTCTCCCCATCACCACACACAAGTATTTATGAGTTTGAACAGAATTATTTCAAGTAATATACTGCAAATTTTACTATAATATCATGTGTATATCTGAAATTCCCCTGAACGTAATAAACTCTACATTCTATTGAAATATTAGTTATTTTATTCTAGGAAACTTTCGGAAAAATAGAGTGTATATCTTTGAATGAAAATGGTAAATAAATATTAGCATAAAAATTTTAGAGGGAGTCTGTCTTCAGAAATATATATATATATATATATATATATATATATATATATATACACACACATATATACATATTTATTGTATGTAGAAAGACATACATTTTTAGAGATTATTTTTCACCAGAAATATAAACATATACCTAAATTTATGTGTAGAACGATGTACATTATAGTGAAACAAAAATCTTAAAACATAATTAAAATTTAAAAAATACATCAAACCAAGTGCCATTGACTCACGCCTATAATTCGAGCTATTTTGGGTAATGAGATCTTAGAATTGTGTTCAAAACTATCCCAGTCAAAAAAGTACTTGTTAGATTCTTATCTCCAATTGACCACTAAAAACAGGAATTAGCTCTGTGCCTCAAGTTGTAGAGTGCTGCCTTTGAGCATAAAAAGGCTTAGGGACAATGCCCAAGCCTTGCAAACAACAACGAGAACAACAAGAACAAGAACAAGAACAACAACATATATCACATTAATTTCATAAAAACATCTTTTAACTACTGTGAACATTTCTTAGAAAGCTTCTTTAGCCTGCATGGGGGGGGGAGAACTGGGTAGAGGGCGGGGGTTTTTATGGAAAGGGATGGGAAGGGGAGCAAAGGAGGAGGCAACAATGCTTGATAAGAAATGTACTCATTATCTCTTGCCCATGTAATTTTAACCCCTCTGTACAGTATTTTCACAATAAAAAAAGAAACATGAATATATGCCCCTGGAAAATGTTAAGTAACAATTATAGAATAAAGTTCGTTTTCGACATAACGACTTGTACATCTCGTTGTTGCAATGGGTCCACCTGTATCCCTATTTAATTGTAACCACTCTGTACTGTACTTTTACAATAAAAAAAAACTTCTATTTAAAAAAAAGTATAGAATATTTACCTCTATGTTAAAGACATGACTATTTAGATTGCTTAAGATATTTAAGTAATGTTTAGGAATTAATAATAATGATAATATATTGGGTCTTGTCATTTATTCTATTTTATGATAGTAATAAAATGATATTTGCAATGATTATATAAAATTTCTCTTGTTTGTTATTTGAATTATAATAAGAGATAAACATTTTTAAATGTTTCCATAGGAAAGGATCATTTTAATGATATCAATTCTTTTGTAATTTCAAAACAATTAAGAAAATTATTCCAAGGCTGGTTTGCTCTAAGACTATATTTGTTTTCTTGTTCGAGTTTTCATATGTTAGTAGAAATTAAAATTCCAAAAATTCAATGGATCTTGGCATTCAGGAACATCTTCATAGATACTAATGTTGGAGTTTCTTAAGTGGAATTGTTTTATTTCATTTGTTATTTTCACAAATAAATCAAGATGATTGTGTATTTTGTTTCTTTTCACTGCTGTTTGCTCTTATCTTGAGAATACTTTTTTTCTATCAAGAAGAGGAAAGCAATTGGATTGAGCAAGTACATGGCTTTCATAAAATGTACATGCATAGATTTGGGTCTTCTGTCATTTACTAAAAGTTTCTTCCAGAAAATGTTATCAATTACTTATAAGTGATGCATAATTCCTAGATATTTCAGTTATCACATACACTTTTTGATTGAGTTATCTCTGTATAAACTCAAAAAAAAACCAAAATAAACAAAATAAACAGAATCACATCTTTGTTTTAAAAACTGTAGTTTACAAAGAATTTTTAGCCAACAACGAAACCATCTTTTTAGGTATTCTGCAATTTGTGTGAATTATTTTTAACTATATATATATATATATATATATATATATATATATATATATATTGCTGACATGAAATTCACATGTAATATATTTATCTCCTTTTATTGTATACACTTTAGTGCTTTGGAAGTGAAGGGTACAATCAGAGGTTTTCCAAGCCTAATTTTCACAAATTTGCATTTCTTCAAATAGAAATGCTGTAAATTTTATTGAACCCTAAGATATGTATTTAAATGTTTTTTTATGCATTTGTTTCTAACGCATTTATAAGATTGTTTCTTTGTTGCTTTGTATGTCCCTCCCCCACAGTATAACCCCTGCTTTCACTGTATTTGGTGTCGGTATAATTTGTGGAGGGGAAGGGGAAAAACGAGTCGTTTAAATAAGGATACAGGTGGACCCTTTGCAGCAATGAGAAGTACAAGTTGTCAGGTCGAAAACGAACTTTACAACTTTGGTGGGGGGGGGGGGGAGGCTGGGAAGGGATGTGAAGGGTAAAAAAATGAGGAGGCTACAATGTTTGATAGGAAATGTACTCATTATCTTGCCCATGTAATTGTAACCCCTCTGTGCAGTATGTTCACAATAATAAAAATAAAATAAAATAAATAAAAAAGAAATGCTGTAAATTTTAAAACAGACATTAAAATAGATACAAAATTAAGTTACAGGAATTTGTCCTCCATATATCCTTTATAGTGTGTCTTTTCAAAATTTGTTTTGGGGATTATTTCCAGATTCTCACACATACTATTCAAGTGCACTGTCAATGAACTACATTCCCTGTCCAAATAAGTTTTTTACTTCTCTTTACTAATACATAGAAGTGTAATGGCTGGATCATATACAATTCTCTTTGACCTTTAGAAGACTTGAAAACTTGCTTGAAAAATTGATTGCAGTATTATACAAATCATTCTGCTATCTAGAGTATATCAATTTCTCCACAAATGCATTACTATATTTTCTGTCATCTTTTTATATTATGGTCATAGAAATGAGTTTTATTTTTATTTTTTCTTAGTTACTAAAGAGGAGCTTAATTCATTTGCTCTTCTTATTGACCATTAATTTACATATGTTCTTTAAAGAAATAACCTGTTCAGGAAAAAATTTATATGTAATTAGAAGATATAAAAGTAGTTAAGACTCAGGATCATTGTCAAATTAACATTGTAGCATTAACAAATATGTGCCCTCTGTCGGTTGGATAGGTTTTCACTTCTTTCATAGAATTATGAAAGGTCATCAGTTGATATTAACCCGTTTATTCTTGCTTTTCTTTAGCCACTAATGTTTTCCATGTCAAATGTTTAGAAACCTTTACTGATCCAATGTCATTAATTTTTACATTTACATATTGTCGGTTTTTATATCTCACATTTAGTTTGATAATCATATCTTATTACAAATTTTTGTATAATGTTTAAGGTAGTAGTCCAAGATCATTCTTTAAATCTAGAGAAGCAATAGTGCCAATACACCATTTAAAATTCTATTTTTATTTGATAAAGTTCATAGCATCCTTTTAAAAATCTTTTGACCATAAAACTAAGAATTTTTTTTGATAAATCTGTTACATTCTTCTGTGTGTCTGTTCTTACAGTAGAGCTATTTTGTCCTAACTACTAAACATGGTAATAAGATTCAAATCTAATATGAGAGCTCAAGTTACACCATTTTACAAGATTGTTCTGAATGATCTGTATTCCTTGAACTTACATGCGAGTTTATTGAGCAGGTGGACCAATAGCCAATAACACAGTTATCTAGATGTTTGATAGTTACTAATATTTTGCACCTTGTGAAAACACAAGGCCCCAGATATTATATATAGAAAAATGTCTTTAGAGAATGCTTGAAGCCACTAAAATTAATTTAGGAATGAGTTAAAATTTAGATAACACTACAGCATAATAAAGCTGAATGATAATGACTTGAGAGCTGTACTACAGAGGAGAGTGAGAGGGGACAGAATGATGGACGATACAGGAGCTGTATGCCATTAGTATTTTGTTTCAAAAGACAAACACACAAACACACACACACACATCACGTACACACATTTGGAATATTGATATTATCATAATAAACAGAGGAAATTATCACAAATAGTAAAAGAAGGTTAATATATGAAATAATAATATTGCTCATACTATTTAAAAGTTTAGGAGAAATAAAAGACAGTACACTTGGATTCTTATAGATTAAGTAAATTGAAAATTAAGAAATAGAACACATGAGAACCTTTGCAAACAAGTTTTAAATAATAAACATTTTGAAACATGTATCATTTTATTTTGACAAAAGATTGAGATTACTGGTGTTTTAACTCAAGATTTAGAATATGATATCCAGGTGCGTGCTCCATATCTCGCTATGGATGGCTATATCTCTAAGCATTTCACTATGGATATTTTTAGAATAAGGTCTCATAATTTCCCAGGCTCTCCTGAATTACAAACCTATTTGCAGTTCCTCCTATAGCTAGAAAATGAAGCCACAAATCACCATGCCCAGCTCAAACTTTTTTAAATTCAAGTACAAGAAATTAAATTTTCAAAAAGTGACCAGGTAATGAAGCCTTTCTTAATAAAGTATGTGCTTCTTGAAAATACAGTTAGTATTTGTGACCTGGAAAAATATGTTTAGAAATATAAGAAAATAAATTTAGTTAAGTTCACCAATGATATAAAATTAAGAAAATAATTTTATATATTCACATGTTAAATATTTTAAAAGCAAAATATATGTGTCTGATTAATTTACATGTGTGAAAATCATGCAATTAAATTAACTAATCCTATAGCTCTGAAAAAAGAATTACCCTAATGAAACAAAAGAAAATAAGTAATTAAGTTCAAAATTTGAAATTTAGAAAATAAAATGAAGTGTACTCTTTAGGTGATAAGTAAACCTTCTGTATATCAATTTTATTATATAAATGCATGAACAAAGAAAGAAAAAGTACCCATTGATCAATAGCAATTGCAAAAGAATCAGTAGTTGTATGAGTGTACAAAAAAATCGATGGAGGGGATAACAATGTTCCTTCCATAAGGAATGTACTCATTATCTTACTTATGAAAAGGTAACCCCTAAGTAAATTTCCTTTACAATAAAATTAAATTGAAATTAAAAATAAACCAAATAATATACCAATTAAGAATTCTTAGATGGGGAGTTCCGGGAAGATGGCGGAGGAGAAGCTGGAATTTGAACAAGCTCTCGCATAGAAAGCAGTTTTAGAGTTCCAATGAACAGTCCTAAGCCAGAGAATCACACCAAGTGTGCCATCACAGGACAGAGAGTTAGGCAAGAGAGGGGAAGCTAAGGCAAGGAGACACATCTGAGCACTTGCCAGCAGCCGCCGCGGCGGCGGCAGCAGTGGCTGTGGTGGCGGTGGCCGCAGCCATACCTGAGCCACAGAGAGTCCGGGACAAAGGAGCCAGACCCAGCAAGCGAGCGGATTCTACTCAACACCAGCAAGAACTGACAAGGCGCGGACATCTTCATCCTGCAGTTTGCAGACCAGACGACCGAGGAACCAAGACTCGGCGTGAGTAGAAGCCTGACGTCCTCACTCCTCCTCAGGGAGCAGAGGAGGGAAGGCCACCCCTCCCCCCCATTACCAGAGATCTCCATCTTGGATTCCTTCAAAGCTCAGAGGAGCTGCTAGCTCCAACTCAGGCCTTGGAATAAAACTAGTCATTTAGCAGGTCACAAGAACTTAATGGTGAAGTGACCTGCCAGACTCAGCTCCATCCAGGGAAAAGTCACCCAGCTCAGGCGCCAGCCATAGGAGTAGCTTTCCCCACTGGGTAACCAGAGCCAGAGGCTGCCCCTCCCTCTAGCAGCCTCCACAATCAATTGAAAAATAGAAACCCTGAGAATGGCTCCAGGCTGGGCTCTGTGAGTTTTTCACAAAATAGCCCCAGGGAAAAGCTACTGTTTGTTGAAAGGCCTCAACTCTACCCAGAACCTAGCCTCATCTCTGCATCCCCCTCCTTTGTGATTCTCAAAGCAGATCACCCTCCCAGTAAACTAACCTGGGAGGGGGATCTCAAAATCTTGGGTAAAACAGAGCATTTTTCTGCCTGTTTGAACAAACTGACTTAAGAAACCAATCAAGCCACAGGACCTCAAGCAGACCAGAGACTCCAACAAGAGGCTGGTTACAGACACAAGGGAGATACAGGATTCTTCCCACACCTCCCCAAAAAAAATAAAAAAAAAATCAAAGAACTTTTTCTTCTTCTTCTTCTTTTTTTTTTTTGGTACCTTATATATATAAAAAATTTTTTCTTTTCTAAAACTTTTATTAATCTTTAATTTTTGCCTTTTTTGAAAAAAAATTATTTTCCAGTAACTTTTTTTTTCCTCTTATAATTTTTATTTTAGGAATACGTGAATGTGCGTTTTTCTTTCTTTTCTTGTCTTCTTTCTCTTTTTCTTTCTTTTTTAATTATCTTTTTGTTTTTTGTTTAGCTCTACTGAACTTCTGTTCTTTTTTTCTCCCTTTCTTATCCTTTTCACCTTTTCCTCTCTTTTGTTCTTCTTTATGTGACTTAACTCTTGTCCTGCACATCCTCAGATAAACCTGTAGTTAACTAGTAGACCCTATCTCCCATTGTGTACACACTTAATCCACAAATTTATTACTCAATTCAAAACCTCTGAGACTTAAATTCATTAATAGCAGTACTACCTCTTTATACCTATATAATATTTTAAGCATTTTTTTAAGTTTTTCACATCTCCTCTATGTCCCTCCCCTTCTCCCAATATATTCACATTCCCCTCTAAATAGATTGTCTTTTAATCTCCATAATAATATTAATTTTTACGTTTCTATTTTTTCTGGTCTCTTTCCATTTCCCTTTCCCATTCATCTTTTTCTCTCTCTCTCTACTTGCATCCTACCCAACCTATTTCCTGCATTGAGATTAGGACATAGTTAACTCTCCCTGTGCTACCCCACACCAATCTATTCCTAATTTTTACTCACATCTCTCCCTAACCCTAATAATTTCTGGTTTTCCAAATTCTTCTCTGCGGTTCAAAGCCCATTAACATATAGTTGTTTGATGCTGGCTAGATGTATCTCTTGAACTAGATTGTATCTGTAGACTATTGACTGTACAAATGCAAACTTTGGTTGATGGTTGCCTTAAGATAGTGTTCTAGCACAACACTGGTGTTATTTTCATCTTAAATGGGCAGAGTAAGCCAAAAAAACACAAGAAAAATGGCAAATCCAGTTATCTCAATTCCCAATCTTGATAACCAGGGGACAGAACAGATAAGAATAATCCAGAGGAAAGTTCCCAAATAGCTCTACAAATACTGCTGGCAAACATGATAAATGAAAAGTTTGACAACTTACAAAGGACTCTGTATGAGTGTGATAGGGAGAGAGAGGAGGCATCGCAAAAGTTTATACAGGAATATCATAAGCGTGAGGAAGCTACTCAAAAACTGATACAAGATTTGCGTGAGCAACTTGAGAATACTCAAAGAGAAAGGGAGGAATGGCCTGAGCATGCTGAGAACACTCAAAGAGAACTGCAGGAATCCCGTGAACGGGAGGAAGCTGATCAAACAGTAATACAGGAATTGAGAGAGCAGATAGAAAATACACAAAGATCACTAAAGGTATTCATGGAATCCATTAACAAAGAGCTGAAGGAAGTCAGGGACACCACAAAGGGAATGCTGAATGGAACCCAACAGAAGGAATGGGAGTCCAAAGAAACCATAACCAATCAACTAAGTGATTTGAAAACAAACACTGAACACCAAATTAAGGAAGTAAAGAAATTCATGCAAGACCTAAAACAGAGCTTCAACAAAGAACTTGAAGCCATCAAAGCCGACCAAATGGAAGGAAAAGAGATAAAAAACAAAGTAGAGAGTCTTGACAGCAGGTTAGAACATGCAGAAGATCGAATCTCAGGGATTGAAGACAGCCTAGATATTATAGAGAAAGAACATACAACCATCCAAGACAAGTTCAAGAAATATGATAGATCTATCCAACACCTGGAAGACACCATCAGAAGGCCTAATCTAAGGATAATGGGTGTAGAGTAGCACCTAGAAACAAAAGTTAATGGTCTAGGGAATTTGTTTAACAGGATCCTAGCAGAGAACTTCCCAAACATATAAAAAGATAGGCCTATTCAGATACAAGAAGCTTTTAGAACCCCCAATAGACCAGACCAGAATAGGACATCCCACTGCCACATTATAATCCACACAGGATCAACTCAGAACAAGGCAAAGATCCTTAAAGCTGTCAAGGAGAAAAGTTTAATCACCTATAAAGGGAAACCAATTAGAATCACCTCAGATTTCTCAGCAGAGACAATCAAAGCAAGAAGAGCCTGGAATGATGTATGCCATGCCCTAAAAACAAACAACTATCAACCAAGAATACTGTACCCAGCTAAACTCTCCTTCATAACTGAAGGCCAAATAAAAACCTTCCATAGCAAAGAAAAATTGAAACAATACATCTCCACCACACCAGCCCTACAAAAGATTCTTAATGGTGTCCTACACATAGAAAACCAACAAGACCACAATAAAAGCCAAGAAACTGCACCCAAACTGAGAATCCAAGAACCATAGGAAGAACCCAGTTTTCACAGCCCCCAAGAAGGTAGATAACATGGCAGGAACTCCCAAATACCTCTCAGTCCTATCTCTTAACGTTAACGGACTGAACTCTCCAATTAAGAGACATAGACTCTCTAGTTGGATTAAAAAACAAGACTCTTCTATCTGCTGCCTTCAAGAGTCACATCTTGCCCGTAAAAACAAACACATTTTCAAAGTTAAAGGCTGGAACAAAATCTACCAAGCAAACGGCCCCCATAAACAGGCGGGAGTTGCAATCCTAATATCAGAAAAAATAGACTTCAAATTAAAATTCGTGAGAAGAGATAAAGAAGATTGCTACATACTAATTAAAGGATCTCTCCTTCAGGAGGATATTACAATTCTAAATATCTATTCGCCAAACAATGGCGGAAGAAGAAAGAAGGATGGCCAATAGACACATGAAGAAATGTTCAACATCCCTAGCCATAAAAGATATGCAAATCAAAACAACATTGAGATATCACCTCACACCAGTTAGAACGGCAAAAATCAAGAGCTCTAACAACAACAGATGCTGGAGGGGATGTGGACAGAAAGGAACCTTACTTCATTGTTGGTGGGAATGTAAACTTGTTCAACCACTTTGGAAAGCAGTATGGAGGTTCCTCAAAAGACTTCACATAGAACTCCCCTATGACCCAGCAATCCCACTTTTGTGCATTTACCCAAATGTTTACAAACAAGACCACATGAAAGCTACCAGCACAACTATGTTTATTGCAGCATTATTTACCATAGCTAAGATATGGAAGCAAACCAGATGCCCCTCAGTAGATGAATGGATCAAGAAAATGTGGTATATATACACAATGGAATTCTATGCCTCCATCAGGAAGAATGACATTGCCCCATTTGTTAGGAAATGGAAAAACTTGGAAAAAATTATATTAAGTGAAGTAAGCCAGGCCCAAAGAAACATAGGTCCCATGGTTTCTCTTATTTGAAATATCTAGTATATGTATGAGTCAATCGGAAAAGGTCAGATAATGTGATGTCAGGAAAATGAACCCTTAAATATGTATTTTAAGGTTTTTTTCTTTCATGCATGGGTTTCTAACGTATTCATAAGATTATCTCTTTGTTGCTTTGTATGTCCCTCCCCCACAGTATAACCCCTGCTTTCACTATATTTGATGTCAGTATAACTTGTGGAGGAGATGGGGAAAAACCAATTGTTTAAGGATGCAGGTGGACCTGTTTCAACAATGAGAAGTACAAGTTGTCATGTCCATAAGGAGCTTTACAACGTCGGTGCGGGGGGGGGGGGGGGTTGAGGGGGGAGTAAGGGGGGAAGGAGAAGGATTGGGATTGGGAGGGAAGGGGGAGGCTGGGAAGGGAGGTGAAGGGTAAACAAAGGAGGAGGCTGCAATGCTTGGTAAAAATGTACACATTATCCTGCCCATGTAATTGTAACCCCTCTGTACAGTATGTTCACAAATAAAATAAAAATAAATTAAAAAAAAAAGAATTCTTAGATGGAATTCTATGCCTCCATCAGAAACAATGACATTGCCCCATTTTTTAGGAAATGGAAACACTTGAAAAAATTATATTAAGTTAAGTAAGCCAGGCCCAAAGAAATATAGGTTCCATGGTTCCCTTATTTGCAATAACTAGAATTTGTCTGAGTCAAGTAGAAAAGGTCAGATAAGTTTATGTTAGGTGAAATGAACCCCAAGATAAGTATTCAATTTTTTTTTCTTTCATGCGATTATTTCTAACATATTTATAAGATTATTTCTTTGTTGTTTTATATGTCCCTCCCCCACGGTATAACCCCTGCTTTCACTGTATTTGCTGTTGGTATAATTTTTGGAGGGGGAGGGAAAAAACAAATTGTTTAAATAGAGATACAGGTGGGCCCATTGCAACAATGAGATGTACAAGAGGTTATGTCGAAAACCAAACTTTACAACTTTGGCTATGGAGGGGCAGAGGATTGGGGGGGGGGAGAGGAGGGTATGGGGAGGGATGGGAAGTGGAAACAAAGGAGTAGGCAACAATGCTTGATAAGAAATGTACTCATTATCTTGCCCATGTAATTGTAACCCCTCTGTACAATATTTTAACAATAAGAAAAGAATTCTTAGAAGCCATTGGTTAAAAACTTAGTAAAGAACTGCCCCAAGTACCCAAGGAATATATTTTGATGATACAATTTAAATACTTAAACTTCAACAGAGAAGCAAAAAGTTTAAAAACTATTACACAGTAAAGTAATAAATCAGAACATATTACTATAATAATCATTAGACAAATTTTTAGTGGTAGTCAAATATGTAAGAAATGAGGCAATTTGCCATTCGTTTGCACTTTAGAAGTGAGAAAGAATTTTCTAGATCCTTTTAAATATATCGTAAGTTTAACGAAGAAACTATTCTGTCACATCATATGATAATCAGATAAAGATTATATTAGAGCAAACAACAGATTCTACTATGTTTTGGATGTTAAGGTATATACATATTTTGGTGGGAATTTCAACTTGGTGTATTGTTCTTGCTAGGCTGGCATCATATCAGTTGTTAATTTTAGGATAGGGGTTCCCTTTCCACAAGAACATGCACCTGATCTGTTCTTTTAGTCTTCCCATCATCAAAGGCATCAGAGTTGCACTATCTACCAGACCATCAGTCCTGCAGTCCTTCCAATTTTAGTCTCTAGATAGTGCAGGATGGTGGAAATGATCCAATGCACCCAGTTATAGATTAAGGAAGTCCACTAAAATGTGGCCTGGGTTCTGTTCTCAAGCCTCCTAAGTAGTTAAGAGTACAGTTGGGAGCCCTGCTGCCAAGCAGTAAATATTTTTAAGCAATTAGACATATATGACTTAGACTTGTGATCACCTCAGGAAAAGTATAAAACAGCAGTGAAGCATAGAGGACAGGCAGCATTTTAAATAGCTACTCAGAGATTGAATCAGCTTAGCTAGCTACTCAGGAGGCTGAGATATGAAGACCACTGTTCAAAGCCAGTCCAATCATGACAATACATGTGATTATCTCCAAAGAACCATAAGTGGAGTAGTGGCTCAAGTGTTAGACCACTATCCTTGACCACAGAAACTTTGGGATAGTGTCTAGGCACTATCAAGCCTCAGCAATGAATAATGCATGCATGAGCAATGCACATGCGTGTGTGTGTACACGCACATGTGTGCACGCACACACACACACACACACAAATGAGTATTTCAATGCAGAGTTCTTTATTTTTTTACCTTGCTGTACTTTATTTCCCTGTATCAGTCCACCAATTAACAAAGTCAGCTAAGCACCTATTTACATAAAACTCATCATGTTTCTCTAAAGTCTACTCTCTTTTTGGAAGCCTGCTTTTATTTGACATAAAAGTAAATTATTCAGGAGTTCAAGTAATCTCCCTCAACTCTGTAGTGTTAGCTGATTTTTTAGGCTCTCCCTAGCAATATGATTCTGTGAAACCCTGCATCAAGCAGCATATTTCATTCACGAGAAGGGAAGCCTCTGTCAAACAATTAGTAATAGGTTTTTCTTCTCCTGGCAAGCATCTGAGTTTTATTATATTGGTATAATTCATGATAAGTCTGTGAATGCCAAAGAGTGCTCTTAAAATAAACTGACCCTTCTCAGTGATTAGCATTTGTATACCATTCATAGATATGAAGATGTTTAAATATTACTGAAATTGCTTTGGAATAAATAAAGTTCACCTAGACTATCTTGAGAAAGAAGAATTGGTTTCTCAGCACTTTAGGTAAGAACTTGAGTGAAAGAAACCAAAGGAAAGGTGAGGAACGACTGAATACATATATTCAAATGAAACAAACCAACCCAAGTAAAACAAGTTAATTCAGTACTCAAGAACCTGCAGGAAATGCAAAGATTTATTTAAAAAATCAGCTATGATAAGCTTATGAAAAAACTGACTATATGGGAGTCTACTGTTGTGAGGATAGTGGTTAAAGCCCAGACTGGACATAAAGATCTGTACACAATGCCAGACACCTGTTATTCTAAATTCCAGGAAGAATAACATCAAGTGGACTGAGCCCATGATCATACACAAGTAGGAAGCCAGATTCTATCTGAAAATTAATCTGGATAATTTAGGGCTGGGGGCATGACAAACTGGTAAGAACACCCATTTAGGAGACACAAGACACTAAATTCAAACTCTAATATTATGGATGTTAAAGAAAAAAGCTAGACTTCAAAGAATTGGAATAATTGTAAGATTTGAGTATTTGTGTGGAGAAAAATCCATTAGAGAGATAGAGTGAACCCATGTTGCAATGCTTTCTACTTAAGTAATAATGTTATGTGGTACTCCAGACATAACAGAGTTACTTTGCAAAGGTAACTGAGCATGGATGTGCAGTTGGGTGATGAAAATACTCTATTTACACAGGTATTAATTAAATACATTTTTTTTGGTAGATTGTAGTTTTTGAAATAAGAGGCTGGGTGATATCCCCAAGCATTTTCTCCACATGTGACCACTTAATTTATTATTATTATTATTATTTTTTTTTGTCGGTCTGGGCCTGGGCGCTGTCCCTCAGCTCTTCAGCTCAAGGCAAGCGCTCTACCACTTGAGCTACAGCGCCACTTCCGGTTTTCTGGTGGTTTATTGGAGATAGGAGTCTCAAGGTCTTTCCTGCCTGGGCTGGCTTTGAACCGCGATCCTCAGATCTCAGCCTCCTGAGTAGCTAGGATTACAGGCGTGAGCCACCAGCGCCCGGCCACTTAATTTATTTTTAATTAATTAATTACTTAATTAGTTTGATGCTAATACTAGAGCTTGAAGTCAGGGCCTGGCTCTGTCCCAGAATTTGTTATTTTTTTGTTTTAGTTTTCTCAAGGCTACCATTTCACTGCTTGTACCGTAGCTCCATTTCTAGCTTTTGCTGGTTACTTTCAAATCAAAATCTCATGGACTTTTTTTTCTTGGTCTGGTTTCAAACCACAATTCTCAGATTTCTTCTTTCTGATTAGCTAGGATTAAAGCCATGATCCACCAGTGTGGCTTCTAATTTTTCCTCTATACTTATTTAATGCACATATTAAGGTAATAATGTAAAACTAAGAGTATAGAAGAAAGATGTACAGTCATGATATTGTCCTGTCACAAATTCAAGTTAGTAATGTAAATTTCTTCCTAAGGCCATACAAAAAAACACCATAATATAGTGTAAGAGAACTCATTATTGAACAGATGAGCTTTAAGAGCTTTCTAATAGATCCATTATTTATTGTTACTCAACATTAGGAAAAATGTATAATGCAGTAAGTAAAATAGAAGACCTTTGGAAGACTACTTAAATTCCTTGTTTTTCTAAAGACACTTGTTTTCATCTAAAAAAATAGGCCTGTCTATTGTCTTCATGTGATTTTGATGATTGAAGATGCTTAATGAAAAGTCAAAATGTATTAGTAGTCCTTTGTTATCAATTCTGACTTTTTTTTTTTGGAGAATATAATGATCAAAGCAATAGTTCAGAATCAGCAAGCAAGAGTTCAGAATCATGCTTCCAGTGCAAGTGGGTCACCAGTAAGTAATCCTCAATACCTGTTTCCACAAAGTTTTCTCACAGATACAATCGGCCTGCCTTTTCTAGCTGCTTTCCTAGCCTGTACCTATTCCTTCATTGTACAGGAAAAGTGTGATTCAACTGATTTCAGTCAGATCTGTTACTAGTACTATCAAGGATTTAGATTCTTATGTAGGCTATTAAAAAGGTATTTACTAATTTCAAGTAAATATATAAATTCTATTTCCATCTTTTTTAAAACAAATTTCTGCTTGTTCTATAAATTGATCAGAGGCATGGATTTTGTGGATAGCTCATCTCTCTCTTTCATGGCTCTCATAGATAATATGATTACTCCATAATTATCCTTATTTATATTGTTTTATATTTTGGGTTGCATCATTTCACTTTCTGCACTGCCATTTCCCAAATCATTTATATAGGAGGCATTATTTCACATTTTCTCATTCCTAGTATAAGTTCCACATGAAGACACCACTGGTCCTCATTTTCAGTCTGTACCTTTGAATATGGAGGAACATCTTTCCTCTGCTCTGTATTTATTCCCTAATCTCCAGTTAGAATAATTTTGAATAGTAAAAATGGAAAAAGAAAATAAATCATTGTGAAATTACATACGCAGAGAATTCACCAGATATTTCTGACCAGTTCAACCAACATGAACTATTAGGGAAATACATGGACACCTCATTTCCACTAGCACTCAAAGTATTTGGTTAGGAAATTCTGATGAAGATGAGGAACAAGATGAAAAAGTGAGGAATGGTAACAATTGCAAGAAAAAAAATGGAGAAGGATCCAAGCAAATTTCTTCTTTGGGCTGCTGAAAATAACCAGCTTACTACAGTGCAGAGAATACTTTCCAAAAAGGCCACTCATGTGAATACTAGGGATGACTATGAGTATACCCCTCTTCATCGGGAAGTCTACAGTGGACACTTAGACATTGTCCGTGAGTTGGTGGCTCAAGGGGCACATGCAATAACTGTAGATGGCTGGACACCCCTGCACAGTGCATATACGTGTAATAATACCAGAGTGGCTTCTTTCTTCTTCATGATGCAGATAACAATGCCCAAACTAGAGGCTTCTTGACCCCTTGCATCTTGCTGCTGGAAATTGAGATAGCAAAAATACACTGGAACTGTCACCAATATGTCAAACCAGGTCTGAAGATCCACTTGGAAGAAACTGCATTTGATATTATAATATTATATTTCTTTGGGATAAAACGACAATGTTGTCTAATTTCAAAAGTTGTGTAAAGGTTATGCTATGTAAAGGCCTTTCTAAGGTGAAAATTTAATACATTGATGTCAAAGTAACTTTTAATTATATGAATTACGTGTATTGTTACACTTGTAATTTTGTAACCAACCAACTTTTTAATAGCTGTTTTTCATTTCTTGCATCTGAAGAATGAAAAATTTTGAATACTTCACAAATTTTCATATCATCGTTGTACAAGTGCCATGTTAATCTCTGTATTGTTGTAATTTTGGTATACAAGCTGCTGAAGAATGTAGTATCCTGTAAATTTAAGTAGTTAATGATGAAATATTTATACAGGCTTATATGCTTAGGTGCCTATTTGTAACAAGGGAACCTTATTGTTCCTAAAAATGCTATTAATCTTATTTCCCTAAAATTCTGTGAATAGTTGAAAAAAATATGTTGTTCAGTTGATTGCTCACATTTGCAATCTTTTTGTCAATGACTATTTTAAGTCTTTTTCATTTAGAATCTGATCATACTTTCAAGTATTTATAGCTAAGTCCAAAGGAGACGGCTTTTTCAAGTACTTATTTATCCAACTTGTTAGCTCTGTGAAGCCAATGGATTCAAAGTAAGCCTTGTTTAAGAGCTACTTCTAAATATATGGAGCTGAAATTTTCCCAAATGAGGTCTTATTGGCACAAATGTCTACCTGACCCTTTACCCTTCTTCCATGAAAGAACAGACCAACCAGAATATCTTACTCTGACAGCATAGATTGTATTACTGGAACAAAACTAATCTTAGTTACAGGGATCATAGAGAGATGAACAGTTTAGCCAGAACTGTTCATACTAGAAGGCATTTTATCAAAATATGATTGTTTATGATACCTACCATTTCAAAAGTAGCTAAAGCCAAGAAGGTGAAAAATTGTTCACATGCATGATTACCTAATGTCTTGACCTGTCTACCTTCCAACCAGGCAGGAACTTACACTACTGCCATTTTATCACCAAATATTTTCATAGTTGCAAGAGAGGTCCATATATTTCTCTTCATTATTAGGCCTTAAATTGGTAATGATTTTTATTATTTTTATTTTTATTGTGAACATAATGTACAGAGGGGTAACAATTACATGGGCAAGATAATGAGTACATTTCTTATCAAGCATTGCAGCCTCCTCCTTTGTTTACCCTTCACATGCCTTCCCTGCCTCCCCCGGCCCCACCCAACCCTCCTCCCCATCAAAGTTGTAAAGTTCGTTTTCAACATGACAACTTGTACTTCTCATTGTTGCAACGGGTCCACCACTATCCTTAAACGACTTGTTTTTTCCCTTCTCCTTTACAAATTATACTGATATCAAATATAGTGAAAGCAGGGGTTATAATGTGGAGGATGGACATAGAAAGCAACAAAGAGATAATCTTATAAGTGCGTTAGAAACCCATGCATGAAAGAAAAAAAAACATCTAAATACATATCTAAGGGTTCATTTTCCTAACATCACATTATCTGACCTTTTCTGCTTGACTCATACATATACTAGATATTGCAAATAATAGAAACCATGGGACCTATGTTTCTTTGGGCTTGGCTTACTTCACTTAATATAATTTTTTCCAAGCCTTTCCATTTCCTAACAAATGGGTCAATGTCATTCTTCCTGATGGAGGCATTGAATTCCATCCTGTATATATACCACATTTTCTTGATCCATTCATCTACTGAGGGGCATCTGGGTTGGTTCCATATCTTAGCTATGGTAAATAATTCTGCAATTAACATAGGTGTGCTGGTAGCTATAGTGTGGTCTTGTTTGTAAACATTTGGGTAAATGCCCCAAAGTGGGATTGCTGTGTCATAGGGGAGCTCTATGTGAAGTTTTGTGAGAACCTCCATACTGCTTTCCAAAGTGGTTGAACAAGTTTACACTCCCACCAACAATGCAGTAAGGTTCCCTTCTGTCCACATAACCTCCAGCATCTGTTGTTATTAGAGTTCTTCATTTTGCCATTCTAACTGGGGTGAGGTGGTATGTCAATGTTGTTTTGATTTGCATTATCACCCTGCATCATAATCAACTCCAAATGGATCAAAGACCTCGGAGTCAAATCAGACACTCTGAAAACATTACAGGATGGAATAGTAGAAACCCTAGGTCTCCTTGGCGCAGGCCAAAATTTTCTTAATAGAGTCCCGGAAACACAACAAATCAAAGAAAGGTTGGACAATGGGATTGCATGAAGTTGCAGAGCTTCTGCATGGCAAAGGACATAGCTAGCAAGATCAATAGAAAGCCCACGGATTGGGAGAAGATCTTCACTAGCCATACAATGGACAAGGGTCTCATATCTAAAATATACTTGGAACTCAAAAAATTAAATCCCCAACAACAAATACTCAAAGAAACAACTGCCCAATATATAAATGGACAAAAGACCTAAAGAGAAACTTCTCGGAAGAAGAAAGAAGGATGGCCAATAGACACATGAAGAAAAGCTCAACCTCCCTAAATTGGTAATGTTTTAACCACAGTGTTTCTTCTTGCTTCCAGGCTGTAAATCTACAAATGGTAAAGCTTTAGATTTAACTCTACCAAACACTGAGGTAGAGATAATGGAAAATACTTTAAAACAGAGTTGCCTTTGATACCCTAACCACAACCGAACAATGCAAAACATGAACCTTTTAATTATATTATATATAGTTAGGTATTTTACATTTATATGTGATGATTTTATATTTCACACTATGAAACTTAGTAGACTTAATTGATAATTTGACAAATAAATTGATATTTATTCCAATAAATAGAATTAGAATATAAATAATTAGGTTTAGAATATATATCAGAATATAAAATGTATCAATGCAATATTTTAGCTACAAACTTGTGATACCTTCTAAGTGAACATGGCCTTCTGAATTCACATTGCAAAAAAAGAGTGTTGTTTTCCTCGAATCTATATGGGATTTTATTCTGCTGCTCTGTTTATTGTTTTAACTTGCTGGTCCCAAACTGTTTTTCTCCATATTTCTGAAGCATTCCTACTGATTATGCCCAAATTTTGCTGATATGATGTCTAAAAAATACTTCTCTTCTGTAGGACCCATGGGTCCTAGGATCTCAGGTCCCATTACCTGTATCATCAGATAACAGGGGAAAGACTTCTCACCTAGGCCCATGCAACATGCCAACAGAAAGTAATTGAAGAGCTATCTGGTCGTTAATTGGACATAATCAACTCCCAGGCTTTCCTGCATGGTCTGGCTTGTATGTCCTGCTCAGCTTTCTCTCTCAAAGCTGAAGCTCTACCGTCTGGGCCACTGCTCCACTTCGGGTTCACTGGTGGTTCATTGTAGATAAGAGTCTCACCGAGTTTCCTGCTCAGCTGGCTTTGAATGGCGATCTACTGAGGAGGCTTCAAGTGGCTTTTCTCAGGAATTTGCAGAGCAGCCGCTTCACACAAATCTTTAGTCTAAATCTCGAGAGGTACTAGAGAAAAACAGAAACAGGAAGATGCTTCTAGTGTGTTCTAGATACTTAAATTTGGAGACACAAAACACTCATAATGATTAGATCGTTTTATAGGCAAAAGGAGCATTGCAGACAGTATGAGGATCACTCCAGATTTCGGTCCTCTCATCCTGAGACAGTAAATTCACTGCAGCTCAATGCTAAGTGACAGAACTGACATATCCTGTGGATATTTGCTCCAAAATACTGTGACACTCTTTTCTCACGTTTGGCCTCAAACCTGTGACCAGAGAAGAAGATGAGGAGACAAAGCAACTATAATAAACATTGAGTAGTTTACTTATAAATTCAAACCATTGGAATGACCCTGCTAAGAAGTCAGATTGTCCAGATTAAAAAATGAAGAAGAAAGGAAAGAAGGTGTCAGTGGCTGCTGATTGTAATCCCACCTCCTTAGGATGCTGAGATGAAGAGAATCTTAGCTTGAATCCAGCCAGTGTAGGAACGACTATGACACTGTTACTTCTAAGAGATCACAAAAAAACCAGAATTGAGGCTATGACTCAAGCTTCATGTACTACCCTTGAGCAAAAGGAGCTCAGGGACAATGCCTAGGCTCATAGTTCAACCTCAGGACCTGCCCCCTCAAAAAGAGCCTGTACTTCCATGTCATTGTCTATGTATGGATGTATTCCTATAGGTGAAGCTCCAGAATAGCTATGATGAATGGCACCAAGTTAGGAAATTTGTATTCAATACAATAATTTCATAACACAGAGATGACTTCTTTCAAGACACTGCATGTTCCAGGGAACCCCTCCTCACTGTTCCCAGTGTAACCTGAGGGTTTCTCTGCATCCCAGGCCTGCTGGAAGAAGTCTCTCACATTGTGTGGACAGGCAGACAAAAGGCCTCACACCTGTACAGCTGGGTAACAAACAATTCCACCTGAGCCAGTTAGTGAGGATGAGTGTGGGCGTGCTCTGAAAGTCAGGAGAAAAGGGTCTCTTTGTACCCCAAGCTATCTCTTTCCCCAGTGCTCTGTTTTTACAGGAAGCTTTCATTTATGCCTCTGTCCATGGCAGATAAAGTTATGTGCACTCATCCTGCCTTTGTGAGACTATGTTTTTGTGTTCAGATAAAGTGCTCAATATAATTCAGGAGTACTTCTGGCAGACAACTAGGGCACTGAACCTAATGAAATGTTTCATTGCCAGCAATGATGGGCCTATGATGCCTCCCCTAGGTTTGGGAAATCCAAGCACATGTTGGATATCACAAAGCTTCCTGTCATCTAGGGCAGGTGAAGCTCATCATGTTTTGAAACCTTTGACCTCTCCTTGTTGGGCCCTGGGTGGCTAGGTTTTGATCACAAGGCCTATGTACTGAGCAGGAGCACAGTGCAGAAGCCCAGTGCTTTACCATTTTGTGTAACAACATCACTTCTGGTCTGTGAGTGTGTGTGTTTGTGTGTGTGTGTGTGTGTGTGTGTGTGTGTGTGTGTGTGTGTGTATGGTGTGGGTGGGTGGGTGGGTGGGTATGTGTGCACGCACACACATACATGAGTCCTGGAGCTTGAAATCAGGACCTGAGCACTGTACCTAGTTTCTCTTGTAGAAGGATAGCCTTCTCCCACTGGAGCCACAGAGCCACTTCAGGGTTTTTCCAAATGATATGGTCCTGAGAAATCAAGCCCAGGGTTTCATAGGTGCAAAGCACTCTATCCCTAATGCACTTTCCCAGGCCTCTACCTCAGGTTTGTTAGTGTTTTCTGTCTTTTGTTGTTGTTGCTGCTGTTGTCAGTTGTAGGAGTTGAAGTCTGGGCCTGGGTGCTTTCCTTGAGCTCTTCAGCTCAAGTCTTGTGCTCTACCACTTGAGCCACAGCGCCACTTCAGGTTTTCTGGTGGTTCATTGGAGCTAAGTGTCTCAAAGTCTTTCCTGCCCAGGCTTGATTTGAACCATGATCCTCAGATCTCATTCGCCTGAGTAGCTAGGATTACCAGCATGAGGAAAAGCACCCTGCATCCACTTCAGGGTCTTAGTGGTGAATTGAAGATAATAGTCTCATGGGACCTTTTATGTCTGGGATATTTTGGAACCCAGATCTTCAGATCTCAGGTTCCTGAGAAGGCGGGATGACAGACCAGCTACTGACCACTTGGCCGTGGCTTCTGCTGCAAGGGGGTCCATGGTTCCAAGTGGTGAAGTGCTAGCCATGAGCCCTAGAGGTAAGGGTCAGCACCTAGAACCCGAGTTCAAGGTTCATAAGAGAAAAAAAAGAAAACGTTTGTCCGCAGAAGACAACTCACTAGTCTTCAGTAATACATAATTTTGTACTTGCCATGGGAACATATCTGAGCCTCAATATTCTTGTCTGCATAATCATCTCAGTTGTGGATCCCTTACAAGGGCACGATGTAAGAATGCACCCTGTGAAGGACACAGTACATGTCACTCTTTGCAGGACTCAGCACACAGCATCTTGTGAAACACTTAGCACCCAATGCAGGACTCAGCACACTGCACCCTGTGAAGGACTCAGCACATAGCTCTGTTCCACAAGCTGTCATTAAAATTAGGGTGCTTTCATCAATATCACCGTTCTTCAAGGAAAATTTCACAAACCATACAAGTTCACAACTAATGGTTTAATGGGGTGGTTTTTACTTGGGGAAGGTAGTCATGGGGCTTGAACTGAAAGCATGGGGATACTATTCTAATAATATTTGCTCAAGGCTAGAGCTCTATGACTTGGAGCCACATTTTGAAGAGTCTCCTAGACATCCTGCCAGGACTGGGGTTTAAACACCCCGAGCAGCTAAGATGACGGGCGTAAGCCAGGATGACATGGGTAACCCATGGAGCTAGGTTGCAGTGGTTTACATGTGGCTAAGTCAGGTTAGGTGGCAGCTGTCAGCACCACGCACCTAGCTTGCTCTGTAATGAGGTATTTGAAGTTCTGTCCTTCTATAATTGCAGTTAGAACATCCTACCTTTTTTTGGTGGCAGTCCTGGGGCTTGAGTAAGAGCTTATACACTGTCCCTAAGCATTTGTGCTCAAGGCTAGCACTCAATTGGTTGAAAGATAGCAGAACTTCCTGTTTTTCTATTTATGTGGCACTGAGGAATTGAACACAGGGCTTCATGATTACTAGGTGAGCACTGAAACACCGAGCTCCAGGAGTGAACAAGGTATAAATAGAGATTTCTGTATATAAATATTGTAGACACAAAAAGAGAGATGTCTGCATATTATTAAATTATAGATAATATTAGTACCAATTCTTAGGTATTAAATTATATCTATTATATCTCCATTTAATGATGTGTCCCAGTTAACAATTAATAAAGCATCAATTAATAATTACTCAATATCAGTATTGTTTATCATATATGTACATATATCCATACATATAATTAATATTTCATAGAATGAGACAGATGTCTATATATTATTGAATTATGCATCATGTGTTACTACCAATTATTAGGTATTTAATTATGTCTCCATGTAATTTTTATTCTGTTAATGCTTAATAAAATATTAATTAAAATTAATGTACTTCCTATACTTATTGTGTCTAATTTTATCTTAGAATGATTCACTACTAATTCAATGTTTATCATTTATTGTAGTGACAATTCTTCCACCTATGACATTTTTTATCTTTATTACATCCTATTACAGAGCATATAGATTTGCACACAAATTATACATCCTATCTAACACTGAGCACTTTCACAGAAAAGGAAACATGTGTCACACTCGGCTTCTCACTCCAAGATTACATTTTTGGCAGTGCTGGGATCTAAACTCATGGCTTAAAAGGCTCATTTCATGAATGGGTGACTGCCAGCACAGCAGCCTCTAGCCAAATCAGCTGCCAGGCAGTCCCCAGTCCCTGACATCCTGCCCCATATGTTGACTCCAAATTGTGCTTAGTGTGGTTACTCATTTTATTTTTTTTTGTTTTATTCATTTGCAATTTATTTTATTGACTGATATTATGCATGGAATATTTACAGCATTTATTACATAGGATATAGATTTTCCTACGTATGAAACTTCATACCTGACACCCAGGACTTTTACAGAAAAGGAAAACATGTCACCATGGGCTTCTTACTGCACAATTCAATTTTTGTGAGAGCTGGCATCTGAACTCACAGCCACAAAGCCCAATTCATGAATGGGTGAGTGTCAGCACACCAGCCTGGGGCATATGGAGCTGACAAGCAGTTCCTAGCGCCTGAGATTAAGCCCCAAGGGTTGACAAAATAAGAACAGACTGACATGCAGAAGGTAGTACACAAATAGATATAGATATTTGTACAGTGCCAAAGATGTCTATATATTATTTAGTTATATAGGCTACATTCCTACCAATTTTGGGGTATTTATTATGCCTCCATGTAATTAATATTATTGTTTTCATACTTAATGAATTATTAATTAAATTAACCACTGTCCATAAACTATTGCATCCATGTAATTAATAGTATTCTCTTAATGTATCAAAAAATATTCATTAAAATCCATCAGCCTCCTAAAATCAGTCTCTAATTTTATAGTAGTATCATTCAGGAACAACAAATTCAACCTTGACATTCATAATTTCCATCGGTGTTCCTGTGAATAGGAATGAGACGGTTAGGATCTCCCTCCATTGGTAGGCTTCAGGATTGGGCTTCGAACAGAGCCTATTTTGCCGTGTTGGCCTATGGCTTCCCTGGAAGCCCACCAGACTTCAGCAATGCCAGGTTGCAAACACTTTTCAGCTGTGTCATTCAGACCCAGGATGATCATCTTGAAAAGAAAAATGTTGCCAGGTTTTTTTTTTCTTGTCAGCCTTTGAGGACCAAGGTTCGGCTGTGTGTCCAGTGGCTGCAACCCAGCGTACAGTGATCAAAGCTGAGGCAGAGTTGCCATGCCCTGAGTTCAAGCCCTGTCCTTGACAAAATAAAAATACACACACACATACAGACAGACAGATACAGACATACATTAAAAATATTTAAAAAATTATGAGGCTCTTTAGCTTGGAATTCAGGCCATTTTTCTGCCAGGCCTGGGATTTGAACTCAGGGTTTTGGTAAATCTGCAGCACTGTGGGGGAAAAGGAAGCTCACAGAGCTGGAAGACAAGAAATTCAGGCCTGATCCCAGGGGCTGAATTCAAGCCCTAGCACTCAAAAAAATAATATTTGTATACATTTTAAATACATGATTTATATTTACATACTCATGTTTACTGCATATGGCAGTTAGTGTAGTTATTCATTTTATTTTGTGTTTTATTTATTTATTATATATTTTAGAGAGTATGATTACATGTATAACATTTTTTACATCCTATTACATAGGACACAGATTTGCCTATGTATTATACATCATTCCTTAGACCCAGCACTTTCACTGATAAGGAAAACAAGTGGGACAATTGGCTTCTTCCACCAGGAATAAGTTTTGGGCAGTTCTGTGATCTGAACTTCGGGTCTAGAAGGCACACTTCATGAATGGTTCAATGTTAGCACACCAGTCTGATTCAAATGAAGATGTAAGGCAAATTTGAGGGCCTGAGATCAAGCCCTAGGAGTGGTCAATATATAAACAGATAGATGTGTAGATTCAAGTGTGTGTGTGTGTGTGTGTGTGTGTGTGTGTGTGTTGTGTATTTACATATGTATATGCATCTATAAACAAATTTATAGAGAGACAGATAGACATTTATGTAGATTCTAATGTATAATTCTATATAAAGAGTGATGTCCATATCTTATTTTTATATATTCTATTACTACCAATTATTTAGTCTAAAATTATTCCTCCATTAATTAATCACGGTAGGAAACTTAATAAAGTATTAATTAAATTAACCAATGACCTATATTTATTTCATACAATCTTATACTAGAATGACTAGCTAATTAGTAATTTAATTAGTACAATACAAACATTCTATTATTGTTCCTATAGATAGGAACGAGTTCTCTAGGATCTTCAGCTCTGTAGGTGGCAGTCCCAGGATTGAACTCAGGGCCTAGGTTTCTGGGTTGGGCTCAGGCTTCACTGACAGCCCACCAGCCTTCTGCTGTGCAAGGTCTCGTACAATATTCAAGCCGAGTCATTAAGACCCAGGATGGTCACAGTGCTAAGGAAACAAAGGTAAAACTGTTGTGTAAAACTTCCTGGTTTTTCCTCTTCCATCTTGGTTGTTTTTTTTTTTTTTTTTTTTTTTTTTTTTTTGCCAAAGCTGGGAGTTGAACTCTGGTCCTAGGATCCCTGGATCATCTGTGGGTGTAAAAGCTGCACCCCAGCCTAGGGTAATTAAGGCTGAGGCAGAGTTGTGATGACCTGAATTCAAGCCCCATGCCTGCACCACCAATAAAGTTAAGGTCCTGGCTAGGAATTTGGGCCATTTTATCTGCCAGACCTGGAATTTGAACTCAGGGACTGGGTAACTCTATTTTGCTCCTGGTGATGTGGAAACTAACCTCCTGGAAGAAAAAAATTCAGGAGCATTTCCCAGGGTGTGAATTCCAGCCCCAGAACAGGCAAAAATAATATTTATATACATGTATAATGTGTATCATATATATGTATTTGCATAGATATTACATATTGTACCTAGGACACAATATTTCCACAAAAAGGAAACAGGACAATATTGGCTTCTTACTCACCTATTGTCTTCGGCACTGCTGGGATCTGAACTCAGGGCATGGAATGCCCAATTAATCAAGGTGTCATTGTAAGCACAGTAGTCTCAAACAAATTCACTGCCAGGCAGTTCCCAGGACCTGAGTTCTAGCCCCAGGAGTGGCCAATATATAAATAGGTAAATTTGTAAATTGCTGAAAATAAATATATATATGTATATATTTAGAGAGAGATGTATATATATATATATATTATATATATATATATTCCGCTGTATATTTAAACATATAAATATATTTATAGAATGTGAGATGTCTGTATATTATTAAATTAAATGTAATATATAACTAATAATTATTAGGTATTAAATTATTGTTAAATTACTAGGTATTAGGTATTAAATTATGCCCCAATTTAATGATGTATCATGGATTAAGGCACAATCAAGTGTTACCTTGTGTAAAAGGATCTCAGGGACAATGTCTAGGCTCATAGTTCAAGGCTCAGGACCTGCACCAAAAATAAAAAAGAGCCAGTAACTCCATGTGTCTATGTATGTATGCATGTATTTCTATCGGTGAACATACAGTCGTTATGAAGAAAGGCAAACAACTAAGATATTTGCTTTGAATAGAATGATGTCATAGAACAGAGAGTGCTTTCAAGACAGTGCATGATCCTGGTCCAAAAAAATTAAGACCCAGGCTTGGAATTTGCACCATTTTTCTGGCAGGCCTGGGATTTCAACTCAGGGTATGATAAACTCTCTGGCACTGTGGGGAAGGGGAAACTCACCGTCGTGGAAAACAAGAATTTCAGACCAGTTTCCAGTGACGGAAATCAAGCCCCAGCACTGTTAAAAATAATATTCATACATGAGATCTATTTACATACATGGGTTTACTCCATATGACATTTGTTACCCTTATTTATTTTTATTTATTTTATTTAGTATTATTACATATATAACATTTATTTCATTTATTACATCTTATCACATGGATTTATTTGCATATGGATTATATATCATATTGAGACCCAGGACTTTCACCAAGAAGGGAAATAAATGTGTCAAAATTGGCTTCTGACTCCACATATAAACTTTTGGCCATTCTGGGACTTGAACTCACAGCCCACAATGCCCAATTCATGAATGGGTCAGTTGTAGAACAAAAGCCTTTGGCAAACTGAGCTGCCAGTCAGTTCTGAGGACCTTCGATGAAGCAATAGCAGTGGTGGATACATAGATAGATAGATAGATAGACAGACAGACAGACAGACAGACAGACAGACAGACAGACAGACAGACAGACAGACAGATAGATAGATAGATAGATAGATAGATAGATAGATAGATAGATAGATAGATAGATAGATAGATAGACAGACAGACAGATATGTAATTTGCTATATATATGACAGAGAGACAATGTAAGGATATTAAATTATATATATATTATGAATTATTAGTTATTGAATTATGCTTCCACTTAATGAAGTATCATGGTTGAATACTTATTAAAGCATTAATGTAAAAGTAGTCAGTATTCCTTAATTAGGAGAATCATACCATTGTGCTAGAATGGAAGACATAACCCAATAGTTTTTGTGTGGCATTCTATAAGAGAATCATGAAATAACTGCAAATTTAATAGTTACTTTTATAACATTCCAGTAAGCATTCCTATAGATAGGAATGGTTTTCTCAAGATCTCCCGCCATTTGTAGGTGGCATTCCTGGCATTTGAACTACAGACCTGGGTAGTTTACTTTGAAATGCAAACCATTAGAATGACACTGTGAAGATTTCAGATTGTCACAATGAAAGAAAAGTATGAGAAGAAAGAAACTCAGGTGTCAGCAGATCCTGCCTGTAATCCTAGATCTTCAGGAGGCTGAGAGGTAGGGAATGCCGGTTTGAATTCAGCCAGGACAGGAAAGCCCACCACATTCTCATTTCTGAGGGATCACAGGAATACAAAATCTCCATGAGTGGGGCTATGGCTCAAGGGCAGAACACTATCCTTGAGCAAAAGGAGCTCAAGGACAGTGCCTAGGCTCATAGTACAACCCCCGCAACAGCCCAAAAAAAAGCCAGTAACTCTATGTCTCCCCATGTATGTATGCATATATTTCTATCGGTGAAGGTCCAGAGTCCCTATGATGAAAAGCATCCAGCTAGGAAATTTGCTTTGAATAGAATGATTTCATAACACAGAAAGTGCTTTCAAGACAGTGCATGTTCCGGGGCTCCCTTTGCTGTTCCCATTTTAGCCTGAGGTTTTCTCCTCACTGGGGACTGCTGGAGGAAGTCTGCCTCATTGTTGGAACAGGCAGACAAAAGCCCTCACTCCTGTACTGCTGTGAAACAAAAACCTCCATTGAGGCCAATTAGTGAGGAGGAGTGTGGGTTGGCTCTGAAGGCCAGGAGAAAAAGGCCTCTTTGTAACCCCGAGCTATCTCTCTCCCCAGTGCTGTTTTGACAGGAAGTCTTTATTTATGCCGCCTCCCATGATAGGCCAAGTTCCCTGCACTTATCCTGTCTTTGTTAGACTATGTTCCAGTTTTAAAATAACCTGCTACAATTAATTCAGGGTCCTTCTGGCAGACAACTAGGTAGCTGAACCTAATGAAATGACTTATTATTGGCAATGGTGCCTCCCTAGGTTTCTGGAAGCTTGCTAAATCTAAGCACATGTGTAATATCACAATGCTTCCTGTCATCTAGGGCTGGTGAAGCTCACCAGATTTTGAAACCTTTGACCTCTCCTAGTTGGGCCCTGGGTGGCTGTGTTTCAGGGTTGAACACAGGACCTGGGTGTTGACCATGAGCTCAGAACAGAAGCTCAGTGCTTTACCATTTGGTGTCACAGCTTCATTTCTGGCATCTGTGTGTGTGTGTGTGTGTGTGTGTGTGTGTGTGTGTGTGTGTGTGTGTCTTTGTGTGTGTGTGTACATGTATGTGTGTTCATTCACTTGTCCTGGAGCTTGAACTCAGAACCTGAGCACATTACCTGAGTTTCTCCTGTACAAGGATAGCATTCTACCACTTGAGCCACACAGCCACTTCAGGCTTTTTTCTAGTGATGTGGTACTAAGGAACCAAACCCAGACATTCATACATGCAAAACACGCTACCCCTAAGACACATTCTCAGTACACCCCTGCAGAGTTCTTTCTTTCTTTTCTTGGAAGTTGGAAGAATTGAAATCTAGGCCTCGGTGCTGTCCGTGAGCTCTTCAGCTGAAGCCAATTGCTTGAGCTACAGCACCCCTTCTGGTTTTTGGTGGGTCACTGGAGAGAAGCATCTCAAGGAATTTTCTGCCCAGGCTGGTTTTGGACCCGTGATCCTCAGCTCTCTGCCACATGAGTAGTTTGCATGACAGGTGCGAGGCTTCCACTTCAAGTTTCTAAATGGTGAATAGGAGATAAAAGTCTCTTGGGACCATTTGTGTCTGGGATAGTTTTGAACCCAGATCGTCAGATCTCAGCTTCCTGAGTAGGCAGGATGGCAGACCTTAGCTACTATATGCCTAGACCCTAACACTCTGTTGCAAGGGGTCCTTTGCTCCACGTGGTAGGGCACTAGTCATGATCCCAACAGTAAGTGTCAGTGGCTAGGTCCTGAGTTCAAGGTTCATGACTGAGAAACTTAAACCAAAAAATTGTCTGCAGGAGACAACTCACTAGAGTTAGGTACATACATAATTTTGGCCCTGACAGGGACAAATCATCATCTTACTTGTGGAGCTCTTACACGAACCAGATGAAAAAATGCACCGTGTGAATGACTCAACACACAACATCTCATGAAGGACTCATCACATAGCTGTATCCCACATGCTGTCATTAAATTAAGGTGCTTTCATCAGTATCACCATTCTTTTAGAAACACCTCACAAACAGTCCAAATTTAGATTTTAGAGGGATGGGGTTTTGGAGGGAGGGCATCAGCCATGGAATTGAACTGAAAGTTTGGGGGTACTGTCCTAAGATCTTTTGCTCAAACTAGAGCTCTACCACTTTGAGCCACAGCTCAGAGTTTCACAGACATCCTGACAGGGCTGGGTTTTAAACCCACCAGTATCAGATCTCAGCCCCTGAGTATCTTGGATGACAGGGGTAAGTAAGCCAGAAGCATCCGGTTCTGTGGAGCTGGGTTGCAGTGGTTTACCTCTGGCTAAGTCAGGTTAGACGGCAGCTGTCAGCACTAGACTCCCTCCTTGCTCTATATATCCTTATATAGTTGCAGTCAGAACCTTCTATCTTTTCCTTTTTATTTTTTGTTTTGGTGCCAGTCATGATTCTTGAGTAAGGGTCTAGACACAGTCCCTAATCTTTTATGCTCAAAGTTAGTGCTCAACTGCTTGAGCGACAGCACAACTTCTGGATTTTCCTATGCACACAGTAGTGAGGAATCGAAACCAGGGCTTTGTACGTACTAGGCGAGCACTCTATCACTCAGCCCCATTAGTGACAAGTGTATAAACAGATAAATGTTTAGACTTGTAGATAGATAGATAGATAGATAGATAGATAGTTGTATATAAAGTGAGATGTCTCTATATTATGAAATTGCATATACAATATTACTACAAATTATTGGCAGTTAAATTATTCCTTCCTTTTTTAAGCATCATGATTGAATACATATTAAAATATTTATTGAAAATTATTCAATGTTGTATAATTGTGTATAATTTTATAATATAATCATACACTAACTGCTAATGTAATTGTTACTTTTACAACATTCCATTCGCACAGATGTATATTGGAAAGTGTTTCTTAGAATCTCCTGTCATCCCGGCAGTTCAGGATTCGATTTCCAGGCTTAAGTTGCCGGTTTCGTCTTGGCTTCCCTAATAGCCATCCAAATATCAGCAATGTAAGGTCATGTACACTTTCTGGGTATTGTCATTTAGACCCAGGATGGTTACAATGCAAAAAAAATAATAAAACCACCTCCTTGAACTTCTCAGTTTTATCCTTCTCCTTTTTAATTTTATTTTTGCCAGCCCCGAAATTTGAACTCGGGACCTAGGATCTCAGCACCAAAACCTGAGATCAAGCCCAGTGCTTGGCCCAAAACATAATAATAATAATAATAATAATAATAATAAGGCCCTGGCTTGGAATTTGCACCATTTTTCTGGCAGGCCTGGGATTTAAACTCAGGGTCTGGAGAATTCTGAGGCACTGTGGGTGAAGGGGAAGATCACCGTCCTTGAAGACAAGCAATTCAGACAAGTTCCCAGGGCCTGAATTGAAGCCCCAGCACTATAAAATGTAAGAGTGATATATTAGATCTATGACATACGGGTTGACTCCATATGACATTTATTACCCTTATTTATTTAGTATTATTGTACATATAACATTTATTTTATTACATCATATCACATGTACTGAGACCCAGGACTTTCACATAGAAGGAAAAAAATGTGTCAAAATTGGCTTCTTACTCCATGAATAAAGTTTTGGCCATGCTGGGATTTCGACTCACAGCCTACAATGCCCAATTCATCAGTGGGGTCAAAGTCTTAGCACACCAGCCTCCAGCAAACTGAGCTGCCAGGAAGTTCTGAGGACCTATAATCAAGCCACAGTAGTGCCCAATATATATATATATATATGTACATATATATATACATACATATATATATGTATGTATATATATACAGAGGAAATATGATATTATTAAATTATATATATAATTACCAATTATTAGTTATTAAATTATGCCTCCATTTAATGAAGTATCATCATTGAATACTTACAAAAGCACTAATAAAATATCAGTCAATATCCTTAATCATACCATGGTGCTAGAATGGAAGATATAAATTCAATAATTTTTGTGTGGCATTCTAAAATAGAATCATGAATTAATTTCAAATTTACTTATTACTTTTATAACATTCCATTAGCATTCAAATAGATAGGAATGAGTTTGCAGGATCTCCCTCCATTTGTGGGTGCCAGTCCTAGCATTCGAATTCCAGGCCTGGGAAGTTTCCTTCGAATGCAATCCATTGGAATGACACCGTTAAGATTTCAGATTGTCGCGAAAAAAAGAACAACAAGAAGAAAAGTAAGCCAGGTTGTCAGTGGTTCCTCCCTGTGATCCTAGCTCCTCAGAAGGCTGAGATGCCAATTTGAATGCAGCCTGGGCAGGAAAGTCTGAGACACTTGTATTTCTTAAGAGATCACAGGAAAACACAAGAAATAAACAAACAAAATCCCTGAGTGGTTCAAGTTGCAGAGCACTACCGTTGAGCAAAAGGAGCTCAGGGACAGGGCCTGGATGATGGGCTTTCAGCAGGTTGCCCATGCCCAGCCCCCCAACCTGGGCAAGCTGGAACAAGCCCTCAGAGAGTACTAAGTCTGCAGCTTGAATAAAGCATCCTTCCATGCCATTTAAGAACTGAAGCCACGAAGGCTTTGCCTGGGCTCGTGTGTGCAACTGGGGTTGAGGAACCTATGCAACTCTATTTTACTGAAGACCCCAACTCAGTTCTGCCACCGTTGACCTATTCCAGCCACAGACAGTCCTGGGAACACTAGATGCCAGGATGTGGAGTTATCTGAAATAGCCTTGCACAGACAATTTTCGGAAACACATGGTGTTTGCTTAAGGCAGGATGTCAAGGTATCAGAAACTCCAGAACAGCTCCTTCTGGGGTCTGGTGACCATTATCTAAACCAGACACCCTGCAGTTTAGCACATATCCTCTTGAGACTTCCCTGTGGTATAAGCCAACCATTTTAAAATATGTCATCCCCCTTTATCTAACCAACAACTTGCTTCTGGTACTTTCCCACTTTGTAGTTCGCCAATCATAATATAGAATTGTTTTATGATTTTCCCACAGTGTGTAGTGATTTGTTAGAAGATGCTATGGTGTATGCAAAGACCCTGCCTTCCTTAAAAAGTGTATAAAAGGTGCTGTAAACCTCGTATAAAAGGTGCTGTAAACCTCGGTTGCTGCTATGTAAGTCTGAGGGGACCAAGCTTGAGCTTGCAATAAAGACTACTTTGCTTTTACATTGGTGGTGGTCTCTGGTGGTCTTTTGGGTAAGGATTTCTGAATTCAGCTTTACAGTGTGTGCAATGGGTGCATTATGTTCTGGCTGAGATGTCCCATCAGAACACCAAGCAGCCAGCCACTGCCTACAGGGAAAGCACAGTTCCTAGGCTGGAGGAGTTGTCGAAGGTTGTGTCTCCATTTCCTCTATCTCTCTGTAACATGTGAACCTAGACCTCTGGGGCCTGGTGGCCATCACTCATTCATTATTCCTTATTGCAGAGTCTCAGGCTGGTCCCAAATCCTGACAAAGATAGGAAAGAGTCAGCGATTTCTGTGCCAAAAGCGGTAATCAAATAAATCCCACCGTCATAGCGTCTTTTAGAAATGAGCCTTGGTCTGCGAATGTGGCTTACTGGTATGCCGCGGACAGGCTCTGTCGGGACAACAGAGGACACCTAGTTGAGGAACTGGAATAGGTGGAGAGATGGCAAACAGACAACTCACACACAAGAGTAGTGGATGCTGAGTGCGATTTAATGCAGAGGATAACAAGCTTTTATAGCAAAAGTCTCCATGAGAAAGGGCAAAAGGTTACACAATCTTGCTGCAAGGCTTCGTTCTTGGGTGGTCACCAGCTGGTCGCCAGATCTTGTTTTTTGGATGACGAGCTATGATGATAGGCACTTGTTTTCAGCTTTACCTCTATTTTTAAGAAATACAATGGGTTTCAATGTTTATCACCAATTAACCATTAACCAGAGCATATGGGCAAGGTACTGAACAGAAAGGCATGAACTCTAGTACTTCATAGTTACTTTTGTTTTGTTTTGTACTTTATACGTTTCAAATCTTTTCTAAGCAATTGTGCTTAGAGGGTTCCCAATTTGTGGCCAAAAATCATGATATTCAGTATACGTAGTTAAATCTGGCCATATATCAAATTTAAGCTCATAGTGTCTTTTCTGTAACCCTTTCACATAATCGTTTACTCTTTTCTATAGAGGCCTTAACTGTCTCATAAGATCTTTCTTGTTCCTTCTTTAATAGTAAGCACCAAGGAAGCCTAGATCTAGCAAGTCTCTCAGTAAATGAAAGAGAGTAATAGGAAGTTATTGCTCCTAAGTAGATTTCCCAACGGTTGCCATCCTTATCATACACACCTGTTAAAAGGCTATGGATCTGGGGGAAGTTTTTGGGGTCCTCTAGATAATGGAGGATCCCACCATTTTCCTCTGATAAGCCTTTGCCACCTTTTATCTACCAACCTTTTTGGAATCTTATTTAGCTTTTGGTCTAAATATCCTTCTACATCTTTTTTATCTACATCTATATGAATCTATTGTATATGCTTTAGGATTAAAGGGAAGTGTCCAATAGTCATACACTCTTTCTGCTCTAGCCGTGCCTACAGCTTCTTGTAAATCTCTTACAAACAATTTGTTTTGCTGAAGTGACATCATGAAACACCCAATACTACTTTTATATTTACTTATGGCTTGTCTACTAGCCTCCACAAGAGGGGCTTTCAGGGTAGCACTTAACTCTGGTGAGTTAGTCATATTCTTAAGACACTCATCAGATGTTGGAGTCGTCAACACTTTTAAGAAAGAGCCTTTTAAGAAGAGCCTTGAATAACGGAACGTTGAGCATGAGTAAGTACAATGAGCAGCAAGAACAGTAAAACATTAATAGGCACTCCTATACAGTGAAGAAAAGAAAAACAGGAACAGAAACACATCTTTTCCAGGGGCTTGACAGCCTTTCCAGGAGGTAAGCCTCTTTGAAGTCCCATTCTCAGAGGTAGGTCTCTTTGAAGCCTCATTCTCTGAGGTAGACTTCGGTGAAGTCCCATTCTCAGAGATAGGCTTCTGTGAAGCCCCATTCTCTGGTCTGAAAGCAGGTTTCCCATGCTAAGCAGACTCCACCGGAGTAGGTGTGGCACGGGTATAGTGCTTACTTAACACACACAAAGCCCTGAGTTTGATTCCTCACTACCACAGAAAGAGAAAAAGACAAAAGTGACACTGTGCTTAAGTGATAAAAGTTCTAGTCTTGAAAAAAAGCAGCTCAGGAACATGCCCAGACCCTGAGTTCAAGCCACAAGATTGACAAAAAAAGTCAGCAGATTGAGACATATTCTTCTGGGACTTAGAGGAGGACCGTTATGGGTAAGAGGTAGAGGGCAGGTGCTGGTGGCTCACCCATGTAATCTTAACTACTCAGGAGGCTGAGATCTGAGGATGCCAATTGCAAGCAGGAACGGATATATGAGGCTCTTTTCTCCAATTAAACCCCAAAAGCCAGAAGTAGAGCTGTGGTTCAAGTAGTACAGTGCTAGTCTTGAGCACAAAAGCTCAGGGATAGCGTCAAGGCCATGAATTCAAACTCCAGGACTGGAGTGCATGTTTGTGTGCATGCACATGCGTGGGTGCGCATGCACGCATGCTCATACACACACACACACACACACACACACACACACACACACACACACACCACCACCACCACCACCACCACCACCACCACCACAATAGAGCATTTTCCAGTCAGCCTGCACAAGTTCCATCTGTAGGAACTCAATATTTTTTTTAAAACGGGGAGATGGGAAGGAAAGGCTTGCTCCAGGAGGTGATATAACCAGTGCCAAAATTCCACAGGAGCTCTAAGATGTGGAACAAGACAGAGCGACTCAGGCAATAAGTACAGCATGGGCAAAGGTCCTGAGGTGTGCTGTAGAGCTGGTGGTATGGGTGGAATGAAGGTTCTGTGGCTTCAGACAAGTCTGGCAGAACACTCAAGTCTGGGACAAGATTTACACTTCAGTCACAGTTAGGGCAGAATGGGGTCCAGGGGAAGATTAGCATGTCTTTTCACCAAGGATCCCAGCCATTTTCTTTGACCGGAAGCCTTTTTTTCACAGCTCCTGACCTTCAGGCCTCCTTTGCATGGAGGAGTCAGGGCAAATGCAAGGAAGAATGCTTGCTTAAAAAAAGCTTCTAGCCCAGTGTCACCAGTGGCTCAACCCCTGCAAATCCTAGATACTCAGGACACTGAGATCAGAGATCGTGGGTCAAAGCCAGCTCAGGGGAGGAAAGTTAGTGAGACTTTTTTGCCGATGAACTACCAAAAGCCAGAAATGGAGCTGTGGCTCAAGTGGTAGATTGCCAGCATTGAGGGAAAAATTTAAGAGACCACAGGCCAGACCCTGATTTCAGGCCCCAGGACTGGCACAGAGAAAATAAAGAAAAGTTTTCAGGAGTTCCTAGTCCACTCTGGTGAAAGGCCAGATCAGCTGGGCGCTGGTGGCTCGTGCCTGTCCTCCTAGCTCCTCAGGATTCTAAGATTGGAGGATTACCATTCAAAGCCAGCCTGGGCAGGAAAGTCCGGGAAACTCTGTTCTCCAAGAACCACCAGAAAACCGGAAGTGGTGCTGTGGCTCAAGTGGTAAGATGAAGAGCTGGGGGACAGCAACCAGGCCCAGAGTTTGAGCTACATGACCAATACCTGGCCTGCTTTGACCTCATGCTGTGGCTCTAAGCAGAGTATTTTCCAGTGGGCTCCTGAGAGTCTCCCAATGTCTAGGTGTCCTACACTTCTTTAGAGCAGCCTCCTTGGAGGCCTTTGCATACAGAGTGGGCCACAGTACCAGAGAAGGCTTGACCCTTGTGACATGGACATCATCAACCCTGTCATCAGAATGACATCTATCATGAGAGCAGTGTGGATCTGAGCACTAAATCGACATCTCAGACCACAGTTCTGGTCCAGGAGGGGTAAAACAGTAAATGTCCACTCATATGGATATCACAAGAATGCACATTTGTCAGGCACACCTTGGGCGGTGTTGAGTGAAAGACTTGTAGGCTCAGGAATCCAGAGCCGGCTGGCTGCTGTTTGTAGTAAACGCTATATCCCAGGAGTCACAGGGCTCGGAACCCTGCTTTCTTCCCCAGTGCTTAGATGGAGGCACAGGTTCCATGGAACTTACTGCCATGGCCCAGATCCCTCAGCCCAAGAAGGACTTGGGGAGAAACAACTGATGTGGTTTAAGAGTTTACTATGATTATGTCTCAGGACTGCCCCCAGTTCTAGCTCCGCTTATCATTACCACCTCCCTCTGTGTGTGTGTGTGTGTGTGTGTGTGTGTGTGTGTGTGTGTGTGTGTGTGTGCACATGCGTATGAGTGCATCTTGGTAGTAGGACTTGAACTCAGGGCCCGGGTTCTGTCCTTCAGTTTTTTTCATTCAAGGATAGCACTGTACCACTTGAGCCAGAGCTTTTCTTCCAGCTTTCAGGTGGTATTTTGGGAGAGGACAGTCTCACAGATATTTTTTGCTGGGTTGCCTCTGAATGTCAATCCTCAGATCTCAGCCTCCTGAGGGAGCTAGGAATATAATAGCATGAGCAATTAGCATCTGGCCATGCTTTCCTTCTTGGATAAAACTGAATACCTGTCTTCTAGCTGAGCACCCATCTACAGCTATCCCACCTACCTCTACCCCTACTCCATACCCCTCCAGGTTTCAGAGGACAAAGAAATAGGATGCATTGACAGGTTTGAGCTTTATGTTCTCCACACAGTCAGGGACTGCTGGCAGCTGATGTAGAAGCCAGAGATCTAGGTAAGAGCAAATAGATAGCTGTTAGAACAGAAGAGACTATGAAAAGACATCCATGCAGCTGGTTGCCAGTGGCTCATGTCTATAATCCTAGCTCCTCAAGGCAGACACTGGAGGATAAATCAAGATTCAAAGCTAACCTGGGAAGACTCATATCTCCAATGAATCACCAAAAAGCTGGGAAGTGGAGCTACTATAGTTCAAGTGGTAGAGCACCAACTTTGTGCAAACAGGCTAAAGGTTACCACCTAGGCTCTGAGTTCAAGACCCGGTAAACACACACACACACACACACACACACACACACACACACACACACACACACACACACACACACACACACACACAATGTGCATGCAAAATCAGAGATTTCTACACTGCAATATTTAGGTATTCTCTACCTTTTCCACATTAAGCCTGGTGGTTGTTGGACTAGGAGTTTGATGCATACAACACCACTTGGCATCTTTAATTTTGGGAGCAGAATGGCTAGAAAGTCAGCATTCCCCATCCCAGCTCCTTGATTGGGTCGTGATCTATCCTTGCCTTTTGGGGCTCCTTTTACACACTCGCCAAGATTCTTTTAAAAGGCATCACATTCTGGCCACTGGTGGTTCACACCTGTCATCCTAGCTACTCAAGAAGCTAAGATCTGGAGGATCATGGTGACAAGCCAGCCTGGGCAGGAAAGTGTATGGGACTTTTATCCTTGATGAAACATCAGAAAACAAGAAGTGGCCCTGTAGCTCAAGTAGTAGAATGCCAGCCTTGAGAAAAAGAGCTTAGGGACAGCGCTCATGGTAAACAACAACGAGAGGCATTGCATGTTGGCTCTGGGATTGACATGGGCCAAATATAATTGGAATTTTCAAGTGCACCAAGATTAAGCATTACCTGTTTAGTCCTGTGCTCTTCCATCTGTCTCACCCCCAGACCTTGGCATGCTTCGAGTCACTATGGCCCTAGTTGGACGGGAGGGCTCCGAGGAGGAAGATCCCAGAGCAATCATCCACCTCCTTCTTCCATGCTCACCCTGCTGCTTCTGCCATAGACCTACTTCCTGGAATCCGTCCATGAGATCATGGCCGCCAACATTGTGGTGAGTGGTGGGTCTAGCCAAAATCGGGGAAGTTAGGGGTGGAAGTCGGTCTGGGACTAGGAGTTTCCACCCTGGGTGTGGGCTGAGTCCAGGGCTGACATTTATTTCATCCTGAGCCTTGTAGGGGTGGGGAGACAATGTAGACTCCACATTGAGTCAGGTAAGTTCAGAATCTGGAGGACTACTTTTGTGGGGGAGGCTGTGGGGCTCAGGGGGCCACTGTTCTTGGTACGCCTCTCTCGGGACTCCCCTCTCCCTCTCTCATCCCTCAATGGTAGAAGAGAAACTTTAAATAAGGGTGTCAAAGAGGGGGCAGTGGAGTATTTCTGTGTGAACCAGATTTGTGCTTCATATTCATCCTAGCCCCTACTTCCAATTTATCTGAGTAATGACTATATGTGTTTGGGGGCAGGGGATCATCTTAGCTGAGAATGTTGCTCAGTGGTAGAGTGGTTGCCTAGCATGCCTGAAGCCTTGTGTTCAATTCCACACAGAAAAAGCTGGAAAGAGAGGTGGGGCTCAACTGGTAGAGCACCCGTCTTGATCAAAAAGAGCTCAGGGACAGTGACCAGGCCCTGAGTTCAAGCCCCATAACTGGAAGAACAAATCTTTGTGGAGGCTTTGTTTCCCTTTGAAAACAATTTATTCTTTGTGATACACATAACATGGGCCTCTTCTCTGGTCACCAATGGGCCATTAGATATCCCTTGAATTTTGTCTCCTCCCAGAAGCCTCTGCTCTACCACAGTTTACCCTTCCCATCACCAGGCAGATAGAGACCTAGAGAAGGCCACCTGGCCACCTAGTTCTGGTGGCTGCCGAGGATTTTGAGACTCAATATGTCACATAGGGAATCATCATCCCCATCAGTCTACAGAAAAAAGGGACAGAGTGCTGCAATCCTGAGTTTTCCAGCTGTGGGTGGCTCTGGATGTGGGACATCTGTGGCAGGATGTGCTCTGTGGGAGAGTTCTCTACGGGGTAAGGAACCCCGACCTCTCCTCTGGCAGTTTCCACACGGTCTTGAAGTTGCAATTCTTCAAAACCTTTCTGTTCCTCCCTCATTTTGCCTACCCAGGAGCCTGAGGCCTCTAAAGCAGCAATACAGATGGGGGGCTCAGACTGGACCGACATCTGTAGCCCCTTGAGAGGAGAGACAGCAGCTCCTGCAGCTCTTTCCTCTTCCCTGTCTTCACCTGGGACAGCTGGCACATGCCCTTGGCTTTCTCCCGACACAGTTGATCCAGGACGAACATCTGTCCTTTACACACCAGGAGCATCTCCTGTATGGTGTGGATAAGTGCCAACAGCTGGCTGCATGGATGGTGGAGCTCATTCGCTGGACTATGGAAGTGCACCTCATCAGGCAGGTCGTGGATTAAGCAGATTTTCTTTTTGGACTCCTACGTGTCCCACTTCCCACCCTCACACATGCTGTGGTGGCAGCTCATGGGGCAGGTACCTGTGGATCCAGCTCTATCTGGAACTGAGCTGTCGGGTGAATTCAGTGCTTGCAACAGGCCCGCCGCTCCTGCGGCAGGAGTTTCACCCTGTGGATGTCAGCCTCAAAGGGAGCTCACAGTGTCACATCCCTCTTACTTTGGGGGATGTCTCTATCCTCTGCAATGGGCACATCAGGGGGAGTCGCTTTCACACCTTTTGCTTCTCCAGGGCTCACACCTTCCCCTTCCCCAGAGAAAGCCAGGAAGATCAGCTGGCCTGCAGGCACTTATCCTGTGTTCTGATTACTTCCAGGCACTTGAGAGTGTCCTGCCACTTTGGGGGCATCACCTACTCCCACAGTTGGTCTGGCCCTCCACTTGCTAAAGCTGCTCCAGCAGCTGGGTCTGCCTCTGCAGGTGCTGCTGCAAGGCCTACTTCTTGGAGCTCAGCCATTCTTTGGAGTTGATGTGATGATCACAGGTGGCTCTGAGCTCCTGCAACTGGGCCAGGGACTGCTCCTGCTACTCCTGCAGCTCCCAAGCCACTTGGGTCTCTCTTTCTTCCATCTCTTTCCATTCCTCTATCTTCTCCTCTGAGTGGTCCATCTGTTCCTGCAGATGTTTCTTCACCTGTTGCTCAGAGTCCAAGATGCTAGCAAACTCCTCCTTCTCACCGCTCACCCTATGGAGAGCAACCCACATCAAGGCCAGCTGTTCTTCTAGCTGTGGGTCGCACAGACATGTGCATCATGGGGTCTCGGGGATGCCTTGCCAACCCTCCGCCTTCTCCTCCAGTCTCTGCAGTTGTTCCCACTGCTCTGCATTCTGAAGATGGGGCCTCTGGTTTTCCTGGACCTGGATGTGAAGTTGTTCCTCCAGGTTTTTCAACTCCATCTGCATGCGGTAGGCCTGGGTCTGCAGCTGCTGCTTGGCCTGAGATAGTCCTGTGGAGGGCCGTGGCTCTGCCAGCTTCCTTCTCAGTTCCCCCAGCTCTTTCTCAAAATCCAGCACCTGCCTAGCCCCTCCCTCCTTCTGCTCTGTCAGTTGGTTCACCTGCTCGGTCAGTGGCCGGGCTTCCCCCTTCGCGTGGACCTCTCAATTCTCAGGTCCTTCACGAAGGTGTCTGTCTCCAGATTTGCTGCTGTCACCATTCAGCTCAGGTTGTCCAGTAGTCTTGTCAGCACCTCATGCCCTGCCAGTGCTTGTTGGAGCTTGCAGAGTCTGTTATTCCTGTTGCTCCTCTATGTCCAGAGTGCTTCCAGCTTCTCCTGCAACTCTTCGTTCACTTGCTCCAGGTCATAGAAGCTTCTGATCTTTTACTCAAGCTGAAGTGTTATATCATTCAGCTGTTCGAAGAATATTTCAGTCTCCTTCTGTGCAGCAGTGACTGCAGAAGCCTCCATCTCCAGCTCTGCCATGCGCCACTATGTGGCCTGCAGGTTGCTGGTGAGAGCTTTGTGCTCCATTACTCTGTAATCTGCCACGTGCTGCATGTGGGCCGGTGCTGATTGTAAATTGCTTTCTGCCAAAACCAACTTCTGTATGAGTGGCTTGTGGATTTCTAGCTCTATTTTCAGTTCTTTGTGCCCCTGGGCTATCTTCTCCCTCTCTTTCTCCCGTTGATACTGCAGGTCTGTCTTTTCCTGATTCAATGGTTAGATATTGGCACAGACTGACTTGTTTCTTCTTTTGCTGTGGTCCAGGGAAGGAACCACGTGTTGGTAGCACCTCTGAAGATCTTTGGTGGTATCGGGACCCTTGACACTTTGGACCCTGATGGCTGTAACAGTCTCCAAAGGCAGGGGTGGCCCGGGGTTGGCATCACCTTTGGCTGGACCTTCCTTTGAACCACGCTTTCCAGTGGTGTTTGTCTTGGGGATCCCTCCCTTTTTTGTGTTCTTTGTTTTCTTGAATCTTGAAGGTCTGATGGCAGGATTCTTCTGCTGTTTCTTCAAGAATTTGTTTCTTGCCCACAGCTCTCTCACAGAGTCTGGTTGTTAAAGACATCTGAGCACTAGGATGGGAGAGATGGGCTGGCCACATTCCCAGGCTCTGGGTAATCCTCTATTCTCCCACACACTGACTAGGCTGTAAGTTTCCTAATCCACTCCAAAGTCACCTCAAGACTCTTGCTCACTACCCAGCCACCTCTAACTTCCTCAACTGCTGGTAGTGGTGTCAACCAACAGAGGGAATCTGGGTGCTACTGGACAGCATGGAATATGGGAGTGGCCACAATTCTTGTATCCCATTGGTTAGAAAGAACCATGAAAGAATGGGGGTGCAGTCAGAATCCTGTGATGCAGGCTGCATAGGTGGAGTCAAGATGACAGCGGCTCCCCAGCCCCTTTCCAAGGAAACTCTGTCCAATTCAGTTGGAGACAAGAGGGTGAATTGCTTTAGCCGGATGGCTGCACAGATTGTTCTGTATGACTGTTTGTTGCCAATCTCGAAACTTGAACTCAAGGTTTGGGCACAGTCTGTGAGCTGCTTTTGATCAAAGCTAGCCCTCTACCATACGGCTCTACTTATGGCTTTGTTGACATTGACCTTGGACAGGCGTTTCAAGGACTTTCCTGTCTACGGTGACTTTGACCATAATCCTCCTATACAGGCTTGTATCAAGGAGGACTGCTGAGAGCCACCGGTGCCTGCCTAATCATTGGTCTTGGTGATGTTCTGGGACAGACCAGTGAGTTCCCTATCCATAGGTTTAAGTGGTGGGAGCTGGAGCCCACAGTTCAAATCCTGGTCCTGCCACCTCCAAATGGCAGGAGATCCTAAGACACTCATTCATATCCATATGAATACAAATGAAATGGGATGTATGTATGATTGAATAGGCAGTTCTTGATTGATTCCAGGATAAAATTATACACTATTATAGGACACTGATGGATTTTAATCAATACTTTATGAAGCATTTACACAATCACATTCATTTAATGAAGGCATAATGAAATATCTAAGAATTGGGCATCACATAGTATAGAGATGCCATTTTTCTCTGCCAGGACTGGGATTGGAACTCATGGTCTGGGTAACTCTGTTGCACTGTATGGGAAGGGGAAGCTCGCCTCCCTGAAGTGAAGAAATTCAATTCTGTTCCTTAGGCCTGAAACTGATCCTCAACACTAGAAAACATCCCATTCATGTACATTTTAGATATATGATTTATATTTACATACATATGTTGATTTTATATTACGTTCAGTGTAGTTATTCATTTTATTTTTCATTTTGTTCATGTATTGACTATTTTATTGATTATTTTGGCACATAGAACATTGATTACTTTGATTACATGGGATATAGGATGCATATGTTTTCCACTTCATACCTGACACCCAAGACTTTCGCAGAAAAGGAAAACATGTGTCACCATCAGCTTCTTAATCCACGATTATTGTTTGGGAATGCTGGCATCTGAATTCATGGCCTACAGGTCCAAATTCATGAATGGGTGAGTGTCAGCATGCCATCCTGGGGCAAAATGAGCTGACACAAACTATGCAGGACCTGAGGTTGAGCCTCTGGGGTTGAGAAAATAAGAACAGATTGACACACAGATGGTAGTACATTAATAAATATATGTTTTCAAAAGTCAATACCTGACAAATATTAGACACTTATCTGGGCATTATGAAACTGAATGATGTTTTTGACCAATGTGATCATTAACACCCTCCTTACTAGAAGGCAATCCTTCTCCCACTAGAAGGGAAACTTGCATTCCTGCTAGATAAAAATCCGCCAAACTCCCTCCTTCTCGGTAGGAAACCCTCCGTCACTCTTGGTAGGAAAACCTTTATGTGTAGCTTGCCTTTTTTTTTTTTCTTTCATTTTTGGTCAGTCTTGGGACGGAACTCTGGGCCTCGACCCTGTTCCTCAGCTCTTCATCTCAAGGATAGCGCTCTATGACTTGAGCCACAGCACCACTTCTGGCTTTCTCTGCTTATGTGGTGCTGAAGAATCGAACCCAGAGGCTCAAGCATGCAAGGCAAACACTCTACTGCTGAGCTACCTTCTCAGCCCTTCATCTGAGTTTTTAGTTCACTCACTTGCCAATGTTGAATTCGTCTAAGTCCTTTGTGCAGCTTTGGCCTTCAATCACACAAAATCTACCCTTTATAGATAATGTTTCTAGAATTAATTTTCCCATGCCATCCTACTAGAGCACTTAATTTATGGTTTTAAAAAATCTTTTAGTATAATTAACAAATCTCTGTTGATCTTATTCTACTCTACATTTTATTTTTGCCAGTCCTGGTGCTCCCTGAGCTTCTTTTGCTCAAAGCTAGCACTCTACCAGTTGAGCCACAGTGCCACTTCCAGCCTTTTCTGTTTATCTGGTACTGAGGAATAAAACACAGGGCTTCATGCATGCTAGGCAACAATTTAAAACTAAGCCATATCCTTAGCCTCCAAACTACATTTTATTTATACTAATTATACTAATTTATTTATACTAATTATACTGATTCCTAAGCTGCTATCTGGGGCCTGACTCGAATTTTTGGAAACTTTTGGGGGTGGATCCTGAATAGTACCTATGTAAATATGAAATATGAATGACCCTCTAGGGAAGGAGTCTCTCCTAACTAGTATAAAATGTTTGAGAATGGACAGGTGGATGAAATGCTAGGATGTAAGTGATGGCAAATTGAACCAAAGCACAGGTTCTACTCTAGTTGGCCAGGAAGGTCTCCAGCACTAGTCCTCCACAATACCATCAGACATTTCCCCTGGCTATGTTTAGTGCTTACTGCTCAACTCTTCACAGGTTCGGCCTTCACTGCATCTTGATAAGTTTCCCAGAAATGCCAGTTGTCCCCTGTACCTACAGAGGCAAGGGGTATAGTTGGCCTTGGGGAGATAGGATTTTTGTCTTAGATCCTCCTCTTGCAAACAGTAACAGCAGGGTCTTTCGAGTTTCCCCAAGCTGTGTTTGGCCGACAGATCATGCACTCCATGCCCTTGGGGGTCTGAGGTTCATTACAGTGGGAAGTGTACCACTTGTTTTTCTGGTCTCTGTGCCACACAATCTTAACAGTAATGGTGAGCAGAGTATTTAATCCATTTCACCCAAGCATTAATGTTTGTTGGTCATAGGACTTGAACTCTTGGCCTGGGCACTGGCCCTGAGCTCTTCAGCTCAAGGCAAAAGAAAGCCCTACTAGTTGAGCCCAGCGCCAATTCCAGTTTTCTGGTGGTTAATTGGAGATAAGAGTCTCAAGGACTTTTCTTCTCTGTCTGTCTTTGAACCCCAATCCTCAGATCCTGAGTAACTAGGATTTCAGGTTCATGTCACTGGCACCCAGATTTGGACTTGAATTTTAAGTTTACCCAGAAAGTCTGCTTCTTAAACTGAGGCTCCAATGCCATACATCCTTGGATCTGCTAGAGGATCAATCCAGGCTTCAGAATCAAAGTAGGCAGCTGAAGGATTTTAGTGAATAAGACTTTTTTGAGTTCCCCTTTCAGCATATAAGATTTAAAACACACACATTCAAGCACTTATGTTTAACACATTTTTGTTTGGACAAGTGCACATTATGGATCTCAATAATAAAAATTATCCATTATTTAATAGTGTTCTGAGATCTTTTTCACCATTCTCCCAGTGGATTATCAGAAGCAGGTCCTTGGATCATTTTTCTTTGGTTCCTTAGGCCTAGAATTCTTATTCCCCATTTAGCAGGTCTCTTAAAATTTCAGTTTTTGATGCACTAAATCCTATCTATTGTAAGTTTCTTGTGCTCCCCTCTCATATTCAACTCTCCCCTTACTGGAGATTTCTCAAATATGGATTCCTCCAGCTCCCACATTTTTATTCTTGGGCCAGAGAATGAAAACAAACATCAAGACTCAAGTTTTCTTTGTGCCTAAGACTCACTCAGCACATGAAAGTCCCCAACCAACAAGGTAATGTGCACTAGTCCAATTTTTCCTCTCATGGCCAATGCATGAGGTTACTTTTTATTGGGGTGCTTCTATCGGCCCTTTCCTGACATTGCTGATACACTTTCCATCATTAACCACAATAGGTGGGTTTAACCCAACCTTGAGCTACCACAACAAGGCAGGATGTGTCTCCTTCTAAAAGGTTCCCCCCTTGCATAACAAAGATTGTGGACAATACCCTAGATTATTGGGAATACTCCCATAGTGTAAGCCAATATCCCAAGAAAGACCAGCAAGTTGAAAGAAACTTAGCACAGCAAAGTTTAGTTCTGTTGAAGGTCATTCTATTGGCAGGAAGCCAATGAAGCAACCGCTCTGAGTAGGAAGTCTGAGTAGCAAGTAGTTTTTACCCCTAAAGAGTTACTACTTCTGGTATTGATCAGAAGTTGTGTTCACAATCTTGCTCAATTGGCTCTTTTGAAGCTCAGCTGACTAGTTTGAAAGGAGATCAGTTTCAGAGCAATCAATGAAACCAGGACAACCATGACAGAAATTGTTAGAAAATTCTTACTACGCTTGTGCTATATGAATTAAACTGTGCCTATGAGTTGAACCATGTCCCTAGAACGATTTTACTTACAGGATATACTTTAGTTAAAATAGCTTTTTGTAAGATTATGGCTATGTGTAGTCAATACTTTCCTTCAAGCAATCACTTTCACAGAAAAATATTCTATCTCCTACACAGTCCATTCCCAGACAGAATTTATAATCAGCAGCTTCCTCTTAGGAATGGAGGCTTATGAGCTTCCAGTTGAAAACACCTTATTCACATATTGCTTTGGCTCCCTTAGGCAAACTCACCTCAGCAAGTGGTTATGAAACCAACCGCTGTGTGTGAATGCTTTATTATAAAGAACCTATCTGGTACTTCTGCTCCTAATGCTAATAGAAAGAGGAAAGCCTGCTATCTCTGGAGGCACGTAGCTATGGATTTAAGCACACATATTGAACCCTGAGCACAGGACACAGATTAGACTGCAGTGTTTTCAGAGTCATAGATGAATCAGCCAGATCCCAGATGCTTGGCTGAACATAAGGCACACTTCTGGTGCCACATTTCTGAGGTAAAGCAATTCTAAGCTGCCAAGACACTATGGTAGGAAGAGGCCTGAGGGAAAATTCTTGGTGGGAAGAAGGGGAAAGTTTAGATTTAGGTTTTAGAAAATGCAAGCCACTTTCTGAATTGCTTGAGGCATCGAGCAAATCAACATGTTTACTAGCCCTCTAGATGCAGAGTATGAGAACACTTCCCACACCTTACACTCAATCCTTCCTGTCTGGCAGCCTTCAATTCCTTCTTGCAGGAGTTAAGCAGTTTTTAAGAAAGCAAAAGTCAGTGAACGTGATCTAGCTAGTGAAGGAAGCATATCCTTTGTCTTTTGAATAGATCAATTTCTATCTCAGAACAAGAGGAAGAGAAGAAACTGGTAATGACATTTTGATGAACAAATGAAAGAAAAATGATAAAAGGAGTGATATTGATTATGCTGCATTGTATTTACTTTCTGACTTGTTGAATGATGACCCTTGCTACAACTACTTAAAGGAATATATATGTATATGTACATATGTATATGTATATATGCAATACTATGTATTTTCTGTGAGTGCATCTCAATCCACAGTGTAAGTATCTTAAAGATAGGAGAACTCAAATGATCATAAAAATGCAACTAGTAATGGTTTAGTCTCTTATCTGTTGAAAGCCCAGAGGAAGACAGTACAGGCATGAAGATTCCAAGAAGATGGAGGCATACCCCAGCATTAGGATATAGCCCTCACTGTCTTGGCCCAAAGTGACCCCTAAATTGCCAGTAATCACTTCCAACTTCCAGGAAGTGAGATGAAGGAACAGAAAGAAGGAAATCAAGAAATACAAAACATGTGTGGACTGACTTAAAGCAGGTAACATTTTTATCTGTATTATCTAAATATTATCACTATTGGGAAATGTTATCACTATTTTACTTACCCTAGACTTTAGTTAAATCTATTGATTCAGAAAGAAGGGTGGATATTATGGTAAGCACCTGAGATGTTTTGCTATGTATATCAAGGACTCTAGAACTCGTGTGTAATGTTTTACTATTTTGTATGAGGAATAGTTGATGCATTTTATCTGCAAGTAGAAACTGCTTTCAAGCATAAGAAAAAGAAGAAACATATTTCATATGCTACATATGCTATTATATATTGAAAATGTGTATGAAAACATCCAAATTAAGGCACATTGACAATCTATTTTGAACTAACGGGGTGATTTCCCTGAGCATGCTCTCATTACATTAAAAGACATCTGCACTCAATGGAGGGAAGCCAGAAGGAGGAACACAATGAGTGGAAAACAGAACAACATACAACAAGAGGCCCATCAGCTCCACTGGTCATAGAAGGAAAAGAACTAAGCAATCCAAAGACAGTTATTGGAAGGGAGAAAAAAGAGGGAAAGCGGGAATAATCTACACTATACAAAAGGCAAGAAATGTAAACATCACCTGATATGGAAGAAATAGTTGGTATTGTCAACGCTCATAAAATTCACAAACTTTATAGACAATGAAAATGATAATTTTCCTTGTATGGTTAAAATATGTTTGTGACTTTTACTAAGTATCATGATTCCACAATGCTGTGAATTATGTGAGTATTATGTAATCACCTATCTCAATTTTTTTTTAAAGTGGGAGAAGGGTTGGCTTGAGAGGGATGGGTGATTATGTTGTCAGATACATCGTATTCATATACTGTTGTGCAGAATGGGAACTTGTTTGTACAACTACTTAAAGATAATACTAATAAAAACATGTTTAAAAAACAACCTCACAGGGCCTGGGAAGGTGGCTCAGTGGTAGAGTGCTTGTCTTGCATGCAAGAGGCCCTCAGTTTGATTCCCCAGCACCACAGGAGCAAAAAGAAAAAAAGCCAGAAGTAGTGTTGTGGTTCAAGTGGTAGAGCACTAGCCTTGAGCTGAAATGCTGAGGGACATTGCCCAGGCCCAGAGTTCAGGACCCATGACGGGAGCCTCCCCCCCCCCAAAAAAAAAAAACCTCACACACTTAAATGAGATATAGTTTTGAACACAGGTTTATAGAATTCTGACAATTTAAATTGTTTCCCAGCCTGTTGTTGTTTTTTTTCTTTTTTTCAATAATTGTGTTCAAATGCAAACAACTTAAAATGTATTATCTTTTTTAAACTCTGTATTAGCTTTACCTAGTTAAATAAGTGTATTTGATTTTGATATATCCACATAGGCATACAATGTCCCTTGATTATACTTACCTCTTCATCATTCCCCTTCTCCTCTCCCAGGTTTTTCTTTTATTATTTTAATCATTTTAAGAATACAGCATAGTTGTAGTTAGTACATTTACAATATTGTATAAGATCAGTGTTCACACTTTTCATCCTCCAAAATTCAAATTGTATATTCAGTAAAACAATTTTCCACTCTCCTCTGCTTCAAGATATGCATCAAGTACGATTTTGCTTCCTGTCTCTATCAATTTGACTGTTCTATATAACTGATATAAGTAGAATCATGTAATATTAGATGTTTTTATGACTGGCTTATTTCACTTAGCACAGTGTCCCAAAGATTCATGCATAACATAGCAGTTGTCAAAACATAATTCTATTTAAAGTTGAAATAATATACTTCTGTGGGTATAAACCACATTTGCCTTAGCTATTCATTAGTTCATGGCCACTTGGATTGCCTCCAGGTTTTGAGTATTGTACAAAATGAATATGAGAGTACAAGGATCTCTTCCTGACCTTGCTTTTGATCTTTACAATATATACCCAGAAAAGGAATAATTAGATCATATGAAAATTCTCTTTTCTTCTTTTTTTATTTTCTGTCATGGGGCTTGAACTCAGGTCAGGGCCACTGTCCCTGAACTTTTCCTCAAGGCTAGTGTTTTACCACTTTAAACCACAGATCCACTTCCCGTTTTCTGCCCAGGCTGGCTTTGAACCACTATCATTTTATTTCAGCCCCTGTCCTGAGTGGTTGGGATGACAAGTATGAATAATCCTGTTTTAAATTGTTTGAAGAGATGCTCTACTGTTTCCCATAGAGGGGTTCCAATTTTAACACACTTTTGTCAACATTGTTATTTTCTTTTCTTGTAGTTGTCCTACCTAATTCATATGAAGCAGTAATTTTCTTCATTATTTTGACTAACACTTTTTGGTGATTAGTGATGTTAAACACCTTCTTCGTGGGCTGTTAACACTTTGAATTTATACCATTCTGTGTTTTTTATTTTTTTAAATTTAATTTAATTTTATTTGTGAACATACGGCACAGAGGAGTTACAGTTACATGGGCAGGATAATGCGTACATTTCTTACCAAGCATTGCAGCCTCCTCCTTTGTTTACCCTTCACATCCCTTCCCAGCCTCCCCCCTCCCGCCCTAATCCCAATCCTTCTCCTTCCCCCTCTTCCTCCCTTCCCCCCCCCCCCCCGCACTAACGTTGTAAAGCTCGTTTTGGACATGACAACTTGTACTTCTCATTGTTGCAACAGGTCCACCTGTATCCTTAAACAACTGGTTTTTCCCCATCTCCTCCACAAGTTACACTGACATCAAATATAGTGAAAGCAGGGGTTATACTGTGGGGGAGGGACATACAAAGCAACAAAGAGATAATCTTATAAATGTGTTAGAAACACGTGCATGAAAGAAAAAAACATTAAAATACACATCTAAGGGTTCATTTTCCTGACATCACATTATCTGACCTTTTCCGCTTGACTCATACATATACTAGATATTACAAATAAGGGAAACCATGTGACCTACGTTTCTTTGGGCCTGGCTTACTTCACTTAATATAATTTTTTCCAAGTTTTTCCATTTCCTAACAAATGGGGCAATGTCATTCTTTCTGATGGAGGCATAGAATTCCATTGTGTATATATACCACATTTTCTTGATCCATTCATCTACTGAGGGGCATCTGGGTTGGTTCCATATCTTAGCTATGGTAAATAATGCTGCAATAAACATAGTTGTGCTGGTAGCTTTAGTGTGGTCTTGTTTGTAAACATTTGGGTAAATGCCCAAAAGTGGGATTGCTGGGTCAGAGGGGACCTCTATGTGAAGTTTTTTGAGGAACATCCATACAGCTTTCCAAAGTGGTTGAACAAGTTTACACTCCCACCAACAATGAAGTAAGGTTCCCTTCTGTCCACATCCCCTCCAGCATCTGTTGTTGTGAGAGTTCTTGATTTTTGCCGTTCTAACTGGAGTTAGGTGATATCTCAATGTTGTTTTGATTTGCATTTCTTTTATGGCTAGGGATGTTGAACATTTCTTCATGTGTCTATTGGCCATCCTTCTTTCTTCTTCAGAGAAGTTTCTCTTTAAGTCTTTCGCCCACTTATTTATTGGGCAGTTGTTTCTTTGAGGATTTGTTGTTGGGTGGTTTAATTTTTTGAGTTCCAAGTATATTTTAGATATGAGACCCTTGTCCGTTGTATGGCTAATAAAGATCTTCTCCCAGTCCGTGGCCTTTCTATTGATCTTGCTAGCTATGTCATTTGCCCTGCAGAAGCTCTGCAACTTTATGCAGTCCCATTTGTCCAACCTTTCTTTGATTTGTTGTGTTTCCGGGTCTCTATTCAGAAAATTTCGGCCTGAGCCAAGGAGACCTAGGGTTTCTCCTATTCCATCCTGTAATGTTTTCAGATTGTCTGCTTTTAGTTCAAGGTCTTTGAACCATTTGGAGTTGATTCTGGTGCAGGGTGATATATAAGGATCTAGCTTAAGTTTTCTACATGTAGTTAACCAATTTTGCCAGCACCATTTACTGAAGAGGTTGTCTTTCTTCCATTCTATTGTTTTAGCTCCCTTATCGAAGATTAGATGGCTATAGGTCTGTAGGTTCATTTCTGGGTTTTCAATTCTATTCCATTGTGGACACTGTTGATTGCATCCTTTTTTGCCTCCCGATTTGTGTTTTCCCACAATGAATGACCCTACTCTGATGTCATTTTCCAGTATGTCTTCTGGTCCTGTATCTACAAACCATCATATTGATTTGTACTCCTGTTATTGTAACAGTAAACTAAAGATACAAAATTATGCTCTCGTCACCTATCTACTTCCACTTTTGGATCTCTCTCCCTCAGCTTTTAGTAATGGTCTTGGGGCATATCCAAAACTTACTAGGTCCATAAAACCTGTAGAACCTTAAAGCCCCTATATTTAGTTAGTTCTGAAGGAAATACGTGACATCCAATTTCCCTTTTTTCCTTTTTGTACTTTTTTGATTGTAAAAATACTGTACAGGTGTTAAAGTTACATGAGTAAGGTGATGAGTACATTACCTATCGAGCACTCTTGCCTCTTCCAGGCAAATAAGATGAAAATTGAGAGCTTTGTAATATAAAAGCACACCAAAACTCTAGATATATATTTTTCTTCATATGAGTATTTAGAATTGTGTGAAGCTAGAGATATAACCTACTTGCAAGTTAATAATGAACTTGTCACATTTTCGTGTATGCTAGAAGATTTATGATACTCTTGGGTTAGAGGCAAAAAGGAGTTAATTTGTACAACAGTAGTGAAAGCCAGTAAGATATGTGTGGGTATGTGTGTGTATTTATATATTTGAAGTGAATCTCCCAGCCCTCAGTGCCACGGAGTGAAGTAAAGATAGCCATGTGAAACCTATACAAACAATAGGTTCTGACTTTGAGCAACCACAATCTATATAATGAGACCTAGGCATACCTGAACTTTACTCTGGAGGATGACAATAGCTTAGAAATAGCTTATGAAACTATTCTTGCAAATATACTATAGAATATAGAGCAGCTAGTGTTCACTTGAAGGTATATGCAAATACTTGAGACTGCCATGAAATTATTTTTTTCTTTTGTTTCTTGAAGGTTCTTAGCTACCAAGACAGATACATATTTCTCCTAATAAGTACATAGCTCTCCTTAAAAATGAGGCTTGACACTTTGTTGAGAATACTTATTCTTTGTCTAGCTGTAAGCCTTAAGATGAAATAAGGATTTCAATCCTATCTAGAGTACAATTCAACAAAAGAATTAGATGGAGTTCAAATTTTACACATCTAGAAGTTTTTCTTTTAGAGACATTTCTTAATGCAGGTGTGGAAGAAATTAAGGAAAAAATAGGTCCACGAATATATTTTAAGAAGAAAGTCTAAGTATTTTAACAGTATTAAAGGATTACATTTCTGTTTTTTAGTGTGTAAATATCTATAGTATGTGCAAAGAACCAAAGTTCATTCCAGGGCCTATCATGGAATAGAATGTAGCAAATTTTGTATTGTTTGTATATTTATAGAATTCACCTGTCTCACTTCTCTCCCATTTTCATAAACAGAGCACCACTTTGACATAATGAAAAACAAACATTATATTTCTACCTCCTACAGGATTCTACACACTTTGCTGTCTGCTAAATATAGAAAAGATTCATGCACAATCCTCATCTTCAAGGAACAATTTTCAGTAACCCAAGTAGCTTCTGTATATCTCCTACCCCTTTCTTCCCAGCTGTCAAACTAGGTGAGTGATGACTGAATTATATAAGACATAAAAGCTCAGATAATTCAGAGGCATGCAGTTAGTATCCAATAGAATCTTCTTCACTTGGATATATATTATCACCATCTTTGTGAGAACTTCAGCTGCCTTATTTGAAAACTGCACTGTCCAGTTAACAGAGTAGATGAATCTCATTATTTAAAACTTCATTTAACTGAAATTGGAAGGATTAATTTCTCAGACACTATTAATGTTTGAGATTCTGTAGCCACATATAGCCAGTGGCTAGTCTGTTAGACAACGCATATATAGAATATTTCCATTATCAAAGATGTTTCTGTTAAAACTGTTTTAGAGTGTGTTTCTGTTTGTTAAGAAACAGTCCATCTTCCTAAACTACATATGCTCCATAGCTGGTACTCAGATTGAAGATCAGACCAGAAATTCTAGAAACCCATCAAGTTAAGATATAGATATAAATTGTTCTACATAGGCACATTTATTTGTGAGGAGGAAGAGGATCAAACAGTCAACGTCAGCAGAATCAACTCTCTCAACTCTCTCAACTCTAGGAATGAATAGATGAAAATTTTAGCAATTCTTTGCAGCATTGCTTCTGTGATTGGAATTGGCTATGGTATTCTCAATGGTGATTTTGTTGGAAAGTATAAATGTGTAATTATCACAGTAGCTCACAGAAGAATTAGGATCTGTGCTTGTAAATGTCATTTGGTATTTACACATGACATTTTAATTTTGCCTGGTATCAGTACACCACAAATATCTTTATATGGTTTCTGAGGGTTTTTTTTTTTTACATTTTTTATTGTGAAAATACCGTACAGAGGTTTTACAATTACATGAGGGAGGTAATGAGTTCATTTCTTATCAAGCACTGTTGCCTCCTCCTTCGTTTCCCCTTATGATCCCTTCTCATCTCCCCCTTCCCCACCCCCATGCCTCCCCTTGCACCAAAGTTGTAAAGGTCGTTTTTCGACATAACGTCTTGTACTCATTGTTGCAATGAGTCCACTTGTAACCCTAATAAACAATTTTTCCCTTCCCCTCCACATACTATACCAACATCAAATACAGTGAAAACAGGTATTGTACCAGGGGAAGGGACATACAAATCAACAAAGGAATCATCTTAATTATGTTAGAAACAATAACAAGAAAGAAAAAGCATTTGAGTACTTATCTTGGGTTCATTTCACCTAACATCAACTTATCTGACCGTTTCTGCTTGTCTGAGACATGTACTAGTTATTGCAAATAAGGGAAACCATGGGACCTATGTTTCTTTGGGCCTGGCTTACTTCACTTAATATAATTTTTTCCAAGTCTTTCCATTTTCTAACAAATGGGATAATGTCATTCAATCAACTCCAAATTTATCGAAGACCACGGAGTCAAAGCAGAAACCCTGAAAACATTACAGGACGGAATAGGAGATACCGTTGGTCTGAGTTGTTTTTTTTCATTCATTTTGATTCTTCTTACAGAAGGCATTTTAAAAATTAGTGGGAAACTTAAGACTTTCTTGTGTTTTATAGTCCCATTATTACTCAGTAAGCTTAATAAAGAAAGAGAATCCATGAACTATATGAACAAATTGTATCTCCAACCACCCTTTTGTTAATTACTGGAGCTAAGAGAACTGGCTCCCCAGAATCTGACCTTCAGAATTAAAGAATGAGGTGGGAATAAGACAAGGAAAGAGAGACATAGTAATTCACACTGGAGTTACTTTGCTGTCACAATGAACACCTGTTCTCAGACAATCTTTTTGATTCCCACAGTTAGCTTTTATTTGTGCCTTTTTATTAGTATGACAAAGATAACTGACTTTCCCAGATTTAGATTTGGAAATTTGTGGGACACATTCCTTTATTATGTAATCTTTCTTAAAATTGTGTATCATTACTTTGGCTCTTGGTGCCTTTTCCATCCTTGTTGCAAGTATATATTTCTACAAATGGAGACTTTGGTTCATCATCATGATTAAATTATGAGGATTTGGGAGATTGTGTGATTTGCTATAGAAGTAAGGTATTATGATTAGGACCCTTTGGTCCATGTTTACATTTCTTTGTGGAATTTTTATTGGGGTCCTTATTCATGGACTCATGTGTAAGTAATTCTTCCAATATTCCAGTATAATCCCATAGAGTGGGACAATGCATTAGAAATTTAAAACATGCATATAATTCTTTTAAAATATACTTTTAAATATAATATCATAAATAAAATCTTTGTTTTGTTTTTTGTAATTTTAATATTATTGTCAAGGTTATGTACAGATGGATTACACTTACATAAGTAAAGCAGTTATAACATTTCTTGTGTAACTTGTTACACCCTTCCTCATTTCCTTCCTCTTTCGCTGGCTCTCTCAATCCCACCGCCCAACTTGTACACTTGTACAGATCATTTCCAACGTATTGTCACTTTTGATTTCCATTAAGTAAGTTTTTGTGCTGTTCCCATCCTGGATCTCCACAATGTGAACACTGGAACATCATGGTTATACTCCTCTGCCTTACAGATATATATATATATATATATATATATGCCTACAATTTGGGTTCATATATGTTTGCTTATTCATTTGTTTATTACAAAACTGCAGTTTGAATTCAGGGCCTGCCCATTGTTCTCTGCGTTTTTTCCACCTCAGTGCTAGCCCCAGTTCCACTTCTGGCATTTTGGTTGTTGAATGGACTTTCTCCGGGAGCTGGCTTTGAACCATGATCCTCAAATCTCACCCTTGTGAGTAGGTAGGATTACAGGTGTGAACCTACTTTATACTTTGACTTTTCATCTCATTGTATCATGCGTATATTTCCTACCCAATAACATCCTTAGAAATTTCATACTGTTCTAAGAGCATCACTTATAATGATTACATGGGAGTCCAGTGTTTATAAATTCCATAATTAATTGAACTGTTTTTATTAATGAAAATCTTTGGTGTCTCCAAAATATTATATGTATCATCAAAGTTCTTTTGGATTTTTCACTCTAGTATTCATTTTTTATAGACAAGTATCTGCTAGTTAGAAAGAACCAAATACAAACTTTCTTCTTACATAATGATCCATCTTAACTTGGCTCATCTAAGACAGTAAGTTTCTCCTCCCTGTGAAGTTACTCATTTTCCCAACATATGGTTCCAATTTTGTAACTTTTACCCACCTTACCCACTATAAACTTTGTCTGAAATGACTCTTGCTATCATCCAGTTTTTGTAAAAACCTTTTCCATGGTATTTCACTAATAGGAAGGCATATTTAAATAATAGCAACTTAATGTCATCATTTCCACGGGTATCTGCATTTCAACCTGGAACAGGATTTTATTTTAATGGAAGAATCAGAGCATCATTTGGAAGGCAGAGATTACCCTTATGAACAAATTTGATCTTTCATTGCTTATTTTTGTTTTGGAATTTGAAGGCTAAAGGCTACCAACTCATATATCCTCTGTTGTCACTGTATTTGATTCCCGTTCCCTGCATCTTGTATATACATTTTTCTAATTTGGGGAGGGGAAGGATAACAAAATGCTGAAACAAGGATAGTGGTTGACCAATTCTAACAATGAGATGTACAATACACTATGTTGAAAATGAACTTTACAACTTCAGGATACGGAGAAGGAAGAGTTAGGGAAGTAAGGACAGAGAGGAATGTAGGAGGAAAACAAAGGATGGAGTAACAATGCTCAACGGGAAATGTACTCATTACCTTACTCATGTAACTGTAACCCCTCTATACAATATTTTACAATAAAAATATTTTAAAAAATTACCAGCTCATACTCCCACATTTTACGTGCTATACACCTTAAATGCTTCATATGGCTGAAAAGGGGGAAACCAAAAAGACAGCAACTTTCAATATAGATTGTCTATTTTTGTAATACCAAGATGCCAAATGCAGTGCCAAGTGCACAGGTACCCAGAGTACAGTCATTAAGCTCTAGAATTCTGAGTTGTTTGCTTTGGCTAGAAATCTCTTAATTTTATTATACACAATATGCAGAAATGTCCTGAAAATTATTCATGCAGAAAAACCTTTCCTACAAATTCAGGAAAATTTGACCTAGTCAAAAAGAGTAAAATAACACAAGAAGAATTCTATACCTGTTTATATATAAGCTAGGATTCAACATGGGTCTACTAATAGTCTGAAGAAGACAAACAATTATTTAAGTGAGTTGTTATTATAAATGTAATGATATATGAAATCTGCCTGGGGAGTTGAAAAAAATCCTTCCTGCACAGTGTCTTGATACATAGGAAGGGAGAAAACAAATATTCTGTAAAATGATGAAAAACTTAGGAAGTTCAGTATTCTCCAAATATTATGACCAAGGAATGTAAGGTACCAGGAACAAGGTGAGTTGGAGAGTGAAATTGGAGAGATGGAAATGGCCATATAGCTTGGTGTTATGGCACTTTCTTAATATGCACAGGGCCCTGGGTTCAATCCCCAGCAATAAAAATGAAGGAAGGAAGAGACTAAGAAAGATTTGTGAGGTAGGCCTAGCATCATCATAGAAGTTTTATTCTCTTCCTCTTTTTTTTTTTTTTTTTGGTTGGTCACGGGGTTGAACTCTGGGCTTGGGGGCTTTCCCTGTGCTCTTCAGCTCAAGGCGAGGGCTCTACGACTTCAGCCACAATGCCACTTCCGTTTTCTAGTGGTTTATTGGAGATAAGAATCTCATGAACTTTCCTGCTTGGGCTGGCTTTGAACGATGATCCTCAGATCTCAGCTTCCTGACGAGCTAGGATTACATGCTTGAGCCACTGGTGCCTGTCTACAAGTTTTATTCTCTAGCCCAGGATTTCATACTGTTAATTACACATTATTACTGCATGAGAGATTTTAAAAGTACCGTTGCCCAATTCTCAGCTGTTTTATCTGAGTGGGAACAGATGTATCAACTTCAGCTGATATGACATGGGGGCACCAGTAAAGCACCCAGGATAAAGATACCATGGTAGCATATAAGAGTGTAGAACTTGAAAAAATTTCTGTGAGTAGAAAAATAAGTGCACATAGTATGTTAGCCTAAGTAGGATTATAGATCAATCTGAGTTTAAATGAACCAATATACCAGTTTTGCAACCTCTCTTTAAACCTCAGTTTCCTATTTTGGACGTGGAATCCCATGAGACTACAGTGCAAGAGTGTTCATAAAGTGTTTTCTGGCTATGCATTTTAAAATTTATTATAACTACCATTAGTTGATTTGTTTATATAGTGTAAATTTGCACTAGGTGCTGATGAGCAAAGTGGAAGACGATGAAGTGTCCTGTCTTAGGTCTCTCGGGTACTTGATGTCATTCCTTACACTCCAAAATTTGTGAAGTCAGAATTGGACAAAAGGGCACTTTTAAAACGTTTCTCTATGGAGCTTTAGCATTTTTCAATATCAGAAGGACTCTGGAAAGATGGAAAAATAAAATAGAGAAACTGGCGCTGGGAAGGTGGCTCAGAGGTAGAGTGCTTGCCTTGCAAGCATGAGGCCCTGGGTTCAATTCCTCAGCACCACATATTCAGAAAAAGCCGGATTTGGGGCCTAGGCTGAAGTGATAAAGCGTTGGTCTACAGCTGAAGAACTGGAGGACAGTGCCCTGGCCCAGATTTGAGGCCCCACAACCAAAAGAAAGAAAGGAAGAAAGAAAGGAAGAAAGAAAGAAAGAAAGAAAGAAAGAAAGAAAGAAAGAAAGAAAGAAAGAAAGAAAGAAAGAAAGAAAGAAAGAAAGAAAGAAAGAAAGAAAGAAAGAAAGAAAGAAAGAAAGAAAGAAAGAAAGAAAACAGAAAGAAAAGGACAACAGTCCTTTTCAGCTGGCTTACTGTCAGTCCTTTTGACGTATGATGACAAATTACCAGACACTGAATTGCTTATAAACAACAAATTTATTTCTCCATTCTGGAGCCTGTAGGTCCAAGATTACAATGCCAGCATAGTCAGGATTTTTTATTTCTGAGTGAGGCCCTGTTTTAAAGTTCAGGTGTGAAATCTATTTGGTTTTGTTTATTTAAATCCAATTCATGAAGTTTTGCTTGCATGACTTAATTACCATCCATGTACACACAAAGGCCCACTTCTATAACATTACATTTGAGATAGAATTTCGATATGTGAAACTGGTTGAAGGGAGTATATAAATGTATTGTACATATACATTCTTTTCTTTTCCTATAAGATTGTGGATCTAAGAACAGTAAGATCCAGACATTGAATGATCTCAAAGCTGAATCTTTGCCATTCTATGATTCTGGAGTTTTATATTGATCTGGATTATTTAATTCTCTGCCTTCATTACAAGTTTATTTGGAGAATACATATGATAATTACACTAAGTGAGAAGTTCAGAGAATTAATTCATATTGTTTACTTTTAATTTTTTTGGTAAATACTTGGATTCAAATTCGAAGCCTGGCATTTGCCAAGCAGGCACCATACCACTTGATTCATGCCACATCCAGCAATTTTTGCTTCAATTATTTTTGAGATAGAACCTTGCATTTGTTTATTCCTAGGATACTTGGGTAGTGAACTTCCTAGTTGTATGTCCAACATAGGTAGGATGACAGCCACACATTGACACACCCAGCTTTTATTGTTTGAGAAGAAGGTCTCTTGTATGTCTTCCAGCTTGACCTTGAACAGTGACTATTCATATTTCCATTTTCAGAGTAGCTAGAATTATAGGTATAAACCACCTCATTTGGTTTGTCTTATTTATGTTTATGAAAGGTCTGAAAGTATGAGAAAATTCTCAAAAATTTACTAACCAGATTCTAGGTGATCCACTTATATTTATTCTGTCACAAACACAGTTTGTGATATTGCACATCAAGAATACAAATATGTATTGCTAATGCCAATTTAAAGAGTTGTGATGATCTAATTTCTATGTGTGGATTTGTTTCCTGGCAAAACATCCTGAGTACATAGGCCAAAAATTTAATAGTCCTATAAGCAAAAATTACTTCTAGTATGATCAACAGTTTGCAAATAAGGATTCCATGCCTGTAGAGGAGACAGGTCACAGGGCAATTCCCTGCTGTGACCCTAAAACAAATCTGCACTTTTCAAAATACCAGAATGGTGCATTTTGTCAAAATTATTATATGGGAACTTTCTTGACCTGATAAAGAGTACTGCATTAGAATGAAAATATTCCCAGTTGTTCTGAAGTCAGGCAATGATGTCTTCCATTTGTATTCAAACACCTAGCAGGCATTTTTGGTAATATAATGAAGAAAAATATAAAGTTCTTCACAAATAGCTTTTATTTATATATATATAAAGGACTCTTAAACACACGAATAAGACAATACATAACCCAAATAAGAAGATACAGAGAGAAGGCAAATAAGCACATCCAAATCCCATATATTACAAAAATGTTATAGAAATTCTTCTGAAATGTGTTCAGATAATGTTTTCTGGAATGTAAGGAATGTAAATAATTTCACTATCTTGATTCTTCCAATAATAATTTTCAAAAATGCATAAAGAACTTCAGAATTCATGGAATTTTTATTACATGTTCTGGGAATAACCCTTTACAAAAGTGAAAACACCAATATTTTTACCTGTTTACAGGAATAAAACAACACATGACAACTCTAAGAAACATGTCCAATGTCACCCACCTAGAACAAAAATTTTAAGTTTTAGTATAGTCACGGGGTTTGCAAATCATGAATTGAATTTGAGCCATGGATTCTGGTTTCTGCTCAGTCTCAGTTGTCATTTACACATCAGCCTTCAGATACACACTAAGTCTCCTCTTGCCTCCATTTCTGTATTTTGAAAATGAAGACAACTTCCTCCTAACCCTAGATGATTAGATATGTAACACCATCAGATGAAACAGAACACACATTTGCATTGTTGAAATTTATCCAACAATTGTTGAATAGCTTCTATAAAAATCTATGAAACAATTGTCTTACAGCTTTTATCAAAATATCAACCATAATTTTACTGTCTAAAAATCTTGCTTAAAAGTGTATCCCAAATTCCACCCTCATTCTTCAAGGAAATAGAAGAGGCAATCCAAAAATTCATATGGAACAATAAAAGACCCCGAATAGCAAAAACGCTCCTCAACGGAAAGAACACTGCTGGAGGAATATCAATACCAAATTTCAAACTCTACTATAAAGCCATAGTAATCAAAACAGCTTGGTATTGGCATAAGAACAGACCTCAGGACCAATGGAATAGAATTGAAAACTCAGAAATGAACCTACAGACCTATAGACATCTAATCTTTGATAAGGGAGCTAAAACAATAGAATGGAAGACAGACAGCCTCTTCAGTAAATGGTGCTGGCAAAACTGGTTAACTACATGTAGAAAACTAAAGCTAGATCCTTATATATCACCCTGCACCAGAATCAACTCCAAATGGATCAAAGACCTTGAACTCAAAGCAGACACTCTGAAAACATTACAGGATGGAATAGGAGAAACCCTGGGTCTCCATGGCTCAGGCCGAAATTTTCTGAATAGAGACCCGGAAACACAACAAATCAAAGAAAGGTTGGACAAATGGGATTGTATAAGGTTGCAGAGCTTCTGCAGGGCAAATGACATAGCTAGCAAGATCAATAGAAAGGCCACGGACTGGGAGAAGATCTTTATTAGCCATACAACGGACAAGGGTCTCATATCTAAAATATACTTGGAACTCAAAAAATTAAACCACCCAAAAACAAATCCTCAAAGAAACAACTGCCCAATAAGTAAGTGGGCGAAAGACTTAAAGAGAAGCTTCTCTGAAGAAGAAAGAAGGAGGGCCAATAGACACATGAAGAAATGTTCAACATCCCTAGCCATAAAAGAAATGCAAATCAAAACAACATTGAGATATCACCTCACTCCAGTTAGAACAGCAAAAATCAAGAACTCTAACAACAACAGATGCTGGAGGGGATGTGGACAGAAAGGAACCTTACTTCATTGTTGGTGGGAATGTAAACTTGTTCAACCACTTTGGAAAGCAGTATGGAGGTTCCTCAAAAGACTCCACATAGAGCTCCCCTATGACCCAGCAATCCCACTTTTGGGCATTTACCCTAATGTTTACAAAAAAGACCACACTAAAGCTACCAGCACAACTATGTTTATTGCAGCATTATTTACCATAGCTAAGATATGGAACCAACCCAGATGCCCCTCAATAGATGAATGGATCAAGAAAATATGGTATATATACACAATGGAATTCTATGCCTCCATCAGAAAGAATGACATTGCCCCATTTGTTAGGAAATGGAAAGGCTTGGAAAAAATTATATTAAGTGAAGTAAGCCAGGCCCAAAGAAACATAGGTCCCATGGTTTCCCTTATTTGCAATATCTCGTATAGGTATGAGTCAAGCGGAAAAAGTCAGAGAATGTGATGTTAGGAAAACGGACCCTCAAATATGTATTTTAATGTTTTTGTTTCTTTCATGCATGTGTTTCTAACGCATTTATAAGATTATTTCTTGGTTGCTTTGTATGTCCCTCCCCCACAGTGTAACCCCTGCTTTCACTATATTTGATATCAGTATAACATGTGGAGGAGATGGGACAAACAAGTCGTTTAAGGATTCAGGTGGACCTGTTGCAACAATGAGAAGTACAAAATGTCATGTCAAAACCAGCTTTACAATGTCGGAGGGGGGGGAAGGGGGGTATGATTGGGTGGGGGGGAGGGGGGAGCCTGGGAAGGGAGGTGAAGGGTAAACAAAGGAGGAGGCTGCAATGCTTGGTAAGAAATGTATGCATTATCCTGACCATGTAATTGTAACCCCTCTGTACAGTATGTTCTCAAATAAAATAAAATAAAATTAAAAAAAAAAGTATATCCCAAATTCTAAAAGAATTTACCCTAATTTTTAAAATTGATATAAAATCAACTCAATCACTCCTCACATTCTGACGCATAGCTATGAAGTGCATTTTCATGAAACCATTACCTCTCCTTTTGAGCTCATTGAACTCGGATTTACAGAGTTGTTCTGTAACAAAACGAGTTGTAAAGAATTTCCTGTGAATTCCCCAAATAATGGTATTTATCTGTGTAAATGACTTCACAAAACTTTTAAGGCAATTGAAGAAATAAATTGTAGCCAAAAAATGCATAGAAAATATCTTGAAAATTGTATCATAATCTTTTTCCTTTTTCTTGTCTCTTTTTTTTTCAGGAGAAGGGAATGAACTCAGGGTTTCAACCTTCCTGGATAATTGCTCTTGATCCATACACCTAGCACTTTGTTGAGCTTTAGATTTCTTTTCAGATAGTTTCTTATTAACTGCCTAGACTGGCCTCAAACCATTATCCTCCTACTTTTGCCTCTCTTATAAACATGTGGCACCAGTTTGTTTTAAATATTGAAGTACCTGTATCATATTTTTACCATACAAACAGCAAACCTCCTATACTTTCCACTGTCTAGCTCTTAAGTACTTAGAATTGTAGGCATGTACCACTATATCAAGCTGAATTTTTCTAAAAAGGAATCTTTAGTAGCTCTGATAACAAAGAAATATTCACTAACTTCTCTTTAGTCTCCAATTGTCTGCCTCTGTAACTTCTTTCTCATTTTTCTCCTCACTGAAGACAGTAAGCTTGTGATAAGTTCAGTTTTGTTAATGCTTTCAAAATATTTCTTTTTAGTCTACATTCTTCATGCCTCATGTTCCATATCATAGTGATTTTTCTTACCAAAAATATTTGTCTCAGCCTGGAGAGGTGACTGATGCCTACATCCCTAGGTACTCTGGAGGCTGAGATGCAAAAATTGTAGTTGGAAGCCAACCAAATATTTTCTATCTAAAAGGAAACTGGGTGCATCCTAGTAACATAAAAAATCATTATCTCACATTTGTTATAATAACATCTTACAAATTTAAGGTTATTCATTTGATAACTTTAATAGAAACAAGAAATACACATGAATTTCTCTCAGGAAATCCAAGTCATTCATTACAACCCTACTTGTTTCGGGAAAGAGATAAAATCTCGTTCAGAGAACATAACTAGGTGCCATTGTTACATTCTCCTTTCCGTCACTATCGAAGATGCTTCAGAGGAAACAGACCTAAACAGATATGAGTCCTGGAACATATTGTAAGTGCCAGCATTGAATGATCGCTCTATGGTAAGAAAGACAATCCACAAATTTTCACGCACATAAACAACCCATCATGTTGCTTTGCTTTGTGCCTGGATGAGTTTTCTTATTTGTCCTTCTGTGGCACTGAAGGTGTGTATCTTTTTCTATATTCAGTCTATATGGAGTCCTATTTCCTCTTGCAAACATTCTGAGAAGCTCTTCCCAGGCCACAAGAAGTACAGATAAAATATTCATCCCATATTCTCCCCTCACAGCTCTCCTGTCCTGAAAAACTGTTTACTGAACAAAATGGAACAATGATTGCACAATGATATAAACCTGAGTGAGCATTATCACACTAGTCATAACACCAGAGAAGAACAAGGCTGTTTTCTCATAAGATCAAAATATGCTAGTTTTATATGCATGTTTTATGCGTTCAAAATACAATTAAGTAATTCACTATCCTGGAAATGATTGGCCAGACCTAAGAGTTAAGTGTCTTAAAAGCTAAAGACAGGGCTGGGAAGGTGGCTCAGTGGTAGAGTGCTTGCCTTGCATGCCTGAGGCCCTGGGTTCGATTCCTCAGCACCACATAAGCAAAAAGAAAAAAAGCCGGAAGTGGCGCTGTGGCTCAAGTGGTAGAGCGCTAGCCTTGAGCTGAAGAGCTGAGGGACAGCACCCAGGCCTAGAGTTCAGGCCCCATGACCGGACCCCCCCCCAAAAAAAAAAGGCTAAAGACAAGGTTTTTGTGAGTTTTATCCAAAGGGAGGGAAGAAAGTTAAAATCCATAGTTTATTTTGTAGAATCAAAGTGGTAATACAAAATGAGAATCACAAAAAATCTCTGCCCAGTCTAGATCTCCGGTGCTGCCCTCAGCATGGTACTTTCTGTCTTTTCTGGCCGTGGTTAGGTCCACCTGCCCAGTGGATCAGTTGTCTTCAAGGCATCTTGGTCCTGAATTGGGACTTGGATTACCCAGTGGTGGCTGGGACCTGGCCAAAGACAGGACACAGACCACTTCCATGGAATGACTTCTTTGCCGGGCATGTAAGTAGGATTACAAGTGGAATTTCTGTGAATTTGACTCCAGAAGGCAATCACTGAACCAAAAGGCAAGGCCAAACAAACTCCTTCTCCCCTCCTCCATTCCTCCCTTCCTCCCTCCTTGGGAAAGAGCAAAATAATTTTGCAGGTTTTGGTACACACACAAATCACCCACCATCTCAGCTGGTAAACTAGGTTGCAAGTGACTAAGTCATGTAATTCCATTATGCCCCACTCATTATTCTGGACAACATCTTCAGGTTGTTTGGTGCTTTCATTTTTTTTTTCTTTTTGTTGGTCGTTGGGTTGAATTTCAGCTCGAGCCAACCTCTCTACCACTTGAGCCACAGTGCCACTCCCTGTTTCCTCGTGATTAGTTGGAGATCAGTATCTGACAGATTTTCCTGCTAGGACTTGCTTTGAATCATGAATTATTTTTTGTAAGTTTTTTACTGTAAAAATGCTGTACATAGGGGTTACAGTTACATGAACAAGACAATGAGTTCATTTCCTATTGAGCATTGTTGCGTCCTCCTTTGTTTTCCCCCTACCACTCCTTCCCTCCCACCTCTACAACTAAATCCTCTCCCCCGCTGAAGTTGTAAAGTTCATTTTCTTTAAAAAAAATATATGTATGTAGATACATATATATACGAATATATATGTATATATATATATATATATATATATAATAAAAATGTTGTAGAGAGCGGTTACAGGTACATAAGTATGGTAATGAGTACATTCCATAGCAAGCATTTAACTCTTCCTTTGTTTTCCCTCTACCATCACTTCCCTCCCCCCTCCCCAACACCTCCTGACCCCCCTATATTGTAAAGTTGGTTTTTTAACATAGTGTCCTGTACAACTTGTCATCACAATGTCTCAGCCTGCATACTCATTTAAACGTTCCCCAATATCCTTTCCACTCCCCAAATTACAAAAATGTATGTACAAGGTGCAGAACACCAGTATCAGATCCAGTGAAAACAGGGGTTACACGGGCGGGAAAAACCATACAAAAGAAACAAAAGATTTACATAGTGCATTTTATGTACATTATAAAACACTAGCAATAAAGAAAAAACCACTGTGTCCCTGTCTTGGGGTACATTTTGCTTCACATTATCTCATGTGTTCGTGTGTACATAGCCTTTGAATTTCTCTGCTTGTTCTAGACCTGTGCTAGTAATTGCAGACAAGGGAACCATGGAAACTATGTTTCTTTGGGCCTGGCTTACTTCAGTTAATACAATTTTTTCCAAGTCTTTCCAATTCCTAACAAATAAGGCAATGTCATTCTTTCTGATGGAGGCATAGAATTTCATTGTATACATTTATACCACATTTTCTTGATCCATTCATATACTGAGGGGCATTTGGGTTGGTTCCCTATCTTAGCTATGGTAAATAATGCTGTGATAAACATGATTGTGCTGGTAGCTTTGGTATTACCCTGTTTGTGATTATTTGGGTAAAATCCCAAAAGTGGGATTGCTGGGCCATAATGGAGCTCTATGTGGAGTCTTTTTTTTTTTTTTTTGTCGGTTGTGAGGCTTGAACTCTGGGCCTGGGCTCTGTCCCTCAACACTTCAGCTCAAGGCGAGCGCTCTACCACTTGAACTACAGCGCCACTTCCAGTTTTCCAGTGGTTTATTGGAGATAGGATTCTCATGGTCTTTCCTGCACGGGCTGGCTTTGAACCACGATCCTCAGATCTCAGCCTCAGTAGATAGGATTACAAGCGTGAGCCACCAGCGCCCTGCAATGTGCAGTCTTTTGAGGAACCTCTATACTGCTTTCCAGAGTGGTCCAACAAGTTTACACTCCCACCAACAATGCAGTAGGGTTCTCTTCTAGCCACATGGTCTCCAGCATCTGTTACTAAATTTCCTGATTATAGTCATTCTAACTGGGATGAAGTGGAATCTCAGCGTTATCTTGATTTGTATTTCTTTTATGGCTAGAGGAGCTAAGCATTTCATCATGTGTCTATTGGCTATTCTTATTTCCTTTTCAGAGTAGTCTCTCTTTACGTATTTAGCCCATTTGTTAATTGGGCAGTTGTTTGAGGATTTGTTTTTAGGAGATTTATTTTTTTGAATTCTAAGTATATTTTAGACATGAGACCCTTGTCTATTGTTTGGGTAGTGAAGATTTTCCCCCAGTCCGTGGGCTTTCTGTTGATCTTGCGAGCGATGTCTTTTGCCTTGCAGAAGCTCTGCAGTTTCATGCAATACCATTTGCCTAACCTTTCTTTGATTTGTTGTGCTTCTGGGTCTCTATTAAGAAACATTTGGCTGGTGCCAAAGAACCCTAGAGTTTCTCCTATTCCTTCCTGTCATGTTTTCATGGACTCTGCTTTTCTTTAGAGGTCTTTGATCCATTTGGAGTTGATTCTGGTGCAGGGTGTTATATACGGTCCTATCTTTAGTTTTCTACAAGTTTTTAACCAATTTTACCAACACCATTTACTGAAAAAGCTGTTTTTTCTTTCCATTTAATTTCTTTTTTTGGGGGGAGGGAGTCCGATTGTGGGCCTGAACTAAGGGCCTGGGTGCTGTCCCTCAGCTCTTCAGCTCAAGGCTAGAGCTCTACCACTTGAACCACAACACCACATCTGGCTTTTTTTTCTGTTTATGTGGTGCTTAGGAATAGAACCCAGGGCCGCATGCATGCAAGGCAAGCACTCTACCACTGAGCCACCTTCCCAAGCCCCATTCAATTTCTTTAGCACCCTTATCAAAGATTGGGTAGCTATAGGTCTGTGGGTTCATTTCTGGGTCTTCAGTCCTAAACAATTCGTCCTCGGGTCTGTTCTTGTGCCAGTACCAAGCTGTTTTGATTACTATGGCTTTTTATTAGAGTTTTGAAATTTTGAATTGATATTACTCCAGTGCTGCTCTTTCAACTAAGGACTGTTTTTGCTATTTGGGGTTTTTTATTGTTCCATATGAATTTTTGGATTGCTTCCTCTATTTCATTGAAGAATGAAGTTGGGATATTAATAGGTATCGCAATGAATTTGTAGGTAGCCTTGGGCAGTATTGCCATTTTCACGATGTTAATCTTCCCAATCCAGGAGCATGGGAGGTATTTCCATTTTCTTAGTTCTCCTTTCATTTCTTTTTTTTTAAGTTTTTAAAGTTTTTGTCATAGAAGTCGTTCATCCATTTGGTTAACTTAACTCCTAAGTATTTTATTCTTTTGTGGGTCTATTGCAAAAAGGGTTGCTTTCCTAATTTCAACTGCCCTCTTCTCATTATTGGAATACAGGAAAGCTATTGATTTCTGAGGGTTAATTTTATACCTTTCTTTTTTGCCAACGTTTCTGATCAGCTCAAGTAATTAGGAGTTGAATCTATAGGTTTCTGTATATACAAGATCATATCTTCTGCAAAGAGGAAGTGTTTTACTTCATTTTCCCCTATTCGGATCCCCTTTATGTCAGCGTCTTCTCTTATTGCCCTAGCTAGGCATTCTAATACTAGTTTGAAGAGGACTGAAGGGAGTGGACATCCTTGTCATGTTCCCGGAATTTAGAGGAAATGGTTTTATCTTTTCACTATTAAGTATAATGCTGGCTGTAGGTTTGTCATATACAGCCTTTATTGTATTGAGGAATGTTTCATGGATTCCTAGTTTATCCAGACCCTTCATCATAAGTGTTGGATCTTGTGAAAGTTTTTTCCACATCTATTGAGATAATCATGTGGTTCTTATTCTTGCTCTTGTTGATGAGATGAATTATATCGTTTTGTTTATGTTCAACCAGTTTTGCATCACTGAAAGGAATCCTGTTTGATCTCAGTGTATGATTTTTTTTGATGAGTTGTTGAAGTTGATTGGCCAAGATTTTATTGAGAAATTTTGCATCGAAATTCATCAAAGAAATGGGTCTATAGTGCTCTTTCTTTGAGGAGTCCCTGGTTTTGGGAGGAAGATTATGCTGAATTCATAAAAAGAGTGTGGTAGGTATGTTTTACTTTTAATTTCATTGAAGAGACGGAGGAGTATTGGTGTGAGTTCTGCCTTGAAGGCTTTGTAGAATCCAGATGTAAATCCATCTAGTCCTAGACTTTTCTTTGGTGGGGGGTCTTTTTTTCTTTTTTTTGCCGGTTATGGGACTTAAACTCTGGACCTGGGCGCTGTCCCTGCACACTTCAGATCAAGGTGAGCACTGTACCGCTTTAGCCACAGCACCACTTCCGTTTTTTCTAGTGATTTATTGGAGACTCACGGACTTTTCTGCCCAGGCTGGCTTTGAACTGTGATCCTCAGATCTCAGTCTCCTGAGTAGCTAGGATTACAGGCGTGAGCCACCGGCACCTGGGAAAAGTTGGAGGTCTTTTATTGCTGCTTCTATCTTGATGCTTGATATGGCTCTGTTAAGTTGCTTTAAATCATCTTGGTTTAGTTTGGGCATGTCAATATTTGCTAGAAATTTGTCCATACCTTTAAGATTCTCAAACTTACTAGCATAAAGTTTTGAGAAGTATCCTGTTAGTATATCCTGAATCTTGGTTATTTCTTTTTTTGTTTTTTGGGGGGGAGTCTGGTCGTGGGGCCTGAACTCTGGGCCTGGGCACTGTCCCTCAGCTCTTCAGCTCAAGGCTAGTTCTCTACCACTTGAGCCACAGTGCCACTTGCGGCTTTTTGCTTTTTGCTTATGTGGTGCTGAGTAATCTAACCCAGGGCCTCAAGTATGCAAGGCAAGCGCTCTACCACGGAGCCACCTTCTCAACCCCTGAATCTTGGCTATTTCTACAGCTATGTTTCCATTCTAATCTCTGAGTTTGTTTATTTGGGTGTGTACTACTTTTTTCTGATTAGATTTGGTAGGGGTCTGTCAATTCTATTAATTTTTTCGAAGAATCAGTTTTGTCAGTTTTGTCAGGTCTTTCTATAGTTTTTCTTTAAATGTAATTTATTTAATTTGGATTTAATTTTAATTATTTGTTCCCATTTACTGAATTTGGGTTTAGCTCATTCTTTTTCTAGGAGCTTTAGGTGACTCATTAAATTTTTAGTTTCAGATCTCTCCAATTTGTTAATGGAGGAACTCAGAGCTATAAACTTGCCTCTGAGTACTGCCTTTCTGTGTCCCAGAGAAGCTGGTAATTTGTGTGTTCATTTTTGTTGAATGTCATGAACAGTTGTGTTTACTTTCTAATCTCTTCCTTCCACTGATGTTTCAAGAGTGTGTTGTTCAGCCTTCATGTGTTACAGTATTTCCTTTGGTGGCTTTTGATGTTGAATTCTAATTTTATTCCCTTGTGGTCTGACAGAATACAGGGCATAATTTCAATGTTTTAAAATTTTGACAGATTTGCTAAATGGCCTAGAATGATGTCTATTTTGGAGAATGTCCCATGTGCTGCTGAGCAGAAGGTGTAATCTGATGCTGCTAGGTGACATATTCGTTAAATGTCTGTTAAGTCTAGTTGATCTATGCATATTTTAAGATCCGAGGTTTCTCTCTTGAGTTTATGCCAGATTGATCTCTCTATTGAAAGGAATGGTGTGTTAAATTCCCCAATAATTAATGTCTTTGAATCTATGTGAGACTGGAGTGAAAGTAGTGTTTCTTAGAGAAATTTTGGTGCTCTATTATTTGGTGAGTTGATATTTAGGATCATAATATCCTCCTGAAGAAGAGATCCCTTAATTAGTATGTAGTGACCTTCTTTATCAGTTCTCATTGATTTTAATTTGAAGTCTATTTATCTGATATTAGGATTGCAAATCCTGCCTGTTTATGGGGTCCATTTGCTTGATATATTTTATTTCAGCCTTTCACTTTCAGAATGTTTATTTTTGTGGGCAAGGTGTCTCTCTTGAAGACAGCAGCTAGAAGAATCTTGCTTTCTGATCCAACTGGACAATATATGTCGCTTACTTGGAGAGTTAAGACCATTAATATTGAGGGTTAATACACAGAGGTGTTTGTCTGTCCCTACCATTTTATCCAATTATGGGGGGGGGAAGCTGTGCCTGGGCTGTTCTTGTGATTACATATTTCTGTGTTTGTGGACCACTTCATTGACTATATTCTGTTCTAGTTGGTTTTCTATATGTAGAACCTCTTTGAGGAATTTTTGAAGAGCTGGTTTGGTAGCGGTATATTGCATCCGATTTAACGTGCTGTGGAAGGTTTTTATTTGTCCTTCTGCTGTGAATGAGAGGTTAGCTGGGTAGATTATTCTTGGTTGGTAGTTATTTGACTTTAGGACATGGCATACCTCTTTCCAGGACATTCTTGCTTTTATAGTGTCTTCTGTGAAATCTGAGGTAATTCTGATTGGGTTACCTTTATATGTGATTGATCTCTTCTCCCTGGCAGCTTTAAGAATTCTTTCTTTAGTGCCTATTGAGCGGTATGGATTGTAATGTAGAGGTGGGATGTCCTATTCTGGTCTATTTGGGTTTCTAAAAGCTTTTTGCATGTGTATTGGCCTGTCCTTTTGTATATTTGGGAAGTTCTCTGCTAGAATTTTGCTGAATGCATTTCTAATCCATTGGCTTCCCTCTCCAGCCCCTCTTGTATTCCTATTATTCTCAAATTAAGCTTTCTGAACATTTCCTGTATTTCCTGCATGGGTAGCATCTTAAATACTCCCCTCCCAATCACTGCTCATTGACAAAAGTGCAAATGTGCTGTGATCAGTCTCTACATTTCCATTACGACAGTACAAATAGTTTCCATAAAACAAGTTAGTTTATTTACAAAATTCCAGACCAGTCTTGGGCTCTGCCCTAGATCTTCCTGTTCTGAAGGCACTGAGGACACCTAGATACAACTCAGACCTAATGACATGGGTGAATAGAAATTTTGTTGGTGAGTATTGCTTAGTGTTCTGAAGTTGCGCTAAGTTGTTGTCAGGTTATGGCTGCAATCTAATCAATTTCCTTTCCTGATCTTCACCACATCTCTTTATTTGGTATGAGTAGCAGGTGGGATGATCTAACAAGCTCACCTAGAGTTTGGGCCTGGGTTTAAAAGCTCTATTTTGTGATCATAAAAATTCCACCACTTCCTGAAACTATTAAGGGGCAACAAGGAAGTTGGGTTAGCAATTCAAAAACTTATGAATACTGCATAGTTTAATATCTGAAATCTTCCCTTCCCACCCCTCAGAATATTATTTCCCATCTGTGTAGACATCAATACACTCTTTTCTCCTTGAGCGTTTGAGTGTGGCACATCACCTGCTTCTTATGTGTACTGCTTTACACGGGGAGATTTTTCTCCTAGGCTTAAAATGACGTCAGTGCTTGGGGTACTGTGCAATAGGCTAAACATGCCTAGTCATTTGTTCACACCCGTAAGTAGAACTGTCAAGGACTAAGGACTAGTCGGGGCTCACTTGCTGTCAGTGGTATTGCTCTGAGGAATTGCTGTCAATGTTGCCCACAGTGCCTAGGCTAAGGCCTCTCAGAAAGGCCCCAAATTCAACCTGCATGAGTCTCTGAGTTGATCATCATTGAGCAACTATGTTCCACAGTCTGTGAGTCACTCACTTCTGTGGATATATGCATATGAGGTCTCAAGAAGAGAGTTCCCTGGAAGGAAGGTCCTGGAATGCAAAACATCTAATAGGACAACGGAAACCTGCGGTTGGGTGTTCTTCATATGCAATGAAGTAACAAGAAAGAAAGACACACTGTCAAACCCTAAAGCAAAGGGTCAGAAGCATGGAGGGGAAGGGAGTCCCATGATCAGGAATATAAATGGAGCTTACAAGCCCCTTCAGGCTCTGACTTTCTAGGTTGAAAGTAAGATAACAGGCAGACTGAATTTTTAAGAACTCAGTGTCTAGGCTATATGGCTCATTCAGAAATTCTTTTCCCTCCTCCTGTGTTCTGAGAGCAACAGTTAGTGCAGTGCTTCTGTCTCCTAGAGACAATCATTCTCTTCACACAATGCTTAAAGTAAACAGTGGATGGAAATCAGTTAGTAAATCAAAAATATGAAGTAGCACACAGTGCTTCCCCTGAATTCCTGGCCCTAAAAAGTTCCCAATTCTGAGCACAGAATGATCATGGGTGAGTGCTAACAACCTCCACTGAATAGTGAACTTTGAACACTTTTTCCAAGTCACATACCGTCCAGTATAGTAGTTGCCACCTATAATCCTGCTTATTAAGACAGGAAAGTCTAAGATATTGAGTCCCAAAGTGGAAACTGGGCCAAGGAAAGACAATTTATCATTGCTGGAAAGGAGGAACACTTAAATAGGAGACTGTTTCTCTGAGCCCGGATATGGGTAGTCATTTCAACAGTTTTCAAATTGTGGCTCATCAGCAGAGACTACCAAGTCAAATCTCACTAAAGCTAATTCTAAAACATATGAAAATAAAAAAAAATAAACTATTTGGATTTCATTACTGCCATCTTTTCTAAAGTGTGTGTGTGTGTGTGTGTGTGTGTGTGTGTGTGTGTGTGGTGTCAGATTTTGTATGGGATAGCATTGGTTGTTAAAAAAAAACAACATATTGGCAGTGTCCTTTATGTTTCCCATTCAAGACTAGTGGCATTCTAACTCTACCACTTGAAACACACAAGTCTGCTGGTTATCTGGAGATCAACATGTAATGGATATGCCAATCTAGGTTGGTTTCAAACTGTGGTTTTCAGATCTCACTTTCTGGATTAGGTAAGCTACAAGAGTGAGCTTCAATGCTCAACCCAGTATTTCCAGTCAATTACTTAACCTTTCTGAATCTCACCTTCTTCCTGTGTGGAAAGTGAAAAGAATTACTTTCTGGACCTTAGAATCTGGTGGGAGTTATGACTTGTTGCTTGAAGTATACGTGTTCGGGATGTGTGGATAGACCCTGACACTCTCATAAAACTACTGATGTTTATATTGAAATGAATTCCAGGAATTGGAAACAAGAGGGATTTTTTGTTCTTTTTTATCCATTTATGGGCAGTGAGGAAGCCACAGCAGTTCATGGAGAACAGGGAAACAAATGCAACGATGGTTCTCTGTATATATTATTTTGACAATGAACTATACCACTTGTGAACAGGGACAGGAGGGAAAAGCAGAGAGAGAGAGCAAAGGAAGTGATGAGACTGTCCAATAAGAAATGAACTCATTATGTGACTTACAAAATAGTGACCCATGTGTACACTACCTTAACAATAACAATTTTAAAAATCGGGGTTGATGATTCTCTCCTCTGGTTTTTGTTAGAGGCCCTTAAGACTCAGACCCATCTGTGGAGTTTTTAAAGGTTAATTTATATGATAATTAATATAGAGCCAGAATTTCTTAAGAAATATTATAAAAAGTACTCCATTCTTAGTAACTGTTTATGTTTGAGTGCAGATTCTCTATGTTGTTGGCAGAGCTCTTTTTTTTTACTTTTTTTTCAGTAATTGTCAGGTGTTGAAATCCTTCTTAAAGCTTTGGGACAGAGGTCTACTATGTCTTGACACCCTGCCTCTAAGTAACATGATAATCAACATTTGAAATTAATGTTTTTGATTTGAGTTTTATTTATTTATTTTTGTTGCTGGTGGTGAACTCTGGGCCTAGTTGCTGTCCCTCAGCTTTACAGCCAAAGGCTAGTGCTCTACTACTTGAGCCACAGCACCCCTTCTGGCCTTTTCTGCTTTACATGGTGCTGAGGAATCCAACCCAGGGCCTCATGCATGCAAGGTAAGCAGTCTATTACTGAGGCACCTTCCCAGTCCCTACAAGTGGTATTTTTGTTCATGGATTTATCAAGCAAATCTATTGAGCAAATATATTCATTTGCCACTAGACATATTCTAAATTATGAATTATCTGATATTTTAACAAATAAAACTGCTGTCATTGTTACCAGGAATTGTTTGTCTCCTCCTGCCAAAATCACAAAGGAGGGTATTTTAAACTAAAACTACAAAAATTCAATATCTTGATGCTAACAAGAGAATTAAAAAGAAATTTCAAAATGGTTTTTCATCATGAATACAGAGCTCAAAAGTCTTATAATACATATTTCTAAATGCAAATTAAAGGGGAAAATCAACCAGGAAATAAAATTTATATTAATTGTTAATTTTTAAAGAGGAAAATATGATCACTGATGGCAGACTAAAAACAAAGTAATACCAGAGCCCTGTATGCTCAATAAGAAGCTTTTATTGAAAAATTGAGCTGGATAGTGCACATCAGGCAAAGGCAAGCAGTCGGAGCCTACCACCAACAAAGAAACACCACAATGTATATCTCAGAAAAAGGACACAAGTTCAGAACAGCGCTCATCATCTGTATCTGTGATTTCAATAATACATGTACACTCCCCCACCCACACACATACATACACACACAGGAATGTATACAACAGCTCAACCTACTCACAAACATCCACTCAACATGAATCAAAGATCTTTCTGTATTATTTGAAATTTAAGTTTTAAGTGTTGTAAATAATTAATAACAGATGCACAAGCAATTATTTCTGAATAGCACTCTGCTATGGAAATGAGAGATCATTATTATTATGACTACCTAAAACATCTCTGAATCTGGAAAGAATTAAACAGACAATCTGCATTTTGGGACCGTATTTCTACCAGGTATTCTGCAAAGGATTAATGAAATGATACTTATAAGATCCAAAAATTAAATACTAAATTAATAATGAATACATGAGTAAGTAAAGTGAAAGACGCTGATCAGAGAGACGTATGCTGCCTCCAGCTCTCAGCCAGCCACACACTGTGGCACCCTTGATGCTACCTGGGGCACGCAGTTGGCTTTCCCAGAGCAGTGACCATGCTGGGGTTGGTGCCGGGGGTGGTGGGGAGAGGAAGGTAGGCCCCGACAGAGGCTGGGGAGGGGAGGAAGGAGGGGCAGGTCAGTGGCTCAGGCAGCAGCCACCCCTATGATAGCTAGGTCTGGGGAGTGTCTTTGAGGTGGGATGTTTGGGGCAGATCCCCTGCGGTCTGACAGTCTAGTGAGGAGAGGAAGGAGTCTCAAGTGCTGCCAAAGCAGACAATGAGAAATGAGACAACCAGGGGATGAAGAATTTCAACAACAAAGGCGGGGACTTGGAGGCAAACTCTGGGGGTGTGGAGGGTGGAAACCACAGGATTCAAGCTGCAGTGTACCTCTTTTGACGTCTCCTGGAAGTTTGTGAGGGGCAGCTCCAATGCTGTGGGCTCAGTCTATGACTGGTCTCGGACCTGGCACCAGGAATGGCCAGCACAACCTCGGCCTGCCCACAGAGCAGTGTCTGGGAGGCCATGCACAGCGGGGTGGAGGAAACATGCCTGGCTGGTGCTGTTCCAGCCCAGCCAGGACAAGGGCCACTGGGGAAGTTCCAGCTGTAGATCTGGACTTCTGCCATTGACAAGACTAGGTGTGTCCTCTAGGGACCAGAATGGTGGCTGTCATGTGTGAGCTGGGAGTTTCCTTAGCTTGCCTTAGGCTTCTCCACAGAAAGGCCCATTCACTCCTGTGCCTCTTCCACCTTCTGGATTCCAGCTGTCCTCCTGCCTCCTGCCACATCCAAGTACTGTGTCAACTCCATGCCATTGAGAGGTCATTATGGAGATGCTCACAGGGCTTCCCACAACTGGTTCGCCATGCATGCAAGGCTCATGGTGTGCCATCCTCCAGGCAAAGTGTACCCCTATTTCACCTTGGCCACCCATGCCTATGGGACCACGAACTTCATTCTTACACAGAAAGCCAGGGATACACAAGGCTGTGCTGCAGTCTAAGGCATCTTTTCCCTCTTCCTGCTCAAGCGTAGGGTGGCTGTGGAGCCAACTGCACTATCATGTTTGATTATCTGAAAGCAAGAGGAAAAAAGCTTCATTGTCCCAGATACAGCTGCCCCTGGATTTCTATGTGTACACGAGGTGTGTGTGTGTGTGTGTGTGTGTGTGTGTGTGTGTGTGTGTGTGTGTGTGTGTGGTGTGAGAGAATCACACACACCTGAGTTTTAGGGTAAAACACTTCTTCCCTTCAGCATTGACATTTTGTATCTAGTGGATTTCCCTCCTCCACAAATTCTTAGTCAACATTCTAAAGTTATCCTTCTGTATACTTTTATCCCTTCATCTTCTTGATGATCAGATCCCTATGGTCTGCTTGTAAACTTCACCATTTGCTTCATGAAGTTGGTGCCTTTTTAAAACATCTTTTATGAATCCTTTTGATCTTTTTAAATGCAATTTAAATGCAGTGTTAATGTGTTTTACTTTGCCCAATTGTTGGGGCCTATGCAGTGACTGTTAATTTGAGATTATCTTAGCACTAATATGAGATACTATCCTTTCAATATACTTTTCTAGTGAAAGAAGTTCAACATCTTTATTGAAATAATTGCCTGGGTGTAAACAAACAAACAAACAAAAAACCAGTGTTATAAATGTACAATCACTTAATTTTAGTAAATTGTGCACCACTGTAATAATTTTTTAACTAATGTTAATAGTTGGAATGGGAAAAAATCACAAATTATAAAACTTAAAAATTGATCAAATACCAAAAAGAACACTGATCAGGAATGAAGTACAAATGTAAATGTTTAATAAATAAATGAAATATTTGAAATTCTTATCCACATATCAAAAAGTTACTGACCTCCAATCTTACACATCAGAATATTTATAACCACTCAAACAAATAAACACAAATGCTGGAGAGGTTGAAATAAATCAGGAACTGTGTTTAGTTGTGTGGCAATTGTAAACTAGTGCAAGCCATATGGAGCTCAGAATGGAGATTTAAAAAATACCAAAAAAAAAAAAACCCACATATTCTATTGACCTTTACAATAACTTGGATATATATTGAAGGAATATGATTCAACATGAACATCCGTGTTCATGGCAGCAGTATTCATAACAACCAAGATCTGCAATCAACCTAGGTGTACCAGTAAAGGGAATAAAGAAAATGTGCTGTTCATAGCTATAAACATATTCTCGGATATAAAGAAGTGAATGCTTCTACTGTTTCATTGCAACGTATTTTTGGATATACACCTAATACTAATTTCATGGGCTTTTATGGCATTATGTTTTTGCTTTTGTGAGGAACATCCATATTGATTTTCAGAGCAGTTACAACAGGTTAAGGATATCCTATAATAGATGACTATTAGACCAAAATTTAAATATATTAGTGAACACATACAGGACGATCATATATAGTTTATAATTTGAATCAATGTTAAGAAGGCAACAATTGGGCAACAGATAATGCTAGAAGCTTAATAAGAAATTATCTTGAAAAGCTAAATGAAGAAAGTATAAAATAAGACACATCAGAAACTGTTGAATGGTAGAAGATGGATGAAAGTTAGAAAAACATTCATCTGCATGGTCAAGTTGAATGAAGTATATGCATATTTGGTGTACACTGATGAAACTCATTCCAAAACATAAAATACACTTAAAATGTTTACGAAAAGACAAAACAGGATCTGTATTTTGTATATGTAATAGCAGGAATTCACAGAAGGATCAGAACTGTGAAGGAGAGAGAATATGGCCAAAAATGTTAATGTGATTGTTTGAAGATATCTGTGTTTGTGTGGGAAGGGAGGAAAGAAGATGAAGAAAACATACGGGGTGCTGATCAAGATATATTTTCACATATACAGACACGGAAAAATACGAAAAATGCAACTAATTTGTGTTAATTTAACAAAACATTTTGCTCAAATTTTAAAAAATGAAACTAATAATATCAAATAATTAGGTCATGGAAGAAAATTTACCATAGAAAGATTTTCCCCATAATTTGTTTAATTTCATAACAAATGGATTAAAATAAAATATAGTTATATCTGAAGATGTTAACACTGTCAAATATCATTGATAGAATCCAACAAAGAAAAGTAACAAAAAAGTAGAGAGTAAGAACAACTTGTGCTATGGATGAAGATACTCAGTAGAACTTTGTGAGGAAAGAATATGCTTTCTTTTCCTCATCAACCTAAATCTAGGATACCTAGCTTTTAAAAGAACACTTGTAGTCAGAACAGTAGAGTGACTAATTTAGACAGTAATTTATTACGTTTATTCTCTAATCTTATGATGTGATTCCCGAATTACGTGAGTGATCCTAGGAGATTTTCTGACCTCATTTTTACCCAGAGTTTCTAATTCCTCCCACTGGGCATGATTTTTCTACTACTCTCATTTTTCCTTGTTTCTGAACTCAACTCCTGTAATCTTTTTGTTCATGAGAAAGAGATGGAGAAATGTGAGGGTGGCCTGGAGTCTGTGCTAACTTCCACTCCAGCTTAGAGGATCTAGTGAAGGACTTCCACCTGGGCCTCAGAATCAGATATTAATTGATTGCTTTTGAAATGGAGAAACTCACTCCCTCAGGCAGAATCTGTTATTCCTTGACTTTCTCTGAAGATATTTGGTACTAGGGCACAATTCAGAGAATGAGCTTTCCCACCACCCACCACAGCCTTGACAGAAAGAACAGATCCAAAACTGATAGTGGTTTCAGTTCCCACAGGGCCTCATCAGGGACCTTCTGGTGGGAATAGAAACTGGACAAAGTCTAAGATGGAGATTAACTGAGACTGGGCCTAAGGGGGACACTAAAGAATTTCCCTTTCTTTGACTACAAGTGAGCTGTTTAGTGAGACATGACACCTTCCTTCATATTCAAAAATGCAGTAGGTCAATTGTGTTACTGCCACTTTGTAGGAGGTCATTTTCCTTGAAGGAGAAGGGGTTAAATGTTGTGTCCACCAGTTTTCTCTCTAGTCTGTTGTCTCTCCCACGCCTTCCTATGCCAGGAACATATTGCTTCATTCCTGCATTCAACTACTTGTCCTGACTCCTAAGCAGAAATACCATAGGCTATCCTTTTGCTAGTCTTTTACATTTGTGATAGAATAGACCCAGGCTCTGCTGCTGCCAAGAGGTGACAACAAGAACAGATTTGTACTGAAGATCAATCATATTGAAAGAACCATTCTATGAGGTCTTTCCTGACCACATTTTTGAGGTTTCCACTGAAAATTGATTGAACTCACTAGAAGCTCAAAAGTTTCAGTTTGTGGGGTGGTGGATACTGGTGATTCACGTCTATAATCCTAGTTAGTCATGAGGCTGAGATCTGAGAATTATGGTTCTAAACTTGCCTGGGAAGAAAGCCTATGAGATTTGTCTGTAGCTAATCAATGAAAAACCCGAAGCGGTACTCTGTCCCAAAGAGGTAAAGGGCTAGCCTTGAACCAAAGAGCTGAGAGACAGTACTCAGGCCCTGAGTTCGTGCCCTGTGACCAACAAAATGTAAGTTTCATTTTCCTACCATGGTTTCCTCTTCAAACACACTATGTCCTTTATCTGTAAGTCTTTCTTAAGATTCCTGTGTGTCACTCAATCAATTTTTGTCTGTCAACAATAAGAAAGTCTACCTAGAATGCAACCAGTAAGTTTACAATAAATATTTGTTAAGTGTGAGTGTGCAGACATTAGACTAATTCTTACTTTAAAGAAACCATGTTGGTGTTTATTCCGTTGGAACAATTGTATGGAAAATAGATGTATCTCTGGATTCCTTTGGTTCTTTGTAGAACCTATATTCTCTAGATTGTTTTTCCATTGATACAGAAAAGTTTTAATTTGTGGCAACTATTATTTATTGTGTTGCTAGTTTTAAGCATGGGAAAATGGATCAAAGGGATTTCAAACTTCATTTATGTGAAAAATGTTCATTCATTATCTAAATTCAAAAAAACATAAATTACTAAAAGAACCTTTTCTTTGGTAAAAAGAAGAGCATGGGGGTCAGAGATAGTCTCTTCCATATAGTAGACTTTGAGGTTCTGACCATACTGTGGTCTGACTTTGAGAATTAAGTTGCTTTGAGAATTAAGGGTTTTTTCAACACTCTTGTTTGGCACTAGAGTCCTAGCGAAACAAACACATTTGTCTCTGAGTTTCTTTCAGGAAGTTCATGGTTGACATTGATTGTGAAAGATAAGAATTGTCCGCCTAACAACTCCTTCTAAGTAGTTTTATTTATATTTGTGGTTTTGGGACTTATAGCAGCTTATATGTAACAGTCTCCCGTGGAGCAATTTAAAGAGAGAAACTTCAGTATCTATGTTATAATGTAGTGGTATTATAAGAGTTCCTTATATTTTACAATATAAGATAAATAACTGATTTTCTTAGCAACTCTAGCTAAATTATGTATCATAAGACATTATGATAATAGTGTCCCAAAGTTCACAGATCACTTTATTTATGTTTAATGCAGCATTATTTACCATAGTTAAGATATGTACCAACCCAGATACCCCTCAGTAGATGAATGCATCAAGAAAATATTGTTTATATACAAAACGGAATTCTAGGCCTCCATCAGAAAGAATGACATTGCCCCATTTGTTAGGAAATGGAAAGACTTGGAAAAAATTATATTAAGTGAAGTAAGCCAGGCCAAAAAAAAATAGGTCCCATGGTTTCCCTTATTTGCAATAACTAGTATATGTCTGAGACAAGCAGAAAAGGTCAGATAAGTTGATGTTAGGTGAAATGAACCCCAAGATAAGTATTCAAATATTTTTTTTCTTTCATGCAATTGTTTCTAACATATTTATAAGATGATTTCTTTGTTGCTTAGTATGTCCCTCCCATACTCTGTAACTCCTGTTTTCACTGTATTTGATGTTGGTATAATTTTTGGAGGGGAAGGGAAAAAAACAAATAATTTAAATAGGGATACAGGTGGACCCATTGCAACAATGAGATGTACAAATCATTATGTTGAAAACCGAACTTTACAATTTTGGCAGGGGGAGGGGGGAGATAGGAAGGGATGGGAAGTGGAAACAAAGGAGGAGGCAACAATGCTTGATAAGAAATGTACTCATTACCTTGCACATGTAATTGTAACCCCTCCATATGCTATTTTCACAATTAAAAAAACATAAAAAAGTAATCAGAATATTGATATTTTTGAAATGCATATTATGAGGCATGTATATTTCCAAAGGCAATGTTACCCCCAAGACATTTCCAGTTTCTTATTTTGTCATGTAGCTAATTTAATTTTACTTTTTGCCCAAATTAAAGCTTACTATATATTACTTTGCTACAAGAAATAGAGCACAAATTTAATTCATGTCTTTATTTTTACTCATTTGTATTTATCATAAAGTTGTTGTGTGAAGAGTTTTCAATTCAATGAGTTTGTTTATTAGTACAATGCATCTTGATTAATGTTCCATTGATCTACCCCATCTTTCCCAACACTACCCATCCTATGTTTCCTGGTTCCAATTTTGCATATATATCAGCAATATGATTGTATTTCCCATCCCTTCCTCTTTTCATTAATCTGCCCCCTCTTTTCTGAAACCTCTTCTGCAGCCAAACATGACTTCTCTTTTTTGAACCTTTCATTGTTTGTTAGTTATTCAGAGAACCGCCATCACTGAAATACTCGAATGAGCATACCGAGTATTGTTTTTCTAAATTTTATTTTGATTTCTACTTGTACACATGAGTTGACATTCAATACATGAGTACATGAGTATAATCCATATTGATCAATGTCACCTCTTTCATAATTTTCCCAACACAGGCACTCCCATCTTTTCCTCAAGTTTCTTCATTTTGTAGGATATTCATTAAGTTAGATCATTGCATTTTTCTCCAATTTATTGCTTCATTTATGTATTTCTCCCTACCCTGATCCCAGCCTGACCTGTGAATACTTGATTCCTAGTGTTTATTTTGTTGGAATTTGAGTTAGCTATTCTAAAGAATTACATTCTTTGAATTCTTTTCTGAACCAATCATATTTCAGTTCGTACCTAGGTGTATACTTGGATTCCACTCCAAAGTGTGCATATTGCAGTGATCTAGATTATATCTAACTTCCTATATAACAGAAAATATATCTCATTTGTCACTTTGGGTTTAACTTTCTTTCCTTACTTCACTTAACATGATTTCTCCCAATTTCTTTCCTTTCTTTGCAAATGATGCATTATCATTCTATCAAATGGATAAATAAAATTCCACTGTGCATGTACATGTGTACATATATAAGCATATATATGAATATGAACATATATATGCATACTTATATGCATATAGCTATCATATTTTCATGATCTACCTGTCCACTGAGTGTCATAGTCCATGTCTAAATGTGATTTCTTGTACTATTATGCTTTTGCTTTCAATGTTTTAGTAAATAACTTAGTATCATTTACCTAATCTTGTGCATACAGTCTATTCTACAAAAAAAATCATTCTATTAATTTCCCAGTCTGGTGGTTTACGTTTCTATGTATGTTAGATCCTATAAATCACAGGGGTTCATAATTGCATATGAATCTGTTTTTAAGAGCAAGACTAAATGTTCACTTGCATATAGTTGATACTTGCTCATATGATTATATATACATATACATATGCATATACAAATTGACACACAAATATGAATATATATGCATACATATAGTATATATATATATATATATATAGTATATATATATATATATATATATATACATATATATATATCCATACACACACATATACAATTCCTGTGTCCTAGTACTAGGAATTAAATTCAGGGCCTAGTTTCTTTTGCTTTTCCTTTTTGCTCAAGGTTAGCATTCTTCCATTTGAGCCACAGCTCCACCTTGAGCTTTTTGGTTCTTAGTTGAAGATAGCAGTCTCATGATAGATTTTACCTTGTCTGTCTTGAAACAATGATCCTCAGCTTTCAGCTTTCTAAATATTTAGGTTTAAAGGCATGCAACACTAAAACTAGCCCTATTATATTCGAATTAATAATAAATTTAAAGAATTATAACTTGTAGTATTTTCAAATAAATATCTTTAAGTTAAAACTAAAACACACTGCTTAATTTTTTTTCTTATTCCAACTCACCTACCAAGAAAGAAAAGGAAAAAGGCAAAACTGAAGAACCCCTGAATGTAACAATTCTCAAGCCTGCTAGCCACAGTTTCTTTGCTGGGAAATAGAACAGGATGCTATGGACTACAGGCAAAATGGGAGAACATGCTCTTCACTGAAACTGCTGAAAGGCTAATAAAAATGAGGACAAGCAACTTTATCCAGGAAATGTCACAAACAGTATGCTGTGGTCAGCTGACTCTAGTGGATATGTGTAGCCAATCTTAGAGGATGTTCATAGATATGAGGAGAATAATCTAAGATGAATATGTCATTAGAGAGGTGTACTTTCTTGAAGATGAATGCCCTTGATTTTGCTAAGCGTGTTATCCATATTGAAGGTTCTTGTCTTTCTGCTGCCACTTTTCAACTGTTCATACATTTGCTTCAACTGGACCTTCTTTTAACTTAACAGGATTATTACCTCCATGTGGTCCTGGTAATTTATGAAAACAGGAAATTCCAGTATTTCTCCATCTCTCCTTTTTTTACTTTTTATTTGTTCAACTATGAGAACTTGAACTCAAGGCCTGGGCACTGTCCTTTAACTTTCCTGTTAAGACAAGTGCTCTATAACTTGAGTTAAAGCTACATTTACATGGTTTTTGAGGACTAAAGGGAGATTTTTGTTTGGACTGGATTTGAACTTCAATCATCAGTTCCCAGACTTCTGAGTAGCTAAGATTACAGGATTGAGCAATTAGTGTCCAGCCTCCAAAACTATTTATTTCTTTAGCCACAAACATGGAGTGACCCCTAAACAGTTTTGTAATTGATAAATTCTCATCATACATGATAGTTAATGAAATTTCAAAGGGAAAGGTTGGAAAGTTAAGAAAGGTTCAATAAACAAATTCAAAATGTGGTTTGTTCTTACTTTATTGACGCAGAAGCCCCACTGACTTCTCTCATGGATATCTTCTATTCTAATTTACTTGGGAATTCACAAGTGGATATGATTCAGTTTCATTTAACTACATGAACACCACTCTTGTTACAGGTATTATGGAGCTACATCTGAGGCCTAGTGACTACCTGAAATCATCAGCTTCACCATAGATGACCTCTGTTCTTGTGTAATAACTAGACTGCTTCACTAGTCTGAGACACCAAGATACTTCAGGACACACAGCCCCTCTTGCTGTAAGACCTGCCAATGCAAAGAAAGCAACTGTTTTCTTCAACCCTTATATGAATCATGCCTGTAATATAAGATTCTCAGCAGTAAGAAGGGTGTTCAAACTACACCTGCCTGGACACTGCTGGCTCACTTTCTGAAACTTCTCAGGTCTTTCTTCAATGATGATGTCTGATGTCTGTCCATCTACACCAGCCATCACCACAGCTCCTTACTCTCTTGATTGAATAAGATCCACGAATCGAGTCTGTCTACAATCACCCACCGCTTTGCTGATAGTCACCTGCAGAGAAAAATGCATTTGGATTTTGAAGATAGCAAAGAAAATGGTGTCCTTCCCTCCTATTAATGGAGTGTGAATTTCATTCATTTTAGTCAGCATCTTTGAGGACTTACATCTGTGTTTCTTGCTTTTAGAAACCTAGTGTTCAACATCCTCAGACATTATCATACCTTTGCTGAAGTAACAACTCTAGGTGACCAAGAGGACTGTTATCCATTGCAAATCTTTTTTTACCTCATAAACAAGAAAGGCTGAATATATTTAGCACCACCTAAATTCTTCTGCTTTATGTACTTTCAATATTTATTTTCCATTGATGATATTTTTGTCTATTAAAATTAATAAAATTCTTCCATCATTAAGGCCAAATGTCCTGTTTATTTCATTTAAAAACTAATTCACATCATGTTAAAACCAAACGTTTATAATACAACATATCAGAAAGATTAAAGGCATTTATATGATGGAAGATTCATACATAGTAAAATAAAAGAAACCTTAAACCAAGGCCCATCACTCATTTGATCCCACACTTCTAATAGAACAGGGTGATTTTGCCTATAAATCATGGAAATGTCACCTCAATCCATTCTACTCTTCACAGGCTAACTCTGAAAGACCCAATGCTCCATTGCTTACAAATAACTCCAGCAAGTAGATTTACTAAGGATAGGAATATCCCCCCAACAATGATAAATGATTATGCTAATAAATTTCAAATTAAATAGTTCAAAACAGCCTGGCTAGAGTACAGAAGGATTCTGAGGTCTTAAAAAACTTGAAATACTTCTAGTTAAAAAGGGGCCACACAAGGTCCTTTGCTAAAGTTTTAACATGCAGCTCATAAATAAGAAAGCAAATAGGATTTTCTTCTTACACAAGATTTTCAGAGTGGAGCAAAATTACCAAATGTAGTACCATCTACCCAGCCAAATGTGTTGAAAAGGCTTGAAAGTTTATGGCTTGAAAGCCAAGTTTTGTTTCCATCTCTCTGACATGTATTGACTTCAGCTTTTAAAACTATAGTCGTTCACAGCTCTGAATTCCTAATTAACCTCACAATGGCTCTACATTCTGCTTTACATTAACTTTTGCAGAAATTTCCTAGAACACCAAATACTTTCTTTTTGTATGAACTTTAAATAAAAAACTTAAATTGACATTTAAAAATGAGACAAGCAAATACTTTGTTCAATTTTTGTGTGTGTGTGACGATTGTAGGGCTTGAACTCAGAGCCTGGGTACTGTCCCTGAGAGTATTTTGCTCAAGGCCAGTAATCTACCACTTGGAGCCACAGTGCCACTTTCCACTGGATTTTATGTTCTTAAAGATCTTTAAGATTACTTGAAGCCTTCAATTTGTTTTGATCTTATCACTTACATAAACTGTCCAATACATTACCCAGGACTCTAACCTGAGTAGCAGTGAACAGTTAAGTACCTGAACCCTCTTGAGTTCAATCAGTTCATCTGATAGCTTCTAAAAGTTTAAAAATCCCACCAGCTTCTAAAAAGAAGCTGATTACATGTGTATGTAGGGGAGCCCAGTAAGACCCTTGCTGTTAGGCCCAAATGAGGTGTTGCTCGGGGAAGGCCAGAGGCCTCTCAACAGACAGGCAACACTTGTCACAATCTAACCAATAATAGCTTAGCCCCATTATCATCCCATCCCTCTCATTGTTCTCCTACCTGATAAAGGTTATTTTCAAACTTTCATTAAATGTGTACATACTTGCTGCATCCAGTGCTGTGGAAAGAAGTGATTGTTTCTGTTAAGCATGCTGCTGCCTTCTAAAACTACAGAATCTAAAGGAACAGTGGAGGAGCAGGGATCCCACTGAAAAGGAATTCTAACAAAATTAAAGCCCCTTTCTAACATTTTGGGACATTGCAGTTTCCTATGGGAAGATTGCTGACTTACACACAGGAGTAAGAATGTGCAAGTTCTGCGCAAAAGTTCTATCTATTCTTTGTCACCACCACATCCTCCTCCATACAAACCACACAGGTTGGTCTTCATATTTCGAATTTCTTTCCAGGTCAGAGACTAGTAAGCCAGTGACTTCTCTTGTTCCTGCATTTAAACAAAAGAAAGAGGCTTTAAAGAAAGCCTTCAACTCGAGCTGCTGCTGTTCTCATACCTATAAGCTAATCCTTTGATTAGACTCAAGGGGAGGAAGACCAGTCAGGGAAATGGACCTTAGGAATGAGAAACAGCCCTGGCCTCTTGAAGACCTACCTTGGTAGCCAGTCTCAAAACAAGTTGCTCCCCTTTTCATTGCCTCAGTTATTTCCCTAATGTTTATACAATTCACTCTGATATAAAATTTAGTTCAACACTTAAATTTAGAGGACAGTGAAGTTAATATTTAGTTGAAATTAATTTAATAATGTTATATATATATATATATATATATATATATATATATATATATATATATATATATATATATATATATATATATATATGAAAGGTGATAAATAGGTGACACTTTTAAAAAGTAAAAAAATGCATTGTTGCTGAAGTAGTAATCACATACAATTTCTCTTCAACTGGCATTAATTCTAGGCTAACTTTCTAAATGAAAGAGTGTAATAACTGTTTAAATATAATTAGTGCAGATTTATAAGCAGAAGTTTCATCTGGCTGTGGGTACATAATTTGTTGGAAAAGTATGCAAACTGTCACTAGCCATACCTGGGATTATTTTGTGTTCTATTTATTTTAAATTTTTGTGCTGGTCCTGGGACTTGCACTCATTACCTGAGCACTGTCTCTGAGATTTTCTGATCAAGGCTATGACTCTAAAATTTGGGGCACAGTTCTACATACAACCTTTTGGTTGTTAGTTGGAGATATGACTCAAACATTCTGTAATTGGTCCCAACTTCAAACCGAGGATCTTATGTGTCACCCTCCATAATAATAAGGATTATAAACATGAGTCACTGTTAGCCATGTGTTCTTAAAAGCATCTGTCAATAATAATATTAGAAAACTATTACTATTACTAAAGGCTCATACCTGTAATCCCAGCTACTTCAGAGGCTAAGAGCTATAAGATGATGGTTTAAAGCTAGAATGGTCAGACAATTCAGAGTTTGTTATTTTTTTAACCCGCTGGCCCCAGGGTTGAAATTCAGGCCTAGGCACTGTACATGAGTTGCTTTTCATTAAATCTAGTGCTCTACTTGTTGAGCCACAGTGACGCTTGCAGCTTTTCCTGACTAGTTTCTTAGAGGGAAAAGGGAAGGAGACTGCACAATCTGGCTCCGAACTCTCATCGCACAACTAATCCTTCAAAGTAGCCAGTCAGTGATTCTTACCTTCAATTAAGCAGCAAAAAATCCTTGAAGGTGTGGTTCAAGTGGTGTAGTGCCAACCTTGCTTGGAAAAAGTTAAGGAAATTCAAGCCTTAGTATTGGCACATATGTACACAGAAGCATGCACATACATACATATAAATGGTCCTATACTCAATTCCATGTGATGAAAAAAGTGATAAAAATATTAAATTAAATTAGGACAAAAATAAATAATTTCAATTGTTAAAAAAAAACTACCATATCCGGGTGTCAGTGGCTCACACATGCAATCCTAGCTACTCAGAGGCTGAGATCTGAGGATTGTGGTTCAACTCCAGCCTGGGAAAGAAAAGCCCATGAGACTCTTATCTCCAATAACCACGCAGAAAACTGGAAGTGGCACTGTAGCTAATGTGCTAGGGGTCTAGCCTTGAGATGAAGAGCTGAGGAATAGCACCCAGGCTCAGAGTTCAAGCCCCATGACCAAGAAAAACAAACAAACAACAAACAATAAACTTCCATAGCTGATTGTGACTTAGGTGTTAGAGTGCTTTCTTCCCATAAATGAGGTATGAGTTCAATCCCCAGTGTTGTTCATACCAAAACAACCCAATAAAAGCACACTAAGAACTATCTAACAAAAACACATCATACGTTGTAAAGAAAATTAAAACTTGCAAAAATAATTGAAATAGAGCTAAAAGGAGAACCATGGCTCAATTGTGAACAGTAATACACAGCATCAAGTAGGTATTAATTTCCATCAAAACCATCTATACATTGAATGCAATACTATGATAAGTCTTCACAGCAATTTGTATAGATTGGAGGCACCATCAGTTAGGAAAAATAAGCCTTGAGGAATGGCAGACAGGAACTCAAAATGAAACAAGACATTTAGAAACATGCAAGCACATCTTCTTTGCTTCTAAATACAGCCTGAGAATCAAGAGGATGCATTCCTCATCTTAAGGACAAATATCTGTTGTATGGCAAAATGTATTTTTTTCCTAGAAGAAATATACTAAAGAGTGAGTCACGAAATAAATAATCAAGAACTCAAAAGGTGTAACACCAGGAATGACACAAAGCAAAGATAAACAAGTATCTGCATGACTTTATGACAGACCTTGCTTTTTCAAAAAAACTCCCCTGATGTCAAACAGCTCTATGCTTCTCTCTGTGACAGCACCCACATACTGAGGGTGCCTCTGTCTGTCTGCTGATGATTGTTTGCTTGCTTACAAAATAAAGCTATGCCAACTTTTCTTGCCATGGTGATTTCTCTGGAAATTCTTATTCTGTGACCAAAATCAGGGATCGTAAGTAAAGAGACCCTAATTCTAGAGGGAAACTTAAAAAATCCCCACATGGACCCAGTGACTGCTGTTTCAAATAATTAAGAGCTGGGTGGGCATGTTGCTCACTTGTAGAGAACTTGCCATCCATGCAGAAGACCTGGGTTTGGTCTCCAACAATAGAGGAGGGGAGGGATTGTGAAAGATCAAAGACACAAAGAATGAGGAAGAACAAGTGGGGACACATCCCACGTGAAATGAAGATTTGTCACACTGAAGCATAGTAATCAAGACAGTCTGATATTAAAGCTGAAGAAACGCAATAAGAAAATAGGAGAGAAATAAGAACCAAACCTAAGTGGGAACTGGATATCAGACACTAGATTGTGCAATAAACAGCCACTAGGATAGCTAGCTATCTATATGAATAAATACCAAGTATACCATGACTTAAAGCCTTTGCAAACAGTTCCTAAAAACAAATAAGGACACAAAGGTAGAAAGCATCCCATGGACGTTTAAGGAATACTAAGTGAGTGTTTTAAGAACGAAAATTTATTTCACAAGGGAAATATATATATAGGAAAATATCAACAAATTTGTGTATATTACAACATAAAATCTTTTGGTCAGTAAGTGACAGCAAGAGAAAGAAAACGATGTTCACTTAAGGCCAAAGACACACCCCCACAACCCCTGTACTAAAATTGTGTTCCTACAGTTGAGGAAGGAAAAGGAACCACTTACCTTGAAAAAAAAAAAAAACGACAGATGATATATGCACCTGGGCCAACTAGGACGAGGAATCAGGGAGTTCCCAAGGTGAAGAAAGATTAGTACAACACCCTACATCTTATATATACAATTCTTTAAAGTTGGGAAGGGGAAGAAAAGTACCAAAATATTGAAATAAGGTTACAAGTTGAAACATTATACCAATGAGATGTACAAGAAAATGAACTTTATATCTTTGAGTGTGGGGAAAGGGAGGAGTTGGTGAGGTAAGGGGGGAAGGGATAATAGGGTAAAAACAAATGAGGGGGTAACAATGTTTGATAGGATATGTACTCATTACCTTACTTATGTAATTGTAACCCCTCTGTAGAGTACCTTTACAATAAAAAAAGCCATTATGACCCTCATCCTAAAACCAGGCAGGGACTCATCAAAGAAAGAGAACTATAGACCTATTACTTGATGAACATCGATGCAAAACTCCTCAAAAAAATCTTGGCCAATCAACTTCAAAAATTCATCAAAAATATCATACACCAAGATCAAATAGGATTATTCATTTCAAGGATGTAAAGGTGGTTCAACATACGCAAATCAATAAATGTAATTCACATCAATAAGGGCAAGGATAAGAATCACATGGTTATCTCAATAGATGCAGAAAAAGCATTTGACAAGATTCAACACCTCTTTATAATGAAGGCTCTGGAAAAATTAGGAATCCATGGAACATTCCTCAGTACAATAAAGGCTGTATATGACAAACTGAGAGCCAGCATTACACATAATGGTGCAAAACTAAAGCCATTTCCTCTTAACTCAGAAACGAGACAAGGATGTCCACTCTCTCCACTTCTCTTCAATTTAGTATTAGAATGCCTAGCTACAGCCATAAGACAAGATGCAAACATAAAAGGAATCCAAATAGTGAAAGACAAAGTAAAACTCTCCCTCTTTGCAGATGACATAATCTTGTATTTAAATAATCACATGGACTCTACTCCCAAATTACTCGAGCAGCTTCGAAAATTTGGCAAAGAAGCAGGGTATAAAATTAACCCTCAAAAATCAATGGTTTTTCCGTATGCCAACAATGAGAAGAGCACAGCAGAAATTAAGAAAGCAACTCCTTTGTAATAAGCCCCCAAAAATAAAATACCTAGGAGTTAACTTAAAAAGTGAATGACCACTAAGATGAAAATTATATAAACCTGAAAAAGGAAATCAAAACAGAACTTAGAAAGTGGAAATCCTCCCTTGCTCCTGGATCAGAAGGATTAATATCATGAAAATGGCAATACTTCCCAAGGGTATCTACAAATTCAATGTGATTCCTGTCAATATTCCACCCTTATTCTTCAAGGGAATAGAAAAGGTAATCCAAAAATTCATATGGAAAAATAAAATATTGTGCATAGGAAAAACAATCCTTAACAGAATAAAACAGCGCTGGAAGAATATCAATAGCAAATTACCAATTCTACTACAAAGCCATAGTAATCATAACAGTGTGGCAGTGGCACAAGAAGAGACCTCAAGACCAATGGAATAGAATTGAAAATTCAGAAATGAACACACAGATCTTTGGCCACCTAATTTTCGATAAGGGAGCTAAAAAATAGAATGGAAGAAAGACAGCATCCTCACGAAATGGCAAAATTGGTTAATCACCTGTACAAAACTAAAGTTATATCTGAATATATCACTCTGCAAGCGAATTACCTCCAAATGTATCAAACACCTAGGAGTCAGAGCAGACAAACTAAAAACATTAAATTACAGAATAGGAGAAACCCTAGGTCTTCTTGGCATAGGTCAAATTTTTCTTAATAGAGATCCTGAAACACAACAAATCAAAGAAAGGTTGCAAAATGGGATTGCATGAAGCTGTACAGGTTCTAAATGGAAAAGCACATAGCTAACAAGATCAATAGGAAGCCCATGTATTGGGAGAAGATCTTCACTATCCACACAACCGATAAGGATCTCATATCTAAAATATACTTGGCGCTCAAAAAATTAAATCGCCCAACAACAAATACTAAAAGAAACAATTGCCCGATAAATAAGTGGCCTAAAGACTTAAAGAGAAGCTTCTCTAAAGAGGAAATAACAATGCCCAATTGACACAGGAAGAAATACTCAACCTCTCTAGACATAAAAGAAATGCAAATGAGAACAACATTGATATTCCACCTCACCCCAGTTAGAATTGCTATAATGAAGATCTCTGATGGAGGCATAGAATTCCATTGTGTGTGTGTGTGTGTGTGTGTGTGTGTATGTATATATATATCACATTTTCTTGACCCATTCATCTACTCAAGGGCATCTTGGTTGGTTCCATATCTTAGCTATGGTAAATAATGTTGCAATAAACATACTTGTGCTGGTAGCTTTAGTATGGTCTTGTTTGTGATCATTCAGGTAAATGCCCAATGTGGGATTGCTGAGTCATAGGGAAGCTCTATGTGGAGTCTTCTGAGGAATCTCAATACTACTTTCCAAACTGGTTGAACAAGTTTATACTCCCTCCAACAATTGCCTCATTTTTTAGGAAATGGAAAGACTTGGAAAAAATTATATTAAGTGAAGTAAGCCAGGTCCAAAGAAACATAGGTCCCATGATTTCCCTTATTTGCAACAAGTAATATATGTCTGAGACAAGCAGAAGCAGTCCGACAAGTTGACATTAGGCTAAATGAACCCCAAGATAAGGACTCAAATGTTTTTTCTTGCTATTGTTTCTAACATATGTATAAGATGATTTCTTTGTTTTTGTATTTCCCTCCCCCATGGTATAAACCCTCTTTTCTCTGTAGTTGATGTTGGTAAAATTTTTGGATAGGAAGGTTAAAAAAAACTGTTTAAATAGGGATATAGGTGGACCCATTCCTACAATGAGATGTACAAGATGGTATCTCTAAAAACGAACTTTTCAACTTTGGAGGACCCGGAGGAGAGACGGTAGGAAAGGAATGGTAAGGCGAAACAAAGGAGGAGACAACAATGCTTGAAAAGAAATGTACTCATTACCTTGCTCATGTCATTGTTACCCCTCTGTACTGTATTTTCACAATCTAAAAAACTTATTAATATAAAAAAGAACTCTAATAACAGGTTCTGGAGTGGATGCTCCCAGGTGGGAACCCTACTGCATTGTTGGTGGGACTGTAAACTTGTTCAACCACTTTAGAAAGTAACACGAAGGCTCCTCAAAAGACTCCACATAGTGCTCCCCTAAGACCCAGCAATCCCACTTTTGGGCATTTACCCAAACGATCACATTCAAGGCCATACTAAGGTTAGCAGCAAAGCGACATTTATCAGAGCATTTTTTGGGGGGTGCCAGTCGTGGGGCCTGAACTCTGGGCCAGAGCACTGTCCCTCAGCTATTCAGCTCAAGGCTAGCACTCTACCACTTGAGCCACAGCGCCACTTCCGGCTTTTTTCTTTTTGCTTATGTGGTGCTGAGGAATCAAACCCAGGGCCTCATGCATATAAGGCAAGTGCTCTACCACTGAGCCCCTTCCCAGCCCTATCACAGCATTTTTTATCATAGGTAAGATATGGAAGCAGCCCAGGTGCCCTTCAGTAGAAGAATGGATCAAGAAAATGAGGTATATGTATACAATGGAATCCTACGCCTCCATCAGGAAGAATGATATAGCCCAATTTGTTTTTTGTTGTTGTTGTTGTTGTTGCTTTTGTTTTTGTTTTTGGGTCCAGTCATGGGCCTGAACTCTGGGCCTGGGGGCTGTCCCTCAGCTCTTTAGCTCAAGGCTAGCACTCTACCACTTGAGCCATAACATCACTTCCTGCTTTTTTTCTGCTTATGTGTTGCTGAGGAATCGAACCCATGGACTCATGCATGCAAGGCAAGCACTCTACCACTGAGCCACCTTCCCAGCCCCTCATAGCCCAATTTGTTAGGAAAGGGAATCATTTGGGGAAAAAAATTATATTAAGTGAAGTAAGCCAGGGCCAAAGAAATATAGTTCCCTTGGTTTCCCTTATTTACAATAAGTAGTATATTCTAGGACAAGTAGAAAACATCAAAAGCTATATTCATATGACCTGATAAGAAGAAGTTAAGTGAAATGAGCCCCAAGATAGGGAGACAAGTTGTTTTACTTCTCTTAGTGCTATTGTTTCTAATGTATCTATAAGGTACCATGTGATTTTTTGCTTGCTTTGTATGTCCCTCCTCCACGGTATATCCCCTTTCACTCTATTTGATGTGGGTATAATTTGGGGAGGGGAAGGGAAAAAACACAATGTTTAAATAGGGATACAGGTTGACCCATTGTAACAATGAGTTATACAAAATACTATGTTGAAAAATAATCTTTACAATTTAGGCAGGGGCTGGGGATGTGTAGTTGTGGAAATGAGAGGAAAGGATGGTAGGGGGAAAAAAGGAGGGGGCAACAATGCTTTATAAGAAATCTATTCATTACCTTTCTCATGTAATTGTAACCCCTCTATACAGTATTTTAAAAAGTAAGGAAAAGCTGTTCATCATGCTCTGTAGCAGGTTAAGCACTGGTTTGGAAGGACAGAATCATTGCAGGCTCTAAGCACATAACCCAGGGCAATGAAGTCTATAGCCTGGAAGGGACTACTGAAATACTCTGTGTATGGTCTTCCTTCCCTTGGAACCCCAATTTAACAGGAAGAGGCAAATGTGTGTACCTCAAACTTGGGTATGCACAGTTACAATCACATACCCACAAAACCTCACCCGGGAATTGTTTCCCAGAAATGAGGAAGAAGGCCCACTTGCCGCAAAATTGGGGTAATTGGGATAACAGTACCTGGGACTACTGGGAGGAACCAACAAGATGGCAGTCCACAAAGTGGAGAACAGGTAACTTGGCTCCACCTTGGGACAGTCTGCCAGACCTGGCCTTCCTTCTCCTGGGTCCAATGTAGCACCTGTCTGGCCACTCTGGCACAACCTGCATGCATTCCAGTAAACATATGTATACATGCACACAATCCCTCACCAGCAATTTGTTCCCTCAATGGTAGAGTGGAAGGGCACCCACTTATGTCATACAGCTGCAATGCCTCTGGAAGTTGCTTCATAAGAACCGGTGACTACTGAGGGCATGACCAAGAGGGGATGGGGGTGAACTCTAAGCCCCTATCTTCCTTCTATAGAGGAGGTTCTTCCCCTCACCAACAAATCTTCCTACACTGAGAGAGGAGGGGCCTAGTTGAGAGTTAGGTTCAGACTATCAGGGGTGGAGAGGAGAATATTGGGGTGAGTGGTGCCCCGTATCCTTGAAACTGGGTCTTCTAGGATTGTCTTTGGCAGCTGAGTCTCAACATTCCTAACCCAACAAAGGTTTGTGGGGCACTGGAGGATCAGGGAACAGGGCAGGTTTGGCCCATGTGTTGAGGGGTAGGGGGTGGGGGAGCTGAGTGGTGGTGGAAGGAGGAGCCTGGGAAGGGATTTTGGGGCCCAGGAAGAGGGGATGGCACACTTCAGTTGAAACCGCGCTGAGATGGGAGGCTCCCATAGGGGAGCAGAGAAGAAAATGGAAAATAGAGGGGTTTAGGGAGGGGGGCTCTCACATAAAATCGAGTTCATCATGGTATAGTGCTGGCAGCTGGGCCCACACTGCGTAGAAAGTTGGAGGTCCACACAGTGAAGCCAAAGATCCCTCAGGAAGGCACAGCACTGGTTGAGGAGATGAAGGCGAGGACTGCATCTCCAGCCCCACAAACACAAGTGAAGTCAGGTTAACTAGAGAGCCCTGGGGCTGTCCAGGCTTAGCCACGCAGGGAGGAGAGGAAGACTCTGACCTGAGCTTTCCTTCTCTGCAGCAGCCATAGCTCATGTTTGGAACATTCTGGCACCTGGCATTATGTAGTAAGTGCTGGGCATATGCACATTACCCTTCCCACTCCTGTGTTCCCACCGGAGGTTTGGGCAGGCAGTACGGGGACAGCACAGGGGCCATAAAGGTTAGGGCTAGAAGGGGTGGGGCCATAAAGGTGGGGGTGGAGCTAAACGTTGTGGCTGGGAGAGGGGAGGGTCAGGAGAATGAGTGGGTTCTTGAGGGGTGTCTGACCTCAAGAAGGGGACTGATTCAAAATGGGGTAGTAGGGCACATAGCCTATAGTAGGCACAGCTTACCAGGGTGGTAGGCTGGGGAAACATGGGGTGGCGATGGGCCAGTGGATGGGGGCAGTGATGGTATGATGGGAAAGTGAGGTAATGGACAAGGAACCTAGCATAGTGGAGGAGTGGATAGGGGAGCAAGAAGAGGGGTTGGGTCCACTTAACTGGAAACAGTGCTGTCCAGTATGGCTCTCTCTATGTGCTGTGTGCTATGCTCATCTGTGCTCTGTCGGGGGTAAGCCCAGCTTGTTAGAGTCCCCATGCCCCACAATCTAGACTAAAAGAAAGAAACTCCAACTAACTATTCGCCTGGCAGGGGCAAAACTCTCTGGTGCCCTGGAAAGAGGTTTATAGAGAAGACCAGTTGATAGAATGGGACATATCTGGGGTTACAGATTCATATCACCCATACCCATGAGGCATAGTTAATGTATAAAATGCACTCAAGAAATAGATCCTTCTTTTTCCTTTTCCTTTCTGTTTTTTTCCCTTTCTTTTCTTTACCTCTTTGTTGTTCCAATACTGGGACTTGAACACAGCTTCTAGGGCCTACAAAAATTCCCTGCCCAAGGGCCTATTATTCTTCACCTCCTAGTTCTCCATTTTCCTGGTCCCTGTCAGCCCAGGTGCAGGTACCATGGCCAGATGCCACCTTGCAAGGTAAGTAAGTCCCCATCAGCCTTCTCCCTGTAGGAAACAAAAGGAGGATTAAGGGTTTTGTTCTTTTGTATGTGCATTCACATGAATATTTCCTTCCATCATTGGACAATTCTAAGGACTTAATGTCTTACTGAACTTCAGTTAAAAATCATTTGAAAATGAAGGCATTGAGCAGGAAGGGTGGGGAAAAAAATCAAACAACAAAACAAATGACAAATCAAACAACCATTGGATATATACAAAGATGACTGAATGAAGGCAACTAAGACTCAACCTAACAATGTATTACCAAATCTCTTATGCTTGAATAGTGCGAGCTCCATGGAGGAAGATGTCAGTCAAAGCAGCCAGGCTTTATGTTTAAGGATTCTATCATTAACATTTAATCATTTGCTCATTCATCCAGGAAGGGGAGATCAATTATGGCAAGCTGCCATAATTAAAAATAAGGCTCCTCTGCCCAGCAGCAGTTATCTTTAGTTCATTTCCAAACCATATACATCATAACCATATCCAAAGAATGCAAGGAAGGGAGGTAAAGAATCTGCGTTCTGACGTATTAGCTGGCACTAACACACTGTTCAGTTTGAACTGTTTATCCTCTGTGGTATTACTTTCTTCCTGTTTTTGGATGTGATCTGTGTGCACATATGGACTATGTGCATATATCTGTATACACATTCTGACTGAATATATATGTCCATAAACTTAGGTGTTAGCTTGCAAAGGTTCATTTTAACTTGTAGAGCAGCAGGGTGTCAATGTAATTTCTCCTGTGTCCCATGTGTATCTCTCCAAGCTCTACTCAAGATAATGTCATTCACTGTTTTACTTATATGGCTGCTGCCATTACTAGGATTCCTTCTCCCCATTTTCCCTCCCTCATCCTTCAATACCCTGCAGTAAACCATAGTCTTTATGGTTTTGTTTCTTCAGTTTTGATTACTTGAGATTTGATTGGTCCAGGTATAACACACTTGGTAGCTATGGCAGGTGCCAGGGGTGGCATTTCTTCTTCTTTTCCTAACACATACCAGGAGAGTTGGTCCGTGTTTCAGGAGTTTTACTTCAATTACTTTCCACTTTCTGGATTTTAACCTGATTTTGTATCTCCTTTTGTATTAATGAGGATTGAACCCAGGATGATTCTTTAGCTAGTCAAAAACTCTCAATGAACTATAAACCAGCCCCTGAACATCTTTTTAAATTCTCCCTACATCTGAGTGTAGGATAGAAAAAATGGTTTATTCCACTCTATTGGAATGTTTCAAATTTTTAGGTTTTGAGGAATCTAGTTAGATACAGTCATAGTCTAGAAACAGATATGTTGGTAGAAACTGATAAGACAGGCTTTCCCTCACTATATAGTTGTTGAGGGGAAGGGCTTGCCCTACAGTATAACCTTGGAAATTTAGTGGTGATGCCTTCAACATCAACTCATCGGGGAAATGAGTTCAACCCAAGTGAGTTGCTGTGGTCTGAAGCTACTCCCAGTTTTCTCCTTTTCCACCTTGCATACTACATTCCATTCTAGCAATATCTACCATGCTCAGTCTTACTGCTTAGATTTGTTGAAAGGTTGTGAGTGAATGTATGTATCATCCTAGACAACTTAACATTGAGTGATGTGAAGAACTTCACCACAAAAGAGATCAATTCAGTTGCATTGATGATTTAAGATAAATTTTCATATGTTGACCACAAAGCCTCCTCTTTTATGCCAAAAACTTTAACTTGAGCCAAAATGATGCTATGGCAATAATGATCTTATAATAAATCCAAAGACAAAGTTCTTTTGCTTAAGGCAGAATGAAGTATGCCAGCCAATATATTCCCAGAATTTTTACCTGTGTTTTGACCATATAAAAAAATTCAATTTTGGTCATGAGCATTGAACTCTGGGCCTAGGCGCTGTCTCTCAGTGATTCAGCCCAAGGCTGGTGCTCTACCCATTGAGCCACAGCTCCACTTCCAACTTTCAGATGATAAGAGTCTCACGGACTTTTCAGCATGGGCTGTATTTGCACCACAATCTCATATCTCAGCCTCATGTGTAGCTGGGAGTACAGGTGTGAGCCACCGAAACTTGGCAACTATGTAAAATTTTAAACATAATTGAAAATGCTAATATATATCTTTTTAAAAAATGTATTTCTTAAAAATGGAAATATTTTTAAATTCTCATTCACACTTCCCATTAGGCAGTTCAGATGATGTTAATTTGAATTGTTGTCAGAGTTATGTGTGTATATGTGTGACAGTCTTTGAGGTTGAAGTTTGGCCCTGGGTGCTCTCCTCTCTCCCCACCCCCCTTTTGTTTTTGCTTGCTCAAGGTTAGCACCTTCCCACTTGAGCCACATCTTCTAGCTTTTTGTTTTTCAGTTGGAGATAAGAGTCTCTCTTTTTCCTGTTTGAGCTGGTTTTCAACGATGGTCCTCAGATCTCACCCTCCAGAGTAAACCACTTATATTTGAATCAGGAGATCTACTGAGTGTTTCCTTGTCCTTTTTTGTCAAAATGCACCCCCCAGCCTCAAAGACAAAAGAACAAGTTAAAAGTTGTTATGATACTCCCAACATAAAGAAGATACTTGATATACTTAATTTCAGTACTAAGATACAAAATTTGGAGTTTTGTAAGACTGAATGTCTTTAGTGTCATTTTGGGAAAAGTGAATCAAACATTCAGAGCATTCCTAGATAAAGAGAATAAAGTAGACCTGTTTTATGAGGAGTATTAATGAGAAGAACGATGTTTTTGTGTCATTAACTTAGCCTAATTGAAACTTTTTCAAAGCACAGATTCTCAGGTATATTTTCTGTGTAGTAATCACTGAATTCTAAAATTCTTTGTTGTCCTCATCATTCTCAGTTTGTCTTCATCAGCTATCTAATTTGAAACATACACCTTGGTACCAGGGGTCTTCTGTACTTATTTTAAATTTTAGGAAAGTAATTTTAAGTTTTTAAAAATCAGAAAAGCTAATAATGATAATCATTTTCTGATGTCCTTCACATTTCTCCACATTTCATTATATTGGTTTAATATACTATTAGTATATTTATTGGCTATCAAGTTTGATTGTGGTTTTGGATTTTGTGCTGGTGTTGGGGCTTGAAATCATTGCATTGGTCTGTCAGTAATGCCAGCATTGAAGGCTCATTCCTGTAATTTTGGCCATTCAGGAGGTTGAAATCTGTGGATCAAGGTTCAAAGCCAGGAAAGATCATGATGCTCTTGTGTTCAATTAATGACTAAAAAGCCCAAAGTGGAGTGTGGTTCAAATGGTAGAGCACCAGGCTTGAGCAAAGAAGCTAAAGTGCAGTTATGTGTAGTTCCTGCCAAGGGTTTTTCTCTCTTATTATGATGAGTTCCTTTTCTTTCCAGGTAAACCTGAACATTGCATGGCTTTCTGTGTGTACCCACATGTGAATAAGGCTTTTGTAAAATGTCAGCCATTGCAAACTTTATTTTTCTCTTCTCACCATTAGTGAGTTTGTTGGCAGCCAGCATTGTTCTAAGAAAAATGGAATTTTCTAGAAATTGTTATGGGATGTTTATATATGTAGGTCAGAATTTATAGTTCTTTTGCTCTAGTGAATTGAGCAACATCTATGTGAATTATAGATAAACTTTTGTGAAATTTTTTCTATGGTATAGATGAATTTTGGATATGATATCTCTATGGAAGTCCAAAGATATCTTTAAGTAATTTGTCCAAATGAAACAGGAATAGAAAACACTTTAATTTTTTTTAGTTTTAATCAGAGTCTTGTATTGATTTGGGATATAGGAATTTTAAGTGATGCAATCAACTAATTTCATTTGTAGGAAACGTGACAGATAGGAATGTAACTGAAGATATATCATAACTTTTCCCTTTTGATGAGTTAAAAAGTTTAAGTTTAATTTCAACTAAGATACAAATACAGTTTCTGCAATTAAGTAGATTAAATTAGTAGAAAAGGTACTTTGTTTGCAGTAACAATTACAATATGATATATAGAAAAGTGTGTGGCCAACACATTTGTGTAGTTGTGTAGTTAGATATCTTGATGTTGGAGTTATAAAATATAATAAATTACTTCACACAAGGAAAAAATTGAGAGATGTTAGAGTTTTACACAGAGCACAGAAAATACCAGGTGGTCTTCAACAAATGTTTTCATTTTTCTATTAATTTTTGTGTTTTTTTTTTGTGTGTGTATGTGTAAGTGCTGGTATTGGAGTTTCAATTTAGGGTCTTGTGCTTTACTTATCTTTTCCCTTAAGGCTGTTTCCCTACTTCTTAAGCCATACTACCATTTCCAGGTTTTTGTTATTTATTGGCAATATGAATATCACAGATATTGCTGCTTGAGATCCCTTTGAATCTGAATCCTCAAATCTCAGTCTCCTATGTAGCTGGGATTAAAGGTATGAGGCACCAGCACTCTGAGAGATGCATTTATTTTGTCATGTTCTGTTTCAAATTACCACAAATTTATTTGTTCGTCCATCAAATACCAACTATTTTAGGTTAGAAGTTTGGGCTGGTAGTTTGGGTGTGGTTTGTCTATAGCAGCTGCTCAGTTTCTAGCAGGGGGCCAAAAAGCTATAGTCTCTCATGGAATGTGTGGATCTCTTCCAAGATTAAAGGATGCCTGGCTGGGTTTAGGTCCTGTGGTTGTGAGACTGTGGTTTCTGCTTTCTGGTCACCTATCATACAGCCACTCTTGTCAGCTCCTAGGCATCCCTATACTTTCTTGACAAACATATTCTCCTTACTGTTTGATTCATTCTGTTGGCGTCACTGACCTCTAGAAAATCCTTAATTTGCACTCACACCTTGGAAATAACTCATATCCAATTCTTGTGGGAACTAATTACATTTGTAGAATCTCTTTAATTTTGTTATCTACCAGAGTATATTGTAGGTTTAGATCCTGCCCAGACTGGAAGATAAAAGACTTCCCAAGGTCTGAGTTGTTGTGTATCACCTGATACACATGAAAAGCTATTTATTAGATGGGAACTGATGGCTCATTCCTGTAATCCTTGCTACTCAGTAGGATGAGATCTGAGGCTGTCAGTTCAAAGCCAACCCTGCCAGGAAAGGCTGAGAGACTATTATCCCCAATAAACTCAGAAAACTGGAAGTGGCACTGTGGCTCAAGTGTTAGAGGACTCGCCTTGAGCTGAAGAGATGAAGGACAATGCCCAAGGTCCAGAATTCAAGCCTACAGCTGAAAAAAATGGAAAAAGCTGTTTATTATTCTAAGTGTCCTCAATTTCAGACACTGATAATGTTGAGTTATTGTTTGATTTTAGCCAATGAGGTATGAAATTTAAGAAAATGAAAGATAATTCCTTGGGTCGAGTGGAAAATAATTTGGCAGTTATAGGATATGAAAAGTAGTTAGGAGTAAAACTGAGGATATATTCAAGAGCAGTGGCAGTGGCTTCAGAGATGGGACAGAGGTAAACATGTTAGAAACAACGAGGGGGCAACAGTGCTTGATGAGAAATGTACTCGTTACCTTGTCCATGTAATTGTAACTCCTCTGTACAGTATTCTCAAAATAAAAGATAAATACACAAACAAAAAGGCATATTTTAGAAAGAGAACATGTGGCTGGGAATGTGGTTCAGTGGTACAGTGCTTGCCTAGCATGCATGAAGCCATGGGTTCAATTACTCAGTACCACATAAACAGAAACAGCCAGAAGTGACGCTTTGCATAAGGTGCTAGTCTTGTGCAAAGAAGCAGCTCAGTGACAGTGGCCAGGACCTGAGTTCATTCCCCAAGACTGCCAAAAAATAAAAAAAGAGAACATGTTAACAATGGATAAGGGAGGGATACAGAGACCATATTCCGCACTGAATTTTTCCTCTATTTCAAAATCAAGACATCATTCCAGAGAGAAAAATGGGGCATAAAGCTGGTCCAGAAAGAACATATCTTATGAAGAAATACAAGATTTTTTACTGCAACTGTCCTGTAGAGATAATCCATTAGACATAATGGTGACTTGTAATAGCACAAGAGCTCGTTGTAATATCACAAGTGCTATCTGGAGATTTTGTACGGGTGCTGGTCCTGAGCCTTAAAAAGAGTCTAGGTGCTATTTCTATATTTTTCCTCAATAATATTACTCTATTACTTAAGCCACAGCTAGACTTTTGACATTTTTGGTGATTAAATGGAGGTAAGAGTGTCATGGACTTTTCCTGGCTCACCTGGATTAACAATGTTATCCCAAAATCTCAGCATTCTGAAGATCTAGGTTTACAGTTGAGAGCTACGAGCACGCAGAGAAGCATTTCTTTTTTAGTGAAAGGAATTAATAATACAGATTCTTCATGAAGATTCACCCTCAGTACTAAGTAAATCACCAAGAACAGTTCTCGTGAATACACACACACACACACACACACACACACACACACACACACACACACACACACAAGCACACACACATAAATACATAAGCATCTCAGGGGTCTGTATCTCTTTCCCCAAAAGAACAGCATATTCTAACGGGCAAACTGTGGTGTTACAGGCCTGTAATCCCAGATATTGGGAGGTAGAGATATAGGAGGATGGGATACTGAAGGTGGCTTGAGTGAAGTTAGCACAAGACCCTATATAAAAAGTAAACTGAAATAGAAAAAAAAGCGTTGGGGGTATGCAGGCTCAACTGGTACCATATCTGCCTAGTAATTGTAAGGCCCTCAGTTTAATCCTCAATACCATGAAAAAGATAAAAAGAATAGCATCTCATCCATTTGGTCATGGTTTAACAAAATCCTTGAAGCTGTACACTTCATAAGGAATAAAAGGTCTATTTCAATCACAATAGTAGTGGCTGGAAAGTCTAAATAGCATGGTAGTACATGGGACAAGGCTCCCTAGGTGCATCATATCACAGAGGATATCAGCATCATGGCATGTGCTAGAATGACAGAGAGTAAGGGGCATAAGTTGCCTTCAAAACTGTTAATAGTGATAATATTAGTCGCTTGAGAGTTGATTAGATGGCATTAATCCATTTATGACTGAAACCTCTCTTAATGGTTCCACCTTCTGACACTGCTACATTGAGAAATTAAGCTTCAGTGTGAGCTTTGATGGTGACAGACCATCACCACGCTTCTGACAGAGGCAGGTGAGACCATTGAAAGCTGAGGACATTCATACAACCAGGCACCTGGGACAACTGCTTCGATCTCATTGATTCTGATTTTTGCTGTATTTGGGGCCATCTCAAAGCCAAGATCCATCGAGTCCATGTCTGTTCCATGTGCCAGATGACTGTGATATAAACTGCTAGACAATAGGGAGAACAAGGATGGACATGGGCACAAAAATGGAGGTTTGGCATTCTTCATGACAATTAACATTAATAGATTTATGTATGTAAGTCATTAGAAAGCTCTATGTCATTACACAATACTTACATAGAGCCATGTAATAACTACTATATGACCCGGAATGATACCTTATTGAGCAGCTGGTTTACACAAAATAGACACATTCCTATGAACACAAAGAATGGAAAAAAAACAAGTTCTAAATCCTGTCCTAGCTACTGCAAATAGAATGATATGTTATCTTATGTGAAAACGTTCATATTTTCGGGATCAAATACCAGCAGTGGTAAAATTTTTTTCCAGTCCTTGAACTCTGGGCCTGGGCCCTGAACATGATTATGCTTGTAGCGTTAGTGTGAGCTTGTTTAGTTATTGGATTACTGCCCATGAGGGGAATTACGGGTTCCTAAGAGAGATTTTTGTTTAGTCTTTTGAGGAAACTCCATACTGCATTCCAGAGGGGTTGAACAAGTTTAATTTCTCACCAACAGTGTAATAGAGTTCCCAATTGGAGCCGGGAGCTGGTGGCTCACGCCTGTCTGTAATCCTAATTACTCAGGAGGCTGAGATCTGAGGCTCATGGTTCAAAGCCAGCTCAGGGAGGTTCCCAATTGGCTATACTCACGGCAGCATTTTCTATTAGTTTTCTTCATAATGGCCATTCTAACTGGGAAGAGGTAGAATCTGTCTTGTTTATTTGTAGATTTGTAGGCACCTTCTAGCTACCATAAATGAATGAATCCATGAAACCTGTATTTTCTGAGTCTGCATTCCTTTCTCTTAGTATAATTTTCCCAAGCCTTTAATTTTCCTTAAGACTGGTGAAAAGTCATCCTTTCTAATGGGTGAATAGAATTCCATTTTGTGTGTATGTGTGTGTGTGTGTGTGTGTGTGTGTGTAAGATGACTATAGGCTCATGAGTTCATTTCTAAGCCTACGTTTTCATCTGTAATTTTGTAATTTCATATTAAATTTGGATTGATTTCTCTACTGCATTGAAGAATATTGTTGGGATTTTGATGGGTATCGCATTGTCAATTGTTTGGGGGCAGTAGTCCAGTGTTCACAATGTTATTTGTGAAAACATTAAAAGACTTTGCATTTCCTTGAATCTCCTTCAATTTCCCTTTTTATATTTTTAAAGTTTTCTCAGTAGAGGTCCTTCACATTTTTGGTTAAATTAATTCCTAATTTTGTTGTTGTTGTTTTGTTTTGTTTAGATGTGATTTGATTTTGAGGCTAAAGCATATGAGGTTGTTTTATGGATTTCAGGCTGGATGTTCCCATTGTTGGTAACACAGAAAAACTACTGGTTCTTATGGGTTTCACACCCTGCTACATTGCTAAAGGTTAGCAACACATTTACTAACTTGAGGAAGGAAGGTATAGGGTCTTTAAATACAGGATCATTTCATCTGTACAAAGGGATCGTTTTACTTCTTCCCTATTTGGATCCCCTTTATGATTTCTCTTGCCTATTGCTCTTGCTAGAATTTCCACTACTATATTGAAGAGTAGGAGAGAGAGTGGACATCCTTGTCTCATTCCAGATTTTATTTTATTATTTTTTTGAGTTTGCAAAATCTGGTTTAATTCAAACTGAGGAGCACATTGTGAAAATACATACGCATAAAAATCTGATAAATGCTAGACAAACAACATATTACTTTACAATAGAATAACCACAAATTTGAGGGCTCAAATTGCGTCTGTCAGCTATAAATACAATTTTATATTTGGCTCAAGTGGCTACTCAATTTCAAATGGTGCCAAGTTCCTCCAAAGCACCTCTTGATCCCCTCAGCCTGGGGTGGAGTTTCACCACTGTCTCAGACGAAATCCCAGTCATCCCTTCAACTCTTGGGGCCAATGGAGTCATTGGTACCCAAAAACAACTGGAGGCCAGGGATTTCCAATAGCCAAAAGTTACTGCACAGAGAAGTCCATTCTAAGCCAGATTCATGGCTAAGAAGGTGTGAAATTAGCCCTTTAAACAGTGGTATAGCATTAACATGGTCTATGTTGAGAAATAGCTCCTTAGTGAGAATGTACCAATTACTAGTTATCACACCAACAGAAAAAGGCAACGTGGGAGCTTCACATTTCACATGAAAGACTAGCATTAACTGGGTCTGGCTTCACTCACATGGAGTGATTGTTTTATTTTAGACCCAAGAGAAAATGAGATCATACCAGTCATTTCTTCACATAAGATTTGTGTAGCATTAAAATTGTTTTATGCTAATGATGAGGCCATGCAGGCAAAAATGTGTAATTCTCCTCTGCCAAAACACAGACACGCCATTTCAACTCCTGTCCAGTTTCCAAAAAAAAAAAAAAAAAAACCAGTATGTACATACACTTTTGTACACTTTTTCACACAAATCTGTCTGTGTATGTATTTTATATATTTTATATATATATATATATATATATATATATACTTAAATACAATACACATAAAAAGACTATGGTACTTTACAGAATGAATACATGTTTAACAAAGATCATTCATTACACTACAGATGTTTAACATGATACAAAACCCTTAAATCATTTAATGTAACATTGGGACTTAAAACACAGTTTTAAAGCATCCACAGACTCCAAGACAAATATTTCTGCTTTAGGGTTCATTGAGAAGCCCAGCTTATCACAAAATTTTAAGCAACACATGCAGGCAAAATGAATGACTTTTCTGGTATCAGCAATTGTTTTATTAGAAAATAGGTGTGGGTCAAGTGGTTTTTAAAGAGCTGTGTAGAAGATTTTTAGTCTAGACTTCATTCCAGATTTTAATGTCTTCATGTGTCCACTGCTAGGTACATGCTTTGTCATATGCATACTTTGTATTATATTGAGGAAAGTTGCATGCATTCCTAGCTTCTCAGAAGTTTCAAAAAAAAGAAGTTTTAATTATAAAGGGGTATTGGAGCTTATTAAAAGTTATTTCTACATCCATATAAATGATCATGTGGTTCTTGTCCCTGCTTCTGCTGATGGTGTGTGTTACATTTATTGACACGTATTTTGAATCCAATTGTATCCTATGATGAATCCTGTTCATTATATCTCAAGCAGCACCATTGGTTGTTACTGGAAGTAATAGTTACTGGATGTAGAAACTGATCCCAGGAGAGGAATGGAGCATAGAGGAATGACAAAGTTCAAGTTAATATGTGCTTTCCTTTTTACTGTACAAGAAAACAATCCCAAGGCTTGAAGGAAACTCTGTCCCTGACTTTTTTGAGTGTGTTCTTTACTCACATAAAACTTTTCTGTAAACTTTTAGTTGAGTATTACAAAAAGAAATAATGTGCTATTTGAAGGCCAGCATAGAACAGAAAGAAATAACGTTGCTTTAAAAGTGTTCTACTGCAAAGAAACAAAGATATGGAAGTTTTAAATTGCATTATGTATGGATATTTCACTCCTGAGACGATCCTCTTGTTGCAGGAATCAGTTATCAATTCCTTAGTCTGGTCCTGAGTTCTCCACAGCAATAAAGATTCCAAAAAGCAGGATCCAGTGAGCATGATTAGCAAAGGAGCCTCTTCTCTTACAGGAGTACTCTTTTAAGGAGGGTCCCAAAGAAATATCTGTGTTGCTTTTCTTTGCTTGTTTAGTTTGTGCTGGTTGTGGGGCTTGAACCCAGAGGCTGGACACTGTACTTGAACAATTTCCTTTCCTGCTCACCTGCCTGCTTGAGCCAAAACTCCACTTCTGGATTTTGGGTGTTTAATTAGATATAAGAGTTTGACAGACTTTCCTGCCTGGTTTGACTTTGAACTAAAATAGTAAGAAAGCTATGTGATATCAACTGTATAGACTTCTCTTTTGAAATGACAAATATTAGGTGGAGTTTATTGTAAAGCTAATATTTGACAATTTTTAAAAGAAGAGAATATATCCAGCAAAAAATCCATAACTTAAATAATTCAGCAAAAGTAGGTACACTGAATCATTTTGGAATTATTTTTTCTGCTTGGAAAGATTATTGAACTTGTCGTTCCTTTTGTGGAAACTTAAAGTCAGATCTCACTTTTTTTGTTGGTCGTGGGGATTGAACTCTGATCCTGGGCACTGTTCCTCAGCTCTTCAACTCAAGTTGAGCACTCTACCACTTTAGCTCCAGCACCACTTCTGGGATTCTGGTGGTTAATTGAAGAAAAGGGTCTCATGGACTTTCCTGACCAGGCTGGTTTTGAACCACAATCCTCTAGTCTCAACCTCCTGAGTAGCGAGCATTACAGGCGTGAACCATCAACACCTGGCTCACATTTGCATTCATGTGCACTGAATGACACTATGTAGACAAAGCATGAAATTTTGAACCAAATAATGACATTGCAGCTTTTCAGAAAAATTGAGGTAGCAATAAATATGTCCTCCTTTTCCATGTTGTTACATTAATGACTCATGGGACCCTTACATTAGCATCCTCTGCCATCTGTATAGGTGTATTTAGTATCAGGAAATGTTCATAGAGAAATACAGAAATATTGAGATTTTAGAAAGCAAAGGAGATTGAGTAGGAAAGAACAGCATAGAAGGAGATACATTTATCACACAGAGATTAAGAACTAGCCTAAAAAATTTAGAATTCTAAAGGCAATGAGGAATAAGGTTAGTTGATCGCTAGTTCTTCAATAACAAAAAGTGGTTCTCTAGAACAGTTTCTGGTACACCTTAATTACTATCATATATTCCTTCCATCGAGTTATTCCTTCTCTTCTGTCACAACTGTTAATTAGCCTCTGCGTTTTTGGTACCATGATTGACCAAAAAGATTTCCAAATGTCACTTAGACTATGCTTCTCTATGTGGTTAGCAGTGACCACACAAAATCCTGGAATCTTTGAATTTCCAGAATTAATCTTCACCTGACATCTAAGCACATTCCTGGCATTAGTTGCTTTGACCTAATTACTAAAACTTTTTTTTTCAACAGAGTATGCTAATATAAGTAAAGTACATGAATAAGGGACTATTGTCAGGTGTCAGTATGGAAGGAACAATTATATATTCAAAGTATGGTTTCTTTATTTTGCATTTACTAACTAAATGGTTTTTTATTGTGAAAATACTGTACAAAGGAGTTACAATTACATGGACAAGATAAAGAGTACATGTCTTATCAAGCATTGTTGCCTGCTCCTTTGTTTCCCCTTCTTATCCCTTACCAACACTCCATCCTTACCGCCCCCCCCACCAAAATTGTAAAGTTCGTTTTTCAACATAACGACTTGTACTTCTCGTTATTGCAATGGGTCCAATTGTATCCCTATTTAAACAATTTGTTTTTGCCATTCCCCTCCACAAATTATATCAACATTAAATACAGTGAAAGCAGGGGTTATATCGTGGGGGAACATACAAAGCAACCAAGAAATCATCTTATAAATATATTAGAAACAGTCACATGAATGAAAAAAATTTGAATACTTTATTTATTGCCAGTCCAGGGGCTTAAACTAAGGGCTAGGGGATTATTCCTCAGCTTTTTTTTTCTCAAGGCTAGCACTCTACCACTTGAAGCACAGCACAACTTCCAGAGTTTTTCTGTTTATGTGGTACTGGGGAATTGAACCCAGGGTTTCATGCATGCTAGGCAATCACCATACCATGAAGCCACATTCCCAGAACCCTAAATGAATTTCTTAAGATGGCATTACATTTTGATTCTGTAACTATGTATCATAATTTTGTCCATGTGCTAGAAAATGATGTAGAAAACAATACAAGAAGTCCAGTCAGGCTGGATGGAAAATGAATAACGGTAATGGTCTAGCCAGGGTACAGAGGGGCTTACGTCATGGAGCTGTTTCAACAGGTTGAGCGAGACAGGTCCTGACCCACAGCCCACCTCCAGAATGAGAGGGCCACCATGGGTTCTAGCCACATGGGGACAATGGGCTACCTCCTCCAGCACACATTCAACCAGTTCATGTGAAAGAGAGGGAGAAAGAAAGTGAGAAGTACACTTAAGCCATGTGCCGGTGGCTCAGAACTCTAATCCCAACAACACAGGAGTCTGAGATATAAGGATCATAGTTCATAGCCAGCCCGGGAAGGAAAGTCTGTGAGACTCTTATCTCTAAAGATCCACCAGAAAACTGGAAGTGGTGCTATGGGCTCTAGTGATAGAGCACTAGTCTTGAGCTGAGGAGCTCGTGAACAGCGCCCAGACCTAGAGTTCAAGCCCCATGACTGACAAGAAATGAACTTCCCACTACAAGTAGTGGACTGAATAGCACCCATTTTCCTAGGGAGCATGGTAGAGAAGTCAGGCTGAGCTTCCTGTGAACTTGAGGTCATAAGTAGATCACCCAACTTCTCCATGCCTTGTTTTCCTCAGTTGCAAAACTCAACACAGTGAAGGATACCCTTCCTCATGGGGATAGGGTAATGATGAAAGAGAGCCATGTTTTGTTTCATAATCCCACACCTGTTGTCCGATTAATAACAGGGGCCACCTGAGACCTTTCCAGGTATCTTCCTGTCATATGCTCACAGAATTGTGGAGAACCTTACCTGAAGGCCACTCCCTCTATTCCTAGCCATGTTCCAGAGATCCCTCTGTATAAATCCCTTGTTTCCTCACAACTATCCTGTGAGGAGACTAAGTTCCAATGGTTGCGGCCCTATCGAGAGCTTTATCTGTGGTCAAGAACCGGCTGCCATGGACTAAGAGTTGGTGATAATCCATCTAAACTGATGACTGAGCATGGCTCTACATGTCTAGCATCCCAACTACCAAGGACCAGGTCTGTTGGAGCATACCTGTCACAGATAGGAGGACAGCCTGAGCTCAGCCCAGCCTGAGCATATATTGTTTGTTTCTCAGGAATGCACAAGACAGAAAAGTGGCTCCTCAGAACCAGGGAGAGGAAACAAGCAGGGGGTCATGGTGCTCCCAGAGGGGTTTCTGACCCAGGTTGGGAATGGTGTTGGGGCAGCCACTCACCTGTGCTGTTGGGAGAGCAGGGATGGCAGCGGCATTTCAGACACATGGGCCCAGAGCAGAGGACCAAGGGCAGGGACCAGGTCAGGGCCTTAGGCCGGCTGAGATTTGAAATCCAGCACCACAGGAAGGGGGGGAGGAGGCTGGGGCATCTCAATTTCCTACTATACTCTAAAATTGCCTTGAGTCTCTTGCTCACCACTCAGCCACCTCTACCTTCCTTAACTGCTGGTATAGTGTAAACTAAAAGAGGGAATCCTGGTGCTACCAGGCATCCTGGAATGTGGGCGTTGCCGCCATTCTTGTATCCCATGGGTCAGAAAGGAACATGAAATAATGGGGGTGTGGCTAGAATCCTGTGATGCAATCAGCATGGGCAGAGTCAAGTTGACAGCGGCTCTCTCAGCCCTTTTCCCAGGGAACTCTTTCCCATTCAGTTGGGGACAAGAGGGAGACCCGCTTTAGCTGGATGGCTGCACATATTGTTGTTTATGTCTGTTTATTGCCAGTACCGAACCTTGAACTCAGGATCTGGGCACAGTCTATGAGCTGCTTTTGCTTAAGGCTGGCCCTCTACCACTGGAGCCACAGGGCTTCTGGCTTTGTTGGCACTGAAGTTGGACAGGGATCTCAAGGACGTTCCTCCTGAGGGTGACTTTGACCATGATCCTCCCATCACAGCCTTGTAAGTATCAAGGAGGACTGCTGAGAGCCACTGGTGCCTGCATAATCATTGGTCTTGCTGATGTTCTTGGACAGACCAGTGAGTTCCCTATCCTGGGGTTTAAGTGGTGGGAGCTGGAGCCCACAGTTCGAATACTGGTCCTACCACCTCCAAATGGCAGGAGATCCTCAGAAACTTGTCCCATCCATATGGTTACCAATGTAATGTGATGTATGTCATGATTGAATGGGCAGTTCTTGAATGATTCTAGGATAAAATTATACACAATTATATTATAGGACACTAATCAATTTTATTTAATACTTTATTAATCATTTATACAATCACATTAATAAAATGGAGGAATAATGAAATACCTAAGAATTGGGCCTCACATACTATAAAGGTGCCATTTTTCTGCCAAGACTGGGATTTGAACTCATGGTCTGAGTAACACTGTTGTACTGTGTAGGAAGGGGAACCTGGCCACCTTGAAGTCAAGAAATTCAAGTCTGTTTCTTAGGCCTGAAATTGATTCCCACCTATTCATGTACAATTTACATATATGATTTATATTTATATTTATATACATACGTTGACTCCATATTGCATTTGGTGTAGTTATTTTTTTTTGTTTTATTTATGTATTGACCATATATTTTATTGACTATTATGTCACATAGAACATTGGTTACATTGATTACATAGGAAATACGCCTGCATATGTATTCCACTTCATACCTGACCCCCAGGACATTCACAGAAAAAGAAAACGTGTCACCATAAGCGTCTTACTCAACGATTCATTGTTTGGGAGTGCTGGTATCTGAACTCATGGCTTACAGGGCCAAATTCATGAATGGATGAGTGTGAACACGCCCTCCTGGGGCAAATTGAGCAGACAGGCTGTTCCCAGGACCTGAGATCGAGCCCAGGAGTCAACAAAATATGAACAGATTGACATGCAGATGACAGTACACTAATAAATATATATCTTTATAGAGTGCCAGAGATGTCTATACATTATTCAGTTCTATATACTACATTCCTACTAATTCTTGGGTATATATTATGCGTCCATGTAGTTAATGTTATTGTTTTCATCCTTAAACTATTAATGAAATCACTCATTTTCCTGAAATTATTGCATTCCTGTAAATAATAATATTCTTTTAATGCTTAATAAATATTAAATAAAATCAATCAGACTCGTGAAATCATGCTGTCTAATTTTATAGGAGCATCTTTCACGATCAACTCATTCAACTGTAAAATTGACAAGATTCCATTGTTATTCCTATGGAAGGGAACCAGTTTGTTAATATCTCCTGCCATTGGTTGGTCAGGTCCTATGTTGCCATGTGGGCCTATGACTTCCCTAATGGTCCACCAACCTTCAACAATGCAAGGTGATGTACCCTTTGCAACAGTGTCATTCAGACCCAGGAGGGTCACCGTGCAAAGGAAGAAAACATAAAAAAGCCACATTTTTTTCTGTACATTCTTTTCCCTGAAAGGCCTGAGTGTCTAGGATCCCATCAGCAACAGTGGGTCCAGTGGCTGAACCAAGGCCTAGAGTGATCAAAGCTGAGGTACAATTGCCACGACCGGACTTCAAGCCCTGTGCTTTACAAAATAAAATAGACATACATACATACATACATACATACATACATTAAAAATATTTAAAATATTATGAGGATCCTTGGCTTGTAATTCTTGCCATTTTTTCTGCCAGTCCTGGGATTTGAACTCAGGGTCTGGGGAAATCTGCAGCACTGTGGGTGATGGGAAGAACACCGTGCTGGAAGACAAGAAAGAAAGGCCTGTTCCTAGGGCCTGAATTCAAAAATAATATTCGCATACATTTTAAATACCTGATTTATATTTACATGCACATGTTTACTGCATGTTGCAGTTAGTGTATTCATTTTTATGTTTTATTTATTTCTTATGCATTTGAGTGAGTATGATAAGACGTATAACATTTTTTGCATCCTATTACATAAAACATAGATTTGCTTATGTATTCTACATCATTCCTGAGGCCCAGGACTTTCACTGATAAGGAAAACAAGTGGGACAATTGGCTTTTCCACCAGGATTAAGTTTTTGCCAGTTCTGTGACTTGAACTCAGGGTCTAACAGGCCCACTTCATGAAAGGGTAAATGTTAGCACACCAGTCTGATGCAAGTGAAGTTACTGGGCAAATTTGAGGACCTGAGATCAAGCCTAGGAATGGCCAATATATAAACAGATAGATGTTTAGATTGCAGTGTGTGTGTGTGTGTGTGTGTGTGTGTGTGTGTGTGTGTGTGCATGTGTGTGTATTAACATATGTATATGCATCTACAAAGGTTTACAGAGAGAGAAATTTATGTAGATTCTAGTGTATAACCCTATATAAAGAGTGATGTCTGTATCTTATTTTTACATAAGCTATTACTACCAAATATTTGGTTTAAAATTATGCTTCCATTAATTAATCACAGTAAAATACTTAATAAAGAATTAATCAATGACCTATATTTATTGCATGCAATCTTATACTGTAATGACTATCTAATTACTACTTCAGTTAGTACATTTCAAACATTCTATTAGTGTTCCTATAGATAAGAACAAGTTTCCTAAGATCTTCAGCCATGTGTAGGTGGCAGGTGTAGGATTGATCTCAGGGCCTAGGTATCTGGGTTGGACTCATGCTTCACTGACAGCCCCCCAGCCTTCATCCATGCAAGGTCACATACAATTTTCAAGCCAAGTCATTGAGACCCAGGAGGGTCACAGTGCCAAGGAAACAAAAGTAAACTTGTTGTGTAAAATTACCTGGTTTTTCCTCATCCATTTTTGTTGGTTTTCTTTATTTTTGCCAGTGCTGGGAATTGAACTCGGGTCCTAGGATCCCTGGATCATCTGTGGGTGTAAAAGCTGCATCCCAACCTAGGGTAATCGTGGTTTAAGTCACAATAAAATGCTTCTTTGAGCAAAAGCAGATCAGGGAAAATGTCTAGACTCACAGTTCCAGCTCAGGACCTGCCACAAAAAAGAGCCAGTAACTCCATGTGTCTGTGTATGTATGCATGTATTTGAATTGGTGAAGATCCAGAGTTGCTATGAAGAAAGGCACCTAGCTAGGAAATTTGCTTTGAATAGAATGATTTCTTAGCAACAGTGTGTGCATTCAAGACAGTGCATGTTCCAGAGCTCCCCTCACTGTTCCCAGTTAACCTTAGGGGGTCTCCATACCCCAGGTTGCTCGAAGAAATCTGCCTCATTGTTGGAACAGGCAGACAAAAAGCCTCACTCTTGTGCATCTGGGTAACAAACAATTCATCCAAGCCAATTAGTGAGGATGAGTGTGCCCAGGCTGTTAAGGTTAGGAGAAAAAGCCCTCTTTGTACTCCAAGCTATCTCTCTTCCCAGTGCTCTGTTTTGACTGGAAGCCTTCATTTGTGCCACCTGCCATGGCAGACCAAGTTCCCTATACTCATCCTGTCTTTGTAAAACTATGTTTCAGTGTTGAAACAAAGTGCTACCATTAATCCAACAGTCCTTCTGGTAGACAATTAGGGAGCTGAACACAATGAAATGATTCATTATTGGCATCGGTGCCTCCGTGTGTGTGTGTGCGTGTGTGTGCGTGTGTGTGTGTGTGTGTGTGTGTGTGCGTGTGTGCTCGCACGTGCACTCACACATACACCAGTCCTGGTGATTGAACTATGGACCTAACCACTGTACCTGAGTTTCTCCTGAATAAGGATCATACTCTACCACTTGAGCCACACAGCTACTTCAGGCTTTTTTTTTGTAGGGAATGTGGTACTGAAGATTCAAACCCAGGGTTTGACACACACAAAGCAGTCTACTCCTAAGAAACATTCCCAGCACTTCACCTCAGGTTTCTTTCTTTCTTTTCTTGTAAGTTGGAGGAGTTGAAGTCTGGGCCTGGGTGCTGGCTATGAGCTCTTCATCTCAGTCTAGCACACTTCCACAAGAGCTACAATGCCCCTTCAGGCTTTCTGGTGGTTTATTGGAGATAAACATCTCAAGGAATTTCCTGCCAAGGCTGACTTTGGACCGTGATCTGGGATAGTTTTGAAATGAGATTCTCAGCTTCTGGAGCAGGCAGAATGATAGACCTAAGCTAAAGATATCTAAGCCATGACACTTTGCTGCAAGTGGGTCCTTGGCTCAGCATGGTAGAACATTAGCGATGAGCCCAAGAAGAAAGTCAGCATCTAGGCTCTGAGTTCAAAGTTCATGATGGAGAAACCTAAACCAAAACAACTGTCTGAAGCAGACAAATCACTAGAGTTTAGTACATATATAAATTTGACCCTGCCTTGGGGACATATCTGAGCCTCAACTTTCTCATCTGCACAATCATCTTACTTGTGAAACTCTTATAAGGACAAGATGAAAGAATACAACTCATGAAGGACTTAGCACATAGCACCCTGTGAAGGACTCAGCACTCAGTACCCCATGATCAACCCAGAATTACTCAACACCGAGCACCCCAGGAAGGACTCATCACATAGCCATGTCCCACAAACTGTCATTAGAATTAGGGTGCTTTCATCAGTATCACCATTCCTTCAGATACACTTCACAAACCTCACAAGTTCACATCTAACGGTTTAGAGGGGTGTTTTGTGTGGGGAGAGTCATCAGCCTCAGGGATTTCACTCATAGGTTGGAGGTACTGTCCTAAGATCTTTTCCTCAAGGCTAGATCTCTACTACTTTGAGGCACAGCTCAGAGTCTAGCAGACTTCCTGCTAGGGCTGAGTTTTCAACCCCCAGTGTCTGATCTCACCCCCTGAGCAGGTAGAGGTGAGCCAGCAGTGTCTGGTTCCATGATGCTGGGCTGCAGCTGTTGACCTCTGGCTAAGTCAGGTTAGATGACAGACGTCAGTTTCAGATTCCCAGGTTGCTCTGTGATGAGGTATTTGAATTCCTGGCTTTCTATAACTGCAGACAGAACATTCTAATTTGTTTTTGGTGCCAGTCCTGGGGCTTGAGTAAGGGCCTAGACACAGTCCCTAAGCTTTCATTCTCAAAGCCAGTGCTCAACTACTTGACAGCATATATATATATATATATATATGTATATATGTATATATATATATATATACACATGTGTGTGTGTGTGTGTGTGTGTGTGTATAAAACAAGACAGAGATGTCTGTATATTATTCAAGTATATATATAATATTACTACCAATTATCAATAAATTATTCCTTCCTGTATTGAAATATTATGGTTGAATACATACCAAAGTATTAATTGAAAATTTTTCAATGTAGTATAATTATTGTGTATAATTTTATAATATAATCATACACTTACGTAATTGTTACTTTACAACATTCCATTCATAAGGATGTATATCAGAATGCGTTTCTTAGGATATCCCACCATTCATAGGTGGGAGTCCTGGGATTCACACCCCAGGCCTAGGTTGCTGGTTGGGGCTATGGCTTCCCAGATAGCCCACCAAACTTCAGCAGCGCAAGGTCATGTACACTTTCCGAACCCTGTCATTTAGACCCAGGATGGTTGCAATGCAAAGGAAAAAACAATGTAAAACCGCCTTCTGATACTTCCCAGTTTTAACCTTCTCCTTTTTCCCCCTCTCTTTTTTTCTTTTTTCTTTTTGGTTTTGGGGCCAGAACTCTGGGTCTGGGTGCTGTCCCTCAACTCTTCAGCTCAAGGCTATCGCTCTACCACTTGAGCCATAGCACTAATTCTGGCTTGTTTCTGCTTATGTGGTACTGAGGAATCAAACCCATGGTCTTATGCATGCAAGGCAAGACTCTATTACTGAGCTACCTTCCCAGCACTTCTCCTTTTTTTTGCCAGTCCCAAGATTTGAATTTGAGTCCTAGGGTCTCAGGATGGGCTGTGGGCCCAGAGGCTACACCCCAGCCTAGGATGATCGAAGGTGAGGAAGAGTTAGCAAGAGCTGAGTTCAAGCCCCAGGCCTGGCCAAAAAAAATTAAGGCCCTGGCTTGGAATTTGCACCAGTTTTCTGGCAGGCTTGGGATTTGAACTCAGGGTCTGGGTAACTCTGTGGCACCTTGGGGGAGCAGAAGCTCACCATCATTAAAGACAAGAATTTCAGCCCAGTTTCCAGGGCCCAAATTCAAGCCCCAGCACTGAAAAAAATAATATTCATATATGAGATCTATTTACATACATGGGTTTACTCCATAGGACATTTATTACCCATATTTTTTATTTTACTAAGTATTATTACATATATAACATTTATTACATTTATTACATCTTATCACATGGACTTATTTGCATATAGATTATACATCATACTGAGACCCAGGACTTTCACAGAGAAGGAAAAATGTGTAAAAATTGGGTTCTGAATCCACATATAAAATTTTGGCCATGCTGGGATTTGAACTCACAGCCCACAATGCCCAATTCAAGAAAGGATCAGTTGTAGTCCAAAAGCCTTTGGCAAACTGAGCTACCAACCATTTCTGAGGACCTGGGAACAAGTCATAGTAGTGGCTGATAGATATAGATATACGTGTAGATATAGATATGGATATAGATATAGATAGATAAATAGATGTGTAGTTTGAAATATATATGAGAGAGAGACTGTGAGGATATTAAATTATATATGCATATTATGAATTATTATTAAATTATGCCTCCATTTAATGAAGTATCATTGTTGAATACTTTTTTTTTTGGTCCAGTCGTGGGGCCTGAACTCTGGGCCTGGACGCTGTCCCTCAGCTCTTCAGCTGAAGGCTAGCACTCTACCACTTGACCCACAGCGCTACTTCTGGTTTTTTTTTTCTTTTTGCTTATGTGGTGCTGAGGAATCAAACCCAGGGCCTCAGGCATGGAAGGCAAGCACTCTACCACTGAGCCACCTTCCCAGCCCCTTATTGTTGAATACTTATTAAAGCATTAATGTAAAAAAAGTAGTCAGTATTCTTTAATTGGGAGAATCATACAAAATAGCTAGAATGGAAGACATAATCCAATACTTTTTGTGTGGCCTTCTATAAAACAATCATGAACTAACTGCAAATTCAATTGTTACTTTTATATTATTCCATTAAACATTCACATGAATAGGAAAGACTTTCTCAAGATCTCCCTCCATTTGTAGGTGGCAGTCCTGGCATTGGAACTCCAGGCCTGGGTAGTTTACTTCAAAATGCAAACCACTAGGATGACATTATGAAGATTTCAGTTTGTCACAATGAAAAAAAGAACAAGAGGAAAAGAAAGCCAGGTATCATTTGTTCCTGCCTGTAATCCTAGCTCATCAGGAGTCTGGGAGGTAGAGAATGCCAGTTTGAATTCAGCCAAGATAGGAAAGTCCACAGCACTCTTATTTCTGACGGATCAAAGTAATAAAAACTCATTATGAGTGGGGCTGTGGTTCAAGGGAAGAGCCCTACCCTTGAGCAAAAGGAGCTCAGCGACAGTGCCTAGGCTCATAATACAAACCCTGGACCTGCCAAAAAAAAAAAAAAAAGCAAAATAAAAAACAAGTAACTCCATGTTTCCCCATGTGTGTACGCATGCATTTCTATCAGTAAAGGTCCAGAGTCCCTATGATGAAAGGCATCCAGCTAGAAAATTTGCTTTGAATAGAATGGTTTCATAGCAAATACGATGCTTTCAAGACAGTGCACGTTCCGGGGCTCCCCTTACTGTTCCCAGTGTAGCCAGAGGCTTTCTGCACACCCCAGGGTGCTGGAGGAAGTCTGCTTCATTGTTGGAACAGTCCAACAAAAGGCATCACTCAAGTACAGCTTTGTACCAAAAAACTCCATCCTGGCAAATTAGTGAGCAGGAGTGAGGGCAGGCTCTAAAGGCCAGGAGAAAAAGGCCTCTTTGTACCCCAAGCTATCTCTCTCCCCAGTGCTGTATTGACAGGAAGTCTTCATTTGTGCCACCTCCTGTGGCAGGCCAAGTTCCCTGCATTTATCCTGTCTTTGTTAGACTATGTTCCAGTGTTGAAATAACCTGCTACAATTATTTCAAGGGTCCTTTTGGTAGAAAACAAGGGAGCTGAACCTAATGAAATGATTCATTATTGTCAATGGTGGCTTTCTTGGTTTCTGGAAACTTGCTATATCTAAGCACAGGTGTAATATCACAATACTCCCTGTCATTTAGGACTGGTGGTGCTCATCAGGTTTTGAAAGATTTGACCTCTCCTAGTTGGGCCCCGGATGGCTAGGTTTTGGGGTTGAACACATGGCCTGAGTGCTGACCATGAGCTCAGAATAGAAGCTCAGTGCTTTACCATTTGGTGTCACACCTTCACTTCTGGTATCTGTATTTGTGTGTGTATGTGTGTGTTTGTGTGTATCTGTGTGTGTATGTCTCTGTGTGTCTGTGTGTGCATGTATTTGTGTGCATACACTTCTCCTGGAGCTTGAACTCAGGAACTGAACACTGGACCTGAGTTTCTCCGGTACAAGGATAGCATTCTATCACTTAAGCCACACAGCCACTTCAGGCTTTTTACTAGTATGTGATACTAAGGAATCAAACCCAGGGATTCATACAGACAAAGCACTCTACAACTAAGACACATTCCCAGCACTCCACTTCAGGTTTCTTTCTTTTTTTGGAAGTTGGAGGAATTTATATCTAGGCCTTGGTGCTGTCCTTGAGTTCTTCAGCTAAAGCCAATCGCTCTACCACTTGAGCTACAGCACCCCTGGAGGTTTTTGGTAGTTCACTGGAGAAAAGCCTCTCAAGCAATTTCCTGCCCAGCCTGGCTTTGGACTGTGATCCTCAACTCTCAGGCTCCTGAGTAGCTAGGATGACAGGTGCGAGTCACTGGCTCCCAGCTTCCAGTTCATGTTTCTAAGTGGTGAAAAGGAGATAATAGTCTCATGGGATCTTTTGGATCTGGGATAGTTTGGAACTGATATCATATCTCAGCTTCCTGAGTAGGCAGGATGACAGACCTCAGCTACAGATACCTATACTGTAACACTCTGTTGCAAGGGGGTCCTTGGCTCCACGTGGTAGGGGGCTAGCCATGAGCCCAACAGGGAAGGATCAGGGGCTAGGCCCTGACTTCAAGGTTCATGACCGAGAAAAAGAAACCCAAACAATTGTCTGCAGGAGACAAATCACTAGAGTTAGGTACAAACATAATTTTGGCCCTGATGTGGGGACATATCTGAGCCTCAAGTTTCTCTACAGCACAACCATCTGACTTGTGGAGCTCTTACAAGAACCAGATGAAAGTAGGACTCAGCACACAAAACCTCATGAAGGACTCATCACATAGCTGTATCCCACACACTATCATTAGAATTAGGGTGCTTTCATCAATATCACCATTCTTTCAGAGACATGTCACAAACCACACAAAGTTCACATCTAATGATTTAGAGGGGTTTTTTTTGGTGGGAAGGTGGAGTCAGCCACGGGGATTGCATTGAAAGCCTAGTTACTGTCCTAAGATCTTTTGCTCAAGGCTAGAGCTCTATCACTTTGAGCCACAGCTCAGAGTTTCGCAGACTTCCTGCCAGGGCTGGGTTTTATACTCACCAGTGTCAGATCTCAGCCCCCAGGTATCTTAGATGACAGGAGTGAGTGAACCAGCAGCATCTGGTTCCGTCCAGCTGGGTTGCAACGGTTTACTTCTGGCTAATTCAGGTGAGACAGCAGCTGTCTGCACAAGACTCCAGACTTGCTCTGTGATGAGGTATTTGCAGTGATGTCCTTATATAGCTGCAGTCAGAACATTCTATCTTTTTGGTGCCATTCCTGGGTCTTGAGAAAGAGTCTTGACACACAGTCTCTAAGCTTCTATGCTCAGCTAGTGCTCAGCTGGTTGAGCAACAGCACGACTTCCAGATTTATCTATGCACACAGTAGAGAGGAATCGACCCTAGGACTTTGCATGTACTAGGCGAGCACTCAACCACTGAGCCTCAGTAGTGACAAGTGTATAAACAGATAAATGTGTAGATTGGTAGATAGAGAGATAGATAGATAGATAGATAGATCGATAGATAGATTGATGTAGATGCATCAAACAAGAGACAGATGTCTGTATACTATGAAATTGCATATACAATATTACTACCGATTATTGGCAATTAAATTATTCCTTGCTTTTTTAACTATCATGGTTGAATACATAATAAAGGATTAATTGAAAATTAGTCAATGTAGCATAATTATTGTGTATCATTTTATAATATAATCATACATTACCAATTTAATTGTTACTTTTGTAATATTCCATTTGTATGGATGTATATGGGAATGGGTTTCTTAGAATCTCTGCCATTCATTAGTGGCAATCCTGGGATTTGACCTCCAGAATTAAGTTGCCAGTTTCGGTATGATTTCCTTAATAGCCTGCCAAACATCAGCAATGCAAGGTAATGTACACTTTCTAGGACTGGTCATTTAGACCCAGGATGGTCACAATACAAAGGAAAAAAAAGTAAAACCACCTTCTTGAACTTCTTAGTTTTATGCTTCTCCTTTTTATTTTTTTTTTGCCAGCCCCAAGATTTGAACTCGGGTCCTCGTTTACAAGGGTCAGCTGTGAGAGAAATGCCAAGACCTGAGTGCAAGCCCTGTGCTCGGCTAATAATAATAATAATAATAATAATAACAATAATAAAACCCTGGTTTGGAATTTGCACCATTTTCCTGGCAGGCCTTGTATTTGAACTCAGGGTATGGATAATTCTGTGGCACTGTGGGTGAAGGGCAAAGGCTCACCGTGCTTGAAGATAAGAAATTCAGTGCAGTTCTCAGGACCTGAATTGAAGCCCCAGCACTGGAAAAAGTAATATTAACAAATGAGATCTATTTACATACATAGGTTTACTGTGTATGATGCTTATTACTCTTATTTATTTAGTATTATTACACATATAATATTTCTTTTATTACATCATATCACATAGGATATATCAGCATATGGATTATGCATCATCCTGAGACCCAGGACTTTCTCAGAGAAGGAAAAAATAAATATGTCAAAATTGGCTTCTTAATACACGAATAAATTTTTGGCAATGCTGGGATTTCAACTCACAGCCTTCAATGGCCAATCCGTAAATGGGGTCACAGTCTTAGCACACCATCCACCGGCAAACTGAGCTGCCAGGAGTTCTGAGGACCTGTGATAAAGCCATAGGAGTGCCAGATAGATAGATGGATAGATAGATGGATAGATAGATAGATAGATATGTAGATATAGATATGCATACAGAGAGATGGAATGTGAGGATATTAAATTATATGTGTATATCTATATAATTACCAATTATTCATTACTAAATAGTGCCTCCATTTAATGAAGTATCAAGGTTGAATACTTATAAAAGCATTAATTAAAAATTAGTCAATAGCCTTCTATTAAGGGAATTATACCATAGTTCTGGAATGGAAGATATAAATCCAATAATTTTTGTGTGGAATTCTAAAATAGAATCATGGATTAACTGCAAGTTTATTACTTTGATAATATTCCATTAACATTCCAATGAATAGGAAGGATCTCCTTCCATTTGTGGGTGGCAGTCCTATCAATTGGACTCCAGGCCTGGGTAGTTTACTTTGAATGCAAACCATTGGAATGACACCATGAAGATTTCAGATTGTTACAATTATAAAAAATAACAACAAGAAGAATAGAAACCCAGGAGCCATGGGCTCCTGCATGTAATACTAGTTCCTCAAGAGGCTGAGATGTAGAGAATGCCAATTTGAATTCAGCGGGGGCAGGAAAGTCTATGAGACTCTTATTTCTAAGATATCACAAGAAAAAATGAATGGAGCTGTGGCTCAAGGGCAGAGCACTACCCTTGAACAAAAGGAGCTCAGGGACAGGGCCTCAGCTCATAGTACAAACCCGGAATTGCCCCCCCCCCCAAAAAGGAGGCAATAACTCCATGTCTCTGTATATGGATGCATGATGTATGGATGATGGACATTCAGCAGGTTGCCCATGGCCAGCCTCCCAACCTTGTCAAGCTGGGACAAGCCCTGAAGAGTACTCAGTCTGAGCCTACAGCTTGACCAAAGCATCCTTCTCTGCCATTTAATAGCTGAAGACTTATGTTCTGGCTGAAGTCTCCCATCGGGACACCTAGCAGCCAGCCACTGCCTAAAGGGAGACTACAGTTCCTAGACTGTAGGAGTTGTCGAAGTTTCTGGCTCCATAGTCTAGACCTCTGGGGCCTGGTGGCTCTCACTCATTTATCATTCCTCATTGCTGAGTCTCAGGCTGGTCCCAAATCTTGGCAAAGATATTAAATAGTCAGCAATTTCTATGCCCAAAGGGGCATGCCAATAAATCCCACCCTCATAACTCCTGTTAGAAGTGAACCTTGGGCTGTGAATGTGGCTCAGTGGTATAGTGCTTACTTAGCACACACTAAGTCCTGGGTTCAATTCCTCAGTACCAAAGAAACAGAAAAAGCCAAAAGTTGCACTGTGGCTTAAGTGATAGAGTGCTAGACTTGAGCAAAAGAAGCTCAGGAACATACCCAGACCCTGAGTTCAAGACCCAAGACTGGCAAAAAGAAAAAAAAAATGAGCCTGGTATGACATATTCTTGTGGGACTCAGAGGAGGGCCATGGTTATAGGTAAGAGGTAGGGTAGAGGGCAGTTGCTCGTGGCTCACCTCTGTAAGCAACTCAGGAGGCTGAGATCTGAGGATCCCAATTGGAAGCAGGGAAGTGTATATGAGACACGTTTCTCTAATTAAACACCCATAAAGCCAGAAGTAGAACTGTGGTTCAAGTAGTGCTAGCCTTGAGCACAAAAGCTCAGGAATCGGATAGAATCCATGCCATGAATTCAAACCCTAGGACTGGCACACACAACACACACACACAAACACACACACACACACACACACACCAAGATAGAGCATTTGCCAGTCACCCTGCACAAGTTCCATCTCTAGCAACTCAATATTAAAAAAAAGAGGGATAAGGGAAGATAAGACTTGCTCCAGGAGGTGATATAACCAATGCCAAAATTCCACAGGAGTTCTAAGATGTGGATACAGGACAGAGAGCCTCAGGCAGAAGGTACAGCATGGGCAAAGGTCTTGAGGCGTGCTGTAGAACAGGTGGTGTGGGTGGAATGAAGGTTCTGTGGCTTCAGAAGAGTCTGGCAGGACATTCAAGGCTGGGCCAAGGTTTGTACTTGAGTCACAGGGCAAAGGGTGGGGTCCCAGAATGGGGCCCTGGAGAAGAATAAATGGCTTTTCACCATGGACTCCTGCCATTTCTGGTGGCTGGAATCCTATTTTTCACAGCTCCTGACCCTCAGAATTCCTTTGCCTGGAGGAGTCAGTACAAACGCATAGAAGAACTCTTGCCTAAGAAAATCTTCTAGCCCAATGCCACCAGTGGCTCAACCCCTGTAAATCTTAGCTACTCAGCAGACTGAGATAGAGATAGTGGGTTAATCCAGCTCAGGTGAGGAAAATTAGTGAGACTCTTCTTGCCGATGAACTACCAAAAGCCAGGAATGGAATTGTGGCTCAATTGGTAAAGAGCTGTCCTTGAGAGAAAAAAGTTAAGAAACCAAAGCCCAGACTCCTGAGTTCAATTCCCAGTACAGGCAAGTAAAAAATAAAGAAAAGCTTTCAAGGGCTCCTAGTCCACTGTGGTAAAAGGCCATATCAGCCAGGCCCCAGTAGCTCACATCTGTACTCCTAGCTCCTCAGAAGGTTGAGATGTGAGGATTGCGGTTCAAAGCCAGCTCGGGCAGGAAAGTCTGGGAGACTCTGATCTCCAAGGAACCTCCAGAAAACCAGAAGTGGCTCTGTAGCTCAAGTGGTAAGCTGAAGAGCTGGGGCACAGTGCCCAGGCCCAGAGTTCAAGCCCCATGACCAACACCTAGCCTGCTTGGTCTTACTCTGTGGTTCTAGGAAAAGTATTTTCCAGTGGGCCCCTGAGGGTCTCCCAATGTCTAGTTGTCCCATCAGTCTTCAGAGCAGCCTCTTTGGAGGTCTTTGCCTACAGAGTAGGCCACGGTATCAGAGAAGGATCAAGCCTTGGGGCACAGAGGTCATCGGTCAAGTCATCAGAATGGCATCTGTCATGGGTGCAGTATGGATCTGAGCAGTAAAGCGATATACCAGGGTTCTGGGCTAGGAGGGGCAGGAGCTGCAATATGGTACAGCAGGTAATGCCTACTCACGCAGGTATCACAAAAGTGCGAATCTGTCAGGCACACCTTTGATGGGTGTTGAGTTGGGCTTATGAAAGACTTGTAGGCTCAGGAATCCACAGGCGGCTGGCTGTTGCTTGTAGCAGTCACTACCCTGGAGTCCCAGGGCTTGGAGCCCTGCTTTCCTCAGGGGCTCTGGGACAGATGAAGGTCTGCAATCATGGGCCAACTACAAAGGAGCATCCATAGTGTCCTTCCCTTGGTCCTGTGGCCTCGTGCATGGATTGAGGGGCAGGTTCCATGGAACTTACTGCCATGACCCAGCCCCCTCAGCCCAAGAAGGACTTAGGGAGAAACCACTTGATTTGCATTGAGAGTTTACTATGATTATGCCTCAGGGCTTCCCACAGTTCTACCTCAGCTCATCATTAACATCTCTGTGTGTGTGTGTTTGTGTGTGTGCATGTGTGCATGTGCATATTGGTACAGGGGCTTGAATTCAGGGCCCAAGGTCTGTCCCTGAGTTTTTTCATTCAGGGCTAACACTTCACCACTTGACCCGCAGCTTTTCTTCCAGCTTTACATGGTTATTTGCAGAAGAGATTCTCACAGATTTTTCTAGCTGGGCTGCCTCTGAATGGCAATCCTCAGATCTCAGCCTCCTGAGGAGCTAGAAATATGAGAGAATGAGCTATTAGTAAGTATCTGACCACACTTTCCTTCTTGGCTAAAACAGAGTGCCTCTCTTTCCCAGCCGAGCACCTATGTACAGCTACCCCTCCTACCTCAAGCTTCAGACAAAACATATCCTCCAGTGAGGACAAAGAAATGGGATCAGGTTTGAGCTTTATGTTCTTCAAAAAGTCAGGGGCTGCTAGGAGCTGAGGTAGAGGTCAGAGAACTAGGCCAGGGCAAGTAGACAGCTGTTAAAACAGATGAGCATATGAAAAGACATCCTTGCAGCTGGGTGTCAGTTGCTTATGCCTATAATCCTAGATACTCAAGGCTGACACCTGGGGATCAATCAAGTTTCAAAGCTAGCCGGGGCAGACTTTTATCTCCAATGAATAAAGCACCAACCTTGTGCAAACAAGCTAAAGGATAGCACCAGGGCTCTGAGTTCAAACCCCGGTAAACACACACACACACACACACACACACACACACACACACACACACACATACACACACTAACATCCTTAGCAGGTGCCAATGTCTCATACCAGCAATCCCAGCTCCTCAAGAGACTGAGCTCTTAGGATGGCAGCTTGAAGCCAGCCCAGGCAAGAATGTCTGTGAGTCTCTTATCTCTACTAAACTACTAAAAAAGATGAAAGGTGAACTCTGATTCAAGTGGTAGAGATTTAGCTTAGGGACAGTGCCTCGGCCCTGAGTTCCAGCTCTGAGATTTTTTTTAAATAAACACCCTTTGCCATCCTCAACCCCACAGGCCATAAATCCAGATTTTGGTCATCCTAGATCTCACTTCCGTTCCTGCCACTTCCACAGCACTGCCACAAGTTGCCGGTGTGTGACTAGCACTGTGTTAAGAATTGAACTTATACAAGGGAGACATAGCAGGTCAAGGCTAACGCCCCAGAACATTGAGGTACTGGCCATACCAGTCTCTCACCCCCTCTTCCCTGGCCCTGGAATCTAGTCTGTGCCTCTGTATTATGGTTATCTGGAATTGTTTAGAAGGACCTGAGAGGCCCAGCTGGGTCGGGGGAAGATAGACTTTCCTGCGATAAGGCACGTTTACATTTCCTAGACACCAATGGATACTTCCAAGACACCTTGGCCTCACCTCCCATGTAGCCCCAGATCATCCTTGTTTGGGCGGCCTTCAGGCAGCTATCAGGCTGATGTTGGCCAGAGCCATTGGCAACCACCCTTCCCCCACTCCACTTCCAGCCTGCTAGGAGGGACATGCATCCAGAGGCCCAGCTGAGGAAAAGGAAAGGACATGGCATGACTGAGCCCCTCCCCTCTAGGGGCAGGGGAGAACCTATTCCAGCTGGCCCTGCTGACCCAGAGTCCTCTGGAAGCGGCCAAAGTTATGGACAGCTGGACTTGGGCCCCAATGAAAAGCTGGAATATACAGGTCTCTGGCAATTTAGGACTCATTATAGACCCTGATAGAGGGCTAAAGGCAGGGTGCCGTGGAGGAGGGGCTCCCTCTGAGGTCAGGAAGAGGCTGACAGGCGCCCAGGAAGGGGACAGAGAAAGATGAGGGAAAAATACACACACACACACACACACACACACACACACACAGGGGTAGTCCAAGGCCTCAGCAGTCCCTGAACACCTGAACATCCCAATCCCCAAGAAGATAGCACTACCATCCTCAAGCCAATTGTAGACAAAACTCAGAGTCTCTCACACGCCTGGAATGGATCATAACACAGCATGGCATTTCCTACTGTACACACTGCTATGCAGAAATTCAGCTACCTTATTTTTGGTTGTTGGTCATGGGGTTTGAACTTTGGGTCTGCACACAGTCCTTTAACTCTTCAACTGAAGGTGTGTGCTCTACCATTGGATCCACAGCACAACTTGTGGCTTTGATCCACGATCCTCAGATCTCAGCCTCCTGAGTAGCTAGGATTACAGTTGTGAGCCACTGGCAGCACCCGGGTTCAGTTACCTTCTTATACCCAGGGGAAACTCAACTTGTCAGGCTACAAATCACATGCCATCCTTCACTTCAGACTTTGACACCAGCATCCCAAACCATACTTCCATGGATGGAGAGAATAAAATTGAAACTACCCTCCCACCCCTGCTCCCATTCACCCCACTCCCTGCCTAAGACAGGCCACAACCTCTGGAGTTCTTGGTAAGGCAATGCCCACCCTACTGTGATTTCACACTTGGGAAAACCTTGGGAGATCTTAGAAATTTCTGTACATTGAGGCCAGCACCTGGTCTCCCAACCACAGCACCCCCACTCCTTCACCATCTCTTGAAGGCAAGGGGTGTCTTTCTGTTTTTTTTTGGTTGAGGGGCTTGAACTCAGGGCTTGGGTACTGTCTCTGATGATGATTTTTGCTTAAGGCCAGTGTTCTACCATTGAGCCATGGAGCCACTTCCAGTTGGAGTTTGGAGATGAGACGCTATGTGACTTTCCTGCCTGGGCTGGGAAATGAGATCCTCTGGATATCAGCCTCCTGAGTAGCCAGGATGACAAGCGTGAGACACCAGCCCAGGGCTTATGGTGTCTCATTCATTAGAATTTCCTCCCTAGTCCTCTTCTAGACACTCCTCTACCGCCCTCAGGGACAGCAAAGGGAGGCTTGGAATCTGGGTAGGGCCATGGGCATTAAAGGGTCCCCTCCACATCTCTACCCCTCTCTAAGCTCCCATCTGCCTCCTGTGGATGGCCTGGCCATCCGGAGCAAATCAGACCCACTAGGACTTCTGGGGCCTGCCCTGTATCCCCCTGCCCCACCCAACAGGTACCTGGGGATTTCTGGGGCCAGCTGCTCCATGTCCTGGTGGAAGATGTTGGAAGGGTTGCTGATAACCGGGTCCAGGTTTTCAGGGAAGAAGGAGTGTCCAATTCCCCTCTGTCAAAGAAGGAGACACAAAGCATGGATGGATCTACTAAGAGCTCCAAGGCATAGCCATCCACCCATCACCAAGGTCCCTTTGAGTCCTGGAGCTTGATCTTGGGGCCTGCGCGCTGTCTGGGAGCTTCTTTTGCTGGAGGCAATCGCTCTTCCTCCTGAGCCAAGGTACCATTTCTGACATTTTTCTGTGTATGTGGGACCTAGGAATTGAATCAAGGGTTTCATGTGTGCTAGCGAGCTCACTACTGCTGACACAATCCCAAACCTGGATAGCTGTTTTTCTGTGACCCCTCGGGCCTGTGTGGGGACACTCTTGCACATCTGTACTGAGTTTCTCAGCAGCAGCCCTGGCTGTAGATGAACATGCTCAGCTATGTTGTCCTTTATCTACAGCATCTTTGCACTCTGTGATTCCTGTCTGATCCTCCTTGTTAAGTAAGATCCCTTTCCAAGTCCTGCTTCTAAGAAGCCCACTCCAATTGCACTGGCAGAGAAAGATCTTCACTCTGCAGGCTGCCAGCCTTGTCACGCTCTGCCTTGCAGCCGGTGAGCATTGAAAGCACATGAAGGAGAAGGCCTGGCTTCCATCACCCACTTTTTGAAGGCTCTCATACACTATCCTGAGACCGGTGCTGTACCACACTACATGAGAAGGCACTCAAGGCCCAGTCAGTCTGGGGCAACAAGATGGGGCCATTTTTTTGTGTGGGCTTCAACTCAGGATCTGGAAGCTCTCTCTCTTAGTTTTCGTGCTCAAGGCCGCTGCTCTATCACATGAGCCACAGCTCCATTTCTGGCTTTTTGCTGCTTCCATGGAGAGAAGAGTCTCACCAGCTTTCCAGCTTATGGCTGGCTTTGATCTTTGATCTTCAGATCTCTGCCTCCCAAGTCGCCAGGATGTCAGGCTTGAGCCTGAGCCAGAGTTGACTGGCACCAGAGCCTTTCTTTTGAGCTTCTGTTTATCTCGTGTCAACTAGCAAGCCCCAGTTAAAATAGTTTTAGGGGTTCAAGATTCTCTCCTAGATCACTTAATCGAAGGAGATAAAGTGTCTTTGGAAAAGGCTACTTTGAATTGGCCTAGGGGTGTGTGTGTGTGTGTGTGTGTGTGTGTGTTTGAGAGAGAGAGAGAGAGAGATTAGTATTAGTTTTAGGGATACCTACCCCCATCTCTGCATTGCCTCATCCTCTCAGTGGTGAGTCCATCCTGGATCTCCACACCAAGGAAGGTGGGTAGGAAGGGTACATAAGGTCACATAGAGTGGGATGATCTGAATTCTATCCTGCAACTGAAGCCTGGAGAGATAATGGAAGAAGGAGAGGTTTAGAGGAACATCAAAGGAAGCCCCCTATCTTTGGCTACAAGTACCAGAGAGAAGACTGAACCCATCATTTTTGGTAGTAAGATAACAGGTGTCCACTATGCATTTATTTTATTATTTTTTGTGTGAGTCCTAGGTCTTGGATTCAGGGCCGGGATGTCATCCCTGAGCTTCTTTTTCTCAAGGCTGAGGCTCTACCAACACGAGCCACAACACCACATCTGGCTTTTTTGTGCGTGGGCGGAGGTTGTTTATGGGAGATAAGAATCTCACAGACTCTCCTGCCCGGGCTGGCTCTGAGACACAACCATCAGACCTCAGCCTCCCCAATAGCTAGGATTACAGGCAGGAGCCACCAGCACCTGACTGCCACCATCCATTTATAATCCCCTAAGGCCAGTTCCTGGCTAACCTCATTGCACCTCCCTTGTGCTGAGTGGGAAGCCAATGTGGGTGGGTTTTATACTTCAACTGCCTACCTACCTGTGAGCATTGTTCTGGGTCAGTCTGATGGCAGCTTCCTCCTTATTGACAGCAATGGTTCTGTCACAAGAATAAATGTCGCCCAAGAGGTGTCAGGTCTAGGGTCTTTCCTCTGCATACTGCCCCTCCACCATGAAACAACACACTCCAGCAAATCGAAGTAGACATAGAGTGGATTCACTTTCGTATAACAAGGTTCTGGTGAGATAAGTGGTGGTGAGGATCAGAGGCCCGGGATCTTGCTGGGTGGGAGGACAACGCTACACCTCCTTATCTACTTTCCTTTAACTGTCTTCACAGAGGGTAATGGGGAAAGACTCACTGGAAGGATGGACGATGACTATCAGACACAGTCTAGCCCGGGCACAGAGGGGCTTACCTCAGGGAGCTAGTTCAACAGGCTGAGCGAGACAGCTCCTGACCCACAGCCAACCTCCAGAATGGGAAGGCCACCTTGAGTCCCAGCCACATGGGGACCCTGGGCCACCTCCTCCAGCACGCATTCAACCAGTTCCTATGAGAGAGAGATAGGGAGTGAGAGAGAGAGAGACAGAGACAGAGACAGAGAATGTGAGAGAGAGAAAGAAAGAAAGAAAGAAAGAAAGAAAGAAAGAAAGAAAGAAAGAAAGAAAGAAAGAAAGAAAGAAAGAAAGAAAGAAAGAAAGAAAGAAAGAAAGAAAGAAAGAAAAAAGAAAGAAAGAAAGGAAGGAAGAAAGAAAGTCCGAATTACTCTTTATCCGGGTGTCGGTGGCACAGGACTATAATACTAACTACACAGGAGGCTGAGATATGAGGATCATGGTTCATAGGCAGCCCAGGCAGGAACGTCTGTGAGATTCTTATCTCCAAAGAACCACCAGAAAATTGGAAGTGATGCTGTGGCTCAAGTGGTAGAGTGCTAGCCTTGATTTGAGGAGCTCGGGGACAGTGCCCAGGTTCAGAGTTCAAGCCTCACAACTGAGAAGAAGTGGACTTCCAACCACAAGAATTGGACTGAATAGCACCCACTGTCCTCGGGAATATGGCAGAGAAGTCAGGCCGAGCTTGCTGTCAGCTGGGGGTCATGAGTAGGTCACCTAGCATCTCCGTGCCTCGTTTTCCCCAGCTGCAAAACTGAACACAGTGAAGAATCCCCTTCCTCATGGGGATAGGGAAAGAAAGAAAGAGAGCAATGTTTTGTTTCATAATCCTGTACCTGTACCACGATAAATAACAGGCCCATCTGAGTGCTTTCTGGGTATCTTCCTGTCATATGCTCAATTGCCAAGAACCTGACGGCCTCTCCCTTTATGCCTGGCTCTGCCCCAGAGATCCCCCTGTATTGATCCCTTGTTTCCTCACAACTTTCCCGGGAGGACCAATGGTCAAGCCCCAACCCATAGCTTCACCTTAGGTCAAGAATCAGCTGCCATGGACTAAGAGTTTGGGACAATCCATCTAAACCAATGACTGAGCATGGCACAATATGTCTAGCATTCCAACTAAAGAGGACCGGGCCTGCTGGTGCACACCTGTCACAAATAGGATGGCTGCGATCTAGCCCAGCCTGAGCATATATTATCTATCTCGGAAATGCCCACGACAGAAAGGCTTAGCTCACATGGTAGAAGACCTGACTGGCAAGCCTAAGGCCTAGAGTACAAACACTAATATACCAAAAAGAATCAGAGGCCTGGTGCCAGAGTCTCATGCGTGTAATCCTAGCTACTCAGGATGCTGAAATCTGAAGATCACAGGTCAAGATTTAAAATAGGGTTGGCCTCACCCATGAAACGTCATTATGAGAAGACCCGGACTCTGAGCCATGCTAGTGCACTCCATACTAACAGGGCTCAAATCCGTACTAAGGGCTGGCTATGCTGTCTGTCCCCCTGGGGAGTCACCCCCTGCGGGCCCCACCCCCAGGTCCTCCCAAGCTCTCTCTGCCACCAAAAGGCCTAAGGGAGTAGACATCTCCAGGGCACATAGATCCTTTGGTCTTATAATTGAATGGTGCTGAGTCCCCTTTAAGCGTTTCACCCTTCCAGGCTCCCAAACCTCTGCCACAAAGCCCATTCATCCACCAAAGATAGCAATTATAAGTCAACAAAGGGTACAGCGCTCCATTTTACAACCCACTTCTACACACACACACACACAAACACACACACACACACACACACACACACAAAGCCGGCATGGGTTGCTCATGTCTGTCATCATAGATACTCAGGAGGCTGACATCTGAGGATCACGGTTCAAAGCCTACCCATGCAGGAAAGTCTGTGAGGCTGCTATCTACAGTGAACCACCAAATAGCCAGAGGTGGAGCTGTGGCTCAAGTGTCAGAGCACTAGCTTTGAGCACAATAGCTCAGGAACAGCACCTAGGCCCTGAGTTCAAGGCCCAGTTCTTGTACCTCCAAACACACACAGACACAGACACAGACACAGACACAGACACACACACACACACACACACACACACACACACACACACACACACACACACGGACAGCCCAAGGCTTCAGCAGTTTCTGAGAACAGAACCATGAACTCCCTCCATTAGGATCACATTCCACCCCTGAGAAGGTGGCACTCCCGACTTCAGACCCACTGTAGACAAAACATTGAGCTTCTCACATATCTGGAATGTCTCATAGCCCAGTATGGCATTTCCTACTGTAAACATTGCTATGCGGAAAACTTAGTCACCTCTTTTTTGTTGTTTTTGGTCATGGGATTTCAACTCTGGGCCAGGGCACTGTCCCTCAGTTCTTCAGCTGAAGGTGAGCCCTCTCCCACTTGAGCCACAGCACCACATCCTATTCTCTGGTGGTCCATTGGACATCAAGTCTCACAGAACTTTTCTGCCCAGGCTGGCTTTAATCTGTGAACCTCAGATCTCAGTTCCTGAATACCTAGGGTGACAGCCATGAGTTACTGGCACCCTGCCAAAGATATTTTTCCATGCCTTTCATCCTATCTCCTCAGGAGACTGAGGTCTGAGGACTGCAGTTGGATGCACGCTTCTCATCAAAGTCAATGAGAGCTCTTTATCTCCAATTAAACACCCAAAAAAGTTGGAAGTGGAGCTGTGGCTCAAATGGTAGAGTGCTAGCTTTGAGCATCAAAGATAAGGTATAGGACCCAGCCCTTAGTTTCAAGATTTTCTAGCAAAGACCGACCCAAGAAAAGGAAGCAGGTGGGCACACTGGAGCTCAAAGCTCACACATAATACTCAAGAGTCCCAGAACAGACCCAATCCTGCTCTGATTCTCTAGATTCTATGTCCTACATTATGGCAGTCTTAGATGGGACTGACCATGCACCAAGTTAGGACGTTCAAGTACAATCTCATACTGAGCATCCCCTGACCTTACCAGAGACTCAGGATCTCTCACTGTCCTGCATTGACACTGGACAATGAGGTGAGGTCTAGTTATCCAACCACAAGATGTGGGAACAAAAGGATTTCTCAGCCAAGGGACCCAGACTGGAGGGCTCTACGTCCTTCTCTCTCGGAAAGGAGAAAAAAGTTGATCCATCCCAGCAATGTTCCTGGGTTGTGAGTATCCTCAAACACAACCCTGCTCAGAGGCCAGGGCCTCTGGTTTTCCCACCAGCCTCTACGCAAGCCTGCCCCTCCTTCAGTTGGCCCTCTATGAATCCCAGATCTGCCATCTAGACTAAAGGCTGAGCCAGAAAATATACCCACTGTTGCCACTGAGAATGGCAGTCAAGAGTTCCTAGTGCCCCCTAGAGGAATTCTCGGGGCTACATGGTTCCCTTCTCCCTCCCTCATTCCCGGTCTGTCCTGTGCCAGTGGCACACTTACATCTGTCTCTGGTGGAGGAATGAACACTGGGGATGTTGTAAAGCCTAACTCGGAAATCCTTATCCAAAAGACCAACAGAGACCGTCACCAATGTAAAAGCAAAGGAGTCTTTATTGGAAGCTTGAGCTTGGTCCCCACAGTGTACATGGAAGCAGCCCATGATGCTGAGAGACCCCGAGCCCATGGTTACAACACTTTTTATACACTTTTTTTAGGGAAGATGGGCCTTGCATACATCATAATTTATTGTAATGAATCACTACAAACCCCGGGAAAATCACAAAACACCTCTATAGTATGCTTGACACACTACAGAAACAAGTTGTTGGTTAGATCAAAGGGGTTGACTTTCTTTAAACTTGTTGGCTTGTACCAAAGGGAAATCTCAAGAGGATACATGCTAAATTGCAGAGTTCTGTTCTTAACCAAACACCACCTGTGGCCTGACTGCAGGGTCACCAAGCCACTTAGCACCTGCCTGCCTGCGGTTTTCCCAAGGATTTATTATGTTCCTAGTCACCTGGGAATTGCTTCTTCTGTTCATTCCCAGGTCGGGTTCATGGTCAGCTGCATAAGTCATACCTCAGAAGATGCTCGGTAGTTCAAGATGGAGTGACCCAGGCCTCAGTCTTCTCAGTTTCATCTTCAGATTGAGCCCAGGGATGTCCAAGTCCCCAAAGATGTACTGCACAGGCATCCTGTGGCAGATGACAGCCAGGTGGTCAATGGAGAACCCAAGGTGCCAGGACTTTTAATAGCCATGTGGCTGGGTAGAAGGCTCTATCACTGATGATCGAGGTTGTCAGGCGAGGTCATGGCTCTAATGTCCTGACACACCTGACATGGGATCTTCCTCCCTCTTTATTTTCCTGCTTATCCCTTGCCCCTCCCCGCCTTGACACTCCCTCACTCCCAAAACCTCCCTAGATCTTGGACCAGAAAATAAACTTGTTGGGGCTGGGGATGTTCGAAACCTGGTGACACACTCTGAGCGCTAGGGTCTACCTGAGTCTGCTTCCCTTTGCAGTCAGTCACTACAAAGCTCCTGGATGTGGTAAAGTTGCTGAGGGGTCAGTGGCTTGGTCCTACATATTATCTTTAAGCTCTGAAACTGTACCCACAGAGATTGTGAATGGTTGGCTCCCTTGATCCAGGGACTCAAAACCAAGGCTCGCATGCTCCCTTCTTCCCTTCCTTTCTTCTTTTTCTACCATCATCCTTCCCCCCTCTCTCTTTCCTTTCCTTCTCTGACTCCTGTGCCTTGAACTTGGAGCCTGGGTGCTGCCCCTGAGTCTTTTTACTCAAGGCCAACGGACTACGGCTTGAGCCATACATCCATTTCTGGCGTTTTCTTTTTGATAGTTAGTTGGACATAAGAATCTTACAGGCTTTCCTGCCCAGAACTTAATCCTCAATCCTCCAATCTCAGCCTCCTAAGTAGCTAGGATGGCAGGCATGACACAACAGCATCCAGCGCAAACCAAGTTTTTTTCATGTGTTGTGGAAACAGCACTGGAAATTTTCATCATCTATGGCCTCCCCGAAGCCTGGTGCGCACTGTAACTCTTTGTTGGATAAATAAATGAGCATCTGTCTATGACAATACTACAGAAAAGCCCCATCTGATTCTGGTAAGCATCTTGGGGGGGGGGGGGACAAGCCTGATGTAGCCCTCACACAGTTCTCCCTATTTCCTCTTCTTGCCCTTCTGGTGCCACTGCACTTAACCCTTTGGGCTCTGAGGACATGAGACACAATGTACTTGCTGGATTCTGGGGACTCTGGGATGCCTATCTTCTCAAAGATCTCTGTCCAGCAGCTGACCAGCATTGTGGCATTCAATTCCTCACTCAGGTGTGAACAAGGTTGCCGTGAGCTGAATGCCTGGCTAAAGGGGCCTACTCTCCACCCCCAGCGGCCAGACAGGATAGTCCACCATATGTGGCCCCCAAGTTTCATGTTGCAGAGAAAGGATCCTTGAGGCAACCCAGGTCTCTGAATCTCCCAGAGTCCAGTACAGGTGCTGGGAATCATCTCTGCTCACAGATGGCAGGCTGGGGATGGTGAGGTCACAATTTCTGCTCCCAACGATATTCTCGACTGTTGTGGTCACCCCAGAGAGAGCTTGAGTCTAATCAGTAGCTGCTGGAGAAAGGTGGTCAGGGTACAACGTTCATAGCAGGAGACCATCTGGCTAGGGAACTCTGCCTGTGCTGCTTTGAACATCATTGTTTGGCAGCTGAAATGGCCCATCTAATTTAACCCATAATCCCAGGTGTTAGTGGAAATTGCCAACTTCAAGAAAAAATGATGGAGCAAAGAGTTCCAGGGAGATGGTGGAGGAGAAGCTGGAGGCTAAACAAGCTCTCCCCTAGAAAGCAGTTTTAGAGTTCCAGCGAACAGTCCTAAGCCAGAGAACCACACCAAGTGTGCCTTCACAGGAGAGAGAGTTAGGCCAGAGAAGGAAAATACAGGCAAGGAGACAGATCTGAGCACTTGCCAGCAGCCGCCGCCGTAGCCGGGATGAAGGAACCAGACCCAGCAGGCGAGCGGATTCTACTGAACACCAGCAAGAACTGACAAGGAGCAGACATCTTTATCCTGCAGTTCGTAAAACAGAGACTACCCAGGAACCAAGACTTGGCGTGAGTAGAAGCCTGACGTCCTTACTTCTTCTCAGGGAGCAGAGGAGGGAAAGCCACCCCTCTTCCCCCCCAGTACCGGAGATCTCCATCTTGGATACCAACAAAACTCGGCAGAGCTGCTAACTCCAACTCAGGCCTTGGAAATAAACTAGAGTCATTTAGCAGGTCACAGGAGCCTAACCTAACCTGCCAGACTGAGTTCTACCCAAGGAAAAGTCACCCAGCTCGGGCTCCAGCCCCAGGAGTGGCTTTCTTCACTGGGTAATCAGAGCCCGAGGCTGCCCCTCCCTTTAGCAGACTTGACAATCAATTGAAATTAAGTAAACATAAACCCTGAGAGTGGCTCCAGACTGGGCTCTGTGAGTTTCTCACAAACCAGCCCCAGGGAAAAGCTGCTGTTTGCTGAAAGGCGTCAACTCTACCCAGAACCTAGCCTCATCACAGCATCTCCAAACTTGAGGAAAAATCCATCTCCCTCTTTTGTGATACTAAACACAGATCTGTCTCCCATTGAACTAACCTGGGAGGAGGATGGCAAAACCCTGGGTAAAGCAGAGCATTTTTCTGCCTGTTCAAAGAAACTGATTTAAGAAACCAACGAAGCCACAGGAAAACAAGCAGACCAGAGTCTCAAACAAGAGGCTGGTTAAGGTCACAAGGGAGATACAGGATTTTTCCCATCCCTCCCCCAAAAAAATCAGAACTTTTTTTTTGTACCTTTTATAAAAAATTTTTTTTCTAAATTTTTTTTTTAATCTTTAATTTTTACCTTTTTGGAAAAAAAATTGTTTTCTAGTAATTTTTTTCCTCTTAGAATTTTATTTTAGTGGTATAAATGTGTGTGCACTTTTCTTTCTTTTTTTGTTTTTTTTGTTTTTGTTTTTTGTTTAGCTCTAATGAACTTCTGTTCTTTTTTTTCTCTCTTTCTTATGCTTTTCACCTGCTCTTCTCTTTCGTTTTTCTTTATGTGACTTAATTGCTGTTCTACACATCATCAGATAAAACCTTTGTCGATTTGTAGACCTTATCCCTCATTGTGTACACACTTAATCCACAAATTTATAACTCAATTCAAAACCTCTTAAACTTAAATTCCTTAATAGCAGTACCTTTATACCTATATAATATTTTAAGTATTTTTATTTTTAAGTTTTTCACATCTCCTTTATATCCCTCCCCTTCACCCATTATATTCACGTTCTTCTCTGAATAGTTTGTTTTTGAATCTGTATAATATTTTTAATTTTTACCTTTCTATTTTTTTCTGGTCTCTTTTTATTCCCTTCCTCTTCTTTTTTTTTTCTATCTCTCTCTACTTTCATCCTGTTCAAACTATATCCTGCTTTGAGATTAGGACTTAGTTAACACTCCCTGTGCCTGCCCACATCACTCTATTCCTATTTTTTACCCTCATCTCTTACTAAACCTAATAATTTCTGGTTTACCAAATTTTTCTTTGCGGTTCGTAGCCCATTAATATATATTTGTTTGATGTTGAATAGATGTATCTGTTGAACTAGATGGTATCTGCAGACTATTGTCTGTGCAAATACAGACTTTGGTTCATGCTTGCCTTAAGATAGTGTTCTAGCACAAAACTGGTGTTAATTTCATCCCAAATGGCCAGAAAAAGCCGGAAAAACACAAGAAAAATGGCAAATCCGGGTATCTCAACTCCCAATCATGATAATCAGGGGACAGAACAGATAATGAATAATCCAGAGGAGAGTTCCCAAGTAGCTCTATAAACACTGCTGGCAAACATGATAAATGAAAAGATTGAAAACATACAAAAGACTCTGTATGAGCGTGATAGAAAGAGAGAGGAGGCAATCCAAAGGTTTATACAGGAATATCATAAGCGTAAGGAAGCTACTCAAAAACTGATACAGTATTTGCATGAGCAGCTTTAGAATCCTCAAAGAGAAAGACCAGAATGGTGTGAGCAGACTGAGAACACAAAGAGAACTACATGAATCACATCACCGTGAGGAAGCTAAGCAAATTAAAAACAAACAAACAAACAAACAAAAAACAACTTTTTGAGAACACAAAAGTTAAAAGCAGAGTATATTAACATGTGCTATTACACTGCTCAAATCCCTCATTCTTTACCCCGAATAGTTATTTACTCAAACTGAGCCCTGCCTAGATGACAGGTGGGTTGAATCTACATAAAAGCAATTCACCTACTGCACATTCTTTTCTTGTCATGCTTAGTCAGCAGAAGCAGACTTAGGTCAATTTAAACACAAAATTGAGGTGCTTTGTAATTGAATGTATCATGATTAAATGTAGTTTTATGATCTTGACTAACTTAAATGTAACACTAAATAAGTTGTTATTGCAAGTATAGTAAAGACTATGTAGTTGAATTATGGAAAAAAGAGTTGTTCTGAGAAGGAGTGTGGGGTATGATATCTGACAGTATGCTCTTTGGCTGTTACTGAGTTCAGCTAGATATTATTGACCTAATCTTTTGAAACTGTTTCTTGTTGCTAAGCAACTCACTTGTTCAGTAGCCAGGCAACATGTTCACTCTCCTTGTCACTTCACAGGAAGTGGAGTTGAGTGTGTTCTGAATATTCCATTGATTACGATTCATTTAGTTTGAAAGGCAACTAGGTAATGTCATCATTGTAAATGCACCATGCATAATATAGCATCTCTTTTCAGATGTGCCATTCAAATATTGGGAATACATTTGAATAAAAATATCTTTTATATAAAAAAAAGAACAACACAGGAATTGTGAGAGCAGGATGAGAATACACAAAGATCACTAAAGGCATTCATGCAATCCATTAACAAAGAGCTGAAGGAAGTCAGGGAGACCACAAAGGGAATGCTGAATGGAACCCAACAGAAGGAATGAGAGTCCAAGGAAACGATAACCAATCAACTAAGTGATTAGAGAATAAACACTGAACACCAAATTAAGGAAGTAAAGAAGATACAAGATCTAAAACAAAGATAAACAAAGAATTTAAAGCCAACAAAACTGACCAATTAGAAGGAAAAGAAATAAAATACAAAGTAGAAAGTCTTGACAGCATGTTAGACCATGCAGAAAATCAAATCTCGGGGATTGAAGACAGCCTAGATATTATAGAGAAAGAACATACAACCATCCAAGACAAGTCCAAGAAATAGGATAGATCTATTCAACACTTGGAAGACAGCATCAGAAGGCCTAATCTGAGGATAATGGGTGTAGAGGAGCACCTAGAGACAAAAGTTGATGGTCTGGGAAATTTAACAGGATCCTAGCAGAGAACTTCCCAAACATGCAAAAAGATATGCCTATTCAGATACAAGAAGCTTTTAGGACTCCAAATAGACCAGACCAGAGTAGGACATCACACCACCACATTGTAATCCACACAGGATCAACTCAGACCAAGGAAAGGATCCTTAAAGATGTGGAGGAGAAAAGATTAATCACGTATAAAGGGAAACCAATTAGAATCACCTCAGATTAATCAGCACAGACAATCAAAGAAAGAAGAGCCCGGAATGATGTATGCCATGCCCAAAAAACAAACAACTATCAACCAAGAATACTGTACCCAGCTAAACTCTTCTTCATAACTGAAGGCCAAATAAAAACCTTCCATAACAAAGAAAAATTGAAACAATACATCTCCACTAAACCAGCCCTACAAAAGATTCTTAAAGATGTCCTACACATAGAAAACAAACAAGACCACAATAAAGGCCAAGAAACTGCTCCAAAACTGAGAATCCAAGAACCATAGGAAGAACCCAGTTTTCGCAACCCCCAAGAAGATGGATCACATGGCAGCAACTCCAAAATATCTCTCAGTACTATCTCTTAACATTAACGGAATGAACAGTCCAATTAAGTACATAGATGGTCTAGTTGGATGAAAAAAAGAAGATCCTTCTATCTGTTGCCTTCAGGCGTCACATCTTGCCCGTAAAAACAAACACATTTTCAATGTTAAAGGCTGGAACAAAATCTACCAAGCAAAGGGCACCCATAAAGAGGCAGGAGTTGCAATCCTAATATCAGATAAAATAGGCTTCAAATTAAAATTAATGAGAAGACACAAAGAAGGTCGCTACATACTAATTAAGGGATCTCTACTTCAGGAGGATATTACAATTCTAAATATCTATTCGCCAAACAACGGAGCACCCAAATTTATCCAAGAAACACTACTTTCCCTCAAATCCCAAATAGATCCAAAAACATTAATTGTTGGGGATTTTAACACACCACTCTCCCCACTAGATAGATCAACTTGGCAAAAACTCAACAGAGAAACCTCAGATCTAAACAACTGCATAGATCAACTGGATTTAGCAGATATCTACCGAATATTTCACCCAACAACATCAGAATACACGTACTTCTCAGCAGCACAAGGAACATTTTCTAAAATAGACCACATTTTAGGCCACAAAGCAAACTTGTCCAAATGCAGAAACATTGAATTTATACTTTGCATTCTCTCAGACCACAAGGGGATAAAATTAGAATTCAACATCAAAAGCCACCAAAGAATGTCCAGTAAGACTTGGAGGCTGAACAACACACTGCTGAATCATGAGTGGGTCATGGAAGAGACTAGAAAGGAAATCCAAATGATCATGCTATTCAACAAAAATGAGCACACAAATTTCCAGCTCCTCTGGGACACAGAAAAGGCAATACTCTCAGGCAAGTTTATAGCTCTGAGTTCCTACATAACAAATTGGAGAGATCTGAAACCAACAATTTAATGAGACATATGAACTTCCTTGAAAAAGAGCAGCAAGATAAACCCCAATCCAGTAGACAGAAAGAAATAATTAAAATTAAATCAGAATTAAATGAATTAGAATCCAAAAAACTATAGAAAAAAATGAACAAATCAAAGAGTTGGTTCTTCGAAAAAATTAACAAAATTGACAGACCCTTAGCAAATCTTATCAGAGAAAGAAGGGAACACACCCAAATAAATAAACTCAGAGGTGAGAATGGAAACATCACCACAGAAACAACCAAGATTCAGAACATTATAAGGGAATACTTCTCAAAACTTTATGCTAATAAGCTTGAGAACTTGTCAGAAATGGACCTTTTCCTAGCAAATATTGACATGCCAAAACTAAACCAAGACGAATTAAACCATCTTAACAGGCCCATATCAAGCAATGAAATAGAAACAGCAATAAGAGACCTCCCAGCTAAGAAAAGTCCAGGACCAAATGGTTTTACAGCAGAATTCTACAAGGCCTTCAAAGCAGAGCTCACACCAATACTCCTCCAACTCTTCAATGAAATTTAAAGGGAAAGTTCACTACCGAACACATTCTATGAAGCCATCATCACCCTCATCCCAAAACCAGGCAGGGAATCATCAAAGAAAGAGAAGTATAGACTCATTTCTTTGATGAACATGGATGCAAAACTTCTCAACAACATGTTGGCTAATCGATTTCGACAATTCATCCAAAAAATCATACACCACAATCAAACAGGTTTCATTTCAGGGATGCAAAGCTGGTTCAATATACACAAATTAATATTAATCATCACATCAACAGGAGCAAGGATAAGAACCACATGGCTATCTCAATAGATGCAGAAAAAGCATTAGACAAGATCCAACACCCCTTTATGATGAAGGGTTTGGAAAAATTAGGAATCCATGGAACGTTCCTCATTACAATAAAGACTGTATATGACAAACCTATAGCCAGCATTATACTTACTGGTGAAAAACTAAAGCCATTTCCTCTTAGCTCAGGAACAAGACAAGGATGTCCACTTTCTCCACTTCTCTTCAACCTAGTATTAGAATGCCTAGTTACAGCAATAAGACAAGATACAGACATAAAGTTGATCAAAATAGGGAAAGAAGAAATAAAACTCTCCCTCTTTGCAGATGACATAATCTTGTATTTAAAGAATCACGTAGACTCCACTCACAAATAACTCAAGCTGATTCAAAACTTTGGCAAAGTAGCAGGGTATAAAATTAACCGTCAAAAATCAATGGCTTTTCTGCCAACAATGAGAAAAGTGGGGCTGAAATTAGGAAAGCAATTCCATTTGTAATATCCCCACAAAAAATAAAATACCCAGGAATTAACCATAGAAGTGAAGGACCTCTATGATGAAAACTTTAAAAACTTGAAAAAAGAAATCAAAATAGAACTTAAAAAATGGGAAAACCTCCCATGCTCCTGGATTGGAAAGATTAACATCGTGAAAATGGCAATACTTCCCAAGGCTATCTACAAATTCAATGCGATACCTATCAAAATTCCAACCACATTCTTCAAGGAAATAGAAGAGGCAATCCAAAAACTCATGTGGAACAATAAAAGGCCCCGAATATCAAAAATGCTCCTCAACGGAAAGAACACTGCTGGAGGAATAACAATATCAAATTTCAAACTCAACTATAAAGCCATAGTAATCAAAACAGCTTGGTACTGGCACAAGTACAGACCTCAGGACCAATGGAATAGAATTGAAAACCCAGAAATGAACTTACAGACCTATAGCCATCTAATCTTTGATAAGGTAGCTAAAAAAAATAGAATGGAAGAAAGACAGTCTCTTCAGTAAATGGTGCTGAAAAAATTGGTTAACTACTTGTATAAAACTAAAGCTAGATCCTTATATATCACCTTGCACCAGAATCAATTCCAAATGGATCAAAACCTCGGAGTCAAAGCAGACACTCTGAAAACATTACAGGATGGAATAGGAGAAACCCTAGGTCTCCTTGGCGCAGGCCAAAATTTTCTAATTAGAGACCCGGAAACACAACAAATCAAAGAAAGTTTGGACAAATGGGATTGCATGAAGTTGCAGAAGTTATGCATGGCAAAGGACATAGCTAACAAGACGAATAGAAAGCCCTAGATTGGGAGAAGATCTTCACTAGCCATACAACGGACAAGGGTCTCGTATCTAAAATATACTTGGAACTCAAAAAATTAAAACCCCCAACAACAAATTCTCAAAGAAACAACTGCCTAATAAATAAGTGGGCAAAAGAATTAAAGAGAAACTGCTCTGAAGAAGAAAGGAAGATGGCCAATAGACACATGAAGAAATGCTCAACCTTCCTAGCCAGAAAAGAAATGCAAATCAAAACAACATTGAGATACTTCCTCACCCCGTTAGAATGGCAAAAATCAAGAACTCTAAGAACAACAGATGGTGGAGGGGATGTGGACAGAAGGGAACCTTACTTCATTGTTGGTGGGATTGTAAACTTGTTCAACCACTTTGGAATGTAGTATGGAGGTTCTTCAAAAGACTCCACAAAGAGCTCCCCTATGATCTAGCAATCCCACTTTTGGGCATTTACCCAAATGCTTACAAACAAGACCACACTTTAGCTACCAGCACAAGTATGTTTATTGCAGCATTATTTACCATAGCTATGATCGGGAACCAACCCTGATGCCCCTCAGTAGATGAATGGATCAAGAAAAAGTGGTATATATACACAATGGAATTCTATGCCTCCATCAGAATGAATGACATTGCCTGATTTGTTAGGAAATGGAAATACTTAGAAAAAATTATATTAAGTGAAGTAAGCCAAGCCCAAAGAAACATAGGTCCTATGATTTCCCTTATTTGCAATATCTAGTATATGTATGAGTCAAGCAGAAAAGATCAGATAAAGTGATGTTAGGAAAATGATACCAAACATATGAATTTAAATGTTTTTTTTTCTTTCATGAATTTGTTTCTAAAGCATTTATCAGATTATTTCTTTGTTGCTTTGTGTGTCCTTTCCCCACAGTATAACCCCTGCTTTCACTGTATTTGATGTCGGTATAATTTTTGGAAGGGAAGGGGACAAACAAGTCTTTTACATAAGGATACAGGTGGACTCGTTGCAACAATGAGAAGTACTAGTTGTCATGTTCAAAATGAACTTTAAAACTTTGGTGGTGGTTGGGGAGGATTGGGTGTTGGGGCAGGGTAGGCTGGGAAGGGATGGGAAGGGTAAACAAAGGAGGAGGCTACAATGCTTGATAAGAAATGTACTATCTTTCCCATGTAATTTTAACTCCTCTGTACAGTATTTTCATAATAAAAAAGAGAAAAACCCTGGAAAAGCTGACATTTCACTTGTCTCAATCAAACTTAAAGGGTTCCAAAGTCAGTGGGCCATTTTTCTTCCAGACAACCTACAGCAGGTTACAGAAACTGACATTCAGAAGCCCTAGCTAACTCCCATGTCCTGATACTGAGTAGGCTCCAGCAGGGAGAACCCACTTGCCTACCACTGCCCAGCTGGAAACGGCCCAGGTGGGACACAGATCAGAGTCTTGAGGACTCCAGGGAGGAATGCACAACAGTGCACTGACTGGAAGGGGATCTACGCTACCAGTGGGGGCCTGGAGCTCCTTGCACAGATGCCCAGAGACACCATCAATGCCCTTGGTAAGCTTCCCCTCTCATCCTTTGTCGTGATGAACCATCTGTCATATCACACCGTTGGCTACTTCCCAAACTCTCCTAGCTTCACAGCCCCTGCCCTCCCCCCCATATCTCATTCCCTAATTATGTTTGGCAGGCACATTCCCAAGCCTTGAATTAGCTCCAACTATACAAACGAGAGCAGAGTGTCTGGCTGGAAGAGTGCGGCTGTGGTCACACTCATGAGCCTTCTGGCTGAAGACAGAAGGACAGGTGTCCACTTTGGTCTGTGCTTCCCACAGGGCTCCTAGGGGAGACCCACACAGGTCCAGCAGCTACAGTTGGCTACAGGAAAGGGGAAGATGGAGGTGGAAAGAAGTGGAAAGGAAATCTACTGAAACCTTCTCCAAAGGAGCCGTGAAAATATGAAAGAGAAAACAAAAATTGTGGCTGGGCTTATACTGGGCATTCATGAAAAAAGAGCAACAAATACTCACATACACACAAATAAAATGCTTTTGCTCTTTTTAGACATGGTGACATAAATATATTTTCATTGTTCTCATCTCCCTACTCTCCCAACACACACACACACACACGCACACTCACACACACACATATCCAAACTGGTGACAGAAGACTCATCCATGCAGCATCTGCAATTTATCACCTGATAATTCACCTGAGCACAGTCAGGCTGTACAAGGAGAAAGATGATCTCTCTCTCTCTCATTCTCTCTCTCTCTATCTCTCTCTCTCTCTCTCTCACACACACACACACACACACACACACACAGACTCAATGCATTGTGTCTCCTGAATTAGTTGGTTCCTCATCTGGGAAATGTACAAGCTCGAGCATTGGGGTTCCCTTGCCAGAACCAGGGGATCCCACCAAGGGGAACATTGCTCTAATAATGCAGAACCACCTTGCCTCTCTCTTTCTCCAGGGACAGACCCTTCCCCTTGGGAACAACCAGCCTTGAGTCTCCATTCACTAAAACCTTAGGCTAAGACTCTGGGTGAAGGAGTCCCGAGACAGGTGGCTCCTCAGAGCCAGGAGAGAAAACAAAGAAGGGGGTCATGGTGGCTTCAGAGGGGTGTCTGACCTGGGGTGGGGCATTGTTGGGGAATTTGATGGGGTCCTAAAGGCTATATACATGAATGGCCTCCCCACTTCCAGCTTAGTTGCTTCTGGGTGACTTGGTGGATTCTTGGGGAGGATGAGGAGACCAGATGGACTAGGAACACTAGCACAGCTGGCAGAGCTGAGAAATGTTATCACCCTTGAGAACTGTTAACAGCTTGGGTGGGGTAGGGACAGGATAGGTGTATGTGTGTCAGAGGGGGTATGTTCCTCCCAAATATTCACCTCCTATCTGACCCCCAGTGCCCTCACCTCCCTACTGGGTACTTCTGGGACCTCCTCAAGTGAAAGTGTGACCGAGCACAGAAGACAAGGGTTCCCACAGCAATGAGGGGCCCTATCTTCTGCATCCAACACCCTCCACCCCCCCCAAAAAAGGAAAAGACTCCAGAGGAGCTGCAACCCACCTCTGACTAAAGCCATGAGGTTCCCACCAGGGAGAGGAATGGTGCAGATATGCAGCTGTGTGGCTCCCACTGCTCCAGGCCAGGAGGTCTGAGGTGTCCCCTCCTCACCCATTTCTTCATCTCCCCTTTTCCTGGGGACACTGGCTGCTAGGGATGGGGGTGAGATCCCAGGGCCGACACTCCACCTCAGCAACTGGGTCTCCTTTTTGGCAGAGCCAGGGCAGAATGCGGGGCACGGGGGAAGAGTGGGTGGGACAGGAGAGGGGAGGCAGGAGTCGCGGGTTTGGGTCCACTGAGAGGCTGTGATGGGGAGTCACGAGGTACAGGGGTCATGGGGTGTGGTCCCAAGGGGAAGCCACTTATGTGTGCAGCTGGGAAGAAGCTGTAGGCGGCGGCTCCTGGTGATTGAGGGCCCTGGAGTCTGAGGACCAGGGGTCAGTATCAGGTCGGGGCTGCAACCAGGTTAGGGCCACACCATTTCTGCCAGGTAACTGTGAGAGGCACCAAGGATTTGAGCTGGCAGCATCATGTGTGAAATGCGGCACTGCTGGGAGGGATGGGGGCGTCTGCGGGTGCCTGGCAAGGCTGTGAGCTGCCTCTGCTCCTCCTCAGCTGCTGCTGCTGCTTGTTCCTCAGCAGCCTCTGCCACCACCTCAGCAGCCTCCTCCCCAGCCGCCACTGCTTCCACCACCGCCCCCACCTCAGCAGCCACCGTCTCCATTGCTGTACCTGAACCACCACCGCATAGCTCCCCCCACAGGCATCTCAGACTCAGGGGTGCAATGGCCCCCTCGCCTCCACGGGGCTGCTCGGCAATGTGCCTACCGTGCTGGCTCCGCATGCTCTCTGCTCCTGGCCAGGACCCCCACTATGATCCAAGTGGCACATAGCACAATTTCGACGTACTCAGCACAATCACACTGTGGAAAGTCTTAGCAAACAGCATGATTTGAAGGACACTACAGAGCACCCTGTGTAAAGGACTCGGCACACAACACTTGAAAAACTCACCTCATCCGTCTCTTCTCAAGGGCTCAGAACATAGCAGCACCCTTTGGGATGAATTAGCACACCACACCTTTTCAGGGACTCAGCATACAGTACAGTACATTGTGTAATGGATTCTGCAAACAGTACCCTTTGGAATACCCAATACGGTCCAACCTTCTTAGGGACTCAGCACATAACACCCTTTGTGATGACTCAGCAAAGAGCACCTATTTGAAGACTCAGCACAAAACCCCCATGTGGGAAGGACCCAGAAAACAGCACCCGTTAAGGACTCAGCACAGAGCTGTATGTCACAAGTTCAGCTGTCATTAGAATTAGAGTGCTTTCTTCAGTATCACCATTCTTCAGAAACACTTCACGAATCCTACTAATTCACATTTAGCTCACTTGTGTTTTATGGGGGAGGGTCAGCTGGGAGACTTGAACTCAAAGCGTGGGGACCCTGTCTCTGAGCTCTTTGGTTCAATGTTAGAGCTCTACCACTTTGAGCCACAGCTCCAATTTTGTTTTGTTTTTTTTGGGGGGGTTGTTCTTTGACAGGCTTTACAGTGATCAGAAAGTGAAGTAGGGGTGTCCGTGGGCAAAGTCTCTTAGCTCGGTCTGGAGCTGACCTCTCCCTTCCTTGTGCCACTGGGAGCCGGGCCTTCTGGAGGTCTCTTGGCCTAGGGTGGAACAGACCTGCTCTGGCATCAGTACTCAGGGTGAGCAAAAATCAGCTTGGCCCTAGTCACTTTCCCAAATTGAACTGTAGAGGACGATGGTAGGGGGCCGATGTCCCATTTCTGGCCACCAGGGGGCAGGAGTCTCCAACCATAGGGATTGTACCTGCGAGTTGTGTTTACTCTTGCTTCCCTGGGGTCCCCATCATGCTTCAAATCCACCCTGGACAGGAAAGTCCTTGAGACTCTTACCTACATTTAACCATTGAAAAGCAAGTGAGGCTATGGCTCAACTGGCAGAGCATTAGGCTTGAGCAAGAAAACTCAGGGATAGAGCCTAGGCCCTAAGTTCACACACACACACACACACACACACACACACACACACACACACACACACACACACACACACACACACACCACATGAATGCAAAAACAGAGATTTCTACACTGCAATCTTTGGGTATTCTCTATCTTTACCCCACTAAGCCTGGTGGCTGTTGGCCTAGGTGTTTGTTGCATACAACACCACCTGGCATCTTTAATTTTAGGGAACAGAATGACTAGAAGGTCAGCCTTCCCCCATCCCAGCTCCTTGGTTGGGTCAAGGTCTATCCAGGCCCTTTGGGCTCCTTTTACAGACTCATCAAGAAGCCTTCCAAAGGTATCACACACTGGGCACTGATGGCTCACTCCTGTAATCCTAGCTACTCAGGAAGCTGAGATCCGGAGCATAATGGTTCTAAGCCAGCATAGGCAGGAAAGTGTGTGAGACTCTTATCCTCGATGAACCATCAGAAAACAAGAAGGGGCCCTGTGGCTCAAGTGATGATTTCCAGCCTCGAGAAAAAGAGCTCAGGGACAACGCTCACAGCCAACAACAACAAGGAGAGGTATTGCATGTTGGCTTTGGGATTGGCCAGGGCCAAATGTAATTGGAATTTTCAAGTGCTCCAAGACAAACAGTACCTCATTTAGTCCCATGCTCCTCCATCTTGTCTCACCCGCTGCCCTTGGCCATTCTTCGGGTTAGCATGGTCTTGGCTGGACGGGAGCACTTCAATGAGGAAGATCCCAGAGCAATCACCCCACATCTTTCTGCCCTGCTCAATCTGCTGCTTCTGCTCTTTGCCATGGACCTTTTCCCTGGAATCCATCTGTAAGGTCATCACCATCAACATAGTGGTGAGTTGTGGGTCCAGGCTAACTCGGGCAGTCAGAGGTGGAAGTGAGTCTGGGAGTAGGAGTTTCTACCCTGGCTGTGGGCTGAGGCCAGCTCTGAGCTTTATTTCATCCTGAGCCTTGCAGGGGTTGGTTAGACAGTGTAGACTCCATATTGAGTCACATAAGATCGGAATCTGGAGAACCACTTGTGTGGGGAAGGATGTGGGGCTCAGGGGGGCACTGTTTTTGGTACCCCTCTCTCAGGATTCCCCTCTCCCTCTCTCATCCCTCAATGGCAAAAGAGAAACTTCAACTAAGTGTGTGGGAAGAGGGGGAGGAGGAATATTTCTGTGTGAAACAGACTTGTGTTTCATATTCATCCTAGCCTCTACTTCCTATTTATCTAAGGAATGGCCATATAGGTTTGAGAGGACGGGGGATCATCCTAGCTGAGAATGCGTCTTAGCGGTAGAATGGTTGCCTAGCATGCCTGAAGCCCTGGGTTTGATTCCACACAGAAAAATCTGGATGGAGAGGTGGTGCTCAACTGGTAGAGCAACAGATTTGATCAAAAAGAGCTCAGGGACAGTGGCCAGGCCCTGAGTTCAAGCCCCAGGACTGGAAGAACAAATATTAGTTGGAGGCTTTTTTCCCTTTGAAAACAAATTATTCTTTGTGATAAGCATAATATGGGCCTCTTCCCTGGCCACCAATGGGCCATTAGATGTCCCTTGAATTTGGGCCGCCTTCTGGGAGCCTCTGTCCTACCCGACCCACAGTTTACCCTTCCCATCACCTGGCAGTTGGAGGCCTGAGAGAAGGCCACCTGGCCACCAACATCTGGTGGCTGCTGAAGCTTTTGAGAGTCAGTATATCACATAGAGAGTTATCATCCACATGAGCCTACAGAAGAAAGGGAGGGAGTGCCCTTGCCCAAGCCCATGTGCTGTAGGCTGCTCTGGGTGTGGGGCATCTGTGGCAGGATGTGTTCCATGGGGGAGTCCTCTACATGGTCGGGAACCCCGACCTCTCCGTTGGCAGTTTCCAAGCTGTCTTGAAGTTGCAATTCTTCAAAACCTTTCTGCTTCTCCCTCAGTTTGCCCACTCCGGAGCCTGAGGCGTCTGAAATGGTGGGGGGGGGGGCTCAGCCTGCGCAGGCATCTGGAGTATTCTGTCAGCACCTTCCCAGGCAAGGAGCAACAGCAGCTCCCGCAGCTCTCCCTTCTTCTTCATCTACTGGGAGAGCCGGCACACGTGCTTAGCTTTCTCCAGGATGAACATCTGCTCTTTAAATGCCACGAGGGCCTCATCTATGGTGCAGATGTGTGCTGACAGCTGTCTGCATCGATGGTGAAGTTCATCTGCTGGACTATGGAAGTCCAGCTCATCATGCAGGTCGGGAACAAAGCAGATTTTCTCTTGGATGCCCACGTGTCCCACTTCCCATCCCCATGCCTGCTGTGGTAGCAACTCACAAGGCGGGGGGCTTGTGGCTCCAGCTCTATCTTGCACTGAGCTGCTGTGTGGGCAGAGCGCCTGCAGTGGGGCCACTGTTCCTGCAGCAGGAGTTTTCCCCCTGTGGATCTCAGCCTCTGAGAGTGCTCGCAGAGCCATGTTACTCTAGGTCTGGGGCATGTCTCCATCTTCGGTGATGGTCACAGTAGGAGAAGTCACCTCCTCACCCTTAGCTTCTCCAGGGTTCACAGCTTCCCCTCTCCAAGGAGGGGGGGGACTGCAGCCGGGCCTGCAGGCTCTCCTCCTGTGGTCTTGTCACTTCCAGGCACTTAAAAGTGTCCTGTCACTTTGGGTGCACCGCCTAGTCCCCCCAGTTGTTCGGGCCCTGCACTTGCTTCAGCTGCTCTAGCAGCGGGGTCTGCCTCTGCAGGGTCTATTGCAGGGTCTCCTCAGAGTTCAGCCATTCACTGGAGGCAATGTGCTGCTCACAGGTGGCTCTGAGCTCCTGCAGCTGGACCAGGAACTGCTCCTGCCGCTCCTGCCGCTCCCAAGAAGCTTGGATCTCTCTCTCAGCCACCTCTTTACATTCCTCTATCTTCTCTGAGTGGACTAGCTCTTCCCACAGATGTTTCTTCACCTGCTGCTCTGAGTTCAGGATGCTGGTGAGCTCCTCCTTCTCACCACTTAACCTGTGGAGAGCATCCCACAGCAAACCCAACTGTTCCTCTGGCTATGGGTTGCACACACATGCGCATCATGGGGTCTTGAGGATCTCCTGCCAATCCTTGGCCTTCTCCTCCAGTCTCTGTAGTTGCTCTGGCTGCTCCGCATTCTGGAGACAGAGCCTCTTGTTTTCCTTGACCTGGATGTGAAGTTGTTCCTCCAGGTTTTTCAGCTCCATCTGCCTGTGGTATGCCTGGGCCTGCAACTGCCTCTCAACCTGAGATGGATCTGCCAGCTTCCTTCTCAGTTCCCCCAGCTCATTCTCTAGGCCCAACACCTGCTTCAGACTTCGCTCCTTCTCCTCTGTCAGTTTGTTCGCCTGATCGGTAAGACATTGAAACTCCTCCTTCCATGCAGAATTCTCAATGCTCAGGTCGTCCGTGAAGGTGTCTCTCTCCAGATTTGCTGAGGTCACCATCCAGCTCAAGTTGTCCAATTGTCTCTTCAGTACCCACGCCCTGCCAGCACTTGGAAATTGCAGATGCTGTCCTTCCTGTTACTCTTCTGTGCCCAGAGCACATCCAGCTTCTCCTGAAACTCTGTGTTCACTTGCTCCAGGTCATCGAAATTTCTGGTCTTTTCCTCAAGCTGAAGTGTCACATCTTTCAGCTCTTTGAAAAACATTTCCTTTTTTTTTTATTGTGAAAATACTGTACAGAGGGGTTACAATTACATGGGCAAGATAGTGAGTACATTTTTTATCAAGCATTGTAGCCTCCTCCTTTGTTTACCCTTCCCATCCCTTCCCATTCTCCCTCCCCTTCCCCATCCAATCCTCCGCCCCCCAAGTTGTAAAGTTCGTTTTCGACATGACAACTTGTAATACTCATTGTTGCAACAGGTCCACCTGTATCCCTAAACGACTTGTTTTTCCCCTCCCCCCCACAAATTATACCGATAGCAAAAACAGTGAAAGCAGGGGTTATACTGTGGGGGAGGGACATACAAAGCAACAAAGAAATAATCTTATAATTGCGTAAGAAACTAATGCATGACATAAACCTACCCAGAACCTATTATCTCTAATGATTAAGAGTTACTATGTGATGAGCAGGTGTGTAGATAGGAATTCAACATGAAATCCCCTGCTTTCACTGTATTTGTTGTAAGTATAATTTGTGGAGGGGAAAGGAACAAATATTTTAAATAGGAATACTGGTGGACCCACTGCCACAATGAGTTGTACAAGTCGTTATGTTGAAAACGAACTTTACAACTTTGGTGGAATGTGAGGAGGATTGGGAGGGGGCGGGGGGAGAATGGGAAGGGAGTTTGTCAACGTCTAGTGTGTTAGGGTCCTGGGTAAGGGTCAGGAAATCACCAGGACACAGCTGATGCAGAATGCAAACAGCAATTGCCACTGCATGCTGTGCTTTATTGTTAGTGGGTATTTAAAGACAAGCTAGAATGATCTTTGCCAAGATTTAGTCAGGAGACATTCGCACAAAAAATTTCAACAGATACATTGTAACTTAACCTATGAGACAATGTCTTGGTATATTATTATCTAAACTATTAAAGAGCAAGCTCAAACCACTTCTCCAATCTCAGGAAAATGCTTGACTAGCTGTTCATCTATGCTCAAGCAAGCAGAACTACTTCCTCAGCTCCCAGGAGTCTGTGACATGTGTTTTGAGATAGGGAGAGAGAACATTTTTCTTTCTCTAGCTAGGCATGCCAAGAGTTTTCCATATAGTCAAACATAGTCCTCAGATAATCCTGAGGCTGGAGCCTGCATCATTTTGCCCCTTCAACACAGACGTTGAGCCTTCACAGGAGAGGAAGGGGAAACAAAGGAGGGGGCTACAATGCTTGATAAGAAATGTACACATTGGGGCTGGGAAGGTGGCTCAGTGGTAGAGCTCTTGCCTTGCATGCATGAGGCCCTGGGTTCAATTCCTCAGCACCACATAAGGAAAAAGAAAAAAAGCTGGAAGTGGCGCTTTGGCTCAAGTTTTAGATTGTGAGCCTTGAGCTGAAGAGCTGAGGGACTGGCCCAGAGTTCAGGCCCCATGATCAGACCCAAAAAAATAAAAAAAGAAAAGAAAAGAAATGTACTCATTATCTTGCCCATGTAATTGTAACACCTCTTTATAGTATTTTCACAATAAAAAAATTAAACAGCAAAAAATAATAATATAGGATATTGACTCATTTTTCATTAATACTTTTTTGTGTTGAAACATGATACATAATTAAATGGAAGAATTGTCATGGTCTTCACATCTTTAGAGTATCTCCCAAGTATGAGCTTTGTCTTCTGTATCTTTGGACACCTTCCTATAGAGATTTCTTTAAATGATTTATACTCAGAATCCTTTTCTTGAGGTTAGGCAAGTTGAGGTATAAAATTGTATGGATGAGGCTGGAAATGTGGCTTAGTGGTAGAGAACTTGCTCAGCATGTATACATGCCAGGGTTTGAATCCTCAGTGACACATACAAAGAAAAAGCCAGAAGCTGTGGAGTGGCTCAAGTGGTAGAGTGCTAGCCTTGAATAAAAGAAACTCAGAGACAGTACCAAACCCTAAGATAAAGTCCCAGAACTGTCAAAAACTATTGGCCAGATGCCAGTGGCTCACAACTGGAACACTAGCTTCTCAGCAGGCTGAGATCTGAAGAACACAGTTCAAAGACAACCTAGGCAAGGAAAGCCTGTTAGCCTCTTACCTTCAATGAACCACCAAAAGACCCCATGTGGTGCTGTGGCTCAAGTGGTAGAGTGTTCGCCTTGAGCTGTATGGCTCAGGAACAGTGCCGAGGCTTGAGTTCAAGACACACAGCTGGAAAAAATGAGGGTTAATCAAAATACTTTTCCTATTTGATATTTAGGAGAACATTCTGTGGAAAATGAATCTTGATGTACACCAGAATTGGAGTCAGAGCTCAAGGTTCAAGTGTAGCACATCCATATGACCAGACTTTCAGGCTCTAGCATTATATCCTTGTGTCCTACGGGGTTCTGAAAGGTCCAATATTGAAAGGCTTAATATGCTTCACAAGCCCTTTGTGATAAGCATTTGACTTGATTTGTTAATGTCATTACAGTTCTGAACCTAGCAGAGAACCACTAGCTCACGCCTGTCACCCTAGCTCAGGAGGCTGATGTCTGAGATCACAGGGTGAAACCAAACACGGAGGGAAAGTCTATGACACTCTGACTTCCACTGCTGAAAGGTCAGATATTCAAGAGCTTCCTGGGTTTTCCTTGGTGATAAGTTACTTGTACTCTAAATTTTCTTAGACTTCTTGAGCTATAGAAGCAGGAAAGAAACATTGTTTACCCATCCTGGGTTCAAATGATATTCTCAGGATCCAAGCCTTAGCCCTGCTAGCAGGAAGAACTCCAGTGTAACACTATATTTGAAGGACAGTAAACAGTTTCAAAAGCCAGGCTGGGTGAAGAGACCCAGGCCTGCAGGATTAGGAGGCAGAATGTACACACTAAACAGGGAAAAAATCACTGCAAAACCACTTCAATCATTCCAAGCACGCCAGCAATGAGGGGAAACCTGAAACATTTGTAAGAGTTACACCAGGGTCACGCTTTACTCAGTCTCTTCAAACAATTACTAACTAACCTTCCTCCCTCGGGTGAAGGGAGCCTCAGGCTCTCTTTAGGCTAACAATTTATTGGGGTATAGGGGAGGAACAGAATACAAAAACCCTGCTCTCTGGTCTTAGGGAGTGGGTTTTTGACTCTGTCAGATTTGAAGGCCCTTCTTCTACCTCTGCCAGCCCATTCTCCTTCCTTCATTCTCCACATAATTAATGCAAATCTCCAGTCCAAAGAGAGTCAGGGCCCTTTCTCTACTGACTCCAAGCACATGAGTTAGAACCTGGCTCTGCCCTCTTGGCTTTGGTTCCTTCGGCTGCCTGAGAAGTGGGACAGAGTCAGTCTTCCTGCTCTATGTTTGTGTGAAGGCGATACTAGTGTCCTGGCACACTGCAGAAGGCCTCATGACTGAGAATTGTTCCCTTCTATCCTCCTCAAGACCATATTCATGTATCATCTATCTATATCTATCTATCGATCTATCTATTGATCTATCTATCTATCTATCTATCTATCTGTCTATCTATCTATCTATCTATCTATCTATCTATCTATCTATCTATCTATCTATCTATCTATCTATCTATCTATCTATCTATCTATCTATCTATCTATCTATCTATCTATCTATCTATCTATCTATCTATCCATCCATCCATCCATCCATCCATCCATCCATCCATCCATCCATCCATCCATCCACCTACCTACCTACCTACCTACCTACCTACCTACCTACCTACCTACCTACCTACCTACCTACCTACCTACCTACCTACCTACCTACCTACCTAACTAGCTATCTCTTTGCCAGTTCTTGTGTTGAACTCAAGGCCTGGGTACTGTCTCTAGCAGTCTGCTACTTGAGTCACAGCGTGAATTCTTGTGTTTTTTGTGTGTGTGCTACTGAGGAATCAAACCCCAGGCTTCTTGCATGCTAGGAAAGCACTCTCTAATCCACATTCCCAGCCCCCTCATCTTTTTCTTTTTTTTTTTTTTTTTTTTTTTTTAAATTTTATTTTATTTTATTTGAGAACATACTGTACAGAGGGGTTACAATTACATGGGCAGGATAATGCATACATTTCTTACCAAGCATTGCAGCCTCCTCCTTTGTTTACCCTTCACCTCCCTTCCCGGCCTCCCCCCTCCCTCCCAACCAATCATACCCCCCCTCCCCCCCCCCCACCGACATTGTAAAGCTGGTTTTGACATGACATTTTGTACTTCTCATTGTTGCAACAGGTCCACCTGAATCCTTAAACGACTTGTTTGTCCCCATCTCCTCCACATGTTATACTGACATCAAATATAGTGAAAGCGGGGGTTACACTGTGGGGGAGGGACATACAAAGCAACAAGGAAATAATCTTATAAATGCGTTAGAAACACATGCATGAAAGAAACAAAAACATTAAAATACATATTTGAGGTTTTGTTTTCCTAACATCACATTATCTGACTTTTTCCGCTTGACTCATACCTATACTAGATATTGCAAATAAGGGAAACCATGGGACCTATGTTTCTTTGGGCCTGGCTTACTTCACTTAATATAATTTTTTCCAAGCCTTTCCATTTCCTAACAAATGGGGAAATGTCATTATTTCTGATGGAGGCATAGAATTCCATTGTGTATATATACCACATTTTCTTGATCCATTCATCTACTGAGGGGCATCTGGGTTGGTTCCATGTCTTAGCTATGGTAAATAATGCTGCAATAAACATAGTTGTGCTGGTAGCTTTAGTGTGGCCTTGTTTGTGATCATTTGGGTAAATGCCCAAAAGTGGGATTGCTGGGTCGTTGGGGAGCTCTATGTGGAGTCTTTTGAGGAACCTCCATACTGCTTTCCAAAGTGGTTGAACAAGTTTACATTCCCACCAACAATGAAGTAAGGTTCCTTTCTGTCCACATCCCCTCCAGCATCTGTTGTTGTTAGAGTTCTTGATTTTTGCTGTTCTAACTGGAGTGAGGTGATATCTCAATGTTGTTTTGATTTGCATTTCTTTTATGGCTAGGGATGTTGAACATTTCTTCATGTGTCTATTGGCCATCCTTCTTTCTTCTTCAGAGAAGCTTCTCTTTAAGTCTTTCGCCCACTTACTTATTGGGCAGTTGTTTCTTTGAGGATTTGTTGTTGGGTGGTTTAATTTTTTGAGTTCCAAGTATATTTTAGATATGAGACCCTTGTCCGTTGTATGGCTAGTAAAGATCTTCTCCCAGTCCGTGGGCTTTCTATTGATCTTGCTAGCTATGTCATTTGCCCTGCAGAAGCTCTGCAACCTTATACAATCCCATTTGTCCAGCCTTTCTTTGATTTGTTGTGTTTCCGGGTCTCTATTCAGAAAATTTCGGCCTGAGCCAAGGAGACCCAGGGTTTCTCCTATTCCATCCTGTAATGTTTTCAGAGTGTCTGCTTTGAGTTCAAGGTCTTTGATCCATTTGGAGTTGATTCTGGTGCAGGGTGATATATAAGGATCTAGCTTTAGTTTTCTACATGTAGTTAACCAATTTTGCCAGCACCATTTACTGAAGAGGCTGTCTGTCTTCCATTCTATTGTTTTAGCTCCCTTATCGAAGATTAGATGGCTATAGGTCTGTAGGTTCATTTCTGGGTTTTCAATTCTATTCCATTGGTCCTGAGGTCTGTTCTTATGCCAATACCAAGCTGTTTTGATTACTATGGCTTTATAGTAGAGTTTGAAATTTGGTATTGATATTCCTCCAGCAGTGTTCTTTCCGTTGAGGAGCGTTTTTGCTATTCGGGGTCTTTTATTGTTCCATATGAATTTTTGGATTGCCTCTTCTATTTCCTTGAAGAATGAGGGTGGAATTTTGATAGGTATTGCGTTGAATTTGTAGATAGCCTTGGGAAGTATTGCCATTTTCACGATGTTAATCTTTCCAATCCAGGAGCATGGGAGGTTTTGCCATTTTTTAAGTTCTGTGTTGATTTCCTTTTTCAAGATTTTAAAGTTTTCATCATAGAGTTCCTTCACTTCTTTAGTTAAGTTAATTCCTAGGTATTTTATTTTTTGTGGGGCTATTACAAATGGAGTGGCTTTCCTAATTTCAGCCACACTTTTCTCATTGTTGGCATACAGAAAAGCCATTGATTTTTGGGGGTTAATTTTATAACCTGCTACTTTGCCAAAGTTTTGAATCAGCTTGAGTAATTTGGGAGTGGAGTCTATGGGATTCTTTAAATACAAGATCATGTCATCTGCAAAGAGGGAGAGTTTTATTTCTTCTTTCCCTATTTGGATCCCCTTTATGTCTGCATCTTGTCTTATTGCTGTAGCTAGGGATTCTAATACTAGATTGAAGAGAAGTGGAGAGAGTGGGCATCCTTGTCTTGTTCCTGAGTTAAGAGGAAATGGCTTTAGTTTTTCACCATTGAGTATAATGCTGGCTGTAGGTTTGTCATATACAGCCTTTATTGTATTGAGGAATGTTCCATGGATTCCTAATTTTTCCAAAACCTTCATCATAAAGGGGTGTTGGATCTTGTCGAATGCTTTTTCTGCGTCTATTGAGATAACCATGTGGTTCTTATTCTTGCTCCTGTTGATGTGATGAATAATATTAATTGATTTGCGTATATTGAACCAGCTTTGCATCCCTGAAATGAATCCTGTTTGATCGTGGTGTATGATTTTTTGGATGAATTGTTGAAGTCGATTGGCCAAAATTTTGTTGAGAAGTTTCGCATCAATGTTCATCAAAGAAATGGGTCTATAGTTCTCTTTCTTTGATGAGTCCCTGCCTGGTTTTGGGATGAGGGTTATGATGGCTTCATAGAATGTGTTCGGTAGTGAGCTTTCTCTTTCAATTTCATTGAAGAGTTGGAGGAGAATTGGTGTGAGCTCTGCTTTGAAGGCCTTGTAAAATTCCGCTGTAAAACCATCTGGTCCTGGACTTTTCTTAGCTGGGAGGTCTCTTATTGCTGTTTCTATTTCAATGCTTGATATGGGCCTGTTAAGATAGTTTACCTCATCTTGTTTTAGTTTTGGCATGTCAATATTTGCTAGGAAGAGGTCTATTTCTGTCAAGTTCTCAAACTTATTAGCATAAAGTTTTGAGAAGTATTCCCTTATAATGTTCTGAATCTTGCTTGTTTCCGTGGTGATGTTTCCATTCTCATCTCTGAGTTTATTAATTTGGGTGTGTTCTCTTCTTTTTCTGATAAGATTTGCTAAGGGTCTGTCAATTTTGTTAAGTTTTTCGAAGAACCAACTCTTTGTTTTGTTGATTCTTTCTATAGTTTTTTTGGATTCTAATTCATTTAATTCTGATTTAATTTTGATTATTTCTTTCCGTCTACTGGATTGGGGTTTATCTTGCTGCTCTTTTTCAAGGAGGTTTAGATGTGTCATTAAATTTTTAGTTTCAGATCTCTCCAATTTGTTGATGTAGGAGCTCAGAGCTATAAACTTACCTCTGAGTACTGCCTTTGCTGTGTCCCAGAGGAGCTGGTATTTTGTGTGTTCATTTTTGTTGAATAGCATGAACATTTGAATTTCCTTTCTAATCTCTTCCATGACCCACTCATGATTCAGCAGTGTGTTGTTCAGCCTCCATGTGATACCGGACTTTCTTTGGTGGCTTTTAATGTTGAGTTCTAACTTTATTCCCTTGTGGTCAGAGAGAATGCAAGGTATAACTTCAATGTTTCTGAATTTAGACAAGTTTGCTTTGTGGCCTAAAATGTGGTCTATTTTAGAAAACGTTCCATGTGCTGCTGAGAAAAACGTGTATTCTGATGCTGCTGGGTGAAATGTTCGGTAAATGTCTGTTAAGTCTAGTTGATCTATGCAGCTGTTTAGATCTGCGGTTTCTCTGTTGAGTTTTTGCCGAGTTGATCTATCTAGTGGGGAGAGTGGTGTGTTAAAATCCCCAACGATTAATGTCTTTGGATCTATATGGGATTTGAGGGAAAGTAGTGTTTCTTTGATAAATTTGGGTGCTCCATTGTTTGGCGAATAGATATTTAGAATTGTAATATCCTCCTGAAGGAGAGATCCTTTAATTAGTATGTAGCGACCTTCTTTATGTCTTTTCATGAATTTTAATTTGAAGTCTATTTTATCTGATATTAGGATTGCAACTCCCGCCTGTTTATGCGGTCCGTTTGCTTGGTAGATTTTGTTCCAGCCTTTAACATTGAAAATGTGTTTGTTTTTATGGGCAAGATGTGACTCCTGCAGGCAGCAGATGGAAGGGTCTTGTTTTTTAATCCAACTAGACAGTCTATGTCGCTTGATTGGAGAGTTCAGTCCGTTAACATTAAGAGATAGGACTGAGAGGTATTTGGGAGTTCCTGCCATGTTATCTACCTTCTTGGGGGCTGCGAAAACTGGGTTCTTCCTATGGTTCTTGGATTCTCAGTTTGGGTGCAGTTTCTTGGCCTTTATTGCGGTCTTGTTGGTTTTCTATGTGTAGGACATCTTTAAGAATCTTTTGTAGGGCTGGTTTGGTGGAGATGTATTGTTTCAATTTTTCTTTGCTATGGAAGGTTTTTATTTGGCCTTCAGTTATGAAGGAGAGTTTAGCTGGGTACAGTATTCTTGGTTGATAGTTGTTTGTTTTTAGGGCATGGCATACATCATTCCAGGCTCTTCTTGCTTTGATTGTCTCTGCTGAGAAATCTGAGGTGATTCTAATTGGTTTCCCTTTATAAGTGATTACCCTTTTCTCCCTGACAGCTTTAAGGATCTTTTCCTTGTTCTGAGTTGATCCTGTGTGGATTATAATGTGACGGTGGGATGTCCTATTCTGGTCTGGTCTATTTGGGGTTCTAAAGGCTTCTTGTATCTGGACAGGCCTATCTTTTTGCATGTTTGGGAAGTTCTCTACTAGGATCCTGTTAAACAGATTTCCTAGACCATTAACTTCTGTTTCTAGGTGTTCCTCTACACCCATTATCCTTAGATTAGGCCTTCTGATGGTGTCTTCCAGGTGTTGGATAGATCTATCATATTTCTTGGACTTGTCTTGTATGGTTGTATGTTCTTTCTCTATAATATCTAGGCTGTCTTCAATCCCTGAGTTTCGATCTTCTGCATGGTCTAACCTGCTGTCAAGACTCTCTACTTTGTTTTTTATCTCTTTTCCTTCTAGTTGGTCAGCTTTGATGGCTTCAAGTTCTTTGTTGAAGCTCTGTTTTAGGTCTTGTATGAATTTCTTTACTTCCTTAATTTGGTGTTCAGTGTTTGTCCTCAAATCGCTTAGTTGATTGGTTATGGTTTCTTTGGGCTCCCATTCCTTCTGTTGGGTTCCATTCAGCATTCCCTTTGTGGTCTCCCTGACTTCCTTCAGCTCTTTGTTAATGGATTCCATGAATGCCTTTAGTGATCTTTGTGTGTTCTCTACCTGGTCTCTCAATTCCTGTATTACTCTTTGATTTGCTTCCTCCGGTTCGTGGGATTCCTGCAGATCTCTTTGAGTGTTCTCAGCCTGCTCACGCCATTCCTCCCTTTCTCTTTGAGTATTCTCAAGTTGTTCACGCAAATCCTGTATCAGTTTTTGAGTAGCTTCCTCACGCTTATGATATTCCTGTATAAACTTCTGGGATGCCTCCTCTCTCTCCCTATCACGCTCATACAGAGTCCTTTGTACGTTGTCAAACTTTTCATTTATCATGTTTGCCACCAGTGTTTGTAGAGCTGTTTGGGAACTCTCCTCTGGATTATTCATTATCTGTTCTAACCCCTGATTATCAGGATTGGGAATTGAGATACCCGAATTTGCCATTTTTCTTGTGTTTTTCCGGCTTACTCTGCCCATTTGAGATGAAGATAGCACCAGTTTTGTGCTAGAACACTATCTTAAGGCAACCATCAACCAAAGTTTGCATTTGTACAGTCAATAGTCTACAGATACAATCTAGTTCAACAAATACATCTATTCGACATCAAACAACTATATGTTAAAGGACTTCGAACCGCAGAGAAGAATTTGGAAAGCCAGAAATTATTAGGGTTAGGAAGAGATGTGGGTAAAAAATAGGAATAGATTGCTGTGGGGAGGCACAGGGAGAGTTAACTATGTCCTAGTCACAATGCAGGAAATAGGTTGGGTAGGATGTAAGTAGAGAGAGAGAGAAAAAGAAGAAAGGGAAAGGGGAATGAAAAGAGACCAGAAAAAAAATAGAAACGTAAAAATTAATGTTATTTTAGAGATTAAAAGACCATCTATTTATAGAGGAATATGAATATGTTGAGAGAAAGGGAGGGACATAGAGGAGATGAGAAAAACTTTAAAAAAATGCTTAAAATATTATATAGGTATAAAGTACTGCTATTAGTGAATTTAAGTCTCAGAGGTTTTGAATTGAGTAATAAGTTTGTGGATTAAGTGTGTACACAATGGGGGATAGGGTCTACTGGTTAACTACGGGTTTATCTGAGGATGTGCAGGACGAGAGTTAAGTCACATAAAGATGAACAAAGAGGAAAAGATGGAAAGGATAGGAAAGTGAGAAGAAAAGATCAGAAGTTCAGTAGAGCTAGAAAAAAAAACAAAAAGATAATTAAGAATGAAAGAAAAAGAGAAAGAAGACAAGAAAAGAAATGAAAACACACATTCACGTATTCCTAAAATAAAAATTATAAGAGGAGAAGAAAAAAAAAAAAAAAGTTAATGGAAAACAATTATTTTTTCAGAAGAGGCAAAAATTAAAGATTAATAAATGTTTTAGAAAAGCAAAAAAAAATTTTTATATATATATAAGGTAACAAAAAATGAAAAAAAAAACAAAACAAGAAAAAGAAAAAAAGAAAAGAAGAAGAAGAAAAAAAAAGTTCTTTGATTTTTTTTTTTTTTTTTGGGAGGGGTGGGAAGAGTCCTGTATCTCCCTTTTGTCTGTAACCAGAGTCTGGTTGGAGTCTCTGGTCAGCTTGAGGTCCTGTGGCTTGATTGGTTTCTTAAGTCAGTTTGTTGGAACAGGCAGAAAAATGCTCTGCTTTACCCAAGATTTTGAGATCCCCCTCCCAGGTTAGTTTACTGGGAGGGTGATCTGCTTTGAGAATCACAAAAGAGGGGGATGCAGTGATGAGGCTAGGTTCTGGGTAGAGTTGAGGCCTTTCAACGAACAGTAGCTTTTCCCTGGGGCTATTTTGTGAAAAAAAACTCACAGCACCCAGCCTGGAGCCATTCTCAGGGTTTCTGTTTTTCAATTGATTGTGGTGGCTGCTAGAGGGAGGGGCAGCCTCTGGCTCTGGCCACCCAGCGAGGAGAGCCACTCCAATGGCTGGTGCCTGAGCTGGGCGACCCCTCCCTGGATGGAACTGAGTCTGTGAGGTCACCTCGCCGCCAAGTTCCTGTGACCTGCCAAATGACTAGCTCTATTCCAAGGCCTGAGCTGGAGCTAGCCGCTCCTCCGAGCTTTGTCGGTATCCAAGATGGAGATCACCGGTGCTGTTGGGGGTAGGGGTGGCCTTCCCTCCTCTGCTCCCAGAGGAGTGAGGAAGTGGGGCTTCTACTCACGCGGAGTCATGGATCTCGGGTCGTCTCTGGTCTGCAAAGTGCAGGATGAAGTTGTCCGCTCCTTGTCGGTTCTTGCTGGTGTTGAGTAGAATCCGCTCGTCTGCTGCGTCTGGCTCCTTCGTCCCGGACTGCGTCTCAGGTATGCCTCCGCGGCGGTGGTCGCCGCTGCGACCCTGCCGCCGCAGCGGCAGCTGCTCAGATGTGTCTGCTTGGCTTCCCCTCTCTTGACTAACTCTCTGTCCTGTGATGGCACGCTTGGTGTGATTCTCTGGCTTGGGACTGTTCACTGGAACTCTGAAACTGTTTTCTATGCAAGAGCTTGTTCAGATTCCAGCTTCTCCTCCGCCATCTTCCCGGAACTCCTCCCCCTCATCTTTTTCTTAGTGGTAGATTTTACATAAATATGCTACCATCTTATATCTCCAAGTTTAATTTCCTGAATACCGGTTATTTATATGAAACCTAACCTTCTCTTCCCCTACCTGATTTGTGACTGTACCGGCCTTGGCATCATAATAAAATATAAATAAAGACTGCTTAGAGTTTAAGTGCATCATATAAGGACACAAGCCTGGAACCCTAGAAAAGAAAAGCATTGTGCCTGAAATGAAGAGAATGGTGTGATACGTGCAACAAGCATATCTGAAAAATAAATCAGTAACTAAAAGCACAAGCATTGCATATGATCTGTTTGCACTCAGGGAGGTAATATACACACATAAGTAGGTAGAGCACTGATACATAACATGGCCTTCTCTTTTTGAATTTTTATGCCCATCCCAGGGCCTAAAGTCAGGGCCTCATGTATTCCTCAGATGTTTTGCTCAAGGCTAAGGCTCTACCACTGCCACAGCTCCAATTCCAGCCATCTAGTCATTAAATGGATATAAGGGCCACCCAGGCTTGCCTGGTCAGGCTTGTATTTCCTGCTAGTTCTCTCAAAGCTGGAGCTCTACTGTCTGGGCTACTGCTCCACTTTTGGTTTTCTGGTGGTTTATTGGAGATAAGAATCTCACAGACTTTTCTGCTTGGTTGGCTTTGGATGGCAATCTCCTGAGGAGGCTTCAAGTGGCTTTCCTCAGGGATTTGCCAAGGAGCCGCTCCACACAAAACCTTAGACTAAATCTCGGGAGGTACTACAGAAAAACAGAAACATGAAGTTGTTTCTAGTGTGTTCTAGATACTTCAGGTTGGAGACACATAACACTCATAACTATTATATCATTTTATAGGCAAAAGAACCAATGAAGACAGTGTGAGGATCACTCCAGCTTTTGGTCCTCTCATCCAGAGACAATAAATTTACTGCAGTTCAAAGCTAAGTGACAGAGCTGGCATGAACTATGGACCTTAGCTCCCAAATCCTATGACACTTATTTCTCACTTTTGGCTTCTAACTACCAGAAGGGAAGATGAGGATAGCAAATCCATCTCAGAGAAAGTAGCTATAAAGAACATTGGGTAGTTTATATATACTCAAACCGTTGGAATGACCCTGTGAAGAAGTCAGATTGTCCAGATTAAAAAATGAAGAAGAAAAGAAAGGTAGGTGCCAGTGTCTGCTGACTATAATTCTAGCTCCTCAGACGTATGAGATGTAGAGATTATCAGTTTGAATCCAGCCCAGGCGAGAAAGTCCTTGACATGCTTATTTCTAAGAAATCACAGGAAAACCCAGAAGTGGGACTGTGATTCAAGGGTAAGGAGCTACCCTGGAGCAAAAGGAGCTCAGGGACAACCCCTAAGCTCATAGTTCAACACCAGTACCTGCCCCACCTAAAGAGCCTGTACCTCCAAGTCTTTGTGTATGTATGTATGCGTTCCTATAGGTGAATCTCCAGAGTCGTTTTTGTGAATGTCACCAAGCTAGGAAATTTCTTCTCAATACAATGATTTCATAGCACAGAGATAGCCTTCATGACCATGTTTGTTCTGGTGCTCCCCTCACTGGGCCCAGTGTAGCTTGAGGGTTTCTCTGCACCCCAGGCCTGCTGGAAGAAGTCTCTCAAATTGTCTGAAGACTAAAGGCTTCACTCCTGTACAGCTATGTAACAAACAACTCCATCTGGGCCAATTAGTGAGAATGAGTGCGGGCGGACTCTGAAGGTAAGGAGAAAAAGGCCTCTTTGTACCCCCAAGCTCTCTCCCCAGTGTTTTGTTTTGACAGGAAGCCTTCATTTGTGCCACCTCCCATGGCAGGCCAAGTTCCCTGCACTTATTCTGCCTTTGTGAGGCTATGTTCTGGTGTTCATATACAGTGCTAAATGTAATTCAGGAGTCCTTCAGGAACACAACTAGGGCACAGAACCTAAGGAAATGTTTCATTGCAGATGATGATGGGTCTATGATGCCTCTCCTAGTTTTCCAGAAGCTTGGGAAATCCAAGCACCTGTCAGATATCACAATACTTCCTGTCATATGGGGCTGGTGAAGCTCATCAGGTTTTGAAACCATTGAAATCTCCTAGTTTTGCTGTGGATGGCTAGGTTTGATTGTGAACACAGGGCCTGGGGGCGGACCATGAGATCAGGGCAGAAGACTAGTGCTTTACCATTTTGTGTCACAGCTTCACTTCTGCTTTCTCTCTCTCTCTCTCTCTCTCTCTCTCTCTCTCTGTGTGTGTGTGTGTGTGTGTGTGTGTGTGTGTGTGTGTGTGAATAAATTAGTCCTGGAGCTTGAACTCAGGACTTGAGCACTGTACCAAGTTTCTCTTGTATAAGAATAGCCCTTTCCACTTTAGCTACAGAGTCACTTCAGGCTTTTTCTGGTAATGTGGTACTGGGAAATCAAGGCCACAGTTTCATATATGCAAAGCACTCTACCCCTAAGGCACATTCCCAGCCCCCTACTTCAGGTTTGTTAATTTGTGTTTGTTGTTGTTGTTGTCGTCAGTTGTAGGAGTTGAAGTCTGGGCCTGGGTGCTGTCCCTGAGTTCTTCAACTAAAGTCTTTTGCCTTATCGTTTGAGCCAGAGGCTAGTTTAGGATTTCTGGTGGTTCATTGGAGCTAAATGTCTCAAGGACTTTCCTGCCCAAGCTAGCTTTGAACTATGATCTTCAGATCTCATCCTCCTGAGTAGCTAGGATGACAGGCATGAGCCACAAGAACCCAGCTTCCACTTTAGTTTTCTTAGTGGTGAAATGGAGATATAATCTCATGGGACCTTTTGTGTCTGGGATAGTTTGGAACCCTGATCTTCAGATCTCAGCTTCCTGAGAAGGCAGGATGACAGACTTCAGCTATTCTCCCATAGGCCGTGGCACTCTGCTGCAAGGGGGTCCTTGGCTCCACGTGCTGGAGTTCTATCCATGAGCCCAAGAGGTAAGGGTCAGTGCTGAGGCTGCAATTTCAAGGTTCATGTCTGAGAAAAACAAAACAAAACAATTGTCTGCAGGAGACAACTCCCCCACTCTTTAGTAATACATAATTTTGTCCCTGCTGTGGGGACATATCTGAGCCTCAATATTCTTGTCTGCATAGTCACTCAATTGTGGAGCTCTTACAAGGACCAGATGAAAGAATGCACCCTGTGAAGGACACAGCACATGACACTCTTTGAAGGACACAGCACACAGCATTATGTGATAGACTCAGCACACAGCACCCTATGAAGGACTTAGCACATAGCTCTATTCCACAAGCTGTTATTAGAATTAGGGTGCTTTCATCAGTATCACCATTCTTTGAGGAACATTTCATAAACCACACAAGTTCACATCTCATGGTTTAGTGGGGTGGTTTTTCTGGGGGGATTACCCATGGGGCTTGTATTCAATGCATGGGGATACTGTTCTAATACCATTTGTTCAAAGCTAGACATCTACCACTTCGAGCCACATTTCTAGGAGTCTCACAGATTTCTTGTCAGGGCTGGGTTCTAAAGCCCCCTACTAGCCAGGATGACGGGGGTAAACCAGCAGCGTCTGGTTTCTTGGAGCTGGGTTGCAGCGGATTATATCTGGCTAAGTCAGATTAGGTGGCAGCTATCAGCACTAGACTCCTAGCTTGCTCTGTGGTGAGGTATTTGAAGTCCTGGCCTTTTATAGTTGCAAATAGAACATTCTACCTTTTTTTTGGCAGCAGCACTGGGCCTTGAGTAAGGGCTTAGATACTGTCCCTAAGCATTTGTGCTCCAGGCTAGCACACAATTGATTGAATGACAGTAGAACTTCTGGATTTTCTGTTTATGTGGCACTGAGGAATTGAACCCAGGGCTTCCTCCTTACTAGGAAAGCACTCAACCACCAAGCACCAGGAGTGAAAGAGGTATAAATAGAGATTGTTATATATAAATATTATGTACACAAAAAGAGAGATATCCCTATATTATTAACTTATAGATATTACTGCCAATTATTAGATATTAAATTATGTCTCCACTTAATGATGTGTCCCAGTTGAACAATTATAAAGCATTAATTAAAATTACTCAATATCCTGTTATTGTTTATCATATGTGTACATATACACATACATATATTTACATATTTTATAGAATGAGACAGATGTCTATATATAACTAAATTATGCATCATGTGTCACTACCAAATATTAGGTATTTAATTATGACTCCATGCAATTTTTATTCTGTTAATGCATAATAAAATATTAATAAAACTTAATACCCATCCTATAATTATAAGATCTAATTTTATTTACAATGATACACTAATTCAACCCTTCATCATTTATTGTAGTGACAATATTCCACCTATGACCTTTATTACATTTATGACATCCTATTATATAGCATATAGATTTGCACCCGAATTATACATCCTACCTGACACAGAGCACTTTCAAAGAGAAAGATAACGTGACATGCTTGGCTTCTCACTCCAAGATTACATTTTTGTCAGTGCTGGGATCTAAACTCAGGGCATAGAAGTTCATGAATGGGTGATTTTCAGTGCAGCAGCCTCTAGCCAATTCAGCTCCTAGGCAGTTCCGAGGCCATGAGATTGAGCCCCATATGTTGACTCCATATTGTGCTTAGTGTAGTTATTCATTTTCTTTGTTTTATTCATGTATTTACCATTTATTTTATTGACTGTTATTACACATAGAATATTTATTACATTTATTACAGAGGATATAGATTTGCCTATGTATGAAACTTCACACCTGACACCCAGGATTTTCACAAAAAAGGAAAATATGTCACCATGGGCTTCTTACTGCATGATTCATTTTTTGTGAGTGCTGGCATCTGAACTCAATGCCTACAAGGCTCAATGCATGAATGGGTGATTGTCAACACGCCAGCCTGGTGCATATTGAGCTGAAAAGTAGTTCCCAGCACCTGGGAACGAGCCCCGTGGTTGATAAAATAAGAACAGATTGACATGCAGATGGTATTACACAAATAAATATAGTTCTTTATAGAGTGCCAGAGATGTCAGTTACATATGCTACATTCCTACCAAATCTTAGGTATTTATTTTGCCTCCATGTAATTAATACTGTCTTCATCCTTAATGAATTATTAATTAAATCAATCACTGTCCTGGAATTATTGTGTCCATGTAATTAATAGTAATTTTTTATTGTGTCAAAAATATCCAGTACAATCCATCGGCCTCCTAAAATCACTCTAATTTTATAATAGCATCATTCAGGAACAACTAATTGAACCTTGACATTCATAACCTTCCAATGGTATTCCTATGAACAGGAATGAGACACTTAGGATCTCCCTCCATTGGTAGGGGTCAGGACCAGGCTTCAAACCCAGGGCCTATGTCGCCATGTTGGCCTATGACTTCCCTGGAAGACCGCCAGCCTTCAGCAATGCCAGGTTACCAACACTTTTCAGCCATGTCATTTAAACCCAGGAAGGTCAACTTGCAAAGAAAAAAAATGAAAAACCTGCAGGTATCTGCAAGTGGCCGTTTTTGGTTTTTTTCCTGTGTCTTTTTTTTTATTGTGAACATACTGTACAGAGGGGTTACAGTTACATGGGCAAGCTAATGAGTACATTTCGTATCAAGCACTGTAGCCTCCTCCTTTGTTTACCCTTGTCATCCCTTCCCAGCCTCCCCCAGCCCCTCCACCAAATCCTCCCCACCCACACCAAAGTTGTAAAGTTCGTTTTCGACATGACAACTTGTACTTCGCATTGTTGCAATGGGTCCACCTGTATCCTTAAACGACTTGTTTTCCCCCTTCTCCTCCACAAATTGTACCGACATCAAATATAATGAAAGCAAGTGTTATAATGTGGGGGAGAGACATACAAAGCAACACAGAAATAATCTTATAATTGTATTAGAAACAATTGCATGACAGAAAAAAAAACATTTAAATACATACCTAAGGGTTCATTTTCCTAACATCACATTATCTGAACTTTCCTGCTTGACTCATACATATACTAGATACTGCAAATAAGGGAAACCATGAGACCTATGTCTCTTTGGGCTTGGCTTACTTCACTTAATATAATTTTTTCCAAGCCTTGCCATTTCCTAACAAATGGGGCAATGTCATTCTTTCTGATGGAGGCATAGAATTCCATTGGGTAAATATACCACATATTCTTGATCCATTCATCTACTGAGGGGCATCTGGATTGGTTTCAGATCTTAGCTATGGTAAATAATGCTGCAATAAACATAGTTGTGCTGGTAGCTTTCATGTGGTCTTGTTTGTAAACATTTGAGTAAATGCCCAAAAGTGGGATTGCTGGGTCAGAGGGGAGCTCTACGTGAAGTCTTTTGAGGAACATCCATACTGCTTTCCAAAGTGGTTGAACAAGTTTACACTCCCACCAGTGAAGTAAGGTTCCCTTCTGTCCACATCCCCTCCAGCATCTGTTGTTGTTAGAGTTCTTGATTTTTGCCATTCTAACTGGAGTAAGGTGGTCTCTCAATGTTGTTATGATTTGCATTTCTTTTATGGCTAGGGAGGTTGAGCATTTCTTCATGTGTCTATTGGCCATCCTTCTTCTTCAGAGAAGTTTCTCTTTAAGTCTTTAGGCCACTTATTTATTGGGCAGTAGTTTCTTTGAGGATTTGTTTTTGGGAGATTTAATTTTTTGAGTTCCAAGTATATTTTAGATATGAGACCCTTGTCTGTTGTATGGCTACTGGAGATCTCCCAATCAGTAGGGTTTTTATTGATCTTGCTCGCTATGTGCTTTGTCATGCAGAAGCTCTGCAACTTCATGCAGTCCCATTTGTCCAACCTTTCTTTGATTTGTTGTGTTTCCGGGTCTCTACTAAGAAAATTTTGGCCTGTGCCAAGGAGACCTACGGTTTGTCCTATTCCATCCTGTAAAGTTTTCAGGGTGTCTGCTTTGACTTCGAGATCTTTGATCCATTTGGAGTTGATTCTGGTGCAGGGTGGTATATAAGGATCTAGCTTTAGTTTTCTACATGTAGTTAACCAATTTTGCCAGCACCATTTACTGAAGAGGCTGTCTTTCTTCCAGTATATTTTTTTGGCTCCCTTATCGAAGATTAGATGGCTATAGGTCTGTAGGTTCATTTCTGGGTTTGTATTCTACTCCATTGGTTCTGAGGTCTGTTCTTATGCCAGTACCAAGATTTTTTTGATTATTATGGCTCTATAATAGAGTTTGAAATTTGGTACTGATATTTCTCCAACAGTGTTCTTTCCGATGAGGAGAGTTTTTGCTATTCGGGGTCTTTTATTGTTCCGTATGAATTTATGGATTGCCTCTTCTATTTTCTTGATGAATGATGTTAGAATTTTGATAGGTATCACATTAAATTTGTAGATAGCCTTGTGAAGTATTGCCATTTTCACGATGTTAATCTTTCCAATCCAGGAGCATGGGAGGTTTTGCCATTTTCTAAGTTCTCTTTTGATTTCCTTTTTCAAGATTTTAAAGTTTTCATCGTAGAGTTCCTTCACGTCTTTGGTTAATTCCTAGGTATTTTATTTTTTGTGTGGCTATTACAAATGGAGTTGCTTTCCTAATTTGAGCCACACTTTTTTGATTGTTGGCATATAGAAAAGCCATTGATTTTGGGGGGTTAATTTTATATCCTGCTACTTTGTCAAAGTTTTGAATCAGCTTGAGTAATTTGGAAGTGGAGTCTATGGGATTCTTTAAATACAAGATCATGTCATATGAAAAGAGGGAGTGTTTTATTTCTTCTTTCCCTATTTGGATCCCTTTTATGTCTGTATCTTGTCTTATTGCTGTAGCTAGGCATTCTAATACTAGGTTGAAGAAAAGTGGAGAGAGTGGACATCCTTGTCGTGTTTCTGAGTTAAGAGGAAATGGCTTTAGTTTTTCATCATTAAATATAATGCTGGCTGTAGGTTTGTCATATACAGCCTTTATAGTATTGAGGAATGTTCCATGGATTCCTAATTTTTCCAAAACCTTCATCATAAAGGGGTGTAGGATCTTGTTGAATGCTTTTTTTGCATCTATTGAGATAACCATGTGGTTCTTATCCTTGCTCCTGTTATTGTGATGAATAATATTAATTGCTTTGCGTATATTGAACCAGGTTTGCATTCCTGAAATGAATCCTGATTAATCATGGTGTATGATTTTTTGGATGAAATGTTGAAGTCCATTGGCCAACATTTTGTTGAGAAGTTTAACATCAATGTTCATCAAAGAAATGGGTCTACAGTTCTCTTTCTTTGATGAGTCCCTGCCTGGTTTTGTGAAGAGGGTTATGATGGTTTCATAGAATGTGTTCGGTAATGAACTTTCTCTTTTAATTTCATTGAAGAGTTGGAGGAATATTGGTGTGAGCTCTGTTTTGAAGGCCTTGTAGAATTCCACTCTAAAACCATCTGGTCCTGGACTTTTCTTAGCTGGGATGTCTCTTACTGGTGTTTCTATTTCAATGGTTGATATGGGCCTGTTGAGATGGTTTAACTCATCTTGGTATAGTTTTGGCATTTCAATATTTGTTAGTGAAAGGTCCATTTCTGCCAAGTTCTCAAACTTACTAGCATAAAGTTTTGAGAATATTCCCTTATACTGTTCTGAATCTTGGTTGTTTCCATAGTGATGTTTTGATTCTCATCTATGAGTTTATTTATTTGCGTGTGTTCTCTTCTTTTTCTGATAAGATTCTCTAAGTGTCTGTCAATTTTGTTAATTTTTTCGAAGAACCAACTCTTTGTTTTGTTGATTCTTTCTATATTTTTTTTGGCTTCTAATTCATTTAATTCTGATTTAATTTTAATTATTTCTTTCCATCTACTGGATTGGGGTTAATCTTGCTGCTCTTTTTCAAGGAGGTTTATATGCATTATTAACTTGTTGGTTTCAGATCTCTCCAATTTGTTATGTAGGAGCTCAGAACTATAAACTTGCCTCTGATTACTGCCTTTGCTGTGTCCCAGAGGAGCTGGTAATTTGTGTGCTCATTTTTGTTGAATAGCATGAACATTTGAATTTCCTTTCTAATCTCTTGCATGACTCACTCGTGATTCAGCAGTGTGTTGTTCAGCCTCCATGTGATACCAGCCTATCTTTGGTGGCTTTTGGTGTTGAGTTCTAATTTTATTCCCTTGTGGTGAGACAGAATGCAAGGTATAAATTCAATGTTTCTGCATTTGGACAAGTTTGCTTTGTGGCCTAAAATGTGGTCTATTTTAGAAAATGTTCCATGTGCTGCTGAGAAAAACGTGTACTCTGATGCTGTTGGGTGAAATATTCGATAGATGTCTGTTAAATCTAGTTGATCTATGCAGCTATTTATATTTGTGGTTTCTCTGTTGAGTTTTTGCCGAGTTGATCTATCTAGTGGGGATAGTGGTGTGTTAAAATCCCCAACAATTAATGTCTTTGGATCTATGTGGGATTTGAGGGAAAGTAGTGTTTCTTGGATAAATTTGTGTGCTCCATTGTTTGAGTCTAGTATATCTGGTATTAGGATTCCAACTTCTGCCTGTTTATGGGGACCGTTTGTTTGGTAGATTTTGTTCCAGCCTTTAACATTGAAAACATGTTCGTTTTTCCGGGCAAGATGTGACTCCTGAAGGCAGTACATAGAAGGATCTTGTTTTTTAATCCAACTAGAAAATCTATTGAATTGGAGAGTTAAGTCTGTTAATATTGAGAGATAGGACTTAGAGGTATTTGGGTGTTCCTGCCATGTTATCACCCTTCTTGGGGGCTGCGAAATCTGAGTTCTTTCTATAGTTCCTAGATTCTCAGTTTGGGTGCAGTTTCTTGGCCTTTATTGTGGTCTTGTTGGTTTTCTATGCGTCGAACATCTTTAAGAATCTTTTGTAGGGCTGTTGTGGTGGAGATGTATTGTTTCAATTTTTCTTTGCTATGGAAGGTTTTTAGTTGGCCTTCAGTTATGAAGGAGAGTTTAGCTGGGTACAGTGTTCTTGGTTGATATTTGTTTGTTTTTAGAGCATGCCATACATCATTTCAGGCTCTTCTTGCTTTGATTGTCTATGCTGAGGAATCTGAAGTGATTCTAATTGTGATTAATCTTTTCTCCTTGACAGCTTTAAGGATCCTTTCCTTGGTTTGAGTTGATCCTGTGTGGATTATAATGTGACGTTGGGATGTGCTATTTTAGTCTGGTCTATTTGGAGTTCTACATTCTTTTTTATCTGAATAGGCCTATATTTTTTCATGTTTGGAAAGTTCTCTGCTAGGATCCTGTTAAATAAATTTCCTAGACCATTAACTTCTGTTTCTAGGTCTCCTCTACACCCATTATCCTTAGATTAGGCCTTCCGATAGTGTATGCCAAGTGCTGGATAAATCTATCATATTTTTGGTTTTGTCTTGGATTGTTGTATGTTCTTTCTCCATAATATCTAGGATGTCTTCTATCCCTGAGATTTGATCTTCTGCATGGTCTAACCTGGTGTCAAGACTTTCTACTTTGTTTTCCTTCTGATTGTTCAGCTTTGATTGCTTCAAATTCTTTGTTGAAGCTTTGTTTTAGATCTTGTATGAACTTCTGTACTTCCTTAATTTGGTGTTCAGTGTTTATTCTCAAATCACTTAGTTGATTGGTTATGGTTTCCTTGGGCTCCCATTCCTTCTATTGGGTTCCATTCAGCATTTCTTTGTGGTCTCCCTGACTTCCTTCAGCTCTTTGTTAATGGATCCAATGAATGCCTATAGTGATCTTTGTGTATTCTCACCCTGCTCTCTCAATTCCTGTATTACCCTTTGCTTAGCTTGCCTCCGACCCGTTAATGCCATTCCTGTAGTTCTCTTTGAGTGTTCTCACCCTGTTCACGCCATTCCTGCCTTTCTCTTTGAGTATTCTCAAGCTGCTCACACAAATCCTGTATCATTTTTTGAGTAGCTTCCTCAAGTTCATGATATTCCTGTATAAACCTTTGGATTGCCTCCTCTCTCTCCCTATCATGTTCATACAGATTCTTTGTATGTTTTCAATCTCTTCATTTATCATGTTTACCAGCAGTGTTTATAGAGCTATTTGGCAAACCTCCTCTGGGTTATTCATTATCTGTTCTGGCCCATGATTATCATGAGTGGGAGTTGAGATACCAGGACTTGCCATTTTTCTTGTTTTTTCCCGCTTGTTCTGCCCATTTGTTATTAAAATAACACCAGTTTTGTGCTAGAACACTAACTAAAGGCAAGCATCAACCAACGTTTGTATTTTCCCAGTCAATAGTCTGCTGATACAATCTAGTTCAACCGATATATCTATTCAACCTCAAACAACTATATATTAATGAGCTACATACCGCAAAGAACAATTTGGAAAACCAGAAATTATTAGGTTTAGGGAGAGATGTGGGTAAAAAATAGGAATTGAGTGATGTAGGAAGGCACAGGGAGAGTTCACTCAACTAAGTCCTAATCTCAAAGCAGGAAATAGGTTGGATAGGATGAAAGTAGTGAGAGAGAAAAAAAGAAGAAAGAGAAAGGGGAAAAAAAGAGACCAGGAAAAATAGAAAAGTAAAAATTAATAATATTATTCAGAAACAAACACAAACTATTCAGAAAAGAAGGTGAATATAATGAGAGAAGTAGAATAAAAGTACTTAAAATATTATATAGGTATAAAGAGGTAGTACTGCTATTAAGGAATTTAAGTCTCAGTGGTTTTGAGTAAAGTAATAAATTTGTGGATTAAGTGTGTACACAATGGGGAATAGAGTCTAATAGTCAACTAGGGGCTTATCTGAGGATGTGCAGAACAACAATAAAGTCACATAAAGAAGAACAAAAGAGAAGAAAAGGTAAATAAGATAAGAAAGAAAGAAAAAAGATCAGAAGTTCAGTAGAGCTAAACAAAAAACAAAAAGAATTTTTTTAAAAAAAGAAAGAAAAAAAAAGAAGGATAAACGGACACACACATGTATCCCTAAAATAAAAATTATAAGAGGAAAAAAAAGTTACTGGAAAACAATTTTTTTTCAAAAAAGGTAAAAATTAAAAATTAAAAAATTTTGGAAAAGAAAAAAGAAATATTTTTATATAAAAGGTATAAAAAAAATTCTTTGATTTTTTTGGGGAGGGTTGGGAAAAATCCTGTATCTCCCTTCTGTCTGTAACCACCCTCACGTTGGAGTCTCTGGTCTGCTCGTGGTCCTGTGTCTTGGTTGGTTTGTAAGTCAGTTTGTTTGAACAGGCAGAAAAATGATCTGCTTTACCCAGGATTTGGCGATCCTCCTCCCAGGTTAGTTCAATGAGAGGGAGATTTACTTTGAGTATCACATTAGAGGGAGATGGCTTTTTCCTCAAGTTTGGAGATGCTGTGATGAAGCTAGGTTCTGGGTAGAGTTGAGGCCTTTCAACGAACAGTAGCTTTTCCCGGGGGCTACTTTCTGAGAAACTCACAGAGCCCAGCCTGGGTTTATGTTTACTGAATTTCAACTGATTGTTGAGCCTGCTAAAGGGAGGGGCAGGCTCTGGTTATGATTACCCAGTCAAGAAAGCCACTCCTAGTGCTGGCGCCCAAGCTGGGTGAATTTTCCCTGGGTGGAGCTGAGTCTGGCAGGTCAGCTGAGGTTCTTGTGGCCTGCTAAATGACTCTAGTTTTCTTCCAAGGCTTGAGTTGGCGAAAGCAGCTCTGTCGAGCTTTCTCGTTATCCAAGATGGAGATCTCCGTTACGGGTAGGCCGGGAGGGGTGGCCTTCCCTCCTCTACTCCCTGAGAAGGGGTGAGGACATCCGGCTGCTACTCATGCCGAGTATTGTTTCAGGGATCATCTCTGGTCTGTGAACTGCAGGATGAAGATGTCTGCTCCTTTTAGGTTCTTGCTGGTGTTGAGTAGAATCTGTTCACCCGCTTCTTCAGGCTCCTTCATCCCGGACTCTCTGTGATTCAGGTATGGCAGGTTCTGCCACTGCCGCCACCACTGCTGCCACAGCAGCAGCCAAGGCTGTTGGCAAGAGCTCAGATCTGTCTCCTTGCCTGGATTTTCCCTCTCTGTCCTAACTCTCTGTCCTGTGATGGCACACTTGATGTGATTCTCTGGCTTAGGACTGTTCACTGGAACTCTAAAACTGCTTTCTATGAGAGACCTTGTTTAGCCTCCAGCTTCTCCTCCACCATCTTGAACTCATCGCCCTCCTGTGTCGTTTTATTATTATTTTTTTTCCTGTCAGCATTTGGGGCCCAGGATCCAGGTTTGGCTGTGGGTCCAGTGGCTGCAACCTAGGCCAGATTGAAGCTGAGGCAGAGTTACTACGACCAGTGTTCAAGCCCTGTCCTTGACAAATTAAAAATATATACATATATACATGCATACATAATACATACATTAAAAATATTTAAAGGGAGTCCGATTAGATGGCGGAGGAGAAGCTGGAGTCTAAGTAAGCTCTCGCATAGAAAGAAGTTTTAGATTGCCAGTGAACAGTCCTAAGCCAGAGAATTACACCAAGTGTGCCATCACAGGACAGAGAGTTAGGCCAGAGAAGGAACCCCAGGCAAGAAGACACTTCTGAGTTCTTGTCAGCAGCTGCCGCGGCAGTGGCACCTGTGACAGTGGCAGGTGAGCGCAGGAGCCTACCTGAGCAACAGAGAGTCAGGGACGAAGGAGCCAGATGCAGCAGGCGAGCGGATTCTACTCAACACCAGCAAGAACCGACAAGGCGCAGACTTCTTCATCCTGCAGTTCGCAGACCAGAGACGACCCAGGAACCAAGACGGCGTGAGTAGAAGCCCGACGTCCTCACTCCTTCTCAGGTAGCTGAGGAGGGAAGGCCACCCCTCCCTCCCCCAGCACTGGAGATCTCCATCTTGGATACTGACAAAGCTCGACGGAGCTGCTAGCTCCAACTCAGGCCTTGGAATAAAACGAGTCATTTAGCAGGTCACAAGAACTTAACGGCAGCGTGACCTGCCAGACTCAGCTCCACCAAGGGAAAAGCCACCCAGCTCAGGCACCAGCCCTAGGAGTGGGTTTCTTCACTGGGTAATCAGAGCCAGAGGCTGCCCCTCCCTCTAGCAGCCTCGAAAATCAAATGAAAATCAGTAAACAGAAACCCTGAGAATGGCTCCAGGCTGGGCTCTGTGAGGTTTTCACAAACTAGCCCAGGAAAAGCTACTGTCTGTTGAAAGGCCTCAACTCTACCCAGAACCAAGCCTCATCACTTCATCCCCCTCTTTTGTGATACTCAAAGCAGATCTGCCTCTCAATGAACTAGGCTGGGAGGAGGATCGCCAAACACTGGGTAAAGCAGAGCATTTTTCTGCCTGTTCAAACAAACTGACTTAAGATACCAACCAACCCACAGGACCACAAGCAGACCAGAGACTCCAACAAGAGGCTGGTTATGGACACAAGGGAGATACAGGATTTTTCCCACTCCTCCCAAAAAAATCAAAGAAGTTTATATTCTTTCTTCTTCTTCTTCGTCTACTTTTTTTTTTTTTTTTTTGGTCCCTTATAAAAAAATAATTTTTTTTCTTTTCTAAAACTTTTTTTAATCTTTAATCTTTGCCTCTTTTGAAAAAAAATTTTTTTTCCTCTTATAATTTTTATTTTAGGGATACGTGAATGTGCGTTTTTCTTTCTTTTTTGGTCTTCTTCCTCTTTTTATTTCTTTTTTAATTATCTTTTGTTTAGCTTCTTCTCATCTTTTTTTCTTCTTTTCTTATACTTTTCATCTTCTCTCTTTCGTTCTTCTTTATGTGACTTAATTCTTGTACTGTACACCCTCAGATAAACCCATAGTTGACTATTAGACCCTATCCTCCATTGTGTACACACTTAATCCATAAATTTATTACTCAAGTCAAAACCTCTAAGACTTAAATTCCTAAATAGCAGTACTACCTCTTTATAGTGATATAATACTTTAAGCATTTTTATTTTTAAGTTTTTCACATCTCCTTTATATCCCTCCCCTTCTCTCAATAAATTCACGTTCTTATCTAAATAGATTGTTATCGGGTCTACATAATTTTATTAATTTTTACCTTTCTATTTTTTCTGGTCTCTTTTCTTTTCCCGTTTCCTTTATTCTTTTTTTCGCTCTCTCTACTTTCATCCTACCCAACCTATTTCCTGCTTTGAGATTAGGACTTAGTTAACTCTCCCTGAGCCTCCCCACATCAATCTATTCCTATTTTTTTACCCACATCTCTCCCTAACCCTAATAATTTCTGGTCTTCCAAATTCTTCTTTGCGGTTTGTAGCCCATTAACGTATAGTTGTTTGATGTTGAATAGATGTATCTGTTGAACTAGATTGTATCTGTAGACTATTGACTGTGCAAATTCAGACTTGGGTTGATGCTTGCCTTAAGATAGTGTTCTAGCACAAAACTGGTGCTATTTTCATCTCAAATGGGCAGAGTAAGCCAGAAAAACACAAGAAAAATGGCAAATCCGGGTATCTCAACTCCCAATCTTGATAATCAGGGGACAGAACAGATAATGAATAATCCAGAGGAGAGTTCCCACATAGCTCTAGAAACACTGCTGGCAAACATGATAAATGAAAAGATTGAAAGCATAAAAAGGACTCTGTATGAGAATGATAGGGAGAGAGAGGAGGCAATCCAAAAGTTTATACAGGAATATCATATGCGTGAGGAAGCTACTCAAAAACTGATACAGGATTTGCAGGAGCAGCTTGAGAATACTCAAAGAGAAAGGCAGGAATGGCAGGAACAGGCTGAGAACACTCAAAGAGAACTACAGCAATTCCATGAACGGGAGGAAGCTAATCAAAGAGTAATACAGGAATTGAGAGAGCAGGTAGAGAATACACAAAGATCACTAAAGGCATTCATGGAATCCATTAACAAAGAGCTGAAGGAAGTCAGGGAGACCACAAAGGGAATGCTGAATGGAACCCAACAGAAGGAATGGGAATCCAAGGAAACCATAACCAATCAACTAAGTGATCTGAACATAAAATTAAGGAAGTAAAGAAGTTCATACAAGATGTAAATCAAAGCTCCAACAAAGAATTTGAATCCATCAAAGCAGACCAATTAGAAGGAAAAGAGATAAAAAACAAAGTAGAGAGTCTTGAGAGCAGATAAGACCATGCAGAGGATCAAATCTCAGGGATTGAAGATAGATTAGATATTAAAGAGAAAGATCATACAACCATTCAAGTCTCAGAAATATGATAGATCTATCCAACACTGGGAAGACACCCTCAGAATGCCTAATGTAAGGTTAATGGGTGTAGAGGAGCACCTAGAACAGAAGTTAATGGTCTAGGAAATTTGTTTAACAGGATCCTAGCAGAGAACTTCCCAAACATGCAAAAAGATAGGCCTATTCAGATACAAGAAGCTTTTAGAACTCCAAACAGACCAGACCAGAATAGGACATCCCACCGTCACATTATAATCCACACAGGATCAAATCAAACCAAGGAAAAGATCCTTAAAGCTGTCTAGGAGAAAGGATTAATCACCTATAAAGGGAAACCAATTAGAATCACCTCAGATTAATCAGCACAGACAATCAGAGCAAGAAGAGCCTGGAATGATGTATGCCATGCCCTAAAAACAAACAACTATCAACCAAGAATACTGTACCCAGGTAATCTCTCCTTCATAACTGAAGGCCAAATAAAAACCTTCCATAGCAAAGAAAAATTGAAACAATACATGTCCACCACAACAGCCCTACAAAAGATTCTTAAAGATGTCCGACACATAGAAAACAAACAAGACCACAATAAAGGCCAAGAAATTGCATCCAAACTGAGCACCCAAGAACCATAGGAAGAATCCAGTTTTTGCAGCCCGCAAGAAGGTGGATAACATGCCAGGAACTCCCAAATACCTCTCAGTCTTTTCTGTTAAAATTAACGGACTGAACTCTCCAATTAAGTGATATAGACTGTCTAGTCGGATTAAAAAATAAGTCCCTTCTATCTGCTGCCTTCAGGAGTCACATCTTGCCTGTAAAAACAAACACATTATCATTGTTAAAGGTTGGAACAAAATCTACCAAGCAAACAGCCCCAATAAACAGGCGGGAGTTGCAATCCTAATATCAGATAAAATAGACTTCAAATTAAAATTCGTGAGAAGAGATAAAGATGGTCCCTACATAATAATTAAGGGATCTTCCTTTCAGGAGGATATGCAATTCTAAATATCTACTCGCCAAAAAATGGTGCACCCAAATTTATCCAAGAAACACTACTTTCCCTCAAATCCCATATAAATGCAAAGACATTAATTGTTGGGGATTTTAACACACCACTCTCCCCACTAGATAGACCAACTCGGCAAAAACTCAACAGAGAAACTGCAGATCTAAACAGCTGCATAGATCAACTAGATTTAACAGATATCTACCGAACATTTCACCCAGCAGCATCAGAATACACGTTTTTCTCAGCAGCACATGGAACATTTTCTGAAATAGACCACATTTTAGGCCACAAAGCAAACTTGCTTAAATTCATAAACATTGAAGTTATAACTTGCATTCTCTCTGACCACAAGACAATAAAATTAGAACTCAACACCAAAAGCCACCAAAGATAGGCTGGTATCACATGGAGGCTGAACAACACACTGCTGAATAACGAGTGGGTCATGGAAGAGATTAGAAAGGAAATTCAAATGTTCATGCTATTCAACAAAAATGAACACACAAATTACCAGCTCCTCTGGAAAACAGCAAAAGCAGTACTCAGAGGCAAGTTTATAGCTCTGAGCTCCTACATCAACAAATTGGAGAGATCTGAAACAAACAATTTAATGACACATCTAAACCTCCTTGAAAAAGAGCAGCTAGATAAACCTCAATCCAGTAGACGGAAAGAAATAATTAAAATTAAATCAGAATTAAATGAATTAGAATCCAAAAAACTATAGAAAGAATCAACAAAATAAAGAGTTGGTTCTTCAAAAAAATAAACAAAATTGACAGATCCTTAGCAAATCTTATCAGAAAAACAAGAGAACACACCCAAATAAATAAACTCATGGGTGAGAATGGAAACATCACCACGGAAACAACCAAGACTCAGAACATTATAAGGATATACTTCCCAAAAGCTTATGCTAATAAGTTTGAGAACTTGACAGAAATGGAACTTTTCCTAGCAAATATTAACATGCCAAAACTAAACCAAGATGAGTTAAACCAGCTAAACAGGCCCATATCAAGCATTGAAATAGAAACAGCAATAAGAGACCTTCCTCCTAAGAAAAGACCAGGAGCAGATGGTTTTACAGCGTAATTTTATAAGGACTTCAAAGCAGATCTCACACCAATACTGCTCCAACTCTTCAATGAAATTGAAAGAGAAAGTTCACTACCGAACACATTCTATGAAGCCATCATAACCCTCATCCCAAAACCAGGCAGGGATTCATCAAAGAAGGAGAACTATAGACCCATTTGTTTGATGAACATGGATGCAAAACTTCTCAACAAAATTTTGGCCAACCGACTTCAACAATTCATCCAAATATCATACACCATGATCAAACAGGATTCATTTCAGGGATGCAAAGCTGGTTCAATATACGCAAAGCAATTAATATTATTCATCACATCAACAGTAGCAAGAATAAGAGCCACATGGTTATCTCAATAGAAGCAGAAAATGCATTGGACAAGATCCAACACCCCTTTATGATGAAGGTTTTGGAAAAATTAGGAATCCATGGAACATTCCTCAATACAATAAAGGCTGTATATGACAAACCTACAGCCAGCATTATACTTAATGGTGAAAACCTAAAGCCATTTCCTCTTAACTCAGGAACAAGACAAGGATGTCCACTCTCTCCACTTCTCTTCAACCTAGTATTAGAATGCCTAGCTACAGCAATAAGACAAGATAAAGACATAAAGGGGATCCAAATAGGGAAAGAAGAAATAAACTCTGCCTCTTTGCAGACGACATGATCTTATATTTAAAGAATCCCATAGACTCCACTCCCAAATTACTCAAGCTGATTCAAAACTTTGGCAAAGTAGCAGGGTATAAAATTAACCCCCCCAAATCATTGGCTTTTCTGTATGCCAACAATGAGAAAAGTAGGGCTGAAATTAGGAAAGCAACCCATTTGTAGTAGCGCCACAAAAAATAAAATACCTAGGAATTAACTTAACCAAAGAAGTGAAGGACCTCTATGATGAAAACTTTGAAATCTTGAAAAAGGAAATCAACACAGAACTTCAAAAGTGGCAAAACTTCCCATGTTCCTGGATTGGAAAGTTAACATCGTGAAAATTGCAATTCTTCCTAAGGCTATCTACAAATTCAACGCTATACTTATCAAAATTCCAACCTCATTCTTCAAGGAAATAGAAGAGGCAATTCAAAAATTCATATGGAAAAATAAAAGACCCCGAATAGCAAAAACGCTCCTCAACGGAAAGAACATTGCTGGAGGAATATCAATACCAAATTCCAACTCTACTATAAAGCCATAGTAATCAAAACAGCTTGGTATTGGCATAAGAACAGACCTCAGGACCAAGGGAATAGAATTGAAAACCCAGAAATGAACCTACAGACCTATAGCTATCTAATCTTCGATAAGGGAGCTAAAACAATAGAATGGAAGAAAGACAGCCTCTTCAGTTAATGGTTCTGGCAAAATTGGTTAACTACTTGTAGAAAATTAAAGCTAGATCCTTATATATCACCCTGCACCAGAATCAACTTCAAATGGATCAGAGACCTCGAATTCAAAGCAGACACGCTGGAAACATTACAGGATGGAGTAGGAGAAACCCTAGGTCTCCTTGGCTCAGGCCGAAATTTTCTGAATAGAGACCCGAAAACACAACAAATCAAAGAAAGGTTGGACAAATGGGATTGTATAAAGTTGCAGAGCTTCTGCAGTGCAAATGACATAGCTAGCAAGATCAATAGAAAGCCCACGGATTGGGAGAAGATCTTTACTAGCCATACAACGGACAAGGGTCTCATATCTAAAATATACTTGGAACTCAAAAAATTAAATCTCCCAACAACAAATCCTCAAAGAAACAACTGCCCAAAAAATAAGTGGGCGAAAGAGAAACTTCTCTGAAGAAGAAAGAAGGATAGCCAATATACACATGAAGAAATGCTCAACATCCCTAGCCATAAAGAAATGCAAATCAAAACAACATTGAGATACCACCTCACACCAGTTAGAATGGCAAAAATCAAGAACTCTAACCACAACAGATGCTGGAGGGGATGTGGACAGAAGGGAACCTTACTTCATTGTTGGTGGGAATGTAAACTTGTTCAACCACTTTGGAAAGCTGTATGGAGGTTCCTCAAAAAACTTCACATAGAGCTCCCCTATGACCCAGCAATCCCACTTTTGGGCATTTACCCAAATGTTTACAAACAAGACCACACTAAAGCTACCAGCACAAGTATGTTTATTGCAGCATTATTTTCCAAAGCTAACATATGGAAACAACCCAGATGCCCCTCAGTAGATGAATGGATCAAGAAAATGTGGTATATGTACACAATGGAATTCTATGCCTCCATCAGAAAGAATGACATTGCCCCATTTGTTAGGAAATGGAAAGGCTTGGAAAAAATTATATTAAATGAAGTAAGCCAGGCCCAAGAAACATAGGCCCCATGGTTTCCCTTATTTGCAATATCTAGTATATGTATGAGTCAAGCAGAAAAGGTCAGATAATGTGATGTTAGGAAAATGAACCCTTAGATATGTATTTTAATGTTTTTTCTTTTATGCATGTGTTTCTAAGGCTTTTATAAGATTATTTCTTTGTTGCTTTGTATGTCCCTCCCCCACAGTATAACCCCTAATTTCACTGTACTTGATGTCAGTATAACTTGTGGAGGAGATGTGGAAAAACAAGTCGTTTAAGGATACAGGTGGACCTGTTGCAACAATGAGAAGCACAAGTTGTCATGTCCAAAACGAGCTTTACACCGTCGTTGCGGGTGGGGGGGAAGAGAAGGATTGAGATTGGGCGGGGAGAGGAGAGGTTGGGAAGGGATATGAAGGGTAAACAAAGGAGGAGGCTGCAATGCTTGGTAAGAAATGTACGCATTATCCTGTCCATGTAATTGTAACCTCTCTGTACAGTATGTTCACAAATAAAATTAAATTAAAGTAAAAAAAAATATTTAAAAATTTTTGTGGCTCCTTGGCTTGGAATTCATGCCATTTTTTTTTCTGCTAGACATGGGATTTGAACTCAGCACCTGGGTAAATCTGTAGCATAGTGGGGGATGGTATGCTCAGCATGCTGGAAGAGAAGAAAGTCAGGCTTGTTCCCAGGGGTTGAATTCAAGTCCTAGTATACCAATACATGGTTTATATCTACATATACATGTTTACTGCATATTGCAGTTAGTGCTGTTATTAATTTTATTTTGTGTTTTATTTATTTATTTCAAGAAATCAGAGAACTGCAAAATAACTTGCTCAAGGTTATTTAGAAGATTAAGTGTCAGTGCAAGGGTTTAAACCTGAGTCAGGGTGACTACAAAGCCACCTTCCTCCTGCTTTGCTGCTTTATATCAGAGTTGAGACCAAATTCCATACCACACATTGGCATCTGGAACTTGGTAGAGCCTTGACATCTGGTCATGGGTCCTTTGAAGGTGCTGATTTAATCACTGGAGTTGGGGAAGTTAAAAATCCACAGAAACTCACACGAGGCAGGAATGTATGGTTCACACCTGTAATCCTAGCTACTCTTGAAGCTGAGATCTGAGGCTTGTGGTTCAAATTCAGCTCAGTTAGGAAAGTCCATGAGACTGTTATTTTCAATTAACCAGCAGAAAACTAGAAGTAGAGCTGTGGCTCAAATGGTTGAGCACTAGCCTTGAGCTTTAGAACTGAGGGACAGCTCCCAGGCCCAGAGTCCAGGGCCCATGACTACCAACAACAACAAAAAACTCAACCTTGATATATCAGTGGTAATAAAAGAAGTATATAATATTAGAATCTTTAAGAAATAATAATATAATTTATGTATCATAATAATGTATAATATAAAATGTAATATTAGAGTTTCTAAGAATTACATGAATTTTAAGAAATACATTTGAATACCTACATACAACTAGAATATTGCCAATTCAAAACAGGCTTTTAATCAATTTAGCATTATAGGATTAGCAATCACCAGAAAAGCCAGAAGTGGAGCTGTGGCTCAAGTGATAGAGCACCAGGCATGGGGGAAAATATCTTAGGGACAGTGCACAGGCCCTAATACTAGCACACTCAAAAATAGCAGCAACAACAAAAACCAAAGAAAAAGCATAATGTGAATAATGTTATACATATACACTATATTAAAAGGGTATATACACTATTATTAAAACAGTTAAAAGGTTATATATATACTATTATTAAAATAAGTTTATGTATACTATATTATTTTAAAAAATAGCCAAGTTTGGTAATGCACATCTATAATCCCTGCACTCTGGACGCAGGAGGATTAAGAGATCAAGGCAGTCTGGGCTACATTGCAAGACCCTGTCACGAAAAGAAAACCCAAAACAAGAAGCACTAAACTAAACCAAAAACAAACAAGATATTATTCTTCCTGTATTATTATTATTATTGTTATTATTATGATTATTCCTGAATGCCATTACATATAGAAGTCTGTTTTCTTTTTTTTTTTTTTGACAGTCCTAGGGCTTTAACTCGGTCTGGACACTATTTCTTTTCTTCCTTCTTCTAAATACATTTTTTTTTGTAAAAATACTGTACAGAGGGGTTACAGTTACAGAAGCAAAGTAATGAGTACATTTCCTATTGAGCATTGTTACCTCCTCCTTTGTTTTTCTCCTACCATCCTTTCCCTCCCCACCTCCCCAACTACACTCTCTCCCTCCCCTCTTCCTAGCTTAAATTGTAAAATTCATTTTTCAATATAGTGTCTTGTACATCTCATTGTTACAATGGGTCAATCTGTATACCTATTTAAGAATTTTGCTTTTCCCCTTCCCCTCCCCAGGCTAGAGAAGTGTATATATAAGATGCAGGTACCGACGTCAAATACAGTGAACACGGGTTATACCATGGGGGAGGAACATAGAAAGAAACCAAAAAAAACATGTTTCTTAGGGCCTGGCTTACTTCACTTAATATAATTTTTTCAAAGTCTTTCCATTTCCTAACAAATGGGGCAATGCCATTCTTTCTGATGGAGGCATAGAATTCCATTGTGTATATATACCACAGTTTCTTGATCCATTCACCTAATGAGGGGCATCTGGGTTGGTTCCATATCTTAGCTATGGTAAATAATGCTGCAATAAACATAGCCCTGTAATAAACATATCTTTAATGTGGTCTTGTTTGTGAACATTTGGGTAAATGCCCAAAAGTGGGATTGCTGGGTCATAGGGGAGCTCTATGTGGAGTCTTTTGAGGAACCTCCTTTCCTGCTTTCCAAAATGGTTGAACACTCCCACCAACAATGCAGTAAGGTTCCCTTCTGTCCTTATTTGCAATAACTGGTATATTTCTGAGTCAAGCAGAAAAGGTCAGGTAAGTTGATGTTAGGGAAATGAACCCTAAGATATGTATTCAAATGTATTTTTCTTACATGTGATTGTCTCTAATACATTTATAAGATTATTTCTTTGTTGCTTTGTAAGTCCCTCCTCCACAGTATAACCCCTGCTTTCACTGTATTTGATGTTGGTATAATTTGTGGAGGGGAAGAGAAAATACAAATCGTTTAAATAGGGATACAGGTGGACCCATTGCAACAATGAGATGTACAAGTCGTTATTTCAAAAACGAACTTTGCAACTTTCGTGGGGGGGGAGGGGGCGGGGAGTATTGGGTGGGTGGGGGAAGGATGGGAAGGGATAGGAAGGGAAGGGGAAACAAAGGAGGAGGCTACAATGCTTAATAAGAAAGGTACTCATTATCTTGCCCATGTAATTGTAACCCCTCTGTACAGTATTTTCACAATAAAATAAAAAAAATGGAAAAAAATCACATGGTACATTATAAATACATTAGGAACAATAGCAAGAAAGAAAAAAAAAACTTCTGTCCCTATCTTGGGGTTCATTTCGCTTAGACTCAACATAGAGCTTCCCTATGACCCAGCAATCCCGCTTTTGGACATTTACCCAAATGATCACAAACAAGACCATACTAATGCTACCAGCACAACTATGTTTATTGCAGCTAAGGTATGGAACCAACCCAGATGCCCCTCAGTAGATGAATGGATCAAGAAAGTTTGGTATAAATATATCATGGAATTCTATGCCTCAATCAGAAAGTTAGGAAATGGGAACTCTTGGAAAAAACTATATTAAGTGAATTATACCAGGCCCAAAGAAACATAGGTCCCATGGTTCCATTATTTGCAATAACTAGTGCATGTATAGGATAAGCGGAAAAGGTCAAAAGCTCTGTACATAGGACCAAATAGGATGATGTTAAGCAAAATGGACACTTTCTGACCTTCTTTTGCTCAATTTGATCACTCTACCACTTGAGCCACAGCGCCATTTCTGACTTTTTTGAGTAGTTAATTGAACATAAGATTCTCCAGGAGTTTAAAGCCTGCCTAGGCAGGCTTTAAATCATGATCCCCAGAGCTCAGCCTCATGAGTAGCTAGGATTACAGGCATGAGCCATCTGCACCCAGCTGCTTATTCCTTTAAAATGGTACCTGAGAGAGTGTGGACAGTCCACATGCACATGCAAGTTTTAGAATTGTTTAATTGTGCATAAGCTGACAATGGGAAGAAAATTGTTGGAATCATTAAAAATGTGTTTTTTCCAATGGATCTTTCTCCCCCTCCTCTTTCTCTCTCCTTCTCCCTCCCTCCATCCTTCCTTCCTTCCCTTCCTCCCCTCCTCCCTCCTCTCTCTCTCCCTCCTTCCTTCCTTCTTCCTTCCTTCCTTCCTTCCTTCCTTCCTTCCTTCCTTCCTTCCTTCCTTCCTTCCTTCCTTCCTTACTTCCTTCCTTCCTTCCTTCCTTCCTTTCTTTCTTTTTTCCTTCCTTCCTTTCTTTCTTTCTTTCTTTCTTTCTTTCTTTCTTTCTTTCTTTCTTTCTTTCTTTCTTTCTTTCTTTCTTTCTTTCTTTCTTTCTTTCTTTCTTTCTTTCTTTCTCTCTCTTTCTTCCTTTCTTTCTCTCTCTTTCTTCCTTTCTTTCTTTCATTCTCTCTGTCTCTGTGCCTCTGACTGTCTCTCTGTCTCTCCTCTTTCTCTCTTCTCTCTCTCTCTCTCTCTTTCTCTCCCTTCCTCTTTCTTTTTGCAAGTCCTGAGGCTTGAACCCAGGGTCTGGACACTGCCCCTGAGCATCGTTTGCTCAAGGCTCCACCACGTGAGCCACAGTGTTACTTCCAGCTTTTTCTGTATATGTGGTACTGAGCCATTGAACCGAGGGTTTCATGCATGCTAGGCAAGCACTCTACCACTGAGCCACATTCCCAGATCCCCCTTTTTTTTTCTTTTTTTTTTGTGAGTGGACAGCTGTTTTGCACTTTTTCAAAAAGGTCACAAAGATGAAATGCTGGAAATATTAGAGACATTATTAGAGAAATTGCTGGGTAGAAAGAGTGCTCCAAATGAGAAGTTCTTTGATGAGCCCCATGACATTTCAGGGTTGCTAAGGAAATTCTTTTTTTTTTTTTTTTTTTTGTTCTGGTCATGGGACCTGAACTTTGGGCCTGGGCACTAGCTCTTCAGCTCAAGGCTAGCGCTCCACTTGAGTCACAGCACCACTTCCTGGTTTTTTTCTTTTTTGCTTATGTGGTGCAGAGGAATTCAACCCAGGGCCTCAGGCATGCAAGGCAAGTGCTGTATCACTGAGCCAACTTCCCAGCCTGCTAAGGAAATTCTTGTAGCAGGTTTTTTGCTTCCCCACCCCCACCATCAGTGAAATAGTCAGCAAATGAAACAATGCATCTGAGCATACTCAATTGCTAGGAAAACAAATCAGCTGTATAAAGGACTTCTCTAATAAGAAGCAGAAGAAAGATGACAGAGCTGGGTTGTGTTCTGTTCCCTTGGGGGAAATTCTTTGGTGATGAGCTTTTCCAAGAGCCCAGGGCTGATAAACTTCTCACCTCAGGAGTACCTGCCCAGGCTGTGGACATTAAAAACCAGACACAGAGCAGAGACCAGTCCCACTGGCTTAGGCAGAGACTGCAGGGCAACAAATACAGATCCAGTGTGATATAGGGCCTTTTTGAACACCTTTAGGTCTAAAGAACTGACGACTATTCCTGAAATAATAACCCCAACTTCTTTCATGACATAAAATTAGTATAATTTAAAAACCGCGCACCATTTGGCCTACTGAGGAATCAATATTATTTCAATTAGTTTAAATCTGTCTTTATTCTTGCAAAAAAAAAAAAAACCCAAACTTTCAATGTCAATTAAATGTGTCATACTAGGTGGAAAAGTTAAAATATAGAAATAAAAAATGTAAGTAAAACTACTACAGCCTGACTACAGGGTACATGAATGCAGAGCTTCCATGATGTATTAATTTACCATTCCCTTATAAGTCTCTATTCTACTAAAATCGCTGCCATCGGTTTTTATGGGTACAGTTAGTGCTAGAGTTTGGGTATGGAGTCGTTTAGTTTGCTTTTTTTTCTCCCACTACCCTCATAGCTTTGCATATCAAGAAAATCCAATTAGGTTAATGTAGAGAGTTGCCTGTTTGAGAAAGTTCATAATGCTCAACCATTAAGGAGTATGTGTTGTATGAGATTCATCTAACCGCAGCCCAAGTACTCTAAGCAACAGAAGAAAAAACTGATGAAATTCAAGGAAGATTCTGGAAGGATGACTCAATGGATTGTTAAAGCTACTAAGTGATTCACTATTGTAGTTAGGAGGTAACTCTTCCCTTCAAAGTTCATGGATACTATGGAACAAGTGCAGGTTTTACACAAACAAGAGGTCTAATTGCTCTGGAATAAAAGATCTTATATCTCAAGTCCTAGAAAAGAATGGTGTGAAACATGCTCTCAGGAAAAACAACTAAAAAGACACCATGCTTCTGTTTAGTGTTTAGCAATGCTATGAATAAATTAAAGTTTTTATACCCTTGGTAAAAAGAGTTTTAACCAAGTTGTTTATTTTAGAGAGTGGAAATTTGATGATTGGGGGTGGGGGCGTGGAGAACATGATGTGACTCATCCTGTCTGGCGTTTATTTCTTCCTCTGATTCTTTTTAGTCTCTCTCCTACCCAGAATCTTATAAATTGCAAAATTTCTTATTTGCATTGCAGTGGTTCTTATTTTTTTATATCTCTGTATAGCTTTGGGTCATTTTAACTACTTTATGCCCACAAGTGATCCCTAGATACCTACGTATCTTAATGCTCAGACATTTACTTATATGTTGATAGTTTAGAAAATATGTAGTCATATTTTTATTAAAAAGAGAAATATCAAGTAATACATTTTTTTTGTTTTTTTTTTTAAGTAGGTAGCCAAAATTAAATGTATTGAAAAGGGATGGGGGTAGAAAATGATAAGTAGTGTGGTGGCTTGTTTATCTAGAAATATTATTTACATGAATCAAACAAGAAAAAATGCAGTAAGGTCAAGTTCAAAGTGAAGTTGGGATGTTTTCATATTTGTCTTTTGTTTTTGTTATTATTTCTTAATCGGAGAAGTATGCAGTAACACCTAGACAAGATTTCCCTTAAGTTGCACAGTCCCTAAGACCCATGAACCTCTCTTTCTTCCCTCTCCCCCACCAGTCCCTCCCTCTCTCCTCCTTCCTCCCTCTCTCTTTGCCTCTCCTGGTACAAGGGCTTGGGAATAGTCTCTTAGCTTTTTCACTCATGGCTGGCACTCTACCACTTGCATCACAGTTCTACTGCCAGTTGTTGTGATTAATTATCAAGAATGTCATAGACTTTGGTGCCTGGGCTAATATTGAACTTTGATTTTCACAATCTCAACCTCCTGAGTAGCTAGGATGATTGGCTTGAGTCACCAGTGCCCAGCTAGATTTGTATATTTATGTATTTAAGTATGTATTTATTTATTGGAATTCCACACAATTTTATCTGAACCCTAGTTATGGAACCCAAATATTAGGATTGTGGTAAATTGGGTCTGAGGTAGTGCCTTCTCCTCTTATATCCACAGAATTTATGCCTGTATTATGCATTTTGAATATTTGATGTCTAGAAGGCTAAGATGGTCATTCCTATAGGTCTAAGATCTCGGTCTTCAGGCTCTGTCTCAGAATCCAGGCTACCATCCCTTGTTTAGGCTTTAGAAGTTTATATAAATATAATTTTAATCAAGAATAGTTAATACTGTATCTTTTTTCCATTTATTGTTTTATTTCTTGTGCTCATATTGTAGCATGAACTCAGAGTTTTATCACTCAAGGCTAGCACTCTATCACTTGAGGCACATCTTTACTTTCAACTATTTTGGTAGGGAATTAGAGATAAGAGTATCATGGACTTTCCTATCAGGGCTGGCTTTGAAGTGGGATCCTTGGATTTCAGTTTCTTGAGTAGTTAGGATTACAGGCATGAGTCACCGAGGCCTGGCCTTATTTTTTATTTTTATTATGAGGGGACCTTTTAAAAAATCTTTAAGTAATTGTACAAAAAGATTTCAATTCAACATGGTTGTTCATTAGTGCAATGCATCTAGATCAAGATCATCTAGTAATGTAATCTTTTGCCCTCACTTATTTAATTTGCAGAATATGATATTGCAAAGGAAAATCGACTGAAATTGGACATGCAATTCATGGAGAGAATTCCTGTGGCTGAGATAGAAATGGAAGAACATCTTTTGTGAGCCACTGTGATAGCTTGCACACTTCAAAGCCACTTTCTTTGAGGAAGATTGGTGATGAAAGTTCTAAACAAAACTGAGGTCAAACCGCCTGGAGTAAGCTGAATTAGGGAACAAGTATTTTAGGGGTTTCATTAAAAGTAAAATTGCAGTTTCAGTGCTTGCCCTAATGAAGGTGTTAAAGAAAACTTCGCTATTATCATTATATTTTTATATTTCATTTATTGTTTCTGTTTTATATTATAGACATTTATATTTTCCTTCACATATAATCAGAGGCTTATTATTGTTCAATTTTTCATGATCGGCTCTAATGTCAAATAGACAGGAATCATTTTATCTAAAGGAAAGGGAAGAGAATGCATGTCTTTTCTACCCCCACTCTGCCCTGCTGCCTGCCAGTCCTGGTGTGCTGTCCCTGAGCATTTTTCCTCCTTCTTATTTCTCTCCTCTCCTCTCCCTCCTCTCTTTTTTTGTTTCTTTCTTCCTTGCCAGTCCTGGGGCTTAAACCTGGGCACTATCCCCGAGCTCTTTTTGCTAAAGGCTAGTGCTCTACCACTTGAGCCACAGTGCCACTTCCAGCTTTTTCTTTGTGTGTGGTACTGAGGAATCAAACCCAGGGCTTTCTGTAGGCTAGGCGAGCACTCTACCACTAAGCTATATTCCCAGCCCTGGACCTAAGTTTTTTTGCTCAAAGCTAGCACTCTACCACTTAAGCACCAGATCCACTTCTGGATGTTTAGTGGTTAATTGGACATAAGTTTCTCTGATTTGTCTGCCTGGGTGGACCTGTGATCCTCAGATCTCAGCCTTCTGAGTAGCAAGGATTACAAGCATGATCCATAAGTACCCAGCTAACATAAAAAATTTAAACAATTAATTATAAAGAACAAATCATAAGGTTATCTCTATATGATAATCATGTGACAATGACCCTTCCCTTTCCTTTGCTTCTTTATTTTCTCTTCCTTTCCCTTCGTTTCTTTTCTCTTCTTCCTCTCCCTCCTCTCCCCGACTCTGATCTCCACAGTAAAACAACACGGCCACCTAGTGCCTTCTCATACAAGCAACATATTTACAGTGAACCACAGACTGCATCTTTCTAAAAGATTTATTTTAGCCAAGCATCCATGGTTCAAGCCTAGCTACTCAGGAAGCTGAGATCTAATGAGTAAGTTTCCAAAGCCAGCCCTGGTGGGAAAATCCATGAGATTCTTATATCCAATGAGCCACCAAAATGGTGAAAATAGATGTGTAACTCATGTAGTAGAGTGCCAGACTTGAGCACAAATCTAAGAACATGAAGCCCTGATTTCAAGCCCCAGTACTGGAAAAAAAGTATCTTTCAGTTAGGACTGATTTATATATATATATATATATGTATGTATATATACATATATACATATATATATATATATACACACATATATAATAGATTATTATATTTCATTATAATTACAAAATATGTATAGTTTATTTAGCAATATATATTTATCATAGATTACATCTATATTATATTAAATATTATATCTATAGTAATTAGATTTGTATGTATTTATTTTATATTATTAATTACATTACAGATTGTATCTATAACATCTGTATTATATCTATATATGTCATAGGTTATATCTATGATATATAATATTATATAACATATACTATATATTATACACTATATATATTACTATATAATCTATATCAGATTATATCTATAATATATAATTTATATCATAGATTATATATGGCATATAAAATATAGATTTTATCGATGACATATAATACATTATAGATTATCATAGATTATATATATGATATAGTATAATTGTGTATACATAGTATATACTATAATATGTATAATATGTAGCATGAGAGAGAGCTTTTCTGCGAAGATTATATTTTTTTATTTAAAGCTTCAGTGTTTCAAAAAATCATGTGCTTCTTTAACTATAGGCATATAATAATAAAAATAATATTTAATTTTGTAATGAAAACCTGGTGAGGTGAGAATCGGGAGTCAGTGGAATGCTTTACATTGCTCTTAGGAATGGAAGTTAAAACATCATTAAGTTCTAGAATCATGTTTCTCAATATTGGCCAAAGGGAAAATGTGTGTAAGCTGTTCACTAAAAATATCTCAAGAATGTTTATAGAGCACTATTCAGAACAGCTAAGAATTAAGTACCACCCAAATATCAATTACCTTACAATGGATGAGTAGAACAATTATATAACTGAATAGTACTCTGCAATAATATTATATAAACCACCAGAATACACAGCAATATAGATGATCTCAGAAATTTAACTTCGAACAAAACAAGGTCTTATTATATAGTTATGTTTATATATGACTAAAATACTGACCAATTGCTTTTATTGGTACCTTATGCCTATAATCCTACCAACTCAGGAGGCTGAGGTCTGAGGATGTGTTTTGAAGCGGGTCTGGGAAGAAAAGTCCATGAAACTCATTTTTTTTCTGTTTGTTTGCTTTTTTTGCGTAGTCCTGGGGCTTAAACTCTAGACACAGCACATTTTTTTCTGTGATTAATTGGAACTAAGTGTCTCACAGACTTTGCTGCCTGGGGCTGGCTTTGAACCATGAGCCTCTAAGCTCAGCCTCGTGAGTACCTACCATGAACTTGGCTCCATGAAACTTATCTTAAGTACCATAAAAGTAAGAAGTGGAGCTATGACATGGCAATCAATGAAAAGAAAACAATAAAGAAGGAGAATTTTCTTACAATGAGAGGGTCAACTATAGACAGGAGCAGGTGGTTTATACCTGTAATCCTAGCTACTCAGGAGGCTGAGCTCAGGATAGAAGTTCACATCCTGGACAGTGTCAGGCCCTGAGTTCAAGCCACATGAATGACAAAAAGAAAGAAAGGAAGGAAGGAAGGAAGGAAGGAAGGGAGGGAGGGAGGAAGGGAGGAAGAAAGGAAGGAAGGAAGGAAGAAATGAAGAAAAAAGAAAGAAAGAAAGAAAAGAAAGAAAGAAAGAAACAGAAAGAAAGAGGTCAACTATAATAATATAATTATAATCTTTTCCAATTGAATATGTTATGAAGGAGTTTAAATAGTTAAAAACTATGTAAAGATGGGAGCACTATTCTAAGTAGAAATTGCTTACCTTTCTGTGTCTTAAAAAGTTTGTGTTTTAAAGATCTACACCACTGACATAATCTACTGTGTGTCACAAGAATGTTATCTTACATGAAATTAAAAAAGGTTGAATGGTATAAAGGAGAGAAAATCGTACTGCAATGAGAGTGGGTTCCTTAAGTATACACCACAACGCTGCGCCTGACTGGAAATGCCTTGGATAGGAAAGCAAAGTGGTAAGTGATCACAGATGAAAGAGACCTTAGAAACTGACAAATTTGATGGATACCCTGTGCAAAACTACTTAAAGAATAAATAAGATGAGATGTACAAGTCGTATGTAGCAAACGAACTTTACAATTTTGGTGGGGAGGGAGTAGGGGTGAGGAGGATTGGGTGGGGGGGGGTGGAGGGAGGATGGGAAGGAATGGGAAGGGGAAACAAAGGAGGAGGCTACAATGCTTGATAAAAAATGTACTCATTATCTTGCCTATGTAATTGTAACCCCTCTGTACAGTATTTTCACAATAAAAAAAGAAAAGAAAACAATAAAAAAGGAATCTCAACCATCCTTTTTGCAAGTGAGAATGCCAAGACTGAATAATTTTAGGGGTTATTTTTGGTAATAAAACAATGGAGTTTCAAGTTTTGTTTCTTTCTTTCTTTCTTTCTTTTTTTTTTTTTTTTGAGTCCGGTCGTGGGGCCTGAACTCTGGGCCTGGGCGCTGTCCCTCAGCTCTTCAGCTCAAGGCTAGCGCTCTACTACTTGAGCCACAGCGCCACTTCTGGCTTTTTTCTTTTTGCTTATGTGGTGCTGAGGAATCGAACCCAGGGCCTTGAGCATGCAAGGCAAGCGCTCTACCACTGAGCCACCTTCCCAGCCCCAAGTTTTGTTTCTTGTGATGTATTAATGTGAATATATTCTTGGACCTGGATTGTTTATTTTGGCCCTCTATAGAAGCACATACTTATTTAGGGAGGTATCCAATAAAACACTTAGGGTTGATCAGAGCTTGTTAGCAATAAGCTCTCAAATGAACTCAGGAAAATTAAAACGTCTGCACCATTTCTATCAATTTTTTCAAATTGTTTAAAATAACCAATTTAAAAAAGACCATATACTGTAAGAAGCAAAATGAATAAAATAAAGATCAACTGCGTGTGGGGGGGGGGAGGGTTCGCACACAGGCACGTGTATGCCTGGGGCTTGAACCTCAGAGGTCTAGGTGCTGTCCTTGAGCTTTCCCCCTCCATCTTAAGTCTACTGTACCATCACTTGAGCCTGACCTCCATCTCTGGCTTTTTGGTGATTAATTAGAGGTAAGAGTCTCCTGGATTTTTCCTGCCTACGCTGTATTTGAACTATAATTCTTAGATTTCAGCCTCCTGAGTAGTTAAAATTATAGGTGTGAACTACTGGCACCAAGCTAAAATCAACTATTTTAATTAAACTTGTGCTTTCCATTTGAAACTAATGTACAGCAAGTATATGTATTTCAGACCAATGAAATAAATAACATCAGAAAATAGGAGAATGGGATAACTCTACCAGCTGTACATTCAATAAGGGTCTAATATCCAGAATTGAAAGATTATGAAATTAGAAGTCAAAGAATTAATAACCAATAAATAAATGGGCAAAGGAACTAAATACAGATTTCTTAAGAAGAGAAGTAAAAAAGGTCAATAAACATATCAGGAAATGCTCAACATCTCTGTTCATGAAGTAAACGCAAATCAGAACAAAGTGAGACTCCATTTCACCCCAGTGAGCATGGTCATCATCAAAATTACAAACAACAGATGCTAGTGAGGATGAATTGTTTGTGAGAATATAAACTGGTGTAGACATTATGGAAGGCAGTTTAGGGATTCTTAAAATAACCAACGTAGGATGATCCAGCCATACCACTCTTGGGAATCTACTCAAATGTTTACAAGTCATGATATGGTAAAGATATTTGCACACCCATGTTCATTGTTGCACTATTCACTGTAGCCAAGTTAGGAATCAGCCTAGATGCCTTCAAATGGATCAAGAAAATATGGTATAGATCCACAATGGAATTTAATTCACCCATAAGGAAGAATATTATTGTATAATTTCAAGGAAATTGATGGAAAAAATCATGTTAAGTGAAGTAGGTCTAGCCCAGACATACAAAGAACATATTTTCTTTCACATATGGACGTTAGATTTAAAGTATACATATTTATGAAAACACATACAGGGTCATATGCATTTCTATACAAACTGAATAAATACCAGAGGATTTCAGTGGTGTAAGTCTTTTGAGTAATTTTTACAGTTTAAGAAAATGAATATCAGAAAGATGGAACATGTGTTGTTGGTGAGTGGTGGCTGGATGAAGTCAAGGGAAAGGAGCAAAGGCATGGAGAAAGGAAGAGTGGATAAATGCAATCATTAAACTCAATGTACATATTTTAAAAGGAGCTAGGTAGATGAGGTGATATATGAGGTTGAAAGAAATGTGATCCCAGCAGTGGCAGAAGCTGGGCAATAAAAATTCAAATTCTTGCTGCAGTAAATTTCAAATCTTGCCTGGTAATTGATGTCTGATAGGAAAATGTAACATATGCCTAGAGACTGAATTTACATTTCAATCTTCCATGCCTAACTAGTTAACATGTGTGTGTCTGGGCATGTAAACACGTGTGTGTGTGTGTGTGTGTGTGTGTGTGTGTGTGTGTGTGTGTGTGTGTGTGTGTGTGCATGCTAGTACTGATGCTGAAATGGAGGCTCTGTGTACTATTCCTACGCTCAAGGCCAGGGATTTACCAATTGCAGCTTTTTCATGGTTAGTTGTACTTAAGAGTATTACAGGAATTTTCGTGACAGTCTGGTTTCGTACTCTGAGCCTAACATCTCAACCTCCTGAGGAGCTGGGATTATAGGTATGTGTAACCAGTGTGGAGATTTAGTAGTCCTTGATATTGACTTATTGACCAAATTTTTTGTGATTGCTGCTAGTTACTAAACCATAATCTAAATCTCCATGGATTCAATGGACGACTCTACTTTCCCCAGTTCCCCTTAGACAATTATTAACACACTATCGCAGAAATCAGCTTTCACTGGCATGAGCATGTGCCATAGGGAGATCATATCTGGCAAAGATCCTCTGATTTAGAACAGAGAGAATCTTCATAGTCTAAGTGCTCATGGTGTGCACCAGCCCAAATACCACAAGGGAGTGTCTATTGACCTTCTGCAGTTGTCAGATGTGGAGGTTGAGGAGAGTATATTAGTGAAGCTGGTGGAGTGAGGGGTGAGCCTAAGGCCTGGCTTCCACTTAGATATGATAAGCCATTGCTACCATGTCTAGAGGACATAAAGGGTCCACTCAATGGCCCAGAGATGTTGGATACTCCCAGGTATGGCTCTGCCACCAGCATAGGGTACATCTTGACTTTGCACTTGCTAGCTATAGTCCCAACAAGTCCTCATACATTCATATATGCAAGGAGAGCCTTTAGGTTGGATTTTCCCTTTCTTAGACAAAATGAATCATTCTTTTTCTTCATCTTGGCTCCAAAGATTTCTTCCATTTCTCCCTCCTCTGTTGGTCTTCTTTCCAGCCAAGGATGTCATTCCAGTCCCAGTGCTTCCACTTCAGCATGTGTAGGTGTGTAGGCTTGCACAGTTAGAGCCTGGTAGTCCAGCATCTAGTCTAGTCCTGAGGGCATGGGATCATATCCAGGCAGCCACAAATTCCAGTCAGAACTACCTAAGTGGAAAGTGACAACTCTCTATGGTGACTAAGGGAGTACCCAACTAGCAACCAGCTCAGGGCTGCACAGCAGGTAATCATTCACAAGCAGCTTGAATTAGAGGACAATCTGGTTCAGGATGTCCCAATATCAACCCAGGACTGTGAGGGATTGGTTCCTTTTCCTGGACACAACTTTTCTTTTATGCTGTAAGAAAAGCAATTCATCTTATAACTCTCTAGTATAAAACACAAACAAAAAAGTATTTTCTTCCATATTATTCTCCATGCTTCCGAGGTAACCCTGGGGACTATCAGGTGATTTCCATCATGTAAGAGCAGTGTTTTAAGAGCTGCAAACTTAGACTTCTTCCATCATCCAGCTAGCCTCTCCTCTTCCCACATTCAGAAAAGATTCTACCAATGTGTGCTCTCATTTCTGTAGTTGGGGACACTTCATTTATAGGCAAAGTAAGAGTCGTTATCAAAACAGAGTCTCCAAGGTTAGTTTGTAACGTCCACATCTTAAATTGTCCTGAAATCTCCATAGTAGACATATTTTTGCTCCTAACATTTTTGTGCCTAAGCTATGGATTAAACTCAGGGCCTGGATGCTCCTGAGCTTTTTTTGCTCAGGGATTACACCATATCTCTTGAGTCACTGCTCCACATCCAGAATTCTGTTGGTTAATTTGAGATAGGAGTGTGGTGAACATTACTGCACAGGTTGGTTTCCAACTGTAGTCCTTACAGCCTAAGTAGCTAGGATTAGAGGCATGAGCTACCAGTGCCTGGCTGCTGCTACCGTTTTATGTTACCCATAGTGAGGTCTCAAATAGCAATTAACTATCGAGTCCACCATCACTTTTCTTGCTTAACAAAACCCTTGAGAGAAATGACCGCTAATGGAACTGCCTCCTCCATCCTATTTAAGTTTGAAGCTAACCTGTTAAGGCCACAATTGTGACATAAGACCACTTCACTCATGTGTTCCTAGCCTTCTGTCAGAATGGCTTCTCCCAGAACAAACCCTATCCAGACTATAGAAGCCTCCTGTGATATTGTTTGGGGACATTTATTCATACAATTCTAAGGATTCATAATTCCAGTCACAGAAAAAGGAAAAAATCCAAAAGAAGGTGACATTACAATGAATCTTGATAAATAAATACCACCAGTATATTGAGTACTGCCTCAAAGGCTGGCATGAGAATTTCATTCCTTTGGTATTGGAACAGGGTTTGAAGTCTTTGGAGTTGCAAATTTCTAACACCTTTTGGTTTATGTGTTATGTATTACATAACTCTGATTATAGAAAGAGTGTGAGAGTGGAGTGTTTGTCATTATCTATTATATTGTACACACACACACACACAGACACACACACACACACACACACACACACACACACACACACACACACACACATCTTTCAGTTCCTCTGGATATCAAACAGATATCCATTCCATTCTTTTATGTTCTTTGTATTTTCTCAGAAATTTCAGGTAAGTGTTCTTTAGAGCTGATACTCTACATGCTTTATATTGTTCTTGGCCTCCTGAATAGCCTCCGGGTTTCAGAAAGGACCAAGTGAGCTCAGAAAGACGAGGGGTTGGACCATATAACAGGAGCTGTTATATGCTCATGTGTGCTGCTATTTTCAAAGAAGGTGAATGAAGCACCAGTCCATTGCTGATAGGAAGTGCTGCCATCAGAGTTTTTTTCCATTTACTCAATGGAAAAGTTGAGGAATCATCTCTCAAATGAGGGAAGTGTCTCATGAGTCAGCTAAATGTGGACAGGTGGTGGCCAGATTCAGAGGGTTTGTGATCTGGTGAGGTAATAAGACCTCTACACAGCATCTGAAATCACTACCTGTGATTTCAAACCCAGTACAAAAGTCACCAGAGCCTCAGTCTCCAGCTCAACTGCTCAGCAAGATGCAGTGAATGGAAACCCTTCAGCTGTGAGAACAGTGCTCTGCCCCTCATAGCCCCACCTAGCCAACTCCTGCTACTTTCACCTTAGCCCCACCCCTCTCTGACCTGCCTAGCCAACAGGAGCCAGTTTAATGAGGCTCTGTTCCCTTCTTTCCAGAATGCTTCATTTTCTCCAGGGTTTCATTCCTCTCTACCTCCAACCCCTGAGCAGGTGCGATTTAGCAAGGCTTCACTCCTTTTCCAATCTTTTAAAATTCAAGATGTACTCATATCATGTTACTCAACTGTTTTGTGGTTAATGTTACTTTCTTTCTTTTTCCCTTTTTTTTTGAAAAAAAAAATGTGATAACTCATAGACACATTTGTTTGCACCAAAATTGATGAGCTTCTCTGATATTTGAGTTTAAAACCATTTCCCTTTTTTTCCTTTGGCCTGTCGAGCCAGGTTATCTCAGAACTTCCTCAAAACAATTTACTATGCATCTTCTTAGTCAGGCTGTATGGTCAGATCAATTTGGTTGATTTTAGGCTCACATCACCACTTCCATTGATAAAAGTTTTTCCTTTTAACAAGCAGAAAAATTAATAATTATGTCCTTTGACCCAGGTTCACATTAGTTATATTAAATGAAAAAAGAAAATAATTTAATTTTAATCTAATTTAATTTAATTTTGGATCCAGTTGTGGGGCCTGAACTCTGGGCCTGGGCGCTGTCTCTCAGCTCTTCAGCTCAAGGCTAGCGCTTTACCACTTGAGCCACAGTGCCACTTCCGGTTTTTTTCTTTTTGCTTATGTGGTGTTGAGGATTTGAACCCAAGGCCTCATGCATGCAAGGCAAGCGCTCTACCACTGAGCCACCTTCCCAGCCCCAAAAGTAAATAATTTTAGATCATGGTAACAATTTTTATGCATTACAATGAAAGTACTTTAAACATATTTACACACACACACACATACACTTTTGCACAAAAATTTTAAGGCATGATTATTTTTTTAAAAAAAGGAAAATCGGCCATAAGTTCTTCAGCATTGTAGTGGCAAAATACATTTTGTCCATTTTATGATTAAACCATGGTCTCAATGCTAGAAAAACAGGCAACACCAAACAAAGTAAAAGTCAAACCTTTAAACAATTTTAATAATAAGTCATACTATCATATTAATTGACCTTTAAATACTTGCTAAAATTGTGGGGTTGTATAAAAACCAACCACATGTCCAAGATGGCAAAAACATGTCAGGTTGGTAAGAAAACTTGGTGGAACATTAAGTAAGTAAGCAAAGGGGAAGCAGGCAAACAGGAAGCAGACAAATTATATAAGCAGAAAGACAGAAAGACAGATCACACAGTAACACAGTAACACAGTGTGGATGTACTCGAGGAGAGATAGAGAAAGTTTTAGCTAAGAGAATTTAAGTCAGGATGGCTTGCCTTGAGAAGGAACCTAGAGGAGGTTCCCTGAGACCCCGTCTGCACTTCACCTCTCAAGGGGAAGCAAAGAAGGGAGGGAGGAAGAAAGGGAGGGAGGGAGAGGGAGAGGGAGAGGGAGAGGAGAACGAGAGGGAAAGAACACATAGTGGATTTCCTTCCATTTTCTCATGCACTCATGGAAATTACATAGGCTCCATAAAATATTGGGAGACCTGGACTCATTTTTCAGCAAATATTGGGGCCAGGCTTGATGAACTATGTGCACTAGCCCATAGGCTTGAGCTTGGGCAAGACCTTGCGGGCCTCAGGCTGTGTAAAAGACAAGCTCAAAAGGAATGTTTAGTAATTTGGGGCTGGGTCCCTCCTGCTGATTGGCCCGTGGAACTGCATCTGGCAATCCACTGGCCTGTCCAGGGGATTCCAGCCACCCTTAACCAGTAGGGAGGGGGAGTGGTTTTACAGTTGGGGCCCAGGCCCGAGAATGCTCAGAACTTGGTTCCTAGATTCTCCCCTGAAAATCAAAAACACAGATTCAGAGTCCCTGGCCTAGAGAAGTGGCCAGTCGCCCAGAAGAGGGGGTACCGGAAGCTGGGGATGTAGCATGCACAGTCGTGGGGTGGGGAGGGTAGCCTTGGAGGTCCTCTGTGTGGGCCTGAAACCAGCACAAGGTCTGGGGGCAGCTTGAATTCCCAGGGGGAAGAACAAGAGGCACGGGGGGGACCAAGATCAGAGTCGTAGCACCAATGAAAGCTTAAGCCCAAAAGACCCCCCCCCCCCCCCCGGTAATCCAAGCACATATGGCAAAGCTTATTGTCAGCAATTGACAGACACCCCTGTCAGAGGGTGCAGTAACCTCTTTATGTGCAGGGGAGTATTTTTAAGGGTGCAGGGGTAGAAAGTTCCCCTTAGAGTGGGGAATGTTCTGTGATTATTAGGGGAAGTTAAAGGTAACAGGCGACCCCGGGAAGGGACTTGGGGGCAACGGCTGTGGCTAGGACTGCTTGATCTGGTCACTTGATCTGGGAGACAGCAGATGACCTAGGGTGCAGCAAGTCAAACCCCAGTGGAGGGAGGTGCGCTAACAGATAGCAGAACACCCCAGACGGGAAGCTTACAAGAGGAGGAACAGGGAGGGCAAGCTGGAAACAGGCAGGGCTGACACCTGCTGTGGCAAATCTCTCTGTCCTGCCGGGGTGGGGACCCCTGTCAGAGAAGGGAGGACAGTTGCTGGCAACTGGGCATGAAGGATCTGATTTGCCTGGCTTGTCAGTTAGTGTACGGGCCTGGGCCGGTATTAGTTGCCAATCACAAAGGCTAACTGTCCAATGAGAAGAATGGGCAGTGAAGCAAGGCATGGCAACGCCCAGTTCACCTGTTGCTCCGTGAGGCCCAAGGTGGGGACAGCATGGAAACTGTTTCTCTGGTAACCTTGGGAACCATTAGGGGACACAACATAGATGAGAAGACCATGGAGCCTGTTGGTGGGAAACTGGAGGACTGGCTGTGACCCCTGCAGTCCCCTCCGAGGGACCTGAGGCCTGGGTCCCCCTGCCCAGGCCTCTACTTCTCCAGACAGTCAATGGGGCACAGAGGGACTGCACTTGCATAGGACAGGAGCTGGGAGGGACTTGAGGGCTCAGTGCCTTCCCTCTCCTTCATAGGGAGGATTTGAGTTTATCCCTTCAGGATTTGCTGATGGAGCCTCTGAACTTCATGTTTGCCCACATTGCTACACACGTGGCTGAGGCCGGAGTGGGAAGAGAGGGGCCCCTCTATGACCACTTAGCCCCAGTGACTCTCTACAGACTTTTAAAAAAGATTCTAATTAATATCAGATGCTTGAATGTGCAAAATCAACTCTCCGTCTATAAAAGATTTTCCTTATGATCATCTTGTTTTTAAGGTGATCCTAGAGGGGCTGGGAAGGTGGCTTAGGGGTAGAGCACTCACCTCGCATGCATGAGGCTCTGGGTTCGATTCCTCAGCACCACATAAGCAAAAAGAAAAAAAAGCTGGAAGTGTTGCCATGGCTCAAGTTGTAGAGTGCTCACCCTGAGCTGAAGAGCTGAGGGACAGTGCCCAGGCCCAGAGTTCATTCCCATGACAAACAACAACAACAGCAGCAAGAAAAGAGGATAGAAGAGTTCATGTAACTTTTTAGGATGTTTGCTTTCTCCATAATGTCTTTAAACAGAAAGGCTGAAGTCAGAGCTCTGTATCATAGCTACTTATCCAGATGGACTACAGCATTTGGGAAAAACATTTCACCTGTTGTTTTGTCTTCAGGTAGTTGGTCAGACAGGGTAATTCACTGCATTTGAGAAACGTTGAGAAGGGGCAGTCTGAAAGATACCTTTGGTTCTGCCTGATGGAGAAAGGTTTTGTGTGTTTGAGTGTTGGTGTGCGTGTGCAATATTTTTCCTTTTTTTGTCGGTTGTGGGGCTTGAACTCTGGGCACGGTCTCTTATCTTTTTGCTCAAGGCTAGTGCTCTACCTCTTTGAACCATAGCACCAATTATGTACAGTATGAATGTTAAGGACTGGTCTATGTGTAAGGTCTATCATGTTTTGAACAGGAGCATCTTTGTTTTTCATAATCATCTTCCAGCCTGTTGATAATTGATGTTAATGAAGTGACTGTGGTGCAAGACCTCTGTCTTCAAGATTATTGGTGACTACACAGAGTGAACACATGCTTTGCATTGGCTTCTGCCCTGGAGAGAGTGTGGCGGGGCTGAGATCTGAACTTGTGTGGACTGTACTAAGTCTAGGTGGTGTCAGAATTACATTGTGGGCCATTCAGATGGGGTTGGGAACAAGTCGTTATGTCGAAAAACGAACTTTACAACTTTGGTGGTGGGGGGTAGGTTCAGGTGGGGAGAGTATGGGAAGGGAAGGGAAGGGGAAGCAATGAGGAGGCAACAATGGTTGATAAGAAATGTACTCGTTATCTTGCCTATGTAATTGTAAGTCCTCTGTATGGTATTTTCAGAATAAAAAAAAAGAAACACCACAGGTTTGGTATCAGAACTGTTGGAAGAAAAAAAAATCGCAAATCATTATTTCAGTCTCTCTGGGAGATTGATGGCTGTTTAATTTAGCCTGTGTGAAAGAGAGAATTTTTTTTAACCATCTTTCATGGTTTTACCTATCTTGGATTCTGAGTTATTTTTGGTTTTTATGTACTCATGCAGAAACAGTTTACATGCCATAAACTTGAACATATGGTGAATGTTAAAAGACATTTTCAGGTTGTTTTATTGGTCATTTCTCTCCATATGTCTTGATTTGTTTCTTTTTTAAATAAATTGACTATGCTATTTATGTTGTCTGAAATCTCATTGCATCATAAATTACGTTAAGGAAACATCAATTGTGTAATGATTATGGATGATTCAAAATTAGTAAGAAAATTTGGTAGTACAAACATTTCATCAGAATTTTTAATGGTTGTTTGCATGGAGCTTAGTTCCTATGTGGTCTTTCACATTTGAAAATGTATCTCTCTCCTGTCTTTATATTGTATTCTCTTTCTGTCCATTTTCTCTCCATTCCTTCTTTTCCTTACCTCTTAGTACTCATATTCTGTTTTTAATTTGAAGTTTATATTTTATAGTAAATGAAGTCAGATGATGCATCTTTGTGTATTAGTCTGGTGTTGTATTATACTGCTATCATCCATTAGTTCCAGGAATATTCACACATGGTATTGACTATATAGACACTAATGCCATATGAGAACAAAGACGTTTTTCTTCTCAAAATACATGTTACCATATATTTTGACACTTTTATATGGTGTTGTACATTGACTCTATGTCCTCGAGCATACTAGCTATTACATTAGCTCACTACTAGTAACATATATTTCTGCCCCTGCAAACTGTGGAATTCTTAAGTTTCTCTGAAGTCTTCCCTTTAATGTGTGCAATTTAAAATTTGTGATGACTTGTTTCATCAGATATTTTAAATATGTTGATTTCCAGTTTTATTTCAGGATAGCTTGAGAGCATATAACATTTACAAAAGTTATAGCTGTTAGTGTCTATTTGTAGATCAGGACATCATCTATGCTGATGAGTGCACTATGTTATTTCAGTAGATTACACACATTGCAGTTGTTGACATGAAGTGTTCTGTAATGTCAAAAGACTCCAGTAGATGGAGTATGCTGTGAATTGCCATGATGTAATTACTGGTATTCTTGGCTTTCTAATCTATTACTGATCTAGATGCGTCAAAATCTCCACATACAGTCGGGATCTTGATTTTAGTTTTCTGTTCCTTTTGTGATTTGATGGTCTCTTTAGCATAATACTTATTAGCATCAAATAAATTAAGGACAATTATACCTCTAGGAAAAATACTTGAGCTTTTAGTCCCTTTATTCCCTTAGTCTTGTTTTTTCTGAGGTATGATTTGAATAGTTTCACATAAATATATTTTTATGCCTTTATGTTATCTATGTATCTTCATGTTGATTTACTTTTAAAATATCCATATCTATTTACACATAAAAATGTAATACTTTGATTATATAGACCATAAGGTTTTGAAATATGTAAACATTACCGAATGGATCAGGCAATTGATGTAAATATGAGCTCTTGTCTGTCATCCTGCTGTGGTAAGGTGACTTAAAACCTAATTCCTTGGAGATTTTCCGGGTGCCTTTCAATGTTCTTAACTTGGTCATCATTTTTTATTATAGATCTGTCACTCTTTTGTATAGCTGAAATTTTGAATTCATTGAATGGTATCTCCAGAACTACACCACAGCATGTGTCTTTGTATTTAAAATGGTTTTTCTTGTGTAGCAACAAAATTTTGTCCTTATCTTCTAGTTTACTGTCACTATATTTTAATTATCATATGTAGATAATTCAAATAGAAAGTTATCATTGATCTACTGAGATTAGTATGCATAGTTGAAAGTTTTCTATTTGTTTAGTCCTTACAGATTATGTATAAATTTCTAATACTTTCTGTGCACTCATTATAATTCGGTGCTTTATGTGTGTTCTCTGCTCTCTTCAGAAATCAAGTATATTTTGTATACTGTTATTGATTTCCCACTTACAGACATATGTTTACAATTCATCTAAATGGTCTTTCTTATTACAGTGTACTGTGTCAGTGTAAGTATCTTGGCATGTTCCCAACTCCTGGTGTCCATCCTTTAAATAAATGAAATCATTCACTTTATATTATCATTACGATGAACTCCTTCTACATTGTTGAGGTTCCTATCTTGTCAGAAAACATTTTTTGTGAATACAGATTTGAACATAAGATGTTGATTATTTTGCTTCACATTCATGTAAGTATTCTCAATACTGCACTTTTGTACTGAGTTCTTTGTATACATTTTCCTTCTCTCTAGAAAATTCCTATTAATAGTTCCTCTAATGTGGAAGCTGGTGATGGAGTCCCTTCCTTTTATTGTTTTCTTCAGGCTGTATGATTTCCTTAATTTTATCTTCATGACTTTTTTTTATTCCTCTTACTCTAGTGCCCCATTGAGCAAATGTAATAATGGCTTCCTTTAAGTGACTTTATACATGCATAATTTCTCTGTAGTCTTTTTGATAATTTCTTATTATTTGTTGATATTTCATATATAAACGTATTTTCCCCTTGTGTCTAAGGAATTTTTCATTATGGTGCCTATGACCCCTTTCACTACACTTCATACTTGCTAGTGAGTGTTTTCTAATAAGTTTTGTGTCCGAGATTTGTTGGAAATTGTTTCATTTCCATTGACAAATTATTTCCCTGTTTCATTGGTCATATTTATATTATTTCCATTGATATTTTATTTTCATATTTTATTTCATTGTCATTGGAGAGTGAACATTTGTATAGTAGAATGGTAGAAGTTCAGACCTCAGATTCACCTTTTTCCAGTATAGAAATCTTTGGTTGTATACATGTCAGGGGTGGTTAGGCATTTAGGAAATATTTGTTGTTGTGACATGATACAGGTTGTTGTGTTTGTTTCAATTTTTCAGTATAAAACTTTTAAAATTTAAACAAGGTCTGTTTAAGACTATGTGTTGCAATATCTCAGATAACATAAGATTTAAAGTCCTGTGTTTGAAATCAGTGTAAACTAAGTATCTAATCTTAGGCCATAAACTCAATTTTTTCCTATTTAAATGTGAAAATCTTTTTTCATCCCAAGGAATCAGTAGCTCTGGATAAAATATTCTCAGTAAAGACTTTATTAAAATTTAACCATAACTAAAATTGTTAGACTAATGAGTGCAACGTATTAATACTGTATTTTAACCTATTTCCTACAAACGCTCTTTGTATTTTAAACAGCCTTTTCATGTCTCTCTTCTAAGAAGTCAGTGTTTTAGTTTCAGTTCTATGTTTAGAAGGGTAGGCTATAACATTGGAGCAAGGAGGTACACTCCACATGTTTCTTTCAACCTAAAGGGAGAAGAATTGAGGCAGAAGAGATGACACGATATTTTTGCAATTGTTAAACATAAGCAGATTCTTTGTCACGATACTTAAATAAATAGAAGTATGTCAGAATGTAGTATTTACTTCCAGATTATAAATGTGATGGGTAAATTACTGTTACTTGGCTACTTAAATTTCGTCCTTCAAAGAATTTTGTTTGATTTTCATCAGCAAGCATCTTTGTGTGGACATTGTTTTAGTCAAGAAAAGAAAAGAGGGAATACCTAGCAATAGCAGGTCTGGGAACTTGAAGGCCAATGAGATCCAAGGATTATCACATTAATTCAATTTTGGACAACTAAGTGAAAGATTAGGCTTCCCAAACTGATGCCTGGTGGTGGACTTCATATGTACCTGTTCTTTTGTAAGTTGATTTGTGTGTGTGTGTGTGTGTGTGTGTGTGTGTGTGTGTGTGTGTGTGTGTGTGTAGGTCTTAAGGATTGGAACAAGAGCCTGAGTGCTGTCAGCTTTTGTACTCAAGGTTAGCATTCTACCATTTGAACCACAGTCCCACTTCTGGCTTTATTTTCAGGTAGATGGAGGTTAGTTGGACATAAAGGTGTCATAGGCTTTCCTGCCCAAACTGGCTTTGAACCCAGATCTCAGCCTCCTGAGTAACTAGAGCTAACAGACATGAGCCACCAGCGCCAGGCTGAGTCTTCTTTTAATCACCAATATGTATACTATGTATTGCATTTAATTTTAATATTCTGTCTCTAAAAGAGTTGTTGATTTTTAACCTCCTTTGCTTTTTCTTGTGTGTTTGAGAATCTGGTCTTCTGTACCCTCCAGCAAGAACTGTAATGTAAAAGTGTGTGACTTCATTTAATCATGATTGTAATGCAGCGTCACTCTTTTTTTGTGACTCACATGAAATTAAGGTGATCAAATTCCAGGGACATCATCCTATGGAACTGTGAGTGGCCTCAGACCACTCATATCTCTGCCTTTGTCAGTGAATACTCACTATAGACATACATAAAATACATGTATATATCTACTATGTACTTCCGTGGGAAACTTGCTACCAGTTTGAGTGGCCTGCTCATCTCGTGACCTATTATTTAATTGAGTCGTAAGCATTTGAATGTTCTCTTGATTTTTAATGCCTTATGATCTCTAATGTTAAAGCCAGAACTTCGCCATGATGATGATGGTTGCACAACATTGACAGGATGTCTTAAGGACTGTCTCTTGTCTCTTTTTTCTTACACGGAGTTAATAACTTGCTGATGGCTACCAGGCACTCTCACTTCTTCATAGTTGATATTGAGGAACTCGTATGTTGTGATGATTGTTAATTGATTGCTACCTAATGGGTAAGCAGTGCTTTACACAGCAACAGTAATCCAACTCCATTGATGAAATCATTCAAATCAAGAAAAAAATATAATATGAACTGCAATAGAAATGGGAATATTTTACCATCTCTTGATAAAACATTAACAATTTATAAATATTTGCTAAATAGTATCCCTGTATAAAGGAACATACAATTTTAGCCAATACATTATCATATTTCCAACTTAAAACTAAATAGAAGTCCATTGTCAGTATATAATCACTTGCCTATTAGAAATACAAACTTCTAAAGGTTAAATGAGCAATAGAAAAGAGCTAGAAAGACTGCCATTATGCAACCATGTCTTAAATAGTCCTGTGTTCCTTAAAGATGTATAGAACCAAATAATTCAGTCTGTTAAAAATAATGTATAATGCATTTCTTCTAAAAATAAAGTGCTGGAAAAAATAACATTTTTGTTATCAAGAGATGTAACAACATCAATTGATGATATAAAATGACAAAATGTGTATACATCCTGTATGTTTAATATTTTAAGTGATTAATCAAGAATAAGTTGAAAAGTATATCCCGCCATGGATAAGCAAACTATTAGGAATCTACACTTCCCTCAGCTATTATTCCTAAATCCAATTATTTTGATATACAGTCGAAGTGTGTTTTTGTAGAACATGTACCACATTGTTGAAATTCTACAACCTTATAGAGAGGGAGACAAAGGAAAGGCTGGGGACCGGCCACCACCACAGCCACCAGGGCAGACGGTGGCCACCTGCAGCCCCCAGTCCGCTGACTTGCGGTGGATGGCCGTGAAGTGAGGCCTTCAGAAGACACCTCCACTGCGAGGAGAAGAAACATGCCCCAAAGCAGCAGTGAAGTGCATCAGGCGAAAACCCTGAGAACCAAGAAGCAGCAGATAGAAAACTCAAACAGGAGGTGATGGTAGAAGCTCAAAGATGGTCATCTAAGATCCAGAATGCCAAAAGGGGCTGCATGGTGGAGGAGGAAGAGGAAGTCATTCCGACCGAGTTGTGCATTCTGGAACCCAGATGCTGGCTTCAGGGATGTTTTGGTGGAAGGGACCCATTTTAATTAGACCTTTTTGAAGACCCATTTGCTGACCTTTTGGGGACCAAAGGGGTCTTGGAGGAAGTGGGAAGCAGGGAGAAGGCTTGTGTCACTCTGCCTTCCCGGTTTCCTTCACCTGTGTCAGTGGGTCATAGAGGCCTCTCCCTCTCCCCCGTCTCCTCCGTGTCATTTGGCCATGGTGGGATGGGCAGCTCCAAGTCCACACCAATGTCCACTAACACAGTTAACAGCAGGAAAGGAGCTACCAAGAGAACACTGGGAATGGCCAAGAAGAGTAGAAATTGAAGAATACGGTCGGACAAGTCCTTGCCAATACAGAGGTCAAGGTGGGGCAAGAGGAAGAAGCAGGAGCAGAATAAGGAGTCGGAGAAGAGGAAGCTGACCACGGAAACCGCGAGCCTACTTGTGCGCCCTGGGTCGCAGCTTCTGCCTGTCTAGATGGCGATGGCTAGCACGCACTCATGGATTGGCAGGGTCAAGGCATTGCAGGTGGCCTGGTAGACATTTGGGACACAGCCTCGACTCGTTCCTTAGATCTTCTCCAGCACTAAACCCACGAGTGTGTTCTTTGAGTGTCGAAAGGTCCTGTCTGGTTCTTTTTCGCTGAGATTTTGTAGTGGTGAAGTTCAGGAAGGTACAGCCGGAATACGGCCACATCTCCGCACCTGCACCTTGCCCGTGGTGGCATGGTGTTATGGCAACTCACCCCATAACTTAAGGGTAACATAAATCATCAGTCCTTCTTTTTGTCCACAGTAATCTGACAGCACACTGTTGGCTATCTTAATTGCTTCACTTGTAAGATCATTCCTGTAGTTGTCACTCTCTCCAACTCCAAATTTGACTGCTTAATTTTTGCTAAATCTCATCTTTCTCAGATCTGTAATTGTTCTTAAGAAGGTTTTGCTCAGTGATTCTGTCTCTAGCTTTTACAGGTATGGCTTATGCTGGGGAAAACCAAGCTGGTTATTCACACACACACACACACACACACACACACACACACACACACACACACGTATGCAAAATAACCAGCCTTTGGGCAGATGCTTGACCTGAATGCTTCAGTTGCACACTTGGGTCCCTGAAGATGGCGTCTCACTCTTGCACAGTCTGCTGAGCTCTGTCCTTGACTCACTCCCAGGCCGTCGCTGCTTCCCCTCTTTTCCTCCAAGCACCGGTGGCTGTGTGCTCCCTCGTGCCTGTCCTTGTCCACACGGCCTGCGACACTCCACGTGTGCTTTTTCCCCTGGGAAGTGATGACGGCGTTTAGGGTGTCGCACACCACCATGGGGAGATGCTATGATACCCCTGTGGTGGAGGTCCCGGCTGTGCCTGGCTCCATTGGACGTGGTAAGGCAGTCATGGTGGGGCAGGTCGGTATTAAATACATGTGGAAAATGTGACCTTCAAGGCACATGAAGAAAAATAAAAGTAAGAGAGTGAGGGAAAGAAGACGGAAACAAAACATATTGAAGAATATTGGCAAAAAACACACGTAGGAATGTAAATACACAATTATCAAACAAAGTAAACTCTAACAAGTATATAAAAGCCTGGAACTTCATCATGAGGGCAATATTAAAGGATTTCATTGAGGATTAAGCAGCATACTGATGTGTAGGCAAGAAGCTAATGTTCTTTAAAATTTAGAAAATACCATAATTCTAGCTACTCTAGGAGCTAAGATATGATTATCACAGTATGAAGCCAAACTGGGCAAGAAAGTTCATGAGAATGTTATCTTGTTAACCACCAAAGAGCCAACAGTGGAGCTGTGACTTAAGTGGAAATGCCATAGTTTTGAGTAAAAAAACACAAACAACAAACTCAGAGAAAGTACCCAGAATTTAAGTTCAAGCCCCAGTAGTGACACCAAATAAGAAATTTTAGGCAAATGGTTAACAAAGCAATATTAGAAAACAAGTCAACAGAGAAAATATAGTAGTTGACATGATGGGATAATAAAACATATAGAGAATAAATTTCAAATTTACTTGGCTCTGGCTAGAAAAATGAGTAAGAGTCATTTATTCATAGAAGTTATTACAACAATATAAACTAATATCTGATGGAAAAAGGAATATATTTGACCTAACATGTAAGTTTCACCTTAAGAGGGTGTATTTCTCCCGGGATGACTTCTGTCACTGAAGCCAAGCAGAAAATTTCTATCTGGTCTTAACAAGATAATGTAGCACTTGGGGGCAAAGATACACCCCAGTAGCCCTGCACTAGACACCAAGATGGAGAAGATCTCTACAGCCACCATGACCTCCCTCTTGGCACTGTGGTAGACAGGCAGAAAAGTGAGCCAGACAATGCAGAACAACAGCATGCTGAAGGTCAGGAACTTGGCCTCATTGAACGTATTAGGCAGGTTCCTGGCCAGGAAAGCCAAAGTGAAGCTGACCAGAGCCAGGAAACCCAGGTATCCCAGTACACAGTAGAAAGCAGTGAGGGAGCCCTTGTTACACAGGATGATGAGGTGGCCATGTTCAGAGTGTGCATCTGTGTCAATGAAGGGAGGAGAGGTTCCCAGCCAGATTCCATAGAGAGTCACCTGGATCAGGGTGCAGATGAGGATGATGAAGTTAGGAGCTCCCGATAGCAGAAGCCACGTCATCCTTCTCCCTGGAGAAGTGACCTTGAAGGCCAGAACCACAGTTACAGTTTTGGCCAAGACAGCAGAAACAGCTACAGTGAACACAACTCCAAATATGGTCTGTTGTAGAATGCAGGTGCTGTTGTTGGGACGGCCAATGAAGAGCAAGGAACAGAGGAAGCAGAAGATGAGGGAGATGAGTAGGATGTAGCTGAGAGCTTGATTATTAGCCTTGACAATGGGAGTGTTCTTGTGTTTCACAAAGACCCCAAGAACAACTGTTGTGAGTGTAGATAAAAAAAGAGCCATGCAGTCCAAGGCCATTCCTAAGGGTTCTTCATAAGTCAAGAATCTTGCAGCTGTTGGGAGGCACTGGTTTCTCTCTGTATTGGCATACTGATGATCTGGACACTTCATACACTGCTCCATATCTAGTGAAGAATTCAAATAAACATTTATCCATTTCCAATACTTAAAAGGAAATTAGAAAGTCCCTGTCTAGAGATAATACTGACACGTGAATACTTAGTAGCATAAAGTAAATATTACCAAGTATTACCAGACATGTTCACTTTTATTTTTATGTCTTCATCATGTTCCCACACTCATTCCCATATTCTCATATTTTAGTCTGATTGAAATTCTTTTGCTTGTAATGACAATCACAAATATTGTTTCTTGCCATTTCTAATATCATATGAATAATTTTCTGTGCCTCTTCATGCTGCCTTAATTCTCAGACATGTGTGCACAAGTCAAACCCCTTATTCAAAATTGTGGGTAGTAAAACTTCGCAACTTCCTCTATATTCTCTGTACAATATAAATTGGACAACTGTGACCCTTCCTTGAAGTTGTTATATTTGTCTCTTCTACTCACCTATAGGGGATGGAGAAATCTCTATTTGAAACTATAAAGTCATGCTATGCACAACACTTTTGCTTGCTTCTTACACCAAACCAAACCCAGAGTATTTTCTCCATTGCAAGAACAGTTCTAAGATCTAGGAAATAAAGTTATACAAGATCTGTGTTTTCTGTGTAGTCTGAAGGTAATTTTGAAGAAGATGGGGACCTCGTGCTTAAAAAGATTTGCACTTACTATGACAGAAGTTAAGCTTACATTACTAAGTATTTGAATAAACATATATACAATAGACCAGAAAAAAATTAATCTTATACATAAATCAGAGCCCATGATGTTTTTTTCAAGGAGAAGAATCAACCAGTGTCACAATTAGATGATTAAGTGAAGGAAGGAAAAATTTGATTCTGTAATCATAATATACAACTTTTGCATTGGCTTGCATGGATTGGGGATACCAGCAAAGAAAATGAATTTCTCACTATGGCATGAACTTACCTGTCCCATTAGCAATCTCATTCGCTGAGCACGGTGTGCAATAAGAGCAACAGGCTGCCTTTTCTTCCTGAGGGGATTTCCTGTATCCAGGACCACAACCCTCACTGCAGGCAGAGTGAATAGGCTGAGGACAAGCACATATGTGTCGTAATTGTTTAGACTTTACATAATGCTCCAAGAATCCATAGTTTTAAAATATTGAATTATTAGAATTGAAGCTAGAGGGGGGACTAAGATGGCGACTGGGCAGTAGGGAAACACCACAGCTCTCCCCAACCAAAAAGAGGGTTCACGTTCCATCACTTAATCTCCCCAAGAGACCGGCAACAACAAAAAGACAAACATCCAGAGAAAAGCAGAAGGAGGAAAAAAACAAAATAAGAGAGAAAAAGAAGAATTTCAGACAAGAGAAAAGCGAAGACCCCTCCCCCAATCTTTACTGGCCACACTGCAGCGCGTGAAGCCGCTGCCAGCCCAGCCCAGTGGGGGCTGACAGAGTTCTAGAGACACAGGGGTTTGTCTGCAGGTCACCCACACAGAAGCCACCTGAGGTACCGATGTTGGACCTGCTGATTGCTATGAACAGAGAAACCTCTGAGCCAGGAGCTTGCATAAAAATCCCACCCTCACCCCTCACTGTATATCTGAGCAGAGAGGTTCCATTCCACCAAATCCACTCTGCACGACTCCAGGAACCCCAGTGCTACACGGTACACCCACAGAACACCAGAGCAGAAGAACTGCAAGGAACCAGTGCTGATGCAGAGAGCACAGAGACAAACCCCAGTGCTCAGTGCACGGAGGCCCCTCCCTTACCTCTTGGGCAGAGGCTGCCCACCCTACGGCGTAGACCCGAACAGCATCAACTGAGACAGAGACAGAAGAGAAACATGCAGAGTGACCACCGCCCATCCCAGCCCACAACCACCTCAACTGAACTCTGATTGCAACAACAACCAATGACCTACATCACACAGAAACAGCTACTAGCTCCAGGGTGAGTACCCTACAGGGGACAGTGTATACCTCAAGGGAGACCACAGCTGGTGGGAATCCCTAGACCCCTACCCAGCCTCCCTATCCCAACATCTGGACCACAGGACCCACTAAAAATGGGAACTTTTCGAGAGCTCCACCAGCCCATGGAGCACACTCAGCTGGCCAGGCTAGAGCAAGAGTGCCCCCGGAAGGGACCTTAAATGCACAAGCAAGGAACACTGCCACTGGGTCCAGACACCCAACAGTGGAAGAAATTTGAACTGTGAATTCCAGGCTGCATAACCTAGGCAGGATACACAACAGCACAAGTCCAACCGGCATGCCCCAGGCTAGGGATGGGACCCCGCCTGGGAATCCAGTGCCTGAGAAACACAACCAATTCCTCCCAACTGAACTCAGAAACTGAGCATATGCCTCAGCAGAGGGGAGAAAAACAGGGAACTGCACCCCCGGGGAAGCACGCCTGTGACAGCAAAAGACCCAAGGGGTCAGGACAAGAGAAGCCCAATCCGCACCAGAACCTGACCCATATATTCTAGGCTGGGAATTGGACAACACAGGCCACGAGCATCTGATAATAGTCATGATCTTAGGCTGGTAAGGTGGCTCAGCAGTAGAGTGCTTGTCTTGGGTGCATGAGGCCGTGGATCTATTACTCAGCACCACATAAGCAGAAAGGGCCAGAAATGGTGCTGTGGCTCAAATGGTAGGGTTCCAGCCTTGACCTGAAGAGCTGAGGTACAGCACCCAGGCCCAGAGTTCAAACCCACAACTGGCCAAAAAAAAAAAAAATATCAGGAGCCCATAGCAGACTCCAACATCTGGAAGAGTGCATCCAGCACATTTGATCTCGACAAGAGCACCTGTAGGAGCAAACAGGAGCAGTCTAGGCTGTTCAACACTTCTAAAGGTGGGAACTGCCAGTGATCTACAGCAGAGAGCCGAGAACCCCTATGTGGTTCAGAACAACAACTGGAGGTTGGCCCTAACAGAACTGAGATCAGGTACAGACTCTCTCTACCAGCACAGAAACAGCAATCAAGCAATGACAAACACCTATTGAACAAAACAAAATTTCAGATTAGTCTCCAATAATCCCTGAATCCCTGCAAAATCACAGAGAAAAATTACAAGGTTTATCAATACCCAGGATAGCAAGCTATCTCCAAAAGCAAGCAGCCACCCAGTGGAGAGCTCCAGTGGGAGCAAACAGGAATGGAAGACAAAAGCTACATCCAAGAGATTCTGTAGGCAATGACTCAAGAAATAAAGTGAGAAATAGACCAGAAATTGAAAGAGCACAGGTTCGAAATATTGAAAGAGATGCAGGATATCCAACAGGAGATGCAAGCAAAAATAGAGGCAGACCACACCTCGCTAAGAGGTGAGATTAGTGCCAAAATAGAAGCAGTACACTCCTCATTAAGAGGTGAGATTAGGACTTTGAGAACCAATATTGAATCCATAAATGAGTCCATTTCCTCCATGCAAACCACAATGGAAGCCACAGATAATAGAGAGAACGAAATGAAATGTAGAGTGTCAGATACCGAAGACAGAATATACCAACTGGACCAAAAATTTACAGATATGGAAAAATCACATAAATTATGCCGAAGGGAAATTCAAGAGTAGGCAGATAGTGACAAGAAATTTAACCTTCGTATAATTGGAGTAGACGAAGGTGAGGAATATCAAAGCAAGGGAATGCAACAGCTATTCAACAAGATAATCAGTGAAAATTTCCCCATCTCAAAAAAGAACATTTTACCTACATGACAGAAGCATATAGAAAACCTAACAAGCAAGATGCCAGGAGAAACACTTCTAGACACATTATAGTAAAAATGATAGATCTGAATAATAAGGAAACAATCTTGCATGCAGCAAAAATGAAGAAAGAGTTCTACTACAACGGGAAAAAATTAGAATCACTGCAGATCTCTCCACACAAACACTGAATGCAAGAAAGGCCTGGGAAAGTACCATAGGAGCCCTGAGAACAAACAACTGCCAACCCGGACTGATGTACCTGGCAAAGATAGCATTCACATTCGATGGAGAACTGAAAATTTTTAATAGCAAAGAAAAACTAAATGAATACAGAAACATTAAGCCAGCATTACAAAGAATACTAAGAGGGGGAACACAACCTGAAGGATGCAACCGGGAACAGGGACCTGTACCCAGACAGGCAGTAATAGACGTCTAACTGAGCAAACACAGGAGGAAAGGAAAGAAGAAAAACTTAGGAAAACAGGGAATGACAGGGACCACAATGCATCTCTCTATACTGTCTCTTACTATTAACAGGCTTAATTCGCCAATCAAAAGAAAAAGAACTGCAGACTGGATCAGAAAACATGAACCATCCATCTGTTGCCTTCAGGAGACCCACTTCTCAGCCAAACATACAAACAAACTCAGTGTGAAGGGCTGAAAAGGATCTACCAATCAAATGCCCCCAGTAAGAAAGCAGGTGTATCAATAAAGCAGGTGTAGCAATCCTGATATCTGACAAAATGAACTTTTTATTGAATTCAATGCACAAAGACAAGGACAGACACAACATACTAATACAGGGAACAATCCAAGAGGAGAATATTACTATCATCAACTTACATTCCCCAAACATTGGTGCACCCAAATATGTTAGGCAAATACTCTCAAATTTACAGAATAAAATAGATCCCAATCTGACAATACTAGGAGACTTTAATGCCCTACTCTCACCAAAGTTTAGGTCTACCAACCAGAGGATTGGCAAAGAAGCTACCGAATTAAGTGAGGCCATACTTCATGTGGAACTAACGACATCTACCGAGTATTTCACCCTGAAACAACAGAGTACACATTCTTCTCAGCAACTCATGGAACTTTCTCCAATATAGACCATATCAAAGTTCATGCAAGGAACTTAAGCAAATACAAGGGGATCAACATAATCCCCTGTATCCTATATGACCACAATGGAATCAAACTAGTTCTCAATAACAAAGCATACCGCAGAAATTACTCAAATACATGAAAATTGAACAGTACATTTCTAAGCAATGCCTGGGTAACGGAAGAGATCAAAGATGAAATTTAAATATTCCTACAACTCAATGATAATGAAAAACACATCACAAAGAAACTTGTGGACACAGCAAAAACAGTCCTGAGGGGCAAATTTATTGCCCTCAGTGCCCACATCAAGAAAATAGAGACAGACCAAGTAAATAATCTCATGTTGCAATTAAAACAGCTAGAAAAATAAAGAAAAAATGGAACCTAAATTTACTAGATGGAGCCAGATAACCAAACTAAGAGTGGAGATTAATGAAATAGAGAATCGAAGTCATAGCCAAAATTAACCAAACAAAAAGCTGATTCTTTGAAAAATAAACAAAATTGATGGACCACTGGCAAGATTAATTTAAAAAAAGAAGAGAAGAAACCCATATTAACAGGATTAGGGATGCCATGGGAAAAATCACAACACATACCCAAGATATCCAAACAATTTTAACTGACTACTTTCAAAAGTTATACTCTCTAAAGAAAGAAAACCTGACAGAAATGGGTGCATTTTTAGAGAAACACAAGTTGCCAAAACTGAGCAAAGAAGTTAATCAATTAAATAAGCCAATGTCCTACAACAAGATACAAGAAGCAATCAGAAGTCTTCCAACAGAGAAAAGCCCAGGACCAGATGGATTCACAAGAGAATTCTTAAAGACCCTTAAGATCCTTAAAGAAGAAATAATACCCATATTCCTCAAGCTCTTCAAAGAAATAGAGAAGGAGAGAGCTATCCCAAACTCATTCTATGATACCAATATCACACTCATCCCCAAATCAGGCAAAGACCCAACTAAAAAAGAGAATTACTGGCCAATTTCCTTGATGAACAGATGCAAAGATACTTAACAAATTTCTAGCTAATAGAATCCAGAAAAACATTAAAAAATCATACACTACAAAGAGTTAGGCTTCATCCCAGAGATGCAGGGATGGTTAACATAGGTAAGTCAATAAATGTAATCCAACACATCAACAGAGCCAACGTCAAGAATCACATGATTATCTCCGCAGATGCAGAAATGGCCTTTGATAAAATTCAACATTCATTCATGCTAAAAGCTCTGGAGAAAATAGGAATAGAAGGAACGTTTCTTAAAACAATAAAAGCCATTTACTACAGACTAATAGCCAATATTATACTTAATGGGGAAAAGTTACAACCAATTCTCCTAAAATCAGGCAAAAAGGCAAGGATGCTTTGTCTCTACTCTTCTTCAATATAGTCCTGGAACCCTTAGCCAGGGCAATAAGGCAAGAAAGAGACACTAAAGGGATCCACATAGGAAAAGAAGTTAAACTATCCCTTTTTGCAGATGACATGATACTATAGATTCACGATCACAAAAACTCCATCTCCAAACTCTTAGAAATCATAAATCACTTTGCCAAAGTAGCAGGATACAAAATCAACCCACAAATATCAGTTGTCTTCCTGTACACTGACAATGTACAAGCAGAGTGGGAAATAAAGGAAGCAACCCCATTCACAATAACCTCCCCCAAAATGAAATATTTAGGAACTAACCTAGCCAAAGATGTAAAAGAACTATTTAATGAAAACTATAAAAAGTTAAAGAAAGAAATTACAGAAGACACTAGGAAATGGAAAGACCTTCCATGTTCTTGGATAGGCAGACTTAATATAGTGAAAATGGCAATACTGCCAAAATTAAAATACAAATTCAATGCAATTCCTATTAAAATCCTAATGACATACATCTCTAAAATATAGAAAATAGTCCAAAAATCCATGTGGAACAACAAAAGACCTAGAATAGCCAAAACAATTCTAGGGAATAAAGATAACATGGAAGAGATATCCATGCCAAACTTCAAGCTCTATTATAGAACCATAATAACAAAGACAGCATGGTACTGGCACAAAAACAGACTCGAAGTGCAAAGGAATAGAATAGAAGATCCAAAAATAAAACCACAGGCCTCCAGTCAGCTGATATTTGACAAAGTAGCCAAAGATATACAATGGAAGAAACACAATCTCTTCAACCACTGGTGCTGGGAAAACTGGGTGGCCACATGCAGAAGATTAATAGTGGAACCCAGTCTATCAAGATGGATTAAAGACCTTAACATTAAACCAGCATCTCTGAAACTATTGCAGGACAGAGTAGGAGAGACACTTGAACTTATAGGCACAGGAAGGAAATTCCTGAACAGAGTCCCAGGGTCACAACAAATTGGAAAGAGACTCACCAAATGGGACTACCTTCAAATAAAAAGCTTCTGCACAGCTAAAGCTATAACAACCAAGCTAGAAAAGCAACCATCTCATTGGGGAAAAAAATTTACCCGCAATATATCAGAGAAGGGGTTAATATGCAGTACATACAGGGAACTCAAGAAACTAATTCCTTCCAAACCTAACAAACCAATTACTAAATGGGAAAGGGAACTAAAGTGAGACTTCTCAGATGAAGAGATAAAAATGGCAAAGAAATGTTCACCATCGCTAGATGTGAAGGAAATGCAAATAAAGACAACACTGAGATGCCACCTTCCCCAGTCAGAATGTCCCACATCCTCAAGGCAGCCAACGACAAACGCTGGAGGGGATGTGGAGAAAGAGGAAACCCTATTACACTGCTGGTGGGACTGTACACTTATACAACCACTTTGGAAAGCAGTCTGGAGGGTCCTCAGAAAGCTAAATATTGACCTCCCTTATGACTGAGTCATACCACTTCTAGGCATCTATCCCGAACAACAGGAACCACTATACAAGGACACATGCACCTCCACGTTTATTGCAGCACTGTTCATAATAGCCAAGATATGGAAACAAACCAGATGTCCCACCACAGATGAATGGATGCAAAACTTGTGGTATGTATACGCAATGGAATATTATGCAGCCATTAGAAATGACAAAATAATGGCATTTGCAGTGAAATGGATAGAGCTAGAAGAAATCATGTTGAGCGAGGTAAGTGAAGAGCAAAGAAACAAATGGTACGTGGTCTCCCTGATTAAGTGGCTGTTAAATACAAAATGTTAGGTGATATGACAAAATTAACAGGACTTAAGAATCAAAGGACTTCCACTCATCTGGGCGAATCACTACTAAATAACCCCGTGCTGCTGATCACATGTATGGTATATTTGTGTACACTGGAGGAGAACCAGGAAGATGACACAGACTAGATGGAATCAGGAAAAAACATGTAACAGGGATCAATCAGCTGCACTGGACATTAACCAAAGTGAACTAAACAACTTAATGGCAGTGATGGGAGGGAGAGAACAAGTGGGAAAGAGGGAACAGCTGATGCTATGCAAAACAAATGAAATGTACATACCCTCCAATGTGGAAGATATAACTGTATCGCAAAGCACATAGAACTCATAAATGTTATAGACCATGATAGACAATTTGTTCCAAGAAAGTTAGAACATGTTTGTGACTTTAACTGAGCATCACTATCCCACAATACTATGCAATTTGGCAAATTATGTAACCACTTAAACACAATAAAAAATTTGAAAAAAATATTGAATTATTAAGTGTTTTATTTCTATACACATAAATGATTTAAATGCTGTTATAGATTGCAAATCACATAATTACAAAAGTACTATGTGTTACAGCCTTGATCTATAGCCTGTGGAACTATTGAAAAGTGTGAGACCTTTAAATGTAGAGCTTAATGGTGAGAAAGTATGTTCCAGTGTCCAGCCCTATGGAACTTCCTTGAAGTCATGTTATTATATGTTGTCTCCTACTCATCTGTGAAATTGTGAAGTGCAAGAAGGAAGAATACTCTTTGAAGCTTCAAAAGTGTGCTGTAAGATAGGGCACAGACCTCCCCTTTATAGGATATGTGAACTCCATGCACATAGTATTGTCTTAGTTTTCCAGTGCCCATGAAGTGAGAATCTTCTCACATAGCCTAATTGAAGGACTCCTCTCACCAAAGATGCTTAACCAATTAACCATTGAATGAAACCTCCACAGAAGGGAGAAAAATAACCCTTTCGCCACACTAAGTGATTCCTTGGGTACTTTTTCATAGTGTTAAAAACTTGTAAAGAAATATGCATTTTATGAGAGTTCTGGGAAGATGGCGGAGGAGAAGCTGGAGTCTAAACAAGCTCTCACATAGAAAGCAGTTTTAGAGTTCCAGTGAACAGTCCTAAGCCAGAGAATCACACCAAGTGTGTCATGACAGGCCAGAGAGTCAGGCCAGAGAGAGGAAATCCAGGCAAGGAGACACATCTGAGTTCTTGCCAGGAGCTGCTGCAGCTGCGGCAGCAGTGGCGGTGGTGATCGCAGGCGCCATACCTGAGCCACAGAGAATCCAGGACGAAGGAGCCAGATGCAGCGGGCGAGCGGATTCTACTAAATACCAGCAAGAACCGACAAAGAGCGGACATCTTCATCCTGCAGTTCGTAGACCAGAGACGACCCAGGAACCAAGACTCAGCATGAGTAGAAGCCTGACATCCTCATTCCTTCTCAGGGAGCAGAGGAGGGAAGGCCACCCCCCCCCCCCCCCAGTACCAGAGATCTCCATCTTGGATACCGACAAAGCTCGATGGAGCTGCTAGCTCCAACTCAGGCCTTGGAATAAAACTAGAGTCATTTAGCAGATCACAAGAACTTAATGCTGTGACCTGCCAGACTCAGCTCCACCCAGGGAAAAGTCACCCAGCTCAGGCGCCAGTCCTAAGAGTGGCTTTCTTCACTGGGTAATCAGAGCCAGAGGCTGCCCCTCCCTCTAGCAGCCTCAACAATCAATTGAAATTCAGTAAACAGAAACCCTGAGAATGGCTCCAGGCTGGGCTCTGTGAGGTTTTCACAAACTAGCCCCAGGGAAAAGCTACTGTTTTATGAAAGGCCTCAACTCTACCCAGAACCTAGCCTCATCACTGCATCCACCTATTTTGTGATACTCAAAGCAGATCTGCCTCCCATTGAACTAGCCTGGGAGGAGGATCACAAAATCCTGAGTAAAGCAGAGCATTTTTCTGCCTGTTCAAACAAACTGACTTAAGAAACCAACCAAGCCACAGGACCAAAAGCAGACCAGAGACTCCAACAAGAGGCTGGTTATGGACACAAGGGAGATACAGGATTTTGCCCACCCCTCGCAAAAAAATCAAAGAACTATTTTTTCTTTTTTGTGTACCTTTTATAAAAAAAAATTCCTTTTAACTTTTTTTTTAATTTTTAATTTTTGCCTTTTTTGAAAAAAAATTGTTTTCCAGTAACATTTTTTTCCTCTTATAATTTTTATTTTAGGGTACATGAATGTGAGTTTTTCTTTTTTTTTAGTTTTCTTTCTCTTTTTTTTTCTTTTTAAATTATCTTTTTGTTTTTTGTTTAGCTATACTGAACTTCTGATCTCTTTTCTTCCTTTCAAATCCTTTTCACCTTTTAGTATCTTTCATTCTTCTTTATAAGACTTAATTCTTGTCCTGCACATCCTCAGATAATCCCGTAGTTGACTATTAGACCCTGTCCTCCATTGTGTACACACTTAATCCACAAATTATTACTCAATTCAAAACCTCTGAGACTTAAATTCCTTAATAGCAGTACTACCTCTTTATACATATATAATATTGGAGGTATTTTTATTTTTAAGTTTTTCACATCTCCTTTATATCCCTTCCCTTCTCTCATTATATTCACGTTCTTCTCTGAATAGTGTGTTTTCTCTTCTGCATAATATTTATAATTTAAACTTTTCTATTTTTTTCTGGTCTCTTATCTTTTCCCTTTCTCTTTCTTCGTAACTCTCCCTGTACCTTCCCACATCACCCTATTCCTATTTTTTACCCACATCTCTCCCTAACCCTAATAATTTCTGGTTTTCCAAATTCTTCTTTGCGGTTTGTAGCCCATTAACGTATAGTTGATGATGTTGAATAGATGTATTTGTTGAACTAGATTGTATCTGTAGGCTATTGACTGTGCAAATACAGACTTTGGTTGATGCTTGCCTTAGGATATTGTTCTAGCACAAAACTGGTGCTATTTTCATCTCAAATGGGCAGAGTAAGCCGGAAAAACACAAGAAAAATGGCAAATCAGGGTATCTCAACTCCCAATCTTGATAATCAGGGGACAGAACAGATAATAAATAATCCAGAGGAGAGTTCCCAAATAGCTCTAGAAACACTGCTGGCAAACATGATAAATGAAAAGATTGAAACCATACAAAGGATTCTGTATGAGTGTGATAGGGAGAGAGAGGAGGCAATCCAAAAGTTTATACAGGAATATCTTAAGCGTGAGGAAGCTACTCAAAAACTGATACAGGATTTGCATGAGCAGCTTGAGAATACTCAAAGAGAAAGGCAGGAATGGTGTGAGCAGGCTGAGAACACTCAAAGAGAACTACAGGAATCGCACAAACGGGAGGAAACTAATCAAAGAGCAATACAGGAATTGAGAGGGCAGGAAGAGAATACACAAAGATCACTAAAGGCATTCATGGAATCCATTAACAAAGAGCTGAAGGAAGTCAGGGAGACCACAAAAGGAATGCTGAATGGAACCCAACAGAAGGAATGGGAGTCCAAGGAAACCATAACCAATCAACTCAGTGATTTGAGAATAAACACTGAACACCAAATTAAGGAAGTAAAGAAGGTCATACAAGATGTAAATCAAAGCTTCAACAAAGAATTTGAAGCCATCAAAACTGACCAATTAGAAGGAAAAGAGATAAAAACCAAAGTAGAAAGTCTAGACAGCAGGTTAGACCATGCAGAAGATCGAATCTCAGGGATTGAAGACAGCCTAGATATTATAGGGAAAGAACATACAACCATCCAAGACAAGTCCAAGAAATATGATAGATCGATCCAACACTTGGAAGACACCATCAGAAGGCCTAATCTAAGGATAATGGATGTAGAGGAGTACCTAGAAACAGAAGTTAATGGTCTAGGAAATTTGTTTAACAGGATCCTAGCAGAGAACTTCCCAAACGTGCAAAAAGATAGGCCTATTCAGATAAAAGAAGCTTTTAGAACCCCAAATAGACGAGAATATGACATGCCACCGCCAAATTATAATCCACACAGGACCAGTCTGACCAAGGAAAAGATCCTTAAAGCTGTCAAGGAGAAAAGATTAATCACCTATAAAGGGAAACCAATTAGAATCAACTCAGATTTCTCAACAGAGACAATCAAAGCAACAAGAGCCTGGAATGATGTATGCCATGCCCTAAAAACAAACAAGTATCAACCAAGAATACTGTACCCAGCTAAACTCTCCTTCATAACTGAAGGCCAACTAAAAATCTTCCATAGCAAAGAAAAGTTGAAACAATACATCTCCACCAAATCAGCCCTACAAAAGATTCTTAAAGATGTCCTACACATAGAAAACCAACAAGACAACAATAAAGGCCAAGAAACTGCACCCAAACTGAGAATCCAATAACCATAGGAAGAACCCAGTTTTCACAGCCCCCAAGAAGGTGGATAACATGGCAGAAATCCCAAATACCTCTCAGTCTTATATCTTAACGTTAACGGACTTAACTCTCCAATTAAGCTACATAGACTGTCTAGTTGGATTAAAAAACAAGACCCTTTTATCTGTTGCCTTCAGGAGTCACATTCTAGCCCGTAAAAACAAACACATTTTCAACGGGTGGAACAAAATCTACAAAGCCAACGGCCCCCATAAAAGAGGCGGGAGTTGCAATCCTAATACCAGATAAAATGAACTTCAAATTAAAATTCGTGAAAAGAGATACAGACGGTCGCTACATACTAATTAAGGCATCTCTCTTTCAGGAGGATATTACAATTCTAAATATGTATTCTCCAAACAATGGAGCACCCAAATTTATCCAAGAAACACTACTTTCCCTCAAATCCCATATAGATCCAAAGACATTAATTGTTGGGGATTTTAACACACCACTCTCCCCACTAGATAGATCAACTCGGCAAAAACTCAACAGAGAAACCGGAGAGCTAAACAACTGCATAGATCAACTAGATTTAACTGACATCTACCGAATCTTTCACCCAGCAGCATCAAAATACACATTTTTCTCAGCAGCACATGGAACGTTTTCTAAAATAGACCACATTTTAGGCCACAAAGCAAACTTGTCTAAATTCAGAAACACTGAAGTTGTACCTTGCATTCTCTCTAACCACAAGGAAATAAAATTAGAACTCAACACCAAACGCCACTAAGGAAAGTCCTGTATCACATGGAGGCTGAACAACACACTGTTGAATCACGAGTGGGTCATGAAAGGGATTAAAAAGGAAATTCAAATGTTCCTGGTATTCAACAAAATGAACACATAAATTACAAGCTCCTCTGGGACACAGCAAAGGCAGCACTCAGAGGCAAGTTTATAGCTCTGAGCTCCTACATCAACAAATTGGAAAGATCTACAACCAAGAATTTAATGACACATCTAAACCTCCTTGAAAAAGAGCAGCAAGATAAACCCCAATCCAGTAGATGGAAAGAAATAATTAAAATTAAATCAGAATTAAATGAATTAGAAGCAAAAAAAAATATAGAAAGAATCAACAAAACAAAGAGTTGCTTCTTCGAAAAAATTAACAAAATTGACAGACACTTAGGGAATCTTATCAGAAAAAGAAGAGAATAAACCCAAATAAATAAACTCAGAGATGAGAACGGAAACATCACCACGGAAACAACCAAGATTCAGAACATTATAAGGGAATACTTCTCAAAACTTTATGCTAATAAGTTTGAGAACTTGACAGAAATGGACCTTTTCCTAGCAAATATTGACATGACAAAACTAAACCAAGATGAGTTAAACCATCTTAACAGGCCCATATCAAGCATTGAAATAGAAACAGCAATAAGAGACCTCCCAGCTAAGAAAAGTCCAGGACCAGATGGTTTTACAGTGGAATTGTACAAGGCCTTCAAAGCAGAGCTCACACCAATACTCCTCCAACTCTTCAATGAAATTGAAAGAGAAAGTTCACCACCCAACACCTTCTATGAAGCCATCATCACACTCATCCCTAAACCAGGCAGGGACTCATCAAAGAAAGAGAACTATGGACCCATTTCTTTGATGAACATTGATGCAAAACTTCTCAACAAATTTTGGCCAATCGACTTCAACAATTCATCCAAAAAATTATACACCTGGATCAAACAGAATTCATTTCAGGGATGCAAAACTGGTTCAATATACGCAAATCAATTAATATTATTCATCACATAAACGGGAGCAAGAATAAGAACCACATGGTTATCTAAGTAGATGCAGAAAAAGCATTAGACAAGATCCAACACTCCTTTATGATGAAGGTTTTGGAAAAATTAAGAATCAATGGAACATTCCTCAATACAATAAAGGCTGTCTATGACACACCTACAGCCAGTATTATACTTAATGGTGAAAAACTAAAGCCATTTCCTCTAAACTCAGGAACAAGAAAAGGAGGTCCACTATCTCCACTTCTCTTCAATCTAGTATTAGATTGCCTAGATTCAGCAATAAGACAATATGCAGACATAAAAGGGATCCAAATAGGGAAAGAAAAAATAAACTTCTCCCTCTTTGCACATGACATGATCTTATATTTAAATAATCCCATAGACTCCACTCCCAAATTACTCAAGCTGATTCAAAACTTTGGCAAAGTAGCAGGGCATAAAATTAACCCCCCAAAATCATTGGCTTTTCTGTATGCCAACAATGAGAAAAGTGGGGTGAAATTAGGAAAGCAACTCCATTTGTAATAGCCCCACAAAAAATAAAATACCCAGTAATTAACTTAACCAAAGAAGTGAAGGATTGCCATGATGAAAACTTTAAAATCTTGAAAAAGGAAATCAAAACAGAATTTAGAAAATGGCAAAACCTCCCATGCTCCTGAATTGGAAAGATTAACATCGTGAAAATGGCAATACTTTCCAAGGCTACCTATAAATTCAACGCGATACCTATCAAAATTCCAACCTCACTCTTCAAGGAAGTAGAAGAGGCAATCCAAAAATTCATATGGAACAATAAAAGACCCCGAATAGCAAAAACGCTCCTGAATGGAAAGAACACTGCTGGAGGAATATCAATACCAAACTTCAAACTCTACTATAAACCCATAGTAATCAAAACAGCTTGGTATTGGCATAAGAACAGATCTCAGGACCAATGGAATAGAAATGAAAACCCAGAAATGAACCTACAGACCAATAGCCATCTAATCTTCGATAAGAGAGCTAAAACAATAGAATGGAAGAAAGAAAGCCTCTTCAGTTAATGGTGCTGGCAAAATTGGTTAACTACTTGTAGAAAACTAAAGCTAGATCCTTATATATCACCCTGCACCAGAATCAAATGCAAATGGATCAAAAACCACGAAGTCAAATCAGACACTCTGAAAACATTACAGGATGGAATAGGAGAAACCCTAGGTCTCCTTGGCTCAGGCCAAAATTTTCTGAATAGAGACCCAGAAACACAACAAATCAAAGAAAGGTTGGACAAATGGGATTGCATGAAGTTGCAGAGCTTCTGCATGGCAAAGGACATAGCTAGCCAGATCAATAGAAAGCCCACGGATTGGGAGAAGATCTTCACTAGCCATACAACAGACAAGGTTCTCATATATAAAATATACTTGGAAATCAAAAATTAAAACACCCAACAACAAATCCTCAAAGAAACAACTGCCCAATAAATAAGTGGGCTAATGACTTAAAGAGAAACTTCTCTGAAGAAGAAAGAAGGATGGCCAATAGACACATGAAGAAATGCTCAACGTCCCTAGCCATACAAGAAATGCAAATCAAAACAACATTGAGATACCACCTCACTCCAGTTAGAATGGCAAAAATCAACAACAGATGCTTGAGGGGATGTGGACAGAAGGGAACCTTACTTCATTGTTGGTGGGAATGTAAACTTGTTCAAACACTTTGGAAAGCAGTATGGAGGTTTCTCAAAAGACTTCACATAGATCTCCCCTATGACCCAGCAATCCCACTTTTGGGCATTTACCCAAATGTTTACAAACAAGACCACACTAAAGCTACCAGCACAACTATGTTTATTGCAGCATTATTTACCATAGCAAAGATATGGAACCAACCCAGATCCCCCTCAGTAGATGAATGGATCAACAAAATGTGGTACATATTCACAATGGAATTCTATGCCTCCATCAGAAAGAATGACATTGCCCCATTTGTTAGGAAATGGAAAAACTTGGAAAAAATTAAGTGAAGTACGCCAGGCCCAAGGAAACATAAGTCCCATGGTTTCCCTTATTTGCAATATCTAGTATATGTATGAGTCGATCGGAAAAGGTCAGATAATGTGATGTTAGGAAAATGAACCCTTAGATATTCATTTTAATATTTTTTTTTCTTTCATGCATTTCTAAAGCATTTATAAGGTTATCTCTTTGTTGCTTTTTATGTCCCTCCCCCACAGTATAACCCCTGCTTTCACTATATTTGATGTCAGTATAACTTGTGGAAGGGAATGGGAAAAACAAGTCGTTTAAGGGTACAGGTGGACCTGTTGCAACAATGAGAAGTACAAGTTGTCATGTCGAAAACGAGCTTTACAGCGTTGGTGTGGGAGGGGGGGAAGGAGGGTGGATTTGGTGGGGAGGTAGGGGAGAGGCTGGGAAGGGATGTGAAGGGTAAACAAAGGAGGAGGCTGCAATGCTTGATTAGAAATGTATGCATTATCCTGCCCACGTAATTGTAACCCCTCTCTACAGTATGTTCACAAAAAAAATAAAATAATAATAAAAAATAAAAAAAGAAATATGCATTTTATGACACTATTCTAAATCCCCATTTAGAGACTGTGAATGTCTATTTTTTTTTGTCCTAGTCCCAGGGTTTGATATAAGTACATGTTCATTTTCCTAGGGCTTTTTTCTCCTGAAGATAAGCACTCTACCATTTGACCTGAGGTTCCATCTGAGATTTTTGATGGTCAATTGAGAAAAGAGTCTCAAAGACTCTTCTGCCCAGTTGGACTTTCAACAGATACGTAATCTTAGACCTGAGGATATCTTTCTCCTGAGTAGGTAGGATTACAGGCATGAGTCACTAGTGTCCAGCCCTGCTTTTTTGGTGGTTAAATGAAAATAAGCATCTCAGAGAAGATTCTGCTTAGACTGCCTTCCAACCACAATATTTGTATCTCAGTCACCTAGTTAGCTAGTATTACAGGAATAGGTTGCGGGCATCCAACCAGATATACATTTTAAGGCTGAAATTTTCTTATATGTCATCCAACCAGATATACATTTTAAGGCTGAAATTTTCTTACTTATATGTCCTTAAAATCATTGCAATTAAACCCAACCCACCTCTGTATTTCCTATGGCCCAGTGTACCATATCTTCAGATAAAGACATTTGATGAGCATATGGAGAAAACTTTCCTACTTTCACCTCAAGTTCAAGACCTTCTGGGAAATTCCATATGTTTACAATGTCATAGTCTGCTTCCAATTTCCTTTTGTCATCCAAAGTCACTTGATCTCCAGCAGCATTGTGAAACTGGATGTTCTTCAGAAAAGAGTGCTGCTAAAAGACATACATCATCTTATGGTGAAGTACATCCCGAGTTAAGACAGAAAACCTGAAGAAAAAAAGTTCCTGATTGCCTTTAAATTTTGATGTAGAATGAAAGAATAGTAGATCCACCTAATGAAGCATTCCAGAAGAAAATCTATGGAGGAATAAAAATAATTTTGCCAAATCTTGGTCATTCAACAAAGGGGTAGATGCAATCTTTTCAAAAGAAACCAAGTCTAGAGAGTCACAAATAAGATGACTCTCAGTCGTCTAGCCAGTGTTTCCTACAACCACTAATATTATGCATGTTGCTAATATGAACTTGGTAAAATTTTAATATTTAAAGTAGAATAAAACTAGGTCCCTCATGCAAAATGTGGATAATTCTTTTCAGCAGGTCATCCTTTGCTATTACATAAGAAACTCATAGGGAAAATCAAGGTGCATTTATACTTTTCAAAACATCTGCTATAAGGGAGGGGCCAATGCAACAGCAATATATACAAGACAATATTTTGGAAATGATCTGTACAATTTTAGGGGGAGGGGGAGGGAAAGTAAGAGAAAAATGAATGAAGGGGTAACAAGTTTGACAAGAAATGTACTTACTATCTTACTTGTGTAACTGTAACCACTCTGTATATCATCTTGACAATAAAAAACAAGGAAAACTATCTGCTATGAATATGTTGAGGCTATTTGTAACTAAAAGAATTTATGAAACATGGAACTCGCTTGATCCTTGTTATGGCCTGCTTTTCCTGAAGAGCACAAAAATATGTCCAGAGTACTTCACAGACATTTAAACAAATATTATTTGTTGCTTTTTGGAAAACATACCTAAAATGCTTAAATTTTATATGGCATGAAAACTATCTAGGAAGTGACATTGCCTATGGGGTATGTCATCTAACACAGAAGGCCTTACCTGTGCAGGGGAAGTCACTGCCCCTTCCCTCTTTCCCACTCTTTGTGCTTCTGTTTGATGAAGAAGCAGCTCATGGAGAGCCTGGGCCCCAGCATACACAGCATTGTATATATGGTAACTGCCTCCAGACAGTCGTGTCAAAAATGTGTCCAGGCAACAAATCCAAGGAGGCTTCGTGAGGACAGTTCTCCCACGTTACACAGTCTGACTCTGAATCTGAGCAATTAAAAGACAGAAACCATAGCCTCGCTAGGAAAAAGTCTTCTGGATATTTGAAAGGGTTAACTGCCTTGACAAAATCTGTGAATCCCAAATTCTCTGGATGATGGTGTGAAAAAATGTGAGGTACATGTAATGAACCTAGTACAAAATATTACCTCCTCATGGTGAACTCTAGCTGTGAGTTCATGATACAAACTTTTCCTTTTACTAAAAATTGCTCAATACAGCTTACCATATCTAGTAAGGCTTCATTATCACCATGTATGATGAGGACGTTTGCTGAAGATTTATTAATCTGTTTATAAAGTGCCATGACTTAAAAACATATGCCAAGCCCGAGGTTGGGATTGCTAGCTCAAAGTCTACACAAATTCTATTCTTGTCCATCTCTTCTTTCAATTCAGGAAGAATCCACAAGCCATTCTCATCTTGTGAGGTCAATAGTCCAACCCAGTTCCAGATGAAATGAAGGAGTAAGGAGATCAGGGCAATGGCTATGGATGTGTCCTTTGAGGCCATCTGATACAGAGCAGGAAAGTTCTTATGGTCACTCAGAGCATGATCAAAAGGCCCAAATGTAAGCTAAAGGGAATGAAAATTGGATGCTCCATGAATGAGAAGATTTCAATCCATTATGATCTCACTTATGATATGTATTAAATAACCATTTGAAGTAGGTGGAAGATAGATTTTTCTTAGTTTAAAAAATTGCTTTTAATAGTTGTACATTTCAATTTGTTCCTACAAAGCTCCTTGATCTTTATCACTATTTCCATCAACTCATTCAATCTATAGCAAATCTACCCATTCCTTGACTTTCCTAGGTCCATTTTCACACACACATCTGAATATGTATATATATCTAAATATCTATATAGAGACATATACATACATATATGTGATATGTTGTATTTTCCCACCCATCTACTCCATATTTCTCTGCCCCTTTGCACATCCCTCTAACAACTCTCCCCAGACAAGTTATGCTTCAATGTTCTAGTGTTAGTGTTTTATATCTCTTAGTTGATCAGAAATGTTATACCATGGGATTCCACCTCTATGTGTACCATAGTTTACAGATTAATCAAATATATTTGTAAACGGATATGTGTGTGTCCTATATTTATTTTATATTACATGTTCATATTTTAGATTTAACTTTCACATATGAGAGAACACATGCCCCTTTCCCTTTGTGAGTCTGAGTTACATCATTCAACATAATATCTTACGTGCATGCGCACACGTGTGTGTGTGTGTGTGTGTGTGTGTGAGTGTGTGTGTGAGTGTGTGTGTGTGTGTGTTTGTGTGTGTGTGTGTGTGTGTGTGTGTGTACTATTATAGGGGCATGAACTCAAGGCCTCGTGCACTTCCTTGGCTTTCTCCCTCAAAGCTACCTCTCTATCACTCAAACCACACATTACTTCCTGCTTTTTTTGGTTAATAAGAGATGTCTCCTTAGTAGCTAGGTTTGCAGTTAGCCATCAGGACACATCTCAACATATTGCTATACTTTAAAGTCATTTTTCCATTTCCTGATTTTTTAAGAAAATTATTGACAAGGCTTAAAAGTCCAAACAATCTCTTTGTGGCTCTAACTTTTCCAGTCCCTTTCCTAAAAATGGTAGTGTGGATCTTTATTACTTTGAATACTTACTCTTTGATATCACAAAATTTGATAGGTTCATAAATCCAGTATCTTCCTATAATTATCTTCTAACAGCTGAAATGGCACCAAATTAGATACTTCTTTATATCCCTTCATTCCTCCCACTCTCACCTGGGGAAACCTGTACAGGTTCAGCAATATACCAATCTGGGCAGATAATAATCCTGATGGTCCTGTCAGTACTGCTATAGACTTGCTCACTCTCACACAGGAGTAGTTTGGAAGGTTGTCCTTCCCAAAAAGGCTCGTGAAGGGATTTTTAAATGTTTTCCAAGCTTCCATGTGAGCATTACAGATATTAAATCCTAGCATCAAGTTATGTAAATTATGAGGATTTTCATTGATCTCTTCAATAGCAAAAGCCAAGGCCAAAACAAACTGGTAGGTGTTGAAGATAAACCTGCATAATGAGCATAGAAATTTAAAACTTATCAATTTGATGGACTAAATACTTGCTTCTCTGCCAATGAATATGTTAAAGCATTATCCCAACTATGATGGAATGCAAATATAGTCTTTTATGGTTGTCTATGGGATTAAGGACATGAAGGGAATTTGTCATGCATAAGATTAAGAAACTTAAGAGAGAGCTTGCTTATTCCCCATTATCACATGCACCACAGCAAACACTAATGTTGCCCATTAAACATGGAATAGTCTTTCATGAGACACCAAATTATTCTCTTGCGAAGATAATTAGAGTAACTAGCTCCACTGTGTGAAAAATTGTGTGTTTTCGGTCACCCAGTTTATCTTATGTGGTTATAAGGCAGGCTGGGCTAAGTAATACATCTTCAATAGTCATTTAAGGAAGATTCTATATTAAGTTTCTCTAACTAACAGACCTGACATATTGAACAGCTCTTCCTACAATATCAGCCAGAAGAGAGCTCAAATACCAGGTGAAGGAATTTTATTCTTATTTATGTAATAAAACCAACGGGATGAATCTAACTGCAAGCACATCATAATGGAGAAAGAAATCTCCAACATGAAGAGTAATGAAAGAATTGTAAGCTTTACATTGAAATCCAAAGATTCAAGGCCACCATTGTAAAATGCAGTAATCTCTATTACCTTCCCAGTATTGTTATTTTGAGATTCTAGAAAAACTACAGAGGAATAAAGAGAATCAACACTTTGCTCTCTCTCTCTCTCTCTCTCTGTTATGTCTGGGCAATGGTGTGAGTATGTGTACACACACATTCTAAAGAAATAATATTGAATCAATACATATTGTTTTAAAAGGAAATAATGGAGGCAAGAAAGAAATTCAAATGTGAGGCTTAACTTGTTTAACACATGGTGTACACATATTTGAAATTTCAATTTGGAAGCCTATCATGTTAATGATGTCTTCTAAACAGAAACAAATAGTAAGCTTGAATAAAGTCTAATTGAACATATGCATATGTAGGAGGAACCTGAAAGTAAGAATGAAGACATGTGGAAAATGATTGGTCAAAAGCTGACAACACTATTTTGAAAAAGAAAATATTAGTGTATTGAGGATTTAGTAAATGGTTGAGAATGACAAAAAGTTAAAATGCTTGTTCTAAGAAGCAATGGCAGAATTTAAATTTCCTAATGTAGACAATGATAGAAATATGAGATATCTAGAGATGAAAGCTTAATCAAATGTTTGACCACAACACATAGTCGTGTACAGAAGCTACAAATGGAACTCATAACACATAGGTATTTCTCTGTTTTCCTAATGGCTGACTCCTCAGTAGAATCCATAGAATCCTGGAGAGCATGGCAGACAATCTTTAAAATATTAGGGACAAAAATGGATAAATTGTGTACCAAGATTACTGTTGCCAGCAAAGACATCCATTAGAAGTCAAGGATAAAAGGGTAAAGATATTCCCAGACAAGTACAATTAAAAGAATATACTCCCACACACCTGTCCACAAAAAAAAAAAAAAAAAACAACAAAAAAAACTATTCTATTGTCAACCAAATTTAATGCCCATGTAACATGACCACTTTGTGAGAAAATCAGAATGGGGTAGACAGCTGTTTGAAGAAGTTTTTAAATGTGAAATGCTAAATGTTTATGGAACCACTGTATACAAAAATAAAGTTATTTTTACATAGTTAACAGAAAAGCATTCTGTCCAAAAGATTGAACCATTGATGAGTAATAAAAATGTTCAAGAATGTATAAAACCTACTAGGCAAAGGGGCTATAAAACTTGTTGAAAATACTCTAACATTGTAAATGTGCTAGCAAAATCACACACACAATTTTTATGCAGAGAGAAAAATTGTTAATATAATTATATCTTGTAATTACTGTAGAATATAAAATTGGATATCCACTATTACAAATGATAAGAGGAATATAATGCAGTTGCAGTTCCTGTTTGTCTTTAACATTTCATCTTAATATATTAAATGAAAGATTTAATTTAAAATTAAATTAAAAGATTTCATTATGACATTTCTGAACATTCATTTATGGACTTTGATCATAGCCCTCTATTGCTTGTATGTTTATTTTCTCTTTTTATTTCATCCTCCTCATCCCAGATAGTTGTTATTCCAAAATAGCTTCCTGTCATCTATTTTCAGCCCAGTAATTACCAGAAAATATATAACAGCAAATGAAAGCTCGTAATCCAGTAATCAAAAGACACTACTATTGAACTTCCTTCATAACCACTGAAGGAGAGAAACAGTGGAAGAAGCTTCAATTAACATGGAGAACAAATTACATAATAGCAATAAGGAGCTCTGACCTGTCAACAATGACTGCAAAGGTAAATGCATGAAATTCTACCTGTAAAAGCTAAAATGGCTGAATGAATAAAAACTCAAGGCCAAAGGAAACGTTGATGCCAAGAAACTCCCTTCACCATCAATGGCCCTCAGTGAGTATAAGAAAGGTCAATAAATACAAATGAAATACAAAAGAAAGTAGGAGTGTCTATAACATATCCAATAGACTTTAATCAAAGCAATGAAGTGACATTTTGTAATGTAATGATGAAGATATCAAATTTACAAGATGAAGTAGCAATTCAAAATGTGTATTTACATATTATACAATCACTAAACTATGTTAAGCAGACTTTGATAGTCCTCAATATAATAGTAGCTGAAGATTTTATCAATGGATCTTTCAGACAAAATCAACAGGGAGGCAGCAGAGTTAAATTTCACACTTGATCAGAAGATCCTCACATACACCAGCAGAACACATCATTCAACTTCTGAGTAAAACTTCTCTCCAAACAAACAATCATGGGATGGGACACAAAGCCATCCAGATTTAAAAAATGTTGAAAGTATATTGAGCATATATACAAACACATATAGTAAGGATAGAAATTAACAAGGAAGGGGCTGGGAACGTGGCTCGGTGGTAGAGCGCTTGCCTTGCATGCATGAGGCCCTGGGTTCGATTTCTCAGCACCACATATGCAAAAAGAAAAAAGCCAGAAGTGGTGCTGTAGCTTAAGTGGTAGAGTGTTAGCCTTGAGCTGAAGAGCTGAAGGACAGAGCCCTGGCCCAGAGTTCAGGCACCCCGACTGGACCCCCCCCCCCAAAAAAAAAAGAAATTAACAAGGAAAATAAGCATATAACCAGAAAATTACATGAATTATCCATTAACCAAAATTAAGTAGTAAAATAATAATTAAGAGTATTCAATTTAATTACATGATTAATGCATGATAAAGTGAATTGTTTTCAAGGCAAATTTCAAGAAATAAACTGTTCCTTGGAACAAATGAAAATGAAAACCATATGGGTATAGAAAAAGGGGAATAAAAGGAAAACATAACCTTTCCTATAATTAAAGAGAACAGATAATTAGCTGAAGCACCTGCACTGCATCTGAAGGAACTAGAAACAAGGTGATTTTTTATTGTACTCTTTTCTGTTCTTCTTTTTCCTCTTTTTTCATTTTTTCCTTTCCCTTTTTCTTTGGTTTAATCCCCTCTTGTCCTGTTTGTTATTCCTCTACCCTCTGTTTTGCATATAAGCTTATCTAATGTGTGGAAGAGAATGGGAAACAGAAAGGGTGGGACAAAAGGTGAAACAATTAAGCAATGATACACATTAGACAAAATGGCAGAAACTATACCCTTTGTCAGTGAGAGTAGTCAGGATAGGAGAAACTGAAGGAGAATGAGGGAGGGAGTGACACTGTTCAAAAGAAACATACTCACTAGCTTAATTATGTAACCCCTTTGTATATCATCTTTTCAATGTAATTTTTAAAAATTGAAAATAAAATAATAAGAAAATAAAAAAACCTATGGCTATAGAAAATATAGGAAATGGTAAAAACTTCTGCAAGTTATTAAAAGGAATGAAATAATCAAGTAGAAACAGTGAGACAAATGGTGTGCCAATTTAAAAGTAATACTTACTAGACACTGCTTTGGAAATGAATTTTACATCTTGGAGCAGAAGAGGAGTCAGGAGATCAAGTAGTGGGAGGAAACAAGGGGAGGAGTAACATTGTTCCAAAAGAAATGTATTCCTTACCTGACTTACATAACTATAACCTCTCTATAATCATCTTTATATTAAAATTAAATTCATAAAGAAAAGGAAATAGAGTGTGAAAACACAGTAGCAATAATCAATCAAGCAAAGAGGACGTTCTACAAATCAAAAGGTAGATAAAACTGAAGTAAATATCACGAAGAGCTTACCATCATAGAAAGAAGAATATACTCGGATGGAAACTAGATTTCTCTCTTACTTGTAGGCAGAAAACCACTCAAAAGTAGATACAAGATAAAATAATGAAACTGAGGTGTTTCTCTAGCAAAAGGATGGGATGTCAGGGTAGAGAAGACAGAGAGCATTCATGTGTGCACTTGGAGTTACCATTGCCCATCCTGAGAACAAATTAGTAAATGGAAATACAATGATGTTACTTACGGCTTGTTCTGTCCATCTCCAGAATCATCACTTTGACTGCGATCTGTTCCCAAAGTGTAAAGAGGGAAAAACCCAGCAATCATTACATCTCCATCCATGACGCACCTGCCTAGGTGAAATTCTGGCTGTCAAGTATATATATTCATAAACCTTTTTATTCATGTCTATCTGTCTTTTTATTGACAGAGAGGTGCACTGTAGTGCACCTTTCATCAAAGCCTCTGTGAATCCTCAGGAAGAATGGGTAAAACTTCCCTGGGGCTCTGCATCTGCGGCCCTGAATGCAGAGTAAAACATGAGTTGAAAACATGTTTGCAGATTCTCCTTCTTCATCCTAAGTAGTGTAATTTCCTCCAGGACCGCAGATAGTGATGCCCCAGGGATGAAGTTGTCTTTGATGTATTTGCTCTAATATCTGTGTCAAGGAACTATTTGCATCAAAGTTATTTGGGATGATGCAACCGGATTGCATCAGAATATGCCATTTCAGGTGCATGGTGAAATGGCCAAAAAAATTATGCCAGTGAGATGTCAATGAAAGATATTATTGCATCATACCCAGATGGTAAATTCACACACCTGTTATCCAAAACAGCTACAGAACATTTCTGGTTGATTCAAGCAGGTTACAATCCAGATTCCATATACAGAGGTCTCTACAAATGCATCCATTTACCATTGCCTAAGGAAGCAACAATGTTCCTGATCTATTGATTGTTTACTTTGTTGTGCTAAAAGTTTTTAGTTTGATATAATCCCAATTGTTATTTCTTGTTCTTATTTACTGAGCTATTTGGAGTTTTAATCAGGAAGTTACTACCTAAACAAAATGTTCCATTTTTGTCCATATTGTAGTGCTTTATCCCAAGTTTTAGCTCTTTAGCATCAGGGTGCTGAAAAACAAAGATCATTCACAATATAGGGCATCCTTGGTACCTGGACATGGTGTCCAGGGAAGATGGCTGCAAGTGTGTGCCTAAAGAACCTCGGTGAAAGGAAGCATATAATCAGCACATGGGCTGGCCTTGTGTGTACACATGTGGGGTCTTTACACGCAGGGGCATGGCTGCCTGGCTCTCTCTCTCTCTCTCTCTCTCTCTCTCTCTCTCTCTCTCTCTCTCTCTCTCTCTCTCTCTCTCTCTCTCTCTCTCTCTCTCTCTCTGCAGCCAGCAATTGCTTCCAGGATTCTGGGCAAAGCCCTACAAAAGACAAATGCATCAAGAAAGGACACAATGGAATTATATGCTTCCATAAGACAGAATAATACTGTGCCATTCAGAAGGAAATGGAAAGATGTGGAAAAAATTATATTAAGTAAATTAAGCAATACCAACAGAGACATAGGTTGCATGGTTTCCCTCCTTTTTTCTAACTAGAATATTCATATAAGTTAAAAGTAAACAAGCTGGATGATAAAAGACAAAAAATACACTGGATGGAAAAAGACAAAAAAAATACACAAAAAACACATGATAAATTATACTGGACTCCAATCATTCACACTGTGAGACCCAAGAAGGATATTCCAAAGAGGGTCATGAATCCCAATAAGTGATTGCATATGAGTATATAAAATGATATTTATAGAAATGAACTCAAAGATTTGGAAATGAAGGTTTCGATATTTTGTTTATGTTTTCTTTGTCTTGTTTTTATTTTCTGTACATTTTGTCTTGTATCTAAGTTTAACTCTTTTGGGGAGTGTAAAGGGGGAGCATAGAAATTGTAGGACAAAATGCAGCAGAGATAATCACTAGACACTATTTTGAAAATGAACTACAACTCGTGAGCAAGTTTGGGATGGAAAAAATGGAGGAAGAAAGGGTAGGGTTGATGCTGTTCAAAAAGAAATGTATTTATTACTTGACTTACTTAACAGTAAGCCATCTGTATATCACTTTTACCATAACAATAAAAGAATTATCTTCTAAGATGAAGTATGCATCCATTAAGTGTTTGTAAGAATTAAGGGGATATTGAATTGAATTATAATTGCAGATGGTCCACATACACTCATGGCAAAAAGAGGGCATTTCTGCTCAAAATGAATAGTACAACAAAGATTTTACCTGCTATTTGAGTAAAAGATAGAGTATCTCTATGCCCCTAGAATCATTGTATGTATAGTTTGTCTTCCCTAATGCCATTAGGATATCACAGTACAACACATTGTCACTGTCACCTGGACAGGATTAAGTCTTTTACAAGGTGTTCTAGAACTTGACTTCACAGCCCACCCTTTCTGTACACCTACCATAAGTTAGTTAACACCCAGCATATACTGAACTATCTGTTCAAAAGGTGAGTGCCAATTCTAATACCATGATACCATGAGACTCTTTACCTGCAGGAAGAACATAAGGAATAGGCTTGTGAAGTATGTGCTCAGAGAAGCATCCTTTTTGGCTGATGTCAGAACCACATGTCCATAAAGAGTGGTGGTGCTAGCTTAGGCTGGTCCTGTGGAGTGTGCTGTCCACAGCTGTGGAAACTTTTCTGTGCCTCTCTTTCCTTATAAGTATAACATTCTCTGCATATAGCTTCAGTTATCTGAGGCAAGAAAGAAGGAAGACATTTTTATGAAGAGGATACCAGATTCTATCTGGAAGAAATTTCCTAACCTAGATATATACAGAGCAAGGATAGCAGAGATCAGACTGAGAAGACTCTAGTCACACAGACATATCTGGGGTTGGTTGTCCATATGTATGGAGCACCTACAGCATAAAAGCGTTATTTCTAGCACTGAGCGTAGTTTCCTAAAATGATCAGGAAACCCATGCTCTGCTGGGCTTCAGGAAATAGAGAATTCTCTTTAACACTAGAAATCCTGAAGAGTTCAGTAGGTGTGAAGTCCTCAAAGACTCATCTAGACAGAATGAAGTTCTCAACTCCAGTTTGAACTTCATATCATAGGACCAACTCAGAAAGTAAGAGTGTTTTGGTTTCATGGGAGGATAATTTTCCTCAGCATGTTGATGTGTGTGTGTGTGTGTGTATGAGTGTGTGTGTGTGTGTGTGTGTGTGTGTGTGTGTGTGTGTGTGTGTGTTGGACATGGGCAAGCACTAGAGGACATAAGTGTTGTGATGTGCCCTAGAACCCTGAGGTTTGGGTCTTTTTCTACAGGAAGAAGAAGACATAGAATGGTGGGTATTGTTTTCAGCTCTGGATGAGGCTGCAGCTTAAAGTTCAACTCTGTGACAAGTCATTCTCATGACAGAGAAAGGGCATCTTTTCAGAAAAGAATACAGCTACTAACAACATTTTGTCTCTGGCTTCCTCCCTAGAGTTTATCATCACTACATACTTGCCTCCTCCTTTGTTTTCCCCCTACCATTACTTCCATCCCACCTCAACAACTACCACACCCCCCTGCCGAAGTTGTAAAGTTCATTTTCAACATAATGTCTTGTACATCTCATTGTTACTATCGGTCAACTTGTATCCTTTTTTAAGCATTTTGTTTTTTCCCTTCTCCTTCCTGAATTAGAGAAGATGCAGGGCAACGACAACAAATACAGTGAAAATAGGGGTTATACCATGAGGGGAGAACATACAAAGCAACAAAAATATTACATGGCACATTATAAATACATTAGAAACTATAGTAAGAAAGAAAAAAGATATTTGTGTCCCTATCTTGGGGTGCATTTCACTTAACATCATCATATACAGTCATATTTACATAGCTTTCGGCCTTTACTGTTTGTCCTACATATGTACTAGATATTGCAAATAAGGTAAACCGTGGGACCTATGTTTCTTTGGGCTTGGCTTACTTCACTGAATATAATTTTTTCCAAGTCTTTCCATTTCCTAACAAATGGGGCAATGTAATTATTTCTGATAGAAGCATAAAATTCCACTAATATATATATATATATATATATATATATATATATATATATATATATATATATGCTACATTTTCTTGATCCATTCATCTACTGAGAGGCATCTGGGTGGGTCCCATATCTTAACTATGGTAAATAATGCTGTGATAAACATACTGTGCTGATAGCTTTAGTATTGCCTTGTCTGTGATCATTTGGGTAGATGCCCAAAACTATAATTGCTGGGTCATAGAGGAGCTCTATATGGAGTCTTTTGAGGAACTTCCATACTACTTTCCAAAGTGGTTGAACAAGTTTTCACTCTCAACAACAATGCAGTAAAGTTCTCTTCTATCCACATCCCCTCCAGCATCTGTTGTGATTAGAGATTTTGATTATAGCCATTCTAACTGGAGTGGGGTGTAATCTCAATGTTGTTTTGATTTGCATTTCTTTTATGTCTAGAGAAATAGAGCATTTCTTCATGTGTCTATTGGCCATTCTAATTTCCTCTTCAGAGAAGTTTCTCTGTAAGTCTTTAGCCCACTTATTTATTGGGCAGTTGTTTCTTTGAGGATTTGTTGTTGGGGGATTAAATTTTTTGAGTTCCAGGTATATTTCAGATATGAGACCCTTGTCTGTTGTATGGCTAGTGATGATCTTCTCCCAATCTGTGGGCTCTCTATTGATATTGCTAGCTATGCCTTTGCCATGCAGAAGCCTCTGCAATTTCATGCAATCCTATTTGTCTAACCTCTCTTTGATTTGTTGTGTTTCTGGATCTCTATTAAGAAAATTTCAGCCTATGCCAAGGAGATCTATAGTTTCTCCTATTTTGACCTGTAATGTTTTCAGGGTTTCTGCCTTGACTCCAAGGTCTTTGATCCATTTGGAGTTGATTCTTGTGCAGGGTGATATATAAGGATCTATCTTTAGTTTTCTAAAAGTGATTAACCAATTTTGCCAGCATCATTTACTGAAGAAGTTGGCTTTTTTCCATTCTATTTTTTATCTCCTTTATCGAAAATTAGGTGGCTATAGGTCTGTGGGTTCATTTCTGGGTTTTCAATTCTATTCCTTTTGTTGTGAGGACTGTTCTTGTGCCAGGACCAAGATGTTTTTATTATTATGGCTTTGTAGTAGAGTTTGAAAATTGGTACTCATATTCCTCCAGCACTGTTCTTTCTATTAAGTATCATTTTTGCTCTTTGGGGTATTTTATTGTTCCATATGACTTTTTGGATTGCCTCTTCTATTTTCTTGAAGAACAAGCTTGGAATATTGATAGGTACGGCATTGAATTTCTAGATAGCCTTGGGAAGTATTGCCATTTTCATGATGTGGATCCTTCCAATCCAAGAACATGGGAGATTATTCAACTTTCTAAGTTCCATTTTGATTTCCTATTTCAGTTATTTTTTCCTCATAAAGATCCTTCAGTTCTTTGATTAAGTTAATTCCTAGTTATTTTATTTTTTGTTGGGCTATTATGAATGTAGTTGCTTTCCTGATTTCAGCCACGCTTTTCTCAATGTTGGCATATAGAAAAGCCATTGATTTTTCACAGTTAATTTTATACCTTGCTACTTTGCCAAAGTTTTGAATCAACATGAGTAATTTGGGATTGAAGTCCATGGGATTCTTTAAATACAAGACCATGTCATCTGCCAAGAGGGAGAGTTTTATATCGTCTTTCCCTATTTTGATCAATTTTATGTTTCCATCTCGTCTTATTGCTGTACATAGGCATCCTAATACTAAATTGAAGAGAAGTGGAGAGAGTGGACATCCTTTCCTTGTTTGCGAGTTAAGAGGAAATGGCTTTAGTTTTTAACCATTAAGTATAATGCTGGCTGTAGATTTGTCATATGCAGCCTTTATTGTATTGAGGAAGGTTCCCTGGATTCACACTTTTTCCAGAGCCTTCATCATAAAGTGGTATTGGATCTTGTCAAATGCTTTCTCTGCATCTATTGAGGTAACCATGTGGTTCTTATCCTTCCCCTTGTTGATGTGATGAATTATATTAATTGATTTGCATATATTAAACCAGATTTGCATCCCTGAAATGAAACTTGTTTGATCTTGGTGTATGTTTTTTTGGAGGAATTGTTAAAGTCCATTGGCTAAAATTTTGTTGAGGAGTTTTGCATCAATGTAGATCAAAGAAATGGGTCTCTAGTTCTCTTTCTTTGATGAGTCCTTGCCTGGTTTTGGGATGAGGGTCATGATGGCTTCATAGAATGAGTGCGGTAGTCAACTTTCTCTTTCAATTTCATTGAAGAGTTGTAGGGGTATTGGTGTGAGCTCTGCTTTGAAGGCCTTGTAGAATTCTGTTGTAAATCCATCTGGTCCCGACTTTTCTTAGTTGGGAGGTCTCTTATTGCTGCTTCTATTTCAATGCTTGATAGGGGCATGTTAAGTTGATTTAACTCAACTTGGTTTAGTTTCGGCATGACGATATTTGCTAGGAAATCTTCCATTTTTGCCAGGTTCTCAAACTTATTATCATAAAGCTTTGAGAAATATTCCCTTATAATGTTCTGAATTTTGGTTGTTTGTGTGGTGATATTTACATTCTCATCTCTGAGTTTGTTTATTTGGGTGTGTTCTCTTCTTTTTCTGATAAGATTTGCTAAAGGTCTGTCCATTTTGTTAATTTTTTTTGAAGAACCAACTCTTCGTTTTGTTGATTCTTTTTATGGTGTTTTGGGATTCTAATTCATTTAATTTTGATTTAATTTTAATTTTAATTATTTCTTACCATCTACTGGATTGGGATTTAATTTGCTGTTCTTTTTCAAGGAGATTCAGATGTCTTATTAAATTGTTGGTTTCAGATCTTTGTAATTTATTGATGTAGGAACTCAAATCTATAAACTTGCCTCTGAGTACTGCATTTGCTGTGTCCCAGAGGAGGTGACAATTTGTGTGTTCGTTTTTGTTGAATGTCATGAACATTTGAATATCCGTTCTAATCTCTCCCATGACCCACTGGTGATTCAACAATGTGTTGTTCAGCCTCCATGTGCTACAATACTTTCCTTGTCGGCTTTTGGTGTTAAGTTCTAATTTTATTCTCTTGGATGCCATTTCCCAGCCTTTACTGTGGTCTTCTTGGTTTTCTATGTTTAGAACATCTTTAAGTATCTTTTGTAGGCCTGGTTTGGTAGAAATATATTGTTTCAATTTTTCTTTGCTATGGATGCTTTTCATTTGACCTTCGGTTATGAAGGAGAGTTTTGCTGTGTACAGAATTCTTGATTGACAGTTGTTTGTCTTTAAGGCATGACATACATCTTTCCAGGCTCTTCTTGCTTTAATCATTTCTCCTGAGAAATCTGAGGTGATTCTGATGGGTTTTCCTTTATAGGTAATTGATCTTTTCTCTTTGAGAGCTTTAAGGATCCTTTACTTGGTCTGAATTGATGCTGTTCGGATTATAATGTGATGGTGGGATGTCCTGTTCTGGTCTGGTCTATTTGGGGTTCTAAAAGCTTCTTGAATCTGTATAGGCATATCTTTTTGCATGTTTGGGAAGTTCTCTGCTAGGATTCTGTTAAATAAATTTCCTAGACCATTAACTTCTGTCTCTAGGTGCTCCTCCACACCCATTATCCTCAGATTAGCCCTTCTGATAGTGTCTTCCAAATATTGAATAGCTCTATCATATTTCTTGGATTTGCCTTGGATAGTTGTATGTTCTTTCTCTATAATATCTAGGCTGTCTTCAATCCCCGAGATTGGATCTTCTGCATGGTCTAACCTACTGTCAAGACTCTCTACGTTGTTTTTCATTGCTTTTCCTTCTACTTGGTCGGCTTTGATGGCTTCAAATTCTTTGTTGGAGCTTTGTTTTAGATCTTTATGAACTTTACTTCCTTAATTTGGTGTTCCGTGTTTATTCTCAAATCACTTATTTGATTGGTTATGTTTACCTTGGACTGCCATTCCTTCTGTCGGGCTCCATTCAGCATTTCCTTTATGGTCCTCCTGAATTCTATCTGCTGTCTGTTTATGGATTCCATGAATGCCTTTATGGTTCTTTGTCTATTCTCATCCCACTCTTACAATTCCTGCAATACTCTTTCATTAGCTTCCTCATGTTTTACACAACTCCTGTAATTCTCTATGACTGTTCTCAGCTTGCTCACGTGATTCTTGTATTTCTCTTTGACTGTTCTCAACCTGCTTACACAATTCCTGTATTTATATTTAAGTAGCTTCTTAATGCTAACAAGATTCCTGTATTAATTTTTGGTTTGCCTCCTCTTGCTCCCCCTATGCAAATTTTCAATAATTTCAATCACCATGTTTACCAGTAGTATTTGTAGAGCTTTTGGGGAACTTTTCTCTGGATTATTCATTAACTATTCTGTCACCTGATTATCATGAGTGGGAGTTCAGATACCTGGTCTTGCCATTTTTCTTGTGTTTTTCTGGCTCGTTCTGTCCATTTTGTATGAAACTAATACCAATTTTGTGCTAGAGCACTATTTTAAGGCAACCATCAACCAGAGTCCTATAGTTGCACAATCAAAATTGCTGAAGATACAATTTAGTTCAATAGACACAATCTATTCAACATCAAACAACCATTGATTAATTGGTTAAGAACAGCAAAGAAGGATTTGGCAATCCAGAAATTATTAGCTTTAGGGAGAAATGTGGGGAAAAATAAGACTAGAGGCATGTGGAGAGGTAAAAGGAGAGTAAATTTAACCAAGTCCTAATCTTTGAGAGGGAAATGAATTGGACAGAATGATAGGAAAGAGATTAAAAAAACAAGAAAAAATGGAAAAACAAAAATTTAAGTTTAAGAAGTGAAACACTTAAAATTATATAAATTTAAAGAAATTATATTGAGAAGAAAATGATAGGAGGAGAGGGAAACATAAATTTGTGAAAGGGAAGGAAAAAAAAACCATATCGTTTAAATAAGGATACAGGTGGGCCCATTGCAATAATGAGATGTACAAGTTGTTATGTCGAAAAACGAACTTTACAACTTTGGGGGGGGGGGAGTTGGTGGGGGGAGGGAAGGATGGCAAGGGATGAGAAAGGGAAACAAAGGAGGAGGCTACAATGCTTGATAAGAAATGTACTCATTATTTTGCCCATGTAATTGTAAACCCTTTGTTCAGTATTTTCACAATAAAAATATATTTAAAATTAGTTACTTGAAAATTATGTAGTTATAAAGAGATAATACTGCTATTAAAGAAATTAAGCCTAAGAGGTTGTTGAGTAATAAATTTCTGGCTGAAGTATATACACAATGGGGAATAAGGTCTAATAATTGACAGCAGGTATATATCTGGGCATGAGCAGAGCAACAATTAAGTCATGAAAAAAAGAAAGAGAAAAAAATGTAAACAACAAAAAAGACCAAAAGATCAAAAGAGTTTAAACACACAACACACACACACACACACACACACACACACACACACACACACACACACACACACACACACACCAAAAATAAAAATTATAAGAATAAAAAGGGTAACAGAAAACACTTAAAAATAAAAATTTTAAAAAAGGTTCAAAAAAGAGGTCTTTGATTTTTTGTTTTTTGTTTTTTTTTGGGGGGGGGAATGGGAAGACCCTGTATCTCCCCTGTGTTTGTAACCATTCTCTTAGTGGAGTTTCTGGTATGCTGTGGTGTTTCATTTTCCTATAGCTTGATTGGTTTCTTAAGTCATTTTGTTTGGGCAGGCAGAAAATGCTCTGTGTTAGGCAGGATTTTCTGATCCTCCTTCCAGGCTAGTTTAGTGGGAGGGAGATCTTCTTTGAGTATCACAAAAGAGGGAGTTGGCTGTTTCCTTTAGTTTGGAGATGCTGTGATGAGGCTAGGTTCTGGGTAGGGTTGAGGCCTTTCAGTATACAGTAGCTTTTCCCTGAGGGGCTAGCTCCTGAGACACTCACAGATCCCAGCTTGGAGCCATTCTCAGGGTTTATGTTTACTGAATTTCAATTGTTTGTCTAGGCTGCTCCAGGGAGGGGCAGACTTTGGCTCTGTTTACCCGGTGAAGAAAGTCACTCTTCTAAGGGCAGAGCTATCTCTAGAGGCTTGGGCTGGGTGACTTTCCCCTGGGTGGAACTGAGCCTGGCAGGTGACTTCTAGTTCCTATGACCTGCAAAATGACTCTTTTGTTTTCTTTCAAGGCCTGAGTTTGAGCTAGCTGCTCAGCCGGGCCTTTGTCAGTCACAAAAATGGAGATCTCCAGTGGGGGGGGGGGGCAAGGGCTGGCCTTCCCACCTCTGCTCCCTGATAAGGAGTGAGGATGTCAGGGTTCAACTCAAGCCAGAGTCTTGATTCCTGGGTCATCACTGGTCTGCAATCTGCAGGATGAAGATATATGCTCCTTCTCAGTTCTTCCTGGTGGTGAGTAGAATCACCTAGTCCTCTGTGTCAGGCACCTTTTTCCTGGACTCTCTCTGTTGTAGGTATGGAGGCTACAGATGCCACTGACTCTGCATCTGCTGCAGCCACGGCTACTGGTAAGTGCTCCGATCTGTCTCCTTGCCTAGATTTTCCCTCTCTGGTCAAACTCTCTGTACTGTAATGGAACCCTTGGTGTGATTCTCTACCCTAGGACTGTTCACTGGAACACTAAAACTGCTTTCTTTAAGAGAGCTTGTTTGCCCTTCAGCTTCTCCTCCGCCATCTTCCTCTGAACTCCCTTAACAATATTATGACATGATATTGTGACATCACATTGACATTGTGATATCACTGTGCCATTCTGTTTTCACAAACCTTTTTTGAAATCACATGTTAGAAAATTCATGGGTTTTAGGACTTCTAGCTTCTTCCTTTAACATTTAACCTCATTGTGAACTAGTAGCAATAGAAATCAGACATATGATTATATTACAAACTCGTAGTGACATCACTATTCCATAGGTGACCTCATTACCATCGTGATATCACTAACTTCTTGCATCATCACACTGCCATTCAGACATTTCAATCGGTTATGACCTCTTAGCACCTTTGAAAAAGCACATGGTCTTTGTGACATCAAAATTCAATTCTTTACTCATATAATCATTATGGTCTAACAATTGAGATCAGCTACACCATTATAATATTACAAACCTTTGGAGGCAGAATCACCAGTGTAACATCATTAACCAGCTCTCTCCTCATAACTTTGTCATTATGCCCTTGTGATACATAGGCCTTTTGTGATCTCATAATCTGTTTTTGACTTCATATTTCAGGTATGACATGTGATATTAGAAATGCACTCTGATGTCTTGAAAATTGTGTCATCACTCTGTCAGATATCATGAGTATTATGTCACATTGTGACATCACATACCTGTTGGGAGTTCATCACGTTTGGGTCATTTCATGACTTGTAGATCTCACAATCCCATTCTGAATTCATATTCTCATTGGGAGTTAATGAAAATTGAAGTCAAGTATGCCATTGTGACATAATCAACCCACTGTGACATCATAAATCTATTGTGACCTCATCACCATTATGGCATCACAAACTAATTATGACATCAAAATATTATTATGACTTGAGATTGTGATATCATATTGCCATTGCAATATCACCTTCTCATTGGGTTTTGCAAACCTATTATGACCTCAACATTTTACAAAATTCGTGGCCTTTGAGACCATTAATGTGACCTTGTATACTTATGATGCATAAAACAAGACAATCCAATGAGGCACATTGAAGAAAACATTATTTACACTAGAAATGGGCCTGCATTTACCTTGTCCTGTGCTGTACACTCAGTGACAAGCCAGCACCAACCACTAATTCTCAGACCTCCAATGGGCAGCCACACACATAGTTTGGTCTGCAAACCACCAACCCCCCCACCCAAATTATCTCCAAAGTTCCAAACTTCAATAGTTAAGGCTTTATCCTTTTTCCTTACACCCTCCTTCTTTGTAGACCTTTCTTCATTTATATTTTTTCCTTCCATCACTTACTGCTTCTCTTTAGGCCTCTCCATTATCCATAGGCCTACACTTCTCTGGCCTGGTGGCCAATTGGCATCCTTCCCTGCGTGCTTTCCCTCAAATTCTTCTCCCAGATATTTCCCCTCTTGATACCTCATCACTTCCTTTCTTCCAGATCTTAACTTGATTTTCTTCAATTCCATTGCTCTGACCATGCAGCCTATATATAGGTTGAACCCCTCCATCATTCTAGTGGGTCTCCTGCATAACTGTTATCAACCATCACTTCACAAACTGCCTGTTCCCCAATCACTTTTTCAAAGCTCATCATGTGAGGATGACATCCTACCCCCTCCAGCAGCATGCCCTGACCCTTTGGTGGCATGCCCCGTTCACTCCAAGGGCCAGGACATGGGGCCACATTGATTACTGGGCCCTGCTGAGTATTATGGCCCAGATGCTTTATACATCCCCCACAGGTTTTCATGTGCAATCAAATCCTTGATTTCTTCTTACCAAATGCTAAAAATTCCCTTATCTCCACCTAATGAACAGGCTTAAAATGTAAATTTAATAGAAAACAGGTAAATTATAGAAACACACTAGTTAGCACAAATTAACACATAGTAAGTCTTATCCTTAAAGGGATCCTCTGAGTGTCTCTGAACAGTCCATCTTGCAGCCTTCTTTGTATCTTGGTCCACTGTCTGTTTCACTTGAGACTGATGGATCCAATGCTGTTTTCAAGCTAATTTAATAGTCGACAGTGAAGTTAGAACCACCAAGTAAGGTCATTGTCACTTTGGTTCAATTCAGGAACATGATGCATTTTTATCCACACCAGGTGTCCAGGCAAGAAAGAGTGGGTGGAGTTTGTTTTTATTTTCTTTTTTAAACTCCACTCCTTAGTTAATTTCACTTACTTGAGGTCTAGCTTTTGAATTTATTGCTGAAGTGAGACTTGCTATAGAATAAACTGCATTTCTCTCCCCAAAGAAATTTTCCTTCTAATTTTTTTTTTGTAGGAAGATGGTGGAGGAGAAGCTGGAGGCTAAACAAGCTCTCGCATAGAAAGCAGTTTTAGAGTTCCAGTGAACAGTCCTAAGCCAGAGAATCACACCAAGTGTACCTTCACAGGACAGAGAGTTAGGCCAGAGAGAGAAAATAAAGGCAAGGAGACAGCCCTGAGCACTTGCCAGCAGCCGCCATGGTGGCAGCCATGGTGGCGGCGGGGACTGCAGCCGCCATACCTGAATCACAGAGAGTCCAGAATGAATAAGCCAGACACAGCGGGCAAGCGGATTCTACTCAATACCAGCAAGAACAGACAAGGAGAAGGCATCTTCGTCCTGCAGTTCACAGACCAGAGACGACCCAGGAACCAAACTCGGTGTGAGTAGAAGCCTAACGACCTCACTCCTTCTCCAGGAGCAGAGGAGGGAAGGCCACCCCTCCCCTCCCAGTACTGGAGATCTCCATCTTGGATACCAAAAAAGCTCAGCGGAGCTGCTAGCTCCAACTCAGGCCTTGGAATAAATCTAGAGTTATCTAGCAGGTCACAAGAGCCTAACCTGACCTGCCAGACTCAGCTTTACCCAGGGAAAAGTCACCCAGCTCCAGGCCCAGCACCAGGGGTGGCTTTCTTCACTGGATAATCAGAGCCAGAGCTGCCCCTCCCTTTAGCAGCCTTGACAATCAATTGAAATTCAGTAAACAGAAACCCTGAGAGTGGCTCCAGGCTGGGCTCTGTCAGTTTCTCACAAACCTTCCCCTGGGAAAAGGTACTGCTTGCTGAAAGGCCTCAACTCTACCCAGAACCTAACCTCATCACAGGATCTCCAAACTCGAGGAAAAATCCATCTCCTCCCATTGAACTAACCTGGGAGGAGGATTGCAGAGCATTTTTCTGCCTATTCAAAGAGACTGAAATAAGTAACCAACCAAGACACAGGACCACAAGCAGACCAGAGATTTCAACAAGAGGCTGGTTACAGACACAAGGGAGACACCGGATTTTTCCCACCTCTCCCCCAAAAAATCAAATAACTTTTTCTTTTTTGTTGGTTTTATAAAAAAATTGTTTTTCTAAATTTTTTTTTAATCTTTAATTTTTACCTTTTTGAAAAAAAATATTTTCTAGTAATTTTTTTTCCTCTTAGAATTTTATTTTAGGGGTATAAGTGTGTGTGTGTGTGTTTCTTCCTTTTTATCTTGTTTTGTTTTCTGATTAGCTCTACTGACCTTCTGATCTTTTTTCTTTCTTTCTTATCCTTTTCACCTGCTCTTCTCTTTCGTTATTTATGTGACTTAATTGCTGTTCTGCACATCCTCAGATAAACCCATAGTCGATTAATAGACCTTATCCCCCATTGTGTACACACTTAATCCACAAATTTATTACTCAACTCAAAACCTCTTAGACTTAAATTCCTTAATAGAATTACTACTTCTCTATACCTATATAGTATTTTAAATATATTTATTTCTAAGTTTTTCACATCTCCTTTATATCCCTCCCCTTCTCTCATCATATTCATGTTCTTCTCTGAATAGTTTGTTTTCGAATCTGAATAATATTGTTAATTTTTACCTTTCTATTTTTTCTGGTCACTTTTTGTTCCCTTTCTCTTTCTTCTTTTTTTTCTCTCTCTCTACTTTCATCCTGCCCAACCTATTTCCTGTTTGGAGTTAGGACTTAGTTAACACTCCCTGTGCCTTCCCACATCAATTTATTCCTATTTTTTACCCACATCTCTTCCAAATCTAATAATTTCTGGTTTACCAAATTCTTCTTTGCGGTTCATAGTCCATTAATATATAGTTGTTAGAGGTTGAATAGATGTATCTGTTGTACTAGAGTGTATCTGCAGACTATTGACTGTGCAAATACAGACTTTGGTTGATGCTTGCCTTAAGATAGTGTTCTACCACAAAACTGGTGTTAATTTCATCCCAAATGGGCAGAATAAGCCGGAAAAACACAAGAAAAATGGCAAGTCCGGGTATCTCAACTCCCATTCATGATAACCAGGGGACAGAACAGATAATGAATAATCCATGAGAGTTCGCAAATAGCTCTATAAACACTGCTGGCAAACATGATAAATGAAAAGATTGAAAACCTACAAAGAACTCTGTATGAGCGTTAGAGGAAGAGAGAGGAGGCAATCCAAAGGTTTATACAGAAATATCATGAGCGTGAGGAAGCTACTCAAAAACTGATACAGGATTTGCATGAGCAGCTTGAGAATACTCAAAGAGAAAGGCAGGAATGGTGTGAGCAGGCTGAGAAAACTCAAATAGAACTACAGGAATCGCACAAACAGGAGGAAGCTAATCAAAGAGTAATACAGGAATTGAGAGAGAAGTATCACTAAATTCATTCATGGAATCCATTAACAAAGAGCTGAAGGAAGTCAGGGAAACAACAAAGGGAATGCTGAATGGAACCCAACAGAAGGATTGGGAGTCCAAGAAAACCATAACCAATCAACTTACTGATTTGAGATTAAACACTGAACACCAAATTAAGGAAGTAAAGAAGTTCATACAAGATCTAAAACAAAGCTTCAACAAAGAATTTGAAGCCATCAAAGCTGACCAATTAGAAGGAAAAGAGATAAAAAAAAAACAAAGTAGATAGTCTTGACAGCAGGTTAGACCATGCAGAAGATCGAATCTCAGGGATTGAAGACAGCCTAGATATTATAGAGAAAGAACATACAACAATCCAAGACAAATCCAAGAAATATGAAAGATCTCTCCAACACTTGGAAGACATCATCAGAAGGCCTAATCTAATGATAATGGGTATAGAGGAGCGCCTAGAAACAGAAGTTAATGGTCTAGGAAATTTGTTTAACAGGATCCTAGCAGAGAACTTCCCAAACATACGAAAAGATAGGCTTATTCAGATAAAGAAGCTTTTAGAACTCCAAATAGACCAGACCAGAATAGCACATCCCACTACCACATTATAGTCTATACAGGATCAATTCAGACCAAAGAAAAGATCCTTAAAGCTGTCAAGGAGAAAAGATTAATCACCTATAAAGGAAACCAATTAAAATCACCTCAGATTTCTCAGCAGAGACAATCAAAGCAAGAAAAGACAGGAATGATGTATGCCATGCCCTTCAAACAAACAAGTATCAACCAAGAATACTGTATGCAGATAAACTCTCCTTCATAACTGAAGGCCAAATAAAAATCTTCCATAGCAAAGAAAAATTGAAACAATACATCTCCACCAAACCAGCCCTACAAAAAACTGTTAAAGATGTCCTACACATAGAAAACCAACAAGACCACAATAAAGGCCAAGAAACTGAACCCAAACTGAGAATCAAAGAACCATAGGAAGAACCCAGTTTTCACAGCTCCCAAGAAGGTGGATAACATGGCAGGAATTCCAAATACCTCTCAGTACAATCTCTTAACGTTAACGGTCTTAACTCTCCAATTAAGCGACATAGACTGTCTAGTTGGATTAAAAACCAAGATCCTTTATCTGCTGCCTTCAGGAGTCACATCTTGCCCGTAAATACAAACACCTTTTCAATGTTAAAGGCTGGAACATAATCTACCAAGCAAACGGCCCCCATAAACAGGGGGGAGTTGCAATCCTAATATCAGATAAAATAGACTTCAAATTAAAACTTGTGAGAAGAGATAAAGAAGGTCGCTACATACTAATTAATGGATCTCTGCTTCAGGAGGATATTACAATTCTAAATATCTATTCACCAAACAATGGAGCACCCAAATTTATCCAAGAAACACTTCTTTTCCTCAAATCCCATATAGATCCAAAGACATTAATTGTAGGGGATTTTAACACACCACTCTCCCCACTAGATAGATCAACTCGGCAAAAACTCTACAGAGAAACCACAGATCTAAACAGCTGCATAGATCAACTAGATTTAACAGACATCTACCTAATATTTCACCCAGCAGCATCAGAATACGCATTTTTCTCAGCAGCACATAGAACATTTTCTAAAATAGACCACATTTTAGGCCACAAAGGAAACTTGTCTAAATTCAGAAACATTGAAGTTATACCTTGCATTCTCTCTGACCACAAGACAATAAAATTAGAACTCAACACCAAAAGCCACCAAAGAAAGTCCCATAACACATGGAGGCTGAACAACACCCTGATGAATCACCAGTGGGTCATGGAAGAGATTAGGAAGGAAATTCAAATGTTCATGCTATTCAACAAAAATGAGCACACAAATTACCAGCTCCTCTGGGACAAAGGAAAGGCAGTACTCAGAGGCAAGTTTATAGCTGTGAGTTCCTACATCAACAAATTGGAGAGATCTGAAACCAATAATTTAATGAGACATCTGAACCTTCTTGAAAAAGAGCAGAAAGATAAACCCCAATCTCGTAGACGGAAAGAAATAATTAAACTGAAATCAGAATTAAATGAATTAGAATCCAAAAAAAGCTAGAGAAAGAATCGACAAAACAAAGAGTTGGTTCTTCAAAAAAATTAACAAAATTGACAGACCCTTAGCAAATCTTATAAGAAAAAGAAGAGAATAAACCCAAATAAATAAACTCAGAGATGAGAATGGAAACATCACCACGGAAAAAACCAAGATTCAGAACATTTTTTGGGAATACTTCTGAAAACTTTATGCTAATCAGTTTGAGAACTTGGCAGAAATGGACATTTTCCTAGCAAATATTGATATGCTAAAACAAAACCATTATGAGTTAAGCCATCTTAACAGGTCCATATCAAGCATTGAAATAGAAAAAGCAATAAGAGACCTTCCAGCTAAGAAAAGTCCAGAACCAGATTGTTTTACAGTGGAATTCTTCAAGGCCTTCAAGCTGAGCTCTCATCAATAATCCTCCAACTCTTCAATGAAATTGAAAGAGAAAGTTCACCACCGAACACCTTCTATGAAGCCATCATCACCCTCATCCCCAAACCAGGCAGGGACTCACCAAAAAAAGAGAGCTATGACCCATTTCTTTGATGAACATTGATGCAAAACTTCTCAACAAAATTTTGGCCAATTGACTTCAACAGTTCATCCAAAAAATCATACACCACCATCAAACAGGATTCATTTCAGGGATGCAAAGCTGGTTCAATATACGCAAATCAATTAATATTATTCATCACATCAACAGGAGAGAATGTTTAGCTTCAGCAATAAGACAAGATGCAGATATAAAGGGCATCCAAATGGGGAAAGAAGAAATAGAACTCTCCCTCTTTGCAGATGACATTATCTTGTATTTAAAGAATCCCATAGACTCCACTCCCAAATTATTCAGGCTGATTCAAAACTTTGGTAAAGTAGCATGGTATAAAATTAACCCCACCAAATCAATGGCTTTTCTGTATGCGAACAATGAGAAAAGTGGGGATGAAAACAACTCCATTTGTAATAGGCCGACAAAAAATAAAATATCTCGAAATTAACTTAACCAGTGAAGTGAAGGACCTCTATGATGAAATCAAAACAGAACTTAGAAAATGGAAAAAACTCCCATACTCCTGGATTGGAAAGATTAAAATGGAGAAAATGGCAATACTTCCCAAGGCTATCTACAAATTCAACGCGATACCTATCAAAATTCTCAACTCATTCTTTAAGGAAATAGAAGAGGCAATCCAAAAATTCATATGGAACAATAAAAGACCCCGAATAGCAAAAACGCTCCTCAACGGAAAGAACACTGCTGGAGGACTATCAATACACAGCCACTACAGTAAATGATGCTGGCAAAATTGGTAAACTACTTGTAGAAAACTAAAGCTAGATCCTTATATATCATCCTGCACCAGAATCAACTACAAATGGATCAAAGAACTCGAAGTCAAAGCAGACACTCTGAAAACATTACAGGATGGAATAGGAGAAACCCTAGGTCTCCTTGGCGCAGGCCAAAATTTTTTAATATATACCCGGAACACAACAAATCAAAGAAAGTTTGGACAAATGGGATTGCATGAAGTTGCCGAGCTTCTGCATGGCAAAGGACATAGCTAGCAAGGACAATGGAAAGCCCACGGATTGGGAGAAGATCTTCACTAGCCATTCAACGGACAAGGATCTCATATCTAAAAATATACTTGGAACTCAAAAAGTTAAATCCAACAACAACAAATCCTCAAAGAAACAACTGCCCAATAAATAAGTGGGCTAATGACTTAAAGAGAAACTTCTCTAAAGAAGAAAGCAGGATGGCCAATAGACACATAGAGAAATGGTCAACCTCCCTAGCCTTAAAAGAAATGCGAATCAAAGCAACTTTAAGATACCAACTCATCCCAGTTAGAATGGCAAAAATCAAGAACTCTTATAACAACAGATGCTGGAGAGGATGTGGACAGAAGGGAACCTTACTTCATTGTTGGTGGGAGTGTAAACTTGTTCAATCACTTTGGAAATTAGTATGGAGATTCCTCAAAAGAGTCCACGTAGAGCTCCCCTATGACCCAGCAGTCCCACTTTTGGGCATTAACCCAAATGTTTACAAACAAGACCACACTAAATCTACCAGCACAACTATGTTTATTGCAGCATTATTTACCATAGCTAAGATATGGTACCAACCCTGAAGCCCTCAGTAGTTGAATCGATCAAGAAAATGTGCTATATCCAGCAGCATCAGAATACACATTTTTCTCAGCAGCACATGGAACATTTTCTAAAATAGACCACATTTTAGGCCACAAAGCAAACTTGTCTAAGTTCAGAAACATTGAAGTTATACTTTGCATTCTCTCTGACCACAAGACAATAAAATTAGAACTCAACACCAAAGCCACTAAAGAAAGTCCGGTATCACATGGAGGCTGAACAAGACCCTGCTGAATCACCAGTGGGTCATGGAAGAGATTAGAAAGGAAATTCAAATATTCATGCTATTCAACAAAAATGAACACACAAATTTCCAGCTCCTCTGGGACACAGCAAAGGCAGTACTCAGAGGCAAGTTTATAGCTGTGAGTTCCTACATCAACAAATTGGAGAGATCTGAAACAAACAATTTAATGACACATCTAAACCTCCTTGAAAAAGAGCAGCAAGATAAATCCCAATCCAGTAGATGGAAAGAAATAATTAAAATTAAATCAGAATTAAATGAATTAGAATCCAAAAAAACAATAGAAAGAATCAACAAAACAAAGAGTTGCTTCTTCGAAAAAATTAACAAAATTGACAGACCCTTAGCAAATCTTATTAAAAAAAGGAAACACACCCAAATAATAAACTCAGAGATGAGAATGGAAACATCACCATGGAGACAACCAAGACTCAGAACATTATAAGGGAATACTTCTCAAAACTTTATGCTAATAAGCTTGAGAACTTGACAGAAATGGACCTTTTCCTAGCAAACATTGACATGCCAAAACTAAACCAACATGAGTTAAACCAGCTTAACAAGCCCATATGAAGCAATGAAATAGAAACAGCAATAAGAGACCTTCCAGCTAAAAAAGTCCCGGACCAGATGGTTTTACAGCGGAATTCTACAAGGCTTTCAAAGCAGAGCTCACACCAATACTCCTCCAACTCTTCAATGAAATTGAAAGAGAAAGTTCACTACCGAACACATTCCATGAAGCCATCATAACCCTCATTCCAAAACCAGGCAGGGACTCATCAAAGAAAGAGAACTATGGACCCATTTCTTTGATGAACATTGATGCAAAACTTCTCAACAAAATTTTGGCCAAACGACTTAAACAATTCATCCAAAAAATCATACACCATGATCAAACAGGATTCATTTCAGGGATGCGAAGCTGGTTCAATATATGCAAATGAATTAATATTATTCATCACATCAACAGGAGCAAGAATAAGAACCACATGGTTATCTCAATAGATGCAGAAAAAGCATTCGACAAGATCCAACACCACTTTATGGTGAAGGTTTTGGAAAAATTTGGAATCCATGGAACATTCATCAATACAATAAAGGCTGTATATGACAAACCTACAGCCAGCATTATACTTAATGGTGAAAAACTAAAGCCAAGGAACAAGACAAGGATGTCCACCCTCTCCACTTCTCTTCAATCTAGTATTAGAATGCCTAGCTACAGCAATAAGGCAAGATCCAGACATAAAGGGGATCCAAATAAGGAAAGAAGAAGTAGAACTCTCCCTCTTTGCAGATGACATGATCTTGTATTTAAAGAATTCCATAGAATCCACTCCCAAATTACTCAAGCTGATTCAAAACTTTGGCAAAGTAGCAGGGTATAAAATTAATCCCCCAAAATCAATGGCTTTTCTGTATGCCAACAATGAGAAAAGTGTGGCTGAAATTAGGAAAGCAACTGCATTTGTAATAGCCCCACAAAAAATAAAATACCTAGGAATTAACTTAACCGAAGAAGTGAAAGACTTCTATGATGAAAACTTTAAAATCTTGAAAAAGGAAATCAACACAGAACTTAAAAAATGGCAAAACCTCACATGCTCCTGGATTGGAAAGATTAACATCGTGAAAATGGCAATACTTCCCAAGGCTATCTACAAATTCAACGTGATACCTATCAAAATTCCAACCACATTCTTCAAGGAAATAGAAGAGGCAATCCAAAAATTTATATGGAACAATAAAAGAACCCGAATAGTAAAAACACTCCTCAATGGAAAGAACACTGCTGGAGGAATATCAATACCAAACTTCATACTCTACTATAAACCCATAGTAATCAAAACAGCTTGGTATTTGCATAAGAACAGACCTCAGGACCAATGGAATAGAAATGAAAACCCAGAAATGAACCTACAGACCAATAGCCATCTAATCTTCGATAAGAGAGCTAAAACAATAGAATGGAAGAAAGAAAGCCTCTTCAGTTAATGGTGCTGGCAAAATTGGTTAACTACTTGTAGAAAACTAAAGCTCGATCCTTATATATCACCCTGCACCAGAATCAACTTCAAATGGATCAAAGACCACGAAGTCAAAGCAGAAACTCTGAAAACATTACAGGATGGAATAGGAGAAACCCTAGGTCTCCTTGGCTCAGGCCGAAATTTTCTGAATAGAGACCCGGAAACACAACAAATCAAAGAAAGGTTGGACAAATGGGATTGCATAAAGTTGCAGAGCCTCTGCATGGCAAAGGACATAGCTAGCAAGATCAATAGAAAGCCCACAGATTGGGAGAAGATCTTCACTAGCCATACAAGTATATCTAAAATATACTTGGAACTCAAAAAATTAAATCCCCCAACAACAAATCCTCAAAGAAACAACTGCCCAATAAATAAGTGGGCGAAAGACTTAAAGAGAAACTTCTTTGAAGAAGAAAGAAGGATGGCCAATAGACACATGAAGAAATGCTCAACATCCCTAGCCATAAAAGAAATGCAAATCAAAACAACATTGAGATACCACCTCACTCCTGTTAGAATGGCAAAAATCAAGAACTCTAACAGCAACAGATGCTGGAGGGGATGTGGACAGAAGGGAACCTTACTTCATTGTTGGTGGGAATGTAAACTTGTTCAACCACTTCGGACAGCAGTATGGAGGTTCCTCTAAAGACTTCACATAGAGCTCCCCTATGACCCTGCAATCCTACTTTTGGGCATTTACCCAAATTTTTACAAACAAGACCACACTAAAGCTACCAGCACAACTATGTTTATTGCAACATTATTTAACATAGCTAAGATATGGTACCAACCCAGATGCCCCTCAGTAGATGAATGGATAAGAAAATCTGGTATATATACACAATGGAATTCTATGCCTCCATCAGAAAGAATGACATTGCCCCATTTGTTAGGAAATGGAAATACTTGGAAAAAATTATATTAAGTGAAGTAAGCCAAGCCCAAAGAAACATAGGTCCCATGATTTCCCTTATGTGCAATATCCAGTATATGTATGAGTCAAGCAGAAAAGGTCTGATCAGGTGATGTTAGGAAAATGAACCCTAAGATATGTATTTTAAATGTTTTTTTTCTTTCTTGCGTTTGTTACAATTATAAGATTATTTCTTTGTTGCTTTGTATGACCCTCCCGCACAGTATAACCCCTGATTTCACTGTATTTTTTGTCAGTATAATTTGTGTAGGTGAAGGGGAAAAACAATTCGTTTAAATAATGATTCAGGTGGACCTGTTGCAACAATGGGAAGTACAAGTTTTCATGACAAAAATGAACTTTACAACCTGGGTGGCGAGGATTGGGTAGGGGGAGGGTGCCTGGGAAGGGGTAGGAAGGGTAAACAAAGGAAGAGTCTACAGTGCTTGATAAGAAATGTACTAACTATCTTGCCCATGTATATGTAACCCCTCTTTACAGTATTTTCACAATAAAAAAATTTCCTTCTAACTGGATATAATTTCTTATTTTATATTTGAACTTTTTTATTTTTATCCTAATGTCTCTTTATTTTTTAAACACTTTTTTATTATTCTTATTATGTTTAGGTAGTTGTACAAAGAAATTCCCATCATACAAAACAGTATATGAATACAAGGTGTCTGACAACATTGTCACCCATCCATTGTAACCCTTCCCTTCTCACACTTTTTGTAAAAATTGAGTTAGGTGATTACATATATTTCACATATTTCACAGTATTGTGGAATTGTGATACTTAGTTAAAGTCACGAACACTTTTTAACCTTGACAAGGCAAATTATCATTATCATTATCATGGTCTAAAGTTTGTTAATTCAATGTTCTTTGACAATCCACATTATTTTTTCCACCTCATGTGATGTTTACATTTTTTTCCTTTTCCTCTTTCCCTCTTTCCCTCTCATTTCTCCCTTCCCATCACTGTGTTTGGGTTACTTAGTTCTTTTATGTCCAGTGCAGCTGATGGGTTCCTTTGTTGTATGTTGTTCCATTTCCCACTTATTCTGTTCCTCCTCCTGGCTTCCCTCCATTGCGTGCACATTTCTACCATCTACATGGTCAAGAACATGGATTCATTAATGTTGATACAACAAAATGAGTGGCTGTCCTTTTTTCCTTGTGTCCTGTTTACTTTGTCATACTTTCTTGCATTTTGGCTTTACCATCAATGTATCTTGTGTTTTGGTGGGGGGTTTCTGGTGGTGGGGCCTGAACTCTGGGCCTAGGCGCTGTCCCTCAGATCTTCAGCTCAAGGCTAGCGCTCTACCACTTGAGCTACAGTGAACTTTTGGCTTTTTTTCTTTTTGCTTACTTGGTGCTGAGGAATTGAACCCAGGGCCTCATGCAAGGCGAAAGCTCTACCACTCAGCCACCTTCCCAGCCCATCATCCACGTATCTTTGTTCTTGGCTTACCTCACTCAAATAATTTGGTCTAGTTCCATCCATTTCCTTGCAAATGCCATCATTTTGTCCTTTCTAATGGCTACATAGTATTCTATTGTATGTAGGTACCACAATTTTTGTATCCACTTATCAATAGTGGCTCATCTGGTTGTTTCCAAATCTTGGCTATTGTGAACAGTGCTGCAATAATCATAGAGGTGTGTGTGTGTTTGTATAGTGGTTCCTGTTGTTCAGCGTAGATGCCTAGGTGTGGTATGGCCAGTTCATAGGACTGGTCGATATTTAGCTTTCTGAGGTACCTCCAGACTGCTTTCCAAAGTGGTTGTATTAGTATACATTCCCATTAGCAATGCAGTAATTTTTTTCTCTCTTTGCATCCCTTCCAGCATTTGTCATTGACTGAATTTAGGATGTGGGCCATTCTGACTGGGGTAAGGTGCTATCTCAGAGTTGTTTTTATTTTCATTTCCTTTACAGCCAGGGATGATGAACATTTCCTCATGTGTTTCTTTGCCATTTTTATCTCTTCTTCTGAGAAATCTCTCTTTAACTCCCTTGACCATTTCAAGATTGGTTTGTTAGGTTTGTGAAGGGTTAGTTTCTTGAGTTCACCATATATAATGGTTAACTTCTCTGATATATATCTGGTAAATATTTTTTCCCAATTATTTGGCTTTCTTTCTAGTTTGGTTGTTATTTTTTATGTGTCCCATTTATCAAATCATTCTCCAATTTGTTGTGACCCTGGGAATCTGTTCTGGAAGTTCCTGCCTGTGCCTATAAGTTCAAGTGTCTCTCGTACTAGGTCCTACGGTAGTTTCAGAGTTTCAGGCTTGATATTAAGGTCTTTAATCCATTTTGAGTTGATGTTAGTCCATGGTGTTAGGCTAGGGTCCACTTTTAGTTTTCTGCATGTGGCCAGTTTTCCCAACATCAGTAGTTGAAGAGATTTTGTTTCTTCCACAGTATGTCTTTTGCTCCTTTGTCAAATATCAACTGACTGTACATTTGCGGCTATATTTCTGGGTCCTCTAACCTGTCTCATTTATTTTGGGGTCTCTTTTTGTGCCATTACCAAGCTGTCTTTGTTATTATGGCTCTATAGTAGAGCTTGAAGTCCTGTATCATGATCCCTCCTGCATTCTTTCTTTTGCCTAAAATTATTTTGACTATGCTTTTGTTGTTCCATATGAACTTTTGGACTATTTTCTCTATTTCAGTAAAGTATCATTGGAATTTTAATGGGAATTGCACTGAATGTGTTTATTAATTTTGGCAGTATGGCCATTTTCACCATATTAATTCTGCCTATACAGGAACATATGAAGTCTTTCCATTTCTTGGTAGCCACTATGATTCCTTTTTTAAGGCTTTTATAGTTTCCATGAAATAGACCCTTTACATCTTTGTTTAGGTTAATTCCTAGATACTTTTTTTGAGTTTATTGTGAACAGGGTTGTTTCCTTGACTGTCATTTCTGCTTGTACATTGTTGCTGTACAGAAAGGCAACTGTTTTGGGTGGGTTAATTTTGTATCCTGCTACTTTGCCAAATTGGTTGATAAGCTCTAAGAGTTTGGGGATGAAGCTTTAGGGATCGTTAATTTATAAAATAATGCCATCTGCAAAAAGAGATAGTTTGTCTTCTTCCTTTCCTATGTGGATCCCTGTAATGTCTTTTTCTTGCCTTATTGCTCTGGCTAAGAATTCCAGAACTATGTTGAGGAGAAGTGGAGAGAGTGGAAATCATTGCCTTGTTCCTGTTTTTAGGAGAATTGGTTGTCGTTTTTCCCCATTAAGTATAATATTGACCTTTGATCTGCCATGTAAGGCTTTTATTGTCTTATGAAATATTCTTTCTATTCCTATTTTTTTCTGGAACTTTTAACATGAGTGCTGAATTTTATCAAAAGCCTTTTCTGCATCAATGGAGATAATCATGTGGATCTTGATCTTGGATCTGTTGATGTGATGGATTATACTTATTGACTTACAAATGTTAAACCATCCCTGCATCTCTGGGATGAAGCCTAATTGGTCATAATGTATGATTTTTGATATGCTTCTAGATTCTGTTGGCTGCAATTTTATTGAGGGGGTTTGCATCTGTCTTAATTAAAGAGATTGTTGTGTAGTTCTTTTTTTTGTTGGGTCTCTGCCTGGAATTCATAGAATGAGTTTGAGATTACTTCCTCTGTTTCTATTTCTCTGAAGAGCTTGAGGAGTATAGGTATTAGTTCCTCTTTAAAGGCCTTATAGAATTCTGTAGTGAATACATCAGGTCCTGGTCTTTTCCTGTTGGAAGATTTCTGATTACTTCCATTATCTCATTGTAGGTTATTGACATGTTTAATTGATTTATTTCTTCTTGGTTCTGTTTGGGAAATTTGTATTTCTTTTTTTTCATGCAGGAAAAAAAGTTGATTTTCTGAACTGCTGCCCCCCACCATGCATGGTGGAGAAGCATGCCTGAAAAGGAAGGGGGGATACCTACCTCTAGGCCAGGACTTATCTAAGGCAGGGACAGGAAGAGGTGTGGCCTAGTGGGAGAACGGTGTGGCCACAGTGGATCTTGATGTGATCTCAGGGTCTCGGATCCTCCTAAGGTCAGATGGTAGGCATGTGACCAGAGGTGGCCCAGGATGTGACCTAGAAGGAGGGGAAGGTTACTGCTTCCAGGTCTGCCAGTTAACTATGTAACAGATACTGGGAGAAATTGAGGCAAGAGTGAAGGAGGTGTCCCTGTTCAGACCTTACATTCCAGCCTTTTGATTATTAAGAAAAAGGTCGAAGATTCTCTTTGGCTACTTCCTGTTTGCAAGGGGCATCGACATTAGGTGTAAAAGGCTGAGATGTGGTCCCCTCTGGGAGAAGGCAGCATACAACAGCTGTCACTTGGGCATTGCATCCTTAGATGAAGTCTGGAGGAGGCAATTCTCTTGGACAAAGTCTGGAGAAGTCTAGTGAGGAATTGACTGACTGAAAAAATACTAGAGAGCAAATAAATGGCAAGAGGAAAGACTTGGAGCTGAAAATATTGGTAGAAATGTCCCTAGCTATTTCTGACATCTGGAAACTAGGTAGAGAAGACGTCAAGTGACAAAGGCAAGAATATAAATTCCTGTCCAGTTGAAAGGTAGACAGGTACGGACATTAGATGAGCAGTCTTCTTACTTGTATTGACCTCTGGGCTCTGTTAATTTTGAAAGGGCAGGCACAAAGTGGTTAATGTGATATCACCTCCTGTTACTCCACTCCATGATCCCTTGTTCCCCAGACTGGCTGAGGATAGGTGCTCATTGCTGGGATGGATTGTCCCAGTTTGTATTCAAGGAAGTTTGAACTCAAGGCCTTGGCACTGTACCTGAGCAGTTCTGCTCAGGTAGGCTAGCACTCTACCACTTTGAGTTATAGTACCACTTGCAGTGTTTGTTGGTTAGAGATAAGAGGCTTGAGCCATGCTTCCAGCCTGGCTCTTTGCAGGTTAGTTGGGAGATGGAGTCTGAGGGATTTTTCAGCCCGGGCTGGCTTTGAACTGCAATTTTTGCCACACTTTGGTGGCACTTTGTTATTTCCAATTAAAGCAACAAGGAGATCAAATAGAATAAGTAGAGCTTACCTGGTCCTTATCAGGAATTGACCAAATATGCTATAATGACAAAACTCGTTAGATGTGAGATTCTTAGCACAGATATTCCCAATATTTTAGAATCACATGGTCAGTACTAGACTACACAACACAAAATAAAAAAGGCAAAACTCAAAACCTACAATTTTTGACAACAATGTTTAGACATCTTTGCTAACAAAGCACATTAGATGGTTCGGCCTCAGTTACCAGGGTCTGTGAAAAGAGCAACTTGTTAGCAAGGTACATTAGAATAGATGAATGGAGGAGTAGTAAGCTTAGTGGAAGGGTCAGGGTTGGATGGGGCCAAACCCTTAACCCACCTTGTGGCCAAGATGGCAAACTCAAGATGGCAAATTCCTGAAAAAATACAAAGAAAGCCTGAACAAAAAATCAAGCTTGGCTAGCCTTTGAGAGGGAACCTAGAGGGGGTCCCTAGGACCCAGCCCACATTACACTCTCCAGAGCACAATCCAGAAAGTTGTAGAAAAGAAATGGAGAGATATAGAAAGTTGGACATGAATAGCAGAGAGCAAAAAGAGCCTGAAAGTAAACAGACTTCTGACCATGTACCATTACAGAGGCAAAAATTGTCTAAATCTGAGAACAGCATGAAAATATTAGGTACTCTGGCTATCAAGGGAGCTCCTGAGCTCAGAGGGGTTTCACGGCTCAGTGTGACTCGCAGCACCCCGTTAAATGTGTAGGACAGTCAGTCTGGTGAGTGGAGAACTGACCAGGCAGAAGCGGCATCCCGACTTCCCCCAAAGCCCTCTAGAGAATAATGGCCAAGCACTCAAAACCTAGCATCCTCAGTTTCGGAGGTGACCAGCCTTTCAGCTAAAGGCTGTAGGAGCTCTCTGGTGTGGCGCCACGTCTGAACAGAGATTAAGCAACCGAGAGCTGTAGAGAGTAGCTTTACTCACAGGAGTAAAAAGTGGTGTGGACTTGGATGTGAAGGCCAGCAATGGTATTGGTGAAAAGTCTCACGTGGTGTCTCAAGGCAGTTTGGTTCACAGAAAAGGGGTGATTGGGAAATTCTAACATTTCCAACTCAAAAACCCCATCCGAGCATGGCACCATATGTAAGGTGTATTAAATAGGTAGGTTTCATTAGGTAGGCGATGGAGAGAACACCACATGCTACTCAGGCAGGAAAAGAAGTTTATTTACCGAACTGCTGCCCCCACAATACATGGTGAAGAAGCATGGCTTAAAAGGAAAGCGGGGGATAGCAATTTGTATTTCTGTAGAAATTCATCCATCTCTGCTAGGTTTTCCTTCCTTTGTGAATAGAGTCTGGAATTATTTCTTTATGATTGTTTGGTGGGATGTTTGTCGTAATTTTTCCTGTCATATCTCTGATATTGTTGATTTGGATCTCCGCTCTTATTTTGTTAGTTACTGTTGCCAGTGGTCCATCAGTTTTATTGACTTTTTTGAAAAAATATCTTTTTGTTTTATTAATTTTATAATTTTATAATTTTATAATTTTATAATTTTCCTAGTCTCTATCTCATTAATTTCAGCTCTTATTTCAGTTATTTCTTTCTGTCTAGCAACATTAGGTTCAATTTTTTCTTTTTTCTCTAGCAGTTTTAGTTACATCATAAGATTGTTTAGTTGATCTATTTTATTGATGTGCTCACTGAGAGCAATAAATTTGCCCCTCAGGACTGCTATTGTGGGCCCCATGTGATGTATCTTTGTTTTCATTGAATTGTAGGAATTTTTATTTTCTTTTTAAATTTCTTCTGTGATCCATGTATTGTTCAACAGAGTGCTGTTTAATTTCCATGTGTTTAAGTTTTTTCTACTTTATGCCTTGTTATTGAGAACTAATTTGATTCCACTATGGTCAGATAGAATACAGGGTATTATGTCGATCCTCTTGTATTTTCTTAAATTCGTTTTATGAACTAAGAAGTGATCTATTTAAAAAAAAATAAGGGGTTGGCAAGAGTAAGACCCTGCTGGTGTGAATGCCTGTAACTTTATTTACTCAGGAGGCTCAGATCTGTGTATTCACTTTCAAAGCCAGCCCAGACAGGAAAGTTCATGAGGCTTTTCTTTGGTTGTTCAGAACTACACCCTGCCTCAAGTCTGAGGTTGTTCACCACCTTTGCCACCATGAGTTGTGCTGGGCTGTTTATGCAAGCCAGTGTTGAGAGGCGCCGCACCCCTTACAGGACCAGAGTTGTTTGCTGCTTCTGTACACGCTGCTGCTGCTGCCCATGCAGCTACCACTACCCAGCTGCTGCCACTGCCCCAGGATCAGCTGGGCCACTTATGCAAGCCAGACACCCCACCACAAGTCAGGTATTAACCACTGTTGCTGCCTGGGGCTAGGCTGGACCACTTATGTGGGCCAGCATGGAGAGGCACAAACCACCATGGGTCTGGAGTTGTTCACTGAAGCTGTCCCCACCCCAGGCACGCTGTCGCCCCGGGCTGGTCTGGGCTGTTCCTGTGGCCTAGTGCCAAGAGGCATTGAGTCTGGAGTCTGAGTGGTTTACTGCCACTAACAGCTTCCTCTGCTGCTTCAGGTTAGGCTAGGCTGTTTACACCAACAGGACGGAGGTGCACCCTGCAAGTCTAGAGTTTTTCACCATGCTGACAGCTGCTGCTACTCCTGACTGCGTTGGGCTGCTTGCACCAGCCAGGCAGAGGTGCCGTGCCAGGGAAGTTGAGGGAAGTCTTCATGCTGGCTCTTCCTTCTGAGAATTCTTTGTATTCTCTGGGTTGGCATCAGCTCTTGGAAGCCTTTTGGGAGCCTTGGGATAATTCTGGTGCTCCTACCAAAACTCAAAACCCCTTCTTAGCCTCTTTTTTTTCCCAGGGTATCTCTGTTATCACACACCCACTGGGCAACCACTTCCAACTTTGAATACACCTTTACCTCACAAGCTTCTAACTTTTGAAGCTTTCTTCTAATATCTGGTGCTGATTGGGTAACAAAGGTCATATTTAGGGCTCTTTGATTCTCCAGGGCTTCAAGATCTATAGGCCTAGAGGTACTATAGGCTTCTGGGAGAAGTTTCAGAAAAGCATTAGTGTACTCACTGGAGAACTGTACCATCTCACTCACCTTAGACTGATGACTTGGCTCTCAAGCTACTGCTAAACAAACCTGACAATAATTGGTAAGCACCTCCATACCTCGATCACTGTTAGTCTCAGCTTGGGTAAGTCTGGGGAAAGACTTGCTCCAAATGGTCTGGTTCAATAGTGGGGCTACTGTCTGGTCCAAGGACCACCATCAAGTCCCAAGAAGGATTCACTCCCTTTTCTACCAGGTGAAAAGCAGCTGTAAAATTTGTTAACACTCATTCCAGATGTGCTTTTGTTTGAAAATTACTGTCTCTAATTATGTAATGAGCCCCTGGTTGTTTTTTTTCTGAATAGGAGGGATTTTGCTGTTTCCAGTCATACAGGTCACTAGTTGTAAAGGGAACATATATTAGAAAGGGGGTCTTCCCACCATCTCCTCCATGTTTCCTTCTCAAGGGTAATAAGGGTAACATACCACATTGTACCACCTCAGGCTGGTACAAGTAACCACTTTTGGTATGGGAGGACTTAACATTAGAGGGGCTGATGGCAATGAATAGGAGAGAGAGTACATCAGTGCATCTTCCTCTGAGGGATTTTATAACCCTGGGGGAGAATATTTTTTGGATATGACAATTTTAGGCCTTGTTATCCCATCCTAAGAAAAGGAGTAAACAGAAGTGCATACAGGACACAGATAGAACTATTAGCATACACACACAGACCAATATCCACATACACTTAACCCATATATCCCATACCTCTCAATGTTGACCTCTACGGGAGGTCCCAGATGACAGAGAGAATGTCCCAGATTGCGTCTTGAGGAGGCCGCAGATGACCCCTGGAGGATGTCATATATACCCTCCATAGGAGGCCATAGATGACCACTCATGGAGGTTCCAAATGGCTTCCCAAGGAAGTGTCAGATGACCTCCAAAAGCAGTCCTAGATGTCCTCTCAATTAGGCTGACATTACCTCTCGAGTAGCTCCCAGATGGCCACTCAAGGAGGTCACATATTAACTCCAGAGGAGGTTCCAGATAATCCTCTTGAGAAAGCCACAGATAATCTCCAGGGAAGGTCCTATATGGCTTCTCAAGGAAGTCTAAGATGATGTCCGAAGACAGTCATAGATTTCTCATCAAGGTAACCTGAGATGACCTCCCAAAGAAGCTCCAGACGACCTCAGGAGGTGGTACTAGATTGCCTCATAAGGAAGCCCCAATGACTTTTTTGTTAATTTACTGTGAAAATGCTGTACAAAGGGGTTACAATTACTTGGGCAAGATAATGAGTACATTTCTTACAAGCATTGTAGCCTCCTCCTTTGTTTCCCCTTTCCATCTCTTCCCATCCCTTCCCATCCTCCCCCTGCCCCCCACTCAATCCTCCCCCACAACAAGGTTGTAAAGTTTGTTTTCGACAATGACTACTTTTGAAGTGGCTTCAGGTGGCCTCCTGAGGAAGCCCCAGATGAGCTCTGGAGAAATTCCAAGATGGCCCCTGGAGAAGGCCCCAAATGACCTCCAGGGTAGGTCTCAGATGGCTTCTCAAGGAGGTCGCACATGTACTCTTGATGAGGTTCCAGATGGCTTCCCAAAGAAGCCCTACATGGCCTCTCAAGGAGTTCCCAGTTGGCTTCCCAAGGAAGCCACAGATGACCTCCAGAGAGGGTCCCCAAAATAGACAGGCAAGTTTGCCCTGATGCACCCCTAGAGGTACCTAAATGACTTTTATCCATGTTGGTCCTCCGGAGAAAAACACTTAAGGTAGACTCTGAACCCTGAGGGCTAACACTCTTACCTATGGAGATTTTTCCCTGGGGCTGAGGCTTGATGCCATCCAAATGGATTATTTCAATGGGGTCTCCAAAAATTAGGACCTCTATAGTTCGAGAGGATCCATCAAGACACAGTTAATATAATAAATATTCTCCAAACAACCAAACCCCAAAATTATGATATACAAAGCTCCAAACATCATAGGGCAAGCCTTTTTTCTCTTCCCTTTGTCTATCATTCACTACAGACCTATACTTTTTTCAAGGTTTTCCCTTTCTTCCCTTCTACCAGATCCTTCTACTCTTAAGGCCTCTCCACTCTCCACAGGCCTGAACTGCTTTGTGTGGGTCGTCACTTGCCATCCTTCACCTCCTGCCCTCTCTCAACTTCCTCTCCTCCCGTGTCTTTCCCCTTCTGCTATCACACCACTTCCTTCCTTCCAGGACTTTTCTCTTTTTCTCTCTCCTTCTATTGCTCTGAACAAGCAGCCTATATAAAGTCTGTCCCTTCTCCACTCCAACTGCCTAACAGTTTTCAACTGTCATATCCCAAACGGCCCACAGCCCAATCACTTCTTAACAGCTCAACACGTGGTGATTAATGCACCAGCCCATCCCACAGAATGCCCCATCTTCTTTGGTGGCATACTTTGCTCTCTCCAGCTGGCCAGGAGATGGGGCCATGCTGATTATTCGATCCTGTAGATTATCGGGGCCCTGCTGATTATTACAGTATCCTCCTTGTGAACTAGTAGCAATTGAAATTGGAACTTTAATTGTGATATTACAAACTCATTGTGACATCACAAACCCAGTTTGACATCATCACCACCACGACATCACAAAGCCATTGTGACAACATTGTCACTGAGACATTGTGATTCCATTGTGACATCTCAAATCTATTATGACCTCTTAGCTCCTTTGAAAAATCACATGCCCGTGTCTGGGAAGGTGGCTCAGTGGTAGAGCGCTTGCCTTGCATGCTCAAGGCCCTGAGTTCGATTCCTCAGCACCACATAAGCAAAAAGAAAAAAGCCGGAAGTGGCGCTGTGGCTCAAGTGGTAGAGTGCTAGCCTTGAGCTGAAGAGCTGAGGGACAGCGCCCAGGCCCAGAGTTCAGGCCCCACGACCGGACCAAAAAAAAAAAAAAAAGAAAAATCACATGCCCTTTACAACATCACAGTCCCTTTGTATACCAATATCCTTGTTGTTAACTAATGACAATTGAGATCAGACATGCCATTATAACATCAAAAAGTGTTTGTGACATCCTAAACAGTGTGACATCACATTTTCATTATGAGAGCATCAGCTCATTTTGACATAACAAAACCTAGTGGCATAATCGCATTATGACAACAATTCAGGAAGGAAGGACAGGTTTGTAGCGAAGGAGGGAGGAATGGAAAAGTAAAAAACCTTGCTCATTGAGGTTGGGAGCTTTGGAGATAATAATTTTTTGGCTGTTGGTTTGTAGACCAATTAAGAAAGGGTGGGACTGCCCATTGGAGGTCTGAGGTTTGGTGGTCAAGGCTCCTCTGGGACCCAGGTATCCAGTCCAGGATGAGGTAATCACAGTCCCCTTCCTAGTGTAAATTGGTTTACTATATTAGAAGTGACTCAATGGTTTCTCTCCTTGCGTTAGAGGTCATAAGTACATGAGTTCACAGAAAGAGCTTGAAGTCTCAAAGGCCATGAATTTTCTAAGATGTCATGTGGCCATAACAGGTTTGTAGAAACACAATGGGACAGTGATATCACAACAACAATACCACAATATCATGTCAAAATATTGCTTTGATACTACAATTAGTTGTTGATGACATTCTTGTGATGATGTCACAATAAGTTTGTGATATCACAATGGGTTCATGATGTCAGAGTGGCATGGCAGATATCAATTGTCATTAATTGGGAATGAATATATGAGTTCAAAAAGGGACTGTAATGTCTCCAAAGGCATGTGTTGTCACAAATGTGATGCTCTTCTAACAGGTTTGTAATGTCATGTCACAATGTGACACAATGGTAATGACATCTGGCAGTATGATGTCACAGGAGATTTCTGATATAACATGTCATACCAGAAATATGATTGAAAACAGATTATGAGTTCACAAAGGGCCTAATATATGACAATGGCAGCATGTCACAAAACTTACAACAAAACTAAAACAAGACTGGTATGTGATGGCACAGCAGGTTAATGATATCACAATGGCAATGTGATGTCACAAAGGATTGTGATATCACAATGGTTGTATGGTCAAAACGGGTTTCTGAAATAGAATGAATTCACAGAATAGGCCTTCACAGTTACGTCTATGATGTAACAATATCACTGTGATTTACAATGCTATGATGCCATTGTCATTTGTTGATGTCACAATGAGCTGATAGTGTCATAATGACAATTTGATGTCACTGCTGATTTATGATTTTACAATGGTTATGAGGTCACATTATGTTTCTGATATCAACACACATGACAAATTTGAAATAGAATGAAAAAGCTGAGTGCCCATGGCTCACGCCTGTAATCCTAGCTACTCAGGAGTCTGAGATCTGAGGATCACAGTTCAAAGCCAGCTCAGGCAGGAAAGTCCATGAGACCCTTATCTCCAATAAAAACCACTAGAAAATCAGAAGTGGCACTGTGGTTCAAGAGATAGAGCACTCACCTAGAGCTAAAGAGCAGGGACAGCACCCAAGCCCAGCACCCAACCCACGACTAAAAAAAAATTAAAATCAGGCATTCACAATCTGTCTATAATATCAAAATGGCAATGTGATCTCATAATGCTATCTTGTCATTGTGGTTTTGTGATGTCAAAAGTAGTTGATGCTGTCATAATGACAATGTTATATCACACTGGTGATGTCACAAAGGATTTGTGATGTTACAGTGGCATGTCTGATATCAATCATTTTAAAATGAAGGCATAGTTAAACAAAGGGACTGTGATGTCACGTAGGCCATGTGTTTTTTCAAAGGTGCTAAGAGGTCCTAATAGGTTTGGGATGTCACAATGTGATAGTGATGTCAAATGGCAATGAAAGCTCACAATGGGTTTGTGATGTCACATTGCTGATGAAATCAAATAGTTTTGTGAAGTCACATCTCATAATCACATGCCCACCTTTATTTGCTACTATTTCACAATGAGGATATGAGTTCACAGTAGAAGATTGAAGTATGGATCATATTCTGCCATCCCAAACCTATTATGACCTCTTACCGCCTTTGAAAGCACACATGGCCTCTGAAATCACAGAACATTTTTGTGTCCATATCCTCATGGGGAACAAATGAAAACTGACATCAGACATACCATTGAAACATAAATCCTTTCTGACATCATTATAATTGTGACATCATGTTTCCATTATGACACCATCATCTCATTTTGACATGTAAAACTATGATGACATCATAGCATTGTAACATCACATTGTCATTCTGATGTTATAGACATGTTGTGCTTGCCTAATATGTTATTTGTTTCTATTTCTAATGTAGCATGTCAGTTGATATCAGAAACAAATTATGAGTTCATGACCATTGTGATATCACGATTTCTTAGTAGCATCACATGGCCATTGTGATGTCACATTGCCAAATTGATGTCACAAAGGGATTTTGATTTGACAATGGTTATGACATCTCAATGAGTTTCTGATATCAACCCACATGTCACATTTCAAATACAACGAAATCACAGACTAGGCATTCATAATGTGAATATGATGTCACAATGACATAATGGCAAATGCCATAATGCCATTGTCATTTTGTGATGTCACAAAATGATGTCATAACATAAATATGTCATAACAACAATGTGATGTCACACTGGTTATGATGTCACACAGGGTTTACAATGTTACAATGGTTATGAAGTCACAATGTGCTTCTGATGTCAGCTGATATGCCAAATTTGAAATAGAATGAAATCACAGGATATACATTCACAATATGTATATGACAGCAAAATGGCAATGTGATGTCATAATGCTATGATGTCACTGTAGTTTGGTGATTTCACAATGAACTGATGGTGTCATAATTACAGTCAGATGTCACACTGGTGATAATGTCACAAAGGGTTTGTGAAATTACAATGGCATGTCAGATCTTAATTGCCATTAGTGTATAGTGAGGACATGAGAATAAAGTCACAATGACAAACACAAATGAACTGTGATGACACAAAAGCCATGTTTTTTGTCAAAAGTGCTAAATTTCTAACACATTTCAGTTGTCAAAGTGTTGATATAAAAATGGGTTAGTGATGTCAAAACTAGTTTTTAATATTATATCTTAGATCAAATTTCAATTGCTTCAATTTAACTGATACAAGTGAATAAGGAGCTTGATTTAGCAAAGGTCATGAATTTTCTAATATGTAATGAGGTAATAATAGGTTTATGAAAGCATGACGGTACAGAAATATCACAATTGCAATACGATGTCAAATTATAATGTCATAAGAGTGTTGTTATATCACAATTAGTTGGTGATGCCATAATAGTGATGAGTTCAAAATAGTTTTGTGATGTCACAGTAGATTGGTGATGTGACAATAGCATTCCAGACCTCAATTGTCAACTCACAATGAGTATATGAGTTTAGAATGGGATTATGAGAATTCCAAAGGCTTTGTTGGTGCAAATGTGATGAAGTCAGAACAGATTTGTGATGTGACACTATGGTCATTACATGTAGCAGTGTGATGTTCCAATATTCATGATGTCACATTTTATTTCTAATATGTGGTCAAAAATAGATTGAGCTCTCAATGGGCCTAACATAACACAGTGGTAACATGTCACAAACTTTTGAGGAAAGGACATGTTTGAGTTGTCACAGTTGTTTAGAGATATCACAATGGCAATGTTATGTCACAAAGGGATTGTGATGTCACAATTGTTATAAAGTCAAAATGTGTTTTTGATATGAACCCACATGCCACATTTGAAATATAATGAAATCACATAATAGGCATTCATAATGTATATATTATGTCACGATTACAATGTGATGTCATAGGGGTATAATTTCATTACAGATTGGTGATGTCAAAATGAGCTGATGTTATAATGACAATGTGACGTCACATCGATTATTATATTGCAAATGCTTTGTGATATTACAATAGCATATCTGATCTCAATTGACATTTCACTATGAGGATATGGATACACAAAGGGAATGTGATGTCACAAAGGCCATGTGTTTTTTTCAAAGGTGCTAAAGATGTCATAATGGGTTTGGGAGGTCTCAAGGTGATTGTAATGTCACAACAGCAATGTGATCTCACAATGGCTTTGTGATGTCACATTGGTGATGAGGTCACAATGGACAGGACAGGTTTGTGATGTCACAATAGGTTAATGATATCACAATGGCACTGTGATGTCACAAAGGTAATATTCATGTCACAATGGCTTTGGGATCACAATGGATTTCTGATATCCACCAATATTCCTCGCTTGAAACAGAATGAAATCACAGAATAGGCATTCACAATATGTCTATAATGTCACTATGACATATGATGCCGTAAATCTATATTTATGTTTAGTGATGTCAAAGTGGCATGTCTAATCTTATTGGTCATTAGATTACCATGAGAATCCCAAAGGTTGCTATGTGCTGAGTCTTTCAAAAAGCACATTGTGCTGAGTCCATTACACAAAGTTCTTTGTGCTATTTATTTAGTGTGCTGTGTGCTGTCATCCCAAATAGTACTATGTTCTGAGTCCTTGAGAAGTAGGTATCTGCGACAATCACACACACACACACACACACACACACACACACACGGAGGCTCATTGTGCACCTGCTTGGTGTGTGTGATGGATGGAGAAGAGTTTCCCCCAGTGGTTGTGCTGAGGGGAGATTTGATACTCCCCCGGGGCAGCTGCTGGGGTTGGGGGAAAGCCCTGAGCTGACATGAGGCTGCTTCTGCCATGGCCTGGTAGACTTAGGGCAGTGTCAGGGCAGCACAAGGCCAGTGGTTGGGGACATGGCCGAGGTGGGGAAGGAGTGTGACCCAGGGGAGGACAGGGCATGGCAGAGGGGGAACATAGCTGCTGCAGCCAGGGGCACACAGGGGCTAGCACACTTGCACAGTGGGTGGGGGGGCAGCCTGGGAGAGAAGTGGGGGCACAGAGAGAGAGCAGAGAGAAGAGCAGGCACATGCACCAGGGGAGGTGACATCAATGGCTGGCCTCTGTTGCTGTAGGAGTACGGGTCTGGGCCAGGAGCACAGAGCACATAAAGCAGGCACATCCCTCACAAAACCCCAGGAAGGCTCAGAGGCCAGGTGGCCCTGAATCTGAGGACCCTGCGCCAGGAGTTCAGCCACCTGCCCACCCCTGCCCCGACCACCTCCCTGGTCCTCACTGCCTCACCACTTTTCAAACATGTCCCTGCTGGCTCAGACCCATGGTGCCTCTTGGAGTCATTCAGCGATGTTGAGACCCCAGCCGGCTTGCAGCTCTGACCCAGTCCCAGCCAGCCCCCTGTCCTCTGCTCTGGGGCCAAATGTTCACCATGCCACTGCCATTGCTGCCCGCTGCACCTCGAACTGCAGCCTACAGCTTCTGCCAGCAGCACATGTGAGTGGCTGCCGCATGAGCACACACCTTGAGAGCTCTTCCTACCCCTCTCTCCACCCCCCTTCCCGTGGACCCGGACCCCCTACTCCCACCTCCCCTCTTGCATCCCAACCGTGCCTCCCCAGCGCCAGGCAGGCCAGCCCTGTCTCTGCCACAAATGTGACCCAGGAGTGGGGGTTGGGAGAGTGGGTGTCGAACTGGGGATCCCACCCCCATCCCTAGTGGCCAGTGTCCCAGGAAATGGGGAGATGCAGGGTTGGGTGAGAAGGGGGTGCCACTGAGACCCTGGCCTAGAGCAGTGGGCGCCACACAGCCGCGCATCTGCACCCTTTCTCTCCCTGATGGGAACCTGGTAGCTTTAGTCAGAGGTGGGGAGCAACACCTGCACACCTGCCTTCTCGGGTCTTTTCCTTTTCTCTGGGGATGTGGGCTGTTGGAGGCAGAGGATAGGCCCCCTTGCTGTGTGAGCCCTTGTCCTCTGTGCTCTGTCATCCTTTAACCTGCGGAGGGTCCCAGAAAAGCCCGCTAGGTATGTGAGGGCACTGGGGGTCAGATAGAAGGTGAATATCTGGGAGGAACTCAACCCCTCCAACACACATACACCCGGCCTGTTCCCCCACCACAGTTGTCAACAATATTCACAGAGGGATCACATTTCCCAGCTCTGCCAGCACCTGCTGGTGCTTCTGGTCCATGTGGTATCCTTGTCCTCCACAAGAATCTGCCCAGTAGCCCAGAAGCATCTAGGCTGGAAGTAGGGAGTCCGTCCATGTATGTAGCCTATAGGACCCCATCCATTTCCTCAACACCGCCCCCACCCCAGGTCAGACACCCACCTCGGGACCCCATAACCCCCTGCTTGTTTTCAGTCCTGGCTCTGAGGAGCCACCTGTCTGGGGATTCCTTCACCCAGCATCCTGGCCTAGTGTTTTGGAGATTGGGGAGTTAAGGCTGGTTGTTCCCAAGGGGAAGGGTCTGTCAATGGAGAAGGGGAGAGACAGGGTGGTGCTGTGTCATTAGAGTGGTGCTCCCCTTGGGTGGGAGCCCTTGGTTCTGACAAGTGAACAGTGAATGGGAACCTTCGTGCTCCGGCTTATACAATGTCCCAGATGAGGAATCAACAAACTTAGGAGAGACACTACTCGGAGTATGTGTGTGTGTGTGTGTGTGTGTGTGAGAGAGAGAGAGAGAGAGAGAGAGAAAAGAAGAGAGAGAGAGAGAGAGATCATCTTTCTCCTTGTAAAGCCTTACTGTACTGAGATGAGTGATCATTTGGCAAATTGCATGTGCTGCATGGAAGAGTCTTCTGTCACCGTTCTGGATTTCTCTGTGTGTGTGTGTGTGTGTGTGTGTGTGTGTGTGTGTGTGTGTGTGTGTGTGTGTGTGTGTGTGTGTGCGTGTGTGTGTGTGTGTGTGTGTGTATGTTGGGAAAGCAGGAGGTGACAGCAATGAAAATATATTTAAGTCACCATGTCTAAAAACAGCAAAAGCATTTTATTTCTGTGTGTGTGTATGTATTTATTGTTCTTTTATTTTCATCAATACTAAGTACGAGCCCAACCACAATCACAGGTTCATGGTTACTTTATGGAAGAAATCAGTAGACATTTCTTTCCTCCCATTTCCACCTCTCTCTTCCCCCTTTCCTGTAGCCCACAGTAGCTGCTGGGCCTTCATGGGCCTCCCCTAGGAGACCTGAGTGAACCCTGGACTAGAGTAGACACCTGTCCTTCTATCCCCAGCCAGAAGTTTGGTGAGGTGAGTGTGACCACAGCCACACTCTTCCAGCCAGACACTCTGCTCTCGTGTGTATAGTTGGAGCTAATTCAAGGGTTGGGAATGTGTCTGCTGAACATAATTAGGGAACGAGATGGGGGAGAGGGTAGGGCAGGGGCTGTGGAGCTATGAAGTATTGGGAGCTGGCGTATCCTGTGACATGGCAGATGGTTCACCCTCACCGAGGATGAGAGAGGAACCTTACTTCGAATGTTTACAATCTCTGTGGGCATCCGGGCACATGGCTCCGAGCCCCTACTGGTGGCATGGATTCCCTCCCAAGGCAGTGCACTAGTGGGCAATCCTCCCAGGAGTCCTGCAGTCTCCAATCTGTGTCCTGCCTGGCCTGTTTCCAGATGGGCAGTGGTAGGCAACTCTATTCCCCCTGCTGAAGACCGCTCGGTATCAGGATGTGGCAGTTAGCTAGGGCTCTCTGAATGCCAGTTTCTATAACCTGCTGTAGGCTGTCTGGAAAGAAAAAGGGACCACTGACTTTGGAACCCTTTAAATTTGATTGGGACAAATTAAATGCCACATTTTCCAGGTTTTTATTTTTATTTAAGCTGGCAATTTCCACTAACTCTTGGAATTATGGATCAAATTAGATGGCCGATTTCAGCGCAGGCAGAGTTCCCAAGTCAGATTGTCTCCTGCTTTGAACGTTGTGCCTTGACTCCCTTTCTCTGGCAGCTGCTGAATTTCCTCCAGCTCTCTCTAGGGTGACCAACACAATGGAGGTGTTCGTGGGGAGCAGAGATTATTACCTCACCATCCCCAGCCTGCCAGCTGTGAGCAGAGACAAATCCTAGCACCTGCATTGGACTCTGGGAGATTCAGAACCCTGGGATGCTTCGAGGATCCTTTCTCTGCAACATGAAACTTGGGGGCCAGATGTGGTAGACCACCTGACTGTCCCCAGGGAGAGGAGAGGAGGCCCCTTGAGCCAGGTGTTCAGCTCATGGCAACCTCATTCACACCTGAGTCTGGAATTGAGTGCCACAGAGCTGGTCAACGGCTGGACAGAGATCTTTGAGAAGATAGGCATCCCAGAAGCCCTGGAATCTAGCGAGTCCATCGTGGCTCACATCTTTGGAGCCAAAACAGTTAAGTGCAGTGGCACCAGGAGGGCATGAAGAGGGAGAAGGGAGAACTGTGGGAGAGCTACATCAGGCTTTGTCCCCCTCCCCCACAGAGGATACTTACCTGAATCAGATGGGATTTTTCTGTACTATTGTCATAAACAGATACTCATTTATTTATCTAACAAACCATTACAGTGTGCGCCAGGCTCTGGGGGGTCATAGACAATGAAAGGTTCCAGGACTGGTGCCACAACACATGAAGAAACCTTGATTTGAGCTGGATGCCAGTGCATCACACTTGTCATGCTATCTAATTAGGAGGCTGAGATCAGAGAATCAAGGTTTTTGGACCAGGCAGAGAAGCCTGTAATCCTTTTGTATCCAATTAGCTACCAAAAGCAAAAGGTCACATGTGGATGTGTGGTTCAAGCCGTAGACTGCTAGCCTTGATTAAATAGGCTCAGGGACCGCACCCAGGGTCCGTGTTCAAGGTCCAGGACTGACACAAAGAAAGGAAAGAGAGAGAGAGAGAGAGAGAGAGAGAGAGAGGAGGGAATGACAGAGGGAGAAAAAGAAGAGAGGAAGGAAGAAGGGAGGACATGCAAGCCTTGGTTTGGAGTCCCTGGATCAAGGGAGCCAACCATTCACAATCTCTTCACAGTTTCAGAGCCTAAAGCCAGAATGTAGGACCAAACCAGTTACTCCTGAGCAACTTCATGGCATCCAGGAGCTGTGTGGTCACCGACTGCAGAGGGAATTAGCCTTCGGTACACCCTAGGGCTCAGGGTGGGTCACCAGGTTTTAATCATGCACTGCCCTAATGAGTTTATTTTCTGGTCAGATAAGAAGAAAGTGTCCAAGGGCTAGGGAGGTATTGAGATGAGGGAGTGTCAAGGGCGGGGGGGGGGGGGGTGGGGTGGGGGGGGCAAGGGATAAGAAGGAAGATGAAGAGGGAGGATGATCCCAGGTCAGGTGTGTCAGGACATTGGAGCCATGATCTCGCCTGACAACCTAAACCATCATTGATAGAGCCTTTGACCCAGCCACACTGCTATTCTAAGCCTTGGCACCTTGGGTTCACCATTGACGACCTGGCTGTCATTCACTGTAGGATGCCTGTGCAATACATCATTGGGGACTGGACTTTCGAGGGCTCACTCTGAAGATGACACCCCTGGTGTTCATTCCTCCACCAAAGATAGAGGTAAGCATGCCACTGGCACAGAACAGCCTGGGAATGAGGGCGGGATTTGGGGCCCATGTGGATTCAAGACCTCATCTAGAAGGTGCTAGGGCTCCGTGACTGCCAAGATAGCACTCTACCATTTAAATCACAGCTCCAATTTCAGCTTTTTTGGGTGTTTAATTGGAGATAAAGAGATCTCATGGACTTTGCTGCCAAGGGCATCCAACTGCAGTCCTCAGATCTCAGTCTCCTGAGGGGATAGGATGACAAGCATGGGAAAGTATGTTTGGCCAGGTGCTAGTAGCTCATGGCTATCATCCTAGGTACTCAGAAGGGGAGATCTGAGGATCATGGTTCAAAGCCAGCCTGGGCGAGAAAGACCCTGAGCCTCTTATCTCCAACAAACCACCAAAAAACTGGAAGTGGTGCTATGGCTCAAGGAGTAGAGTGCTCGCCTTGAGCTGAAGAGCTCAGGGACAGCACCCAGGATCAGAGTTCAAGCCCCACAACAGAAAAAAAAAGTATAACATCTTTGCCTGCAAAGATGAGAAGGTGTGTGTGGGGGTACTGTGGTTGAGACCAGGTGCTGGCCTCACTGTACACATATTTCTAAGAACTCCCCAAGTTTGCCCCAGTTTGAAGCCACAGTTGGATGGGCGGTGCCTTACCAAGAACTCAAGAGGACAAGGCCTGTGGCAAGCAGGAAGTTGGCAATTGGGTGAAGGGGTGGGATTGTTGTGTCTTGTATTCTCTCCATTGAAGGATAGATAGATTTGTTTGGTGGATGTGAAAGTCTGAAGTCAAGGTTTGCAAGAAGTTTCTGGCCTAATGTATTGGGTTTCCTCTGGGTATATGAAGGTGGCTGAAGCCAGGCGCCACTGGTGGCTCACAACTGTCATTCTAACTACCCATAAAGCTGAGATGTAAAGACAACAGTTCAAAGCCAGCTTGGGCAGGGAAGTCTCTGATACTTGATATCCAATGAACCATCCAAAAACAGGAAGTGGCACTGTGGTTCAAGTGGAAGAGTGCTCATCTTCAGCTGAAGAGCTGAGGGACAGCCTCCTGGCCCATAGTTGAGACCCCATAACCAACAATAAACAAAGAGGTAGCTGAGTTTCCCACATAGCCGTGTGTACGGTAGGAAATTCCATGCTGGGTTATGAGACATTCCAAATATGTGAGAGGCTCAATGTTGTGTCTACAGTTCATCTGAGTACAATAGTGCCATCTTCTCGCAGGTCAGATATAATCCTAATGGAGGGAGTTCATGGTTCTGTTCTCAGGAACTGCTGAGGCCTTGGAATGTGTGTGTGTGTGTGTGTGTGTGTGTGTGTGTGTGTGTGTGTGTGTGTGTGTGTGTAATTTTCCCTCGTCTTTCTCTGTCCCCTTCCTGGGTGCCTGTCTGATTCTTTCTGACCTCAGATGGTGCCCCTCCACCACACCGACCTTGCCTTTATCCCCCTATCAAGGTCTAGAATGAGTCCTAAATTGCCAGAGTCCTGTGTTCCAGCTTTTCTCTGGGGCACCAGTCTGGCTGTCCAAATATTTGTCCTCCCGGGGATTCTGGAATAGCAGTGCCAGCTGGCAAAGGATCTCCCCTGCTTCAGAGGGAGGGCCTCAGTCATACGATGTCCTGTCCTCTTCCTCAGCTGGGCCTCTGAATGCACATCCATCTCAGCAGGCTGGCAGTGGAGTGGGGGTGGGGGGCTGCTGGTGGCTCTGGCCAACTGGAGCTTATCAGGTGACTGAAGGCCGCCCAATCAAGGAGGATCCAGGGCTACATGGGAGATGAGGCCAAGGTGGCTTGGAAGTATTTCGGTGTCTAGGAAATGTAGAAATACTTTATCACAGGAAAGTCTATCTTCTGGCCCCAGCTGGGGCTCTCAGGTCCTTCTAGACAATTGCAGATGCCCAGAATACAGAGGCACAGACTTTACATTCCAGGGCCAGGGAACTGGGGGATGAGAGACTGGTATCGCTAATACCTCAATGTTCTGGGGCATTAGCTTGACCAGGCTATGCCCCCCTTGTGTACGTTCATTTCTTAACACAATGTAGGCCACACACCAGCCACTTGTGGCAGTACTGTGGAAGTGGCGGGAGTGGAAGTGAGATCTAGGATGACTAAAATCTGGATTTATGGCTTGTGGGGGTGGCAATGGGTGTCTTTAAAAAAATCTTAGAGCTGGAAGACAGAGCCTAGGCACTGTCCCTGAGCTTCCTTTGCTCAAAGCTAACATTCTACCACTTGAACCACAGCTCAACTTTCATCATTTTTAGTAATTTAGTGAAGATAAGAGTCCCATGGACTTTCCTGCCTGGGCTGGCTTTAAGCTGCCATGCTAAGATTTCAACCTCTTAAGTAGCTAGGATTGCTGGCATGAGTCATTGGCACTTTCTAGGGAAGTTAGTGTGTGTATGTGTGTGTGTGTGTGTGTGTGTGTGTGTGTGTGTGTGTGTGTGTGTTTATTGGGACTTGAACTCAGAGACTAGGTTCTATCCTTTAGCTTGTTTGCACAAGGTTGCTGCTGTACCACTTGAACTACCGTAGCTCTGCTTCCCAGCTTTTTGGTTGATTCAATGGAGATAAGACTCTGCCCAGGCTAGCTTTGCATCTTGATTGATCCTCAGGTCTCAGCCTTGGGTAGCTAGGATGATAGGTGCCTCGGACTGGCTCTGTCGGGACAACGGAGGACACCTAGTGGAGGAACTGGAATAGGTGAGGAGATGGCAAACAGACAACTCATGCACAAGAGGAGTGGATGCTGAGTGCGATTTAATGCAGAGGATAACAAGCTTTTATAGAAAAAGTCTCCATGAGAAAGAGCAAAAGGTTACACAATCTTGCTGCAGGGCTTCGTTCTTGGGTGGTAACCAGCTGGTCGCCTGATCTTGTTTTTTTCTGATGACGAGCTATGAGGATAGGCACTTGTTTCCAGCTTTACCTCTTTTTAAGAAATACAATGGGTTTCGATGTTTATCACCAATTAACCATTAACCAGAGCATGTGGGCAAGGTGCTGAACAGAAAGGCATGAACTCTAGTACTTCATAGTTAACTTTTGTTTAGTTTTGTACTTTATACGTTTTAAATCTTTTCTAAGCAATTGTGATTAGAGGGTTCCCAATTTGTGGCCAAAAATCATGATATTCAGTATACTTAGTTAAATCTGGCCATATATCAAATTTAAGCTCATAGTGTCTTTTCTGTAACCCTTTCACATAATCATTTACTTTTTTCTATAGAGGCCTTAACTGTCCCATAAGATCTTTCTTGTTCCTTCTTTAATAGTAAGCACCAACTAGGCCTAGATCTAGCAAGTCTCTTAGTAAATGAAAGAGAGTAACAGGAAGTTCTTTCTTCTAAGTAGTTTTTCCAGCAATTGCCATCGTTATCATACACACCTGTAAAAGGCTATGGATTTAGGGGAAGTCTCTGGGGTCCTCTAGATAATGGAGGATCACACCATTTTCCTCTGATAAGCCATTGTCATCTTTTATCTACCAACCTTTTAGGAATCTTATTTAGCTTTTGGTCTAAATATGCCTCTACATCTTTCTTATCTACAGGATATCTATATGAATCTATTGTATATGTTTTTATGATTAAAGGAAAGTCCCCAGTAGCCATACACTCTTTCTGCTCTAGCCACGCCTACAGTTTCTTGTAAATCTCTTACAAACAATTCCTTCTGCTGAAGTGACGTCATGAACCCCCCAACAGGTTTATATTTACTTATGACTTGTCTACTAGCCTCCATAGGAGGGGCTTTCAGGGTAGCACTTACCTCTGGTGAGTTAGTCATATTTTTAAGACACTCATCTGATGTTGGAGTCGTCAACACTCTTAAGAAAAAACCTTGAATAAGGGAACGTTGAGCATGAGTAAGTACAACAAGCAGCAGGAACAGTAAAAGATTAATAGGCACTCCTATACAGTGAAGAAAAGAAAAACAGGAATAGAAACACATCTTTCCTAGGGGCTTGCCAGCCTTTCCAGTAGGTAGGCCTCTTTGAAGCCCCATTCTCTGAGGTAGACTTCGGTGATGTCCCATTCTCAGAGATAGGTCTCTTTGAAGCCCCATTTTCTGAGGTAGACTTTGGTGAAGTCCCATTCTCAGAGATAGGTCTCTGTGAAGCCCCATTCTCATGTCTGAAAGCAGGTTTCCCATGCTAAGCAGACTCCACCAGAGTAGGCGTGGCAGACAGGCATCAGCCACCGGCACCCAGCTGATAATGGCCTTTCTTCTCAGTGGACTGGGAGCTCCTGAAAGCTTTTCTTTATTTTTTCTATGCCAGTACTGGGCCTTGAACTCAGGGCCTAGGCTCTGGCCTCTTCACTTTTTCCCTCAAGGCTGGCACTCTACCACTTGAGCCACAGCTACATTTCTGGCTTTTGGTAGTTCATTTGCAAGAAGAGTCTCACAAACTTTCCTCCCCTGAGCTGGCTTTGACCCACGATCTCTGATCTCAGTCCTGAGTAGCTAGGATTTACAGGGGTTGAGCCACTGGTGTCATTGGGTAGAAGCTTTTCTTTCTTTTTTGCGGGGGGAGGGTCCATTCGTGGGGCCTGAACTCTGGGCCTCGGCACTGTCCCTCACCTCTTCACCTCAAGGCTAGCACTCTACCACTTGAGCCACAGTGCCACTTCTGGCTTTTTTTCTCTTTGCTTATGTGGTGCTGAGGAATCGAACCCAGGGCCTCACTCATGCATGGCAAGTGTTCTACCACTGATCCACCTTCCCAGCCCCGGGTAGAAGCTTTTCTTAAGCAAGAGATCTTCCCTGCATTTGCACTGACTCCTCCATGCAAAGGAGGCCTGGGAGTCAGGAGCTGTGAAAAATAGGATTCAGGCACAGGAAATGGCTGGGGTGCATGGTGAAAAGGAAAGCTAATCTTCCCCCTGGGCCCCATCATTCTCTACATCTCAGCCTCCTAAGGAGCTATTATTACAGACAGGAGCCACTGACACCTGGCTTTCTTTTCTTCTTGTTCTTTTTTTTAATCGTGACAACCTGAAATCTTCAAAATGACATTCCAATGGTTTGCATTCGAAATAAACTCCCCTGGCTTGGAGTTAGAATGCCAGGCCTGCCACCCACAAATTGAGGGAGATCCTGACAAACTCATTCCTATGTATGTGAATGCTAATGCAATGTTATCAAAGTAATAATTAAATTTGCAGTTAATTCATGATTCTATTTTAGAATGCCACACAAAAATTATTGGATTTATATCTTCCATTCTAGCACCAGTTTATGATTTTCCTAATGAAAGGATATTGACTAATTTTTAATTAATATTTTTATAAGTATTCAACCATGGTACTTCATTAAATGGAGACATAACTTAATAACTAATAATTGGTAACTATATATATATATATATGAAATTTAAAGATGTCCTCACATTCTCTCTCTCCATATATATATATATATATATAGAGAGAGAGAGAGAGAGAGAGAAATCTACACATCTATGAATACACATATTGGGCACTACTGTGGCTTGATCATGCTCAGTTTCCCAGAAGCTGGTGTGCTAAGACAGTGACCCAATTTATGGATTGGGCATTCTAGGCCATGAGTTGAAATCCCAGCATTGCCAAAAATTTATTCATGGAGTAAGAAGCCACTTTTGACACATTTTTTCCTGAAAAAAAGTCCCGGGTCTCAATATGATGTAAAATTCATATGTAACTATATCCTGTGTGATAGGACGTAATAAATGAATTGTTATTTGTATAATCATACTAAATGAATAAGGGTAATAAACGTCAAACTCACTAAACCCATGTATGTAAACAGATCTCATATATGAATATTATTTTTTCCAGTGCTGGGGTTTCAATTCAGACCCTGGGAAATGGTCTGAATTTCTTGTCTTCAAGGGCGGTGAGCATTTTCCCTTCACCCACAGTGCCACAGAGTCATCTAGACTCTGAGTTCAAATCCCAGGCCTGCAAGAAAAATGGTACAAGCCAGGGCCTTATTTTTTTTTTGGCCAAGCATGGGGCTTGAACTCAGGTCTTGGCATCTCTGCCAAGGTAACCCTGGGTTACCTCCCCCAAGAAAAAAACACCCCACTAATCCATTAGGTGTGAACTTGTATGGTTGGTGAAATTTTCCTCAAGGAATGGTGGTACTGATGAAAGCACCCTAATTCTAATGACAGCTTGTGGAATAGAGCTATGTGCTGAGTCCTCCATAGGGTGCTCTGTTCTGAGTTCTTCACAGGGTGCAGGGTACTAAGTCCTGCATTGGGTGCTGGGTGCTGAGTCTTTCACAGCATGCTGTGTGCTGAGTCCTGCAAAGAGTGCCATGTGCTGTGTCCTTAGCAGGGTGCATTCTTACATCTTGTCTTTGTAAGGGCTCCACAACTGAGATGATTATGAAGACAAGAATATTGAGGCTCAGATATGTCCCCATGTCAGAGTCAAAATTATGTATTACTGAAGACTAGTGAGTTGTCTCCTGCAGACAATTGTTTTCTTTTTTCTCAGTCATGAACCTTGAACTCGGGGCCTAGGTGCTGACCCTTATCTCTTGGGCTTTTGGCTAGCACCCCACCATGGGGAACCATGGACCCCCTTTGCAGTAGAGGCCATGGCCAAGGGGTGAGTAGCTGGTCTGTCATCTTGCCTTTTCAGGAAGCTGAGATCTGAGAATCTGGGTTCCCAACTATCCCAGACACAAAAGGTCCCATGAAACTATTATCACGAATTCACCACTAAGAAACTGAAGTGGAATCTGGGTGTTTGTGGCTCATGCTGGTCATCCTTGCTACTCAGGAGGATAAGATCTGAGGATCATGGTTCAAAGCTAGCCTGGGCAGGAAAGTCCTCGAGACACTTAGCTCCAACGAACCACCAGAAAACCTGAAGTGGCGCTGTGGCTCAAGTGGTAGAGCACAAGATTTGAGCTGAATTGCTCAGTGACAGCACCCAGGCCCAGATTTCAACTCCTACAAATGAAAACAACAAAAAAGACAGAAACAAACTAACAAAGCTGAAGTAGAGGGCTGGTAATGTGTATTAGGGGTAGAGTGCTTTGCATATATGAAACCCTAGGCTTGATTTCTCAGGACCACATCACTAGGAAAAAACCTGAAGTGGCTCTGTATTTCAAGTAGGAGTGGAGAATCCTTGTACAAGAGAAACTAGGTACAGTGCTCATGTCTTGAGTTCAAGCTCCAGGATTAGTGTATGCACACACACACATACAAACACACACACAGAGACGCACGCACACACACATGCACACATAGAAAGCAGAAGTGAAGCTGTGACACAAAATGGTAAAGCACTATACTTTTGCGCTGAGATCATTGTCAGCACCCAAGCCTTGTGTTCAACCCCAAAACCTAGCCACCCAGGGCCCAACTAGGAGACCTCAAAGGTTTCAGAACTTGATGAGCTTCACCAGCCCTAGGTGACAGGAAGCTTTGTGATATCACTCATTTGCTTGGATTTCCCAAGCTTTCAGAAACCTAGGAGAGGCACCACAGGCCAGTCATCACTGGCAATGAAACATTTAATTAGGTTCAGTGCCCTAGTTGTCTGAGAGAAGGACTCCAGCATTATATTGAGCACTGTATCTTAACGCTGGAATATAGTCTCACAAAGGCATGCCATGGGAAGTGGCACAAATGAAGGCTTCCTGTCAAAACAGAGCACTGGGGTGAGGCCTTTTGTCTGCCTGTCCAGACAATGAGAGAGATTTCTTCCAGCAAGACTTGGATGCAAAGAAACCCTCAGGCTATATTGGGAGTAGTGAGGGGAGCCCTGGAACATGCAATGTCATAAAAGCAGTCCTTGTGTTATGAACTCATTGTCTTGAATACCAATTTCCTAGCTTGATGCCATTCATCATAGCTACTCTGAAGCTTCACCTATAGAAATACATACATACACACACAAATACATGGGGGTACAGGCTCCTTTTAGGGGGCAGGTCTTCGGGTTGAACAATGAGCCTGGACCTTGTCCTAGAGCTCCTTTTGCTCAAAGGTAGAACATTAAACTTGAGTCAGAGTCTAACCTCTGGATTTTTCTGTGATCTCTTAGAAATAACAGTTTCAAGGACTTTCTTACACTGGCTGGATTCAAACTCAGATTCTGTACATCTCACCCTCCTGAGGAGTTGGGATTACAGTCAGCAGCCACTGGCACCTTCTTTCTTTTCTTCTTCATTTTTTAATCTGGACAATTTGACTTCTTAATAGGGTCATTCCAATGATTTGAATTTATAAGTAAACCACCCAATGTTCTTTATAGCTGCTTTCTCTGAAAAGGATTTTCTCTCCTCATCTTCCCCTCTGGTCACAGGTTTGAAGCCAAAAGTGAGAAATGAGTGTCACAGGATTTAGGAGCAAATGTCCATAGGACATGCTAGTTCTGTCACTTAGCAGTGAGCTGCAGCAAATTTACTGTCTCATGATGAGAGGACTGAAAGCTGGAATGATCCTCATACTGTCTGCATTGCTCCTTTTGGCTAGAAAATTACCTAATCATTTTGAGTGTTTTTATCTCCAACCTTAAATATGCAGAGCACACTAAAAACATCTTCCTGTTTCCGTTTTTCTCTAGTCCCTCTCGAGATTTAGACTAAGGATTTGTGTGGAGGGTCTCCTAGGTGAATCCCTGAGGAAAGCCGCTTGAAACCTCCTTAGGAGATCACCATTCAAAGCCAACCCTAGCAGGAAATTCTGGGAGACTCTTGTCTCCAATAAACCTCCAGAAACCAGAAGTGGAACAGTGGCCTAGAGGGTAGAGCTCCAGCTTTGAGAAAGAAAGCCAAGCAGGAGATACAGGCCAGACCATGCAGGAAAGCCTGGGAGGCACTTATGTCCAGTTAACGACCAAATGACTGGAAGTAGAGCTGTGGCAGTGGTAGAGCCTCAGCCTTGAGCAAAGCAGCTGAGGAATGCATCGCACCCTGAGTTTAAGCCGTGGGATGGCCACTAAAAAATTTCAAAAAGAGAATGCCAAGTTTATGTATCAGTGCCCGATTTACTTATGTGTGTATATTATCTTCCTGAGTGCAAACAGGTTGTATGTAATGCTTCTGCTTTTATTTACTGACTTATTTTTCAGATACGCTAGTTGTGCATACTGCATCATTCTCTTCATTTCAGCCCCATCACTTTTCTCTTCCAGGGTTCCAGGACTGTGTCCTTTTATGATGCACACTTAAGCTCTCAGCAGCCTTTATTTATGTTTTATTATGAGGCCAATGCAGAAGCAGTCACAAATCAGGCAGGGGAAGAGAAGATCGGGGTTCATAGAAATAACTGGTATTCAAAAAATTACACTTAGGGATGCAAAATGGTAGCATACTTATGTCAAAACAACCATTAAGAAAAAGATGAGAGGGCTGGGAATGTGAATTAGTGAGAGAGTGCTTGCCTAGCATGCAAGAAGCCCTGGGTTTGATTCCTCAGTAGTACAAACACAGAAAAAGCCAGAATTGGTGCTGTGGCTCATGTCGCAGAGTGCTAGAGACAGTGCCCAGGCCTTCAGTTCAGGCCAAGAAATGTCAAAAAGATAGGTAGGTAGGTAGGTAGGTAAGTAGGTAGGTAGGTAGGAAGGTAGGTAGGTAGGAGGACAAGAGGAAAGAACGGAAAAATTCCCAGTCATCCAGCCTTCTGCAGTGTGCCAGGACACCAGCATCCCTTCACACAGCAACCGAGCAGAAAGACTGTCTCTGTCCCACTTCTCCGGCAGCCGAAGACACCAGAGCCAAGAGGGCAGAGCCAGGTTCTAACTCAGCTGCTTCGAGACACAAGGGAAAGGGCCCTGCCTACCCTTGGACTGGAGATTTGCATTAATGATGTGCAGAATGAAGGAAGGAGAATGGAATGGCAGAAGTAGAAGAATGGCCTTCAAATCTGACAGATGGAGAGTCAAAAACCGACTCCCTAAGATCAGAGAGAAGGGTTTTTCTACTCTGTTCCTCACCTCTCCCAGACTAAACTGGCTATCTATTGATAATCTAAAGATAGCCTTAGGCTCCCTTCACCTGAGGGAGGAAGGTTAATTATTCATTGTTTGAAGAGGCTGAGAAAAGCCTGACTCTGATGTAACCCTAACAAATATTTCAGGTTTCCCCCCATTGCTGGTTGTGCCTGGAGTGAATGAAGTGATTTTGCAGCTCACTTTCCTGTTGAGTGTGTACATTCTGCCTCCTAATATTTCAGGCCTTGGTCTCTTCACCTAGACTGGCTTTTGGCACTGTTTTCTGTCTTTCAAATACAGTGTTACACTTGAGTTCTTCCTGCTAACAGGGCTAGGGCTTGAATACTGAGATCTTCATTTGAACTCAGGATGGGTCAATGATGTTTCTTTCCTTCTTCTATAGCTCTAGAACTCTAAGAACATTTAGAGTGCAAATAACTTCTCATTACCAAGGGAAACACAACATGCTATTGAACATCTAACCTTTCACAAGTGGAAGTCAGAGTGTCAGATTTTCCTGCCCTGGCTGGCTTCACCCTGTGATCCTGAGACCTCAGCCTCCTGAGCTATGGTGATGGGCGTGAGCTACGTGCTCTGCTCGGTTCAGTACTATGACGTTGACAATATAAGTCAACTGCTTATCACAAAGGGCTTGGGGAGCATATTAAGCCTTTCAACATTGGACCTTTCAGATCCCAGTAGGACACAAGATTATAATGCTAGAGTCTGAGAGGCTGAGCATATGGAGGTACTACACTTGAACCTTAAGCTCTGATTCCAATTTTGGTGTACATCAGCATTCATTTTACAGAGAATGTTCTCTTAATTAGCAAATAGGAAAAGTACTTTGATTAACCTTCACTTTTTCCAGTTGTGTGTCTTGTATCAAGCCTGGGCACTGTCCCTAATCAATTCAGCTCAAGGCTAACACTCTACCACTTGAGCCACAGTGCCACATGGGTTTTTTTATGGTACATTGCAGATAAGAGTCTAACAGACTTTCCTTGCCTACGCTGTCTTTAAACTGTGGTCTTTAGATCTCAGCCTCCTGAGAAGCCAGTGTTCCAGTGGTGAGCCACAGGCATCTGACCTAATGTTTTTGACAATCCTGGGGTTTCTTTTTCTCAAAGCTATCACTCTACCATTAGAGCCACTCCACTGTTTCTGGCTTTTTCTGAGCATGGGGCAGTGTGTATTCAAACTCTCTAATTCATGCATGTTGAGCACGCACTTTACCCACATTTCTAGCCACACCCTTACAATTTCATCCCACAACTTGCTTGTCCTCATGAAAAGGCTTCTGAGTATAAATCATCTAAAGAAATCCCTATAGAAGTGTGTCCAAACATAAATAAGACAAAACTTATACTTGGGAGAGACTCTAAACATGTGAAGATTGTGACAAATGCTTCCGTTTAATTATGTATCAGGTTTCAACACTTAAAAAGTTTTAATGAAAAATGAGCCAATGTCCTAAATTATTGTGTATAATTTTATAATAGCTGTGCAAAATATAATAAATATTGTGTGTATGATAATACTAAATAAAATAAATAATGAAAGATTCAAATAAAAACAAAATAATTACAAAATCAATAATAAAATCATAATATGTAATAAACACACATATGTAAGTACATATCATATATTTCACATACATTGAAATATCTTTTCCATTGCAGAGCCTTCATTCAGGCTATGGGAACTCTAGCTTGAATTTCTTTTCCTCAAGGACAGTGAGCTTCGCCTTCACCCATGGTACAAAAGAGTTACCTGGACAGAGATCAAATCCCACCAATGGTAGAATTATTGGCCCCATTTCCAGGACAGTGACTTAATTTTTTTAATGGAAGCAGTTATGTTTATTCAGTTCCATGCTGAACATTAAAAAAAAGCGGTGTAGAATTTTGTACATCTGTTCAGATATCCTTCCCTTACCCCGAAAGTGCTTCTCTGAAAACTACATTCTTTCTTTATTTGTATGTTTTTTTATTGTAAAAATGTCACAGTTACATGAGCATGTTCATGAATATATTTCCTATTGAGCATTGTTGCAGCCACCTTTGCTTTCACCCTACCATCCCTTCCTTTCCATCTCCACATCTACGCCCCCTGTCGAGCTCAGTGACTTAATATTTTATTTTTTTCTTTGAACTCAAATAGTGGCAAATCTGCACTTTCCCTGACATTTCTACAGATTTAACACGATCCTGAGTTCAAATCCCAGGCTACGAAAGAAAACTGACAGAAATTCCAAACCAGGGAGCTTTATTTTTTTAATTTAGTGAAGTAATTAATTAATTTTTTTCTTTTTTTCCTTCTTTTTTTATGGCCGATCATGGGGCTTGAACTCAGATAGTGGCAACTCTTCCTCAGCTTCGATCACCCTAGGTTGGGTGCAGCTTCGGGACCCATACAAAATCCTGGAATCCTAGCACAGTGGGCTTGCAGGAAGAACAAAATTGGGATAACATAAAAAGTGGGGAGGTGCAGAAGGCTGGGAGTTTTACGTTTTTTTCTTTGCACGGTGACCATCCTGGTCTGAATGACACGACTGCAAAGTGAACCTGACCTGCCATCGCTGAAGGCTGTTAGGCTATCAGGGAAGCCTTAGGCCAACCTGTCAGCATAGGCCCTGGGCTCAAATCCCAGTCCTGACACCTACCAATGGCAGGAGATCACAAGACTCATTACTATGCATAAGAATACCAATTGAAAGAGAAGTTTGTAATTCGGTTGAGTTTAAAATTCGATGCAATATTCCTAGGATGCTGATTGATCTTAATTAATAGTTCATTAAGCATGAAAATAATACTACTCCTTTAATTGTGTATAATAAATACCTAAGAGTTGGTAGGAACACATTATATGTCATTCAATCATAGATAGGTGCCTATGGCACTTTCTACCAATATATATTTATTTGTATACCACCGTCTTCCTATCCTTGTATCTCTGTTTTAACCAAAGCTGGGGCACGATTTCAGCACCTGGGACAACCTGACAGCTGCATTGGCTAGAGGCTGTCGTGCTCACACTCACCCATTCATGAATTGGGGCTGCTAGGCCCTGGGTTTAGATCCTGGCACTGCCAAAAATTTAATCTTGGAGTAGAAGCCAAGTGTAACACCTGTTTTCCTTTTCTGGGAGGGTCCTGGGTGTCAGGCATGATGGAGAATACATCTACAAATCTTGATACTATGTGATAGGATGTAAACAATGTAATACATAGTTAGGTGTCATCACAGTCAATAAAAAAAACAAATGAATGAATAAAACAAAAAATAAAACGAATAACCACACCAAACATAATATAGACTGAACATCCTGTCTTTAAAATGTATATAAAGAGTACGCTTTCCAGGGCTTAGGCTGGAATTCAGGCCTAGGGAACAAGCCTGACTTTCTAGTCTTCAAGCAAGGTGAGCTTCCCTTTCCCTGACAATGCAACATAGTTACCCAGAACCCAAGTTCAAATCCCAGGCCTTGCAGACAAAAAAATGCCACACATTTCAACCAGGGGAGATTCATTAGAATTTTTAATTTTTTTTAAGTTCACTTCACCTTTATTTGATACATTTTGATTTTATAACAGGAGAGTTTTTCAGAAAAAGGGGTTAAACTTTTACATTTCGGCATAGGACATTGGTGTTTCTATTTTGACCATCTGCTATGAAGATTCAGAATGAAAATAAGGACATCATTTCTCCCTAGAAGGTCGGGACAGTTGATTTTATTTCTATTTAGAGTTATTTCTATAATTATAAACTCTCTGTATTTGTATCGTCTGAGTTTTCCTCAGTGCCCACAATGAAATAGAGTAGGGGAGTCCTCATAGCACAAAAGGTTGTGTTTCCGAATAAAAACTCACTTCTGTGGGGACAGTAGGTACTTGTAAGCATTTTGGAAATAAGCTGTATTGTTAAATGAAAAACAAAAACATTGGGACTGGGATGTATCTCATTATTGGAGTACTTGCCTGAAAAGCATTAGACCCTGGCAGAAAAGTTTGCTAAAGCGCAGAATGTTAGAATTTTATGATATGTATGAACAAATTTCTTCTTTTTGCGTGGGGGAGTCATGGGGCTTGAACTCAGGGGTTATCCCTACACTCTTCAGCTCCATGTGAAAGATCTACTGCTTGGTTCACATTGTCACTTCTGGTTTTCTAGTGGTTTGTTGGAGATAAGAGTCTCACGGACTTTCCTGCCCGGGCTGGCTTTGAACTGCCATCCTCAGATCTCAGTCTCCTGAGTAGCTAGGATTATAGGCATGAGCCACCGGCTCCAGGCATATGAACAAACGTCTGAAAGACTGATTCTGAGAAAAGAAACTTAGAATACACTTTTAGTATAAATAATTTATAATGCCATGGTTAAGGCACTAATTCAAATGTATTTATTCATTGGCTGTTTTCTTAGTTTATTTAAAGATATATATGCATTATTAATATATATATGTACATATATATTATTAAAAACATAGCTTTGAAGTGTACCTAAGAGCATATGTGCTCATGTAAAGGTATACAACTACACAAGCTTCATTTTTTTCAGTTTGATTGGTACCATAAATTAGTGGGATTTGTGTACTGTTGTTTTGTTCTCTGTTTTGGAGGCTTTCTCTGCCTTTTATCCCTTGTCCCCCTCTCCCCACACTTGAACTCAGCTTGCTCTTTCTTGGCTTGGTTGTTCATAGCTAATTTTCTACCACTTCAGCCATACTCGTAGCCTGGCTTTTTGCCAGTTAATTGGAAATGATGTATTTCAGGCTTTTCTGCCTTCATTGGCTTTGAAATTTCATATTCCAGTTCTCAGCCTCCTGAGTAGCTAGGATTACAGATGTGAGCCAATGGGGTGCCTAGGGATAAATTAGACTTTGGTTGGTGTATTCTTTCTGTTTTTCTAAGCATGGGATCATCTACTATAGTACTTCGGTGAATGTTCTGGGTCTGAAGTGAGATATATAATGCATATGTAAATCTGTGTAGTTCTCATAAGATGTAATCAATTTAATACATGGTATAAGTGTAATAATAGTCAATAAAAATAATGAATAAATAATACACAAATAAAATAAATACACTCAAAGCAATATGCAAGTATGTATATATTAATCATTATTTCAAATGTGGATGAATATTACTTTAACAGGGCTGGAGATTGAATTTATGCCTAGGGAACAGGCCTGAATTTCTTGTGTTAAAACAAGGTGAGTTTCCCCATCCCCCACAGTACATTAGAGTTTCCCAGAATCCGAGTTCAAATCCCAGGCCTGGCAGAAAAAAACGGGCACGAATTCCAAGCCAGGGAAGTCCATTAGTAGTTTTAATATTTTTAAATATTTTAATTTAATTTATTTTATTTTTATATATTTAATTAATTTATTTGTTATTTATTTATTTTGTCAAGCATGGGGCTTGAACTCAGGTCGTGGCAAATCTGTCTCAGATTCCATTACCCTAGGGTGGGTTAGTGCAGCCTCTGGACCCACAGCCCATCCTGGGATCCTAGGCCTCAGGGGCTGACAGGAAAACAAATTGAAAATGGCACCAAAAAATAGCCAGGAATTGCAGACAGTCGGCAGATTCTCGGTTTTCCTTCCTTGCATGGTGACTATCCTGGGTCCAAATGACATGGTTGCAACCTGTAGGTCTCCTGGCATTGCTGAAGGCTGGCGGGCTGTCAGAGAAGCCATAGGCCAATCTGGACACCTAGGTCCTGAGTTCAAATCCCAATCATGCCACTTACAAAGGCCTAGAGAGCCTAAGAAACTATTGCCTGTCCATAGGAACACCAGAGGAATGTGTTCAATGTCATGAATGCATGAGTAGTTTGTCAAACAGTCTAGCATAAAATTAATCCCAGTATTCACAAGATGTGGATTGGTTTTAATTCATAGTTTATTATGCATTAAAAGAATACTGTGTGTGTGTGTGTGTGTGTGTGTGTGTGTGTGTGTGTGTGTGTGTGTGTGTGTGTGTGTGTGTTGGGGCCTGAACTCTGTTCCTGGGTGCTGTCCCTCAGCTTTTCAGCTTAGGACAAGCGTGGTACCATTTGAGACACAGTGCCATTCCCGGCTTTTTCTGACCATGTGGTGATGAGGAATCGAACCCAGGGCTCATGCATGCAAAACAAGCACTCTCCAAATGAGCCACCTTCCCAGCCCCTAAAAGAATACTATTGATTAAATGGAGTCCTCACTAAATAGCTGAGAATCACTAGGAAGTTAGTATATCATTGAATACTAGGTAGACATCACTGGCAATATCTAAAATCTAAATATATATTTATTTGTACACCACAGTCTACATAGAAAGGTATTGCTATATTGGCCAATCCTGTGCCTCAACCCCAGGTCCTGGAATCCACCTGACACCTGAATGTGTTAGAGGCTGCTGTGCTAACACTCACCCTTCTAGGCCCTCAGTTCAGGTCCCAGCATTGTTAAAATGTATTCCTGGAGTAAGATTCCAAGTGTGATACCTGTTTTCCTTTTCTTTGTAAGTGCTTGGTGTCAGGTATGATGTATATAATATGTCTGCAAAGCAACATGCTATGGAATAGATTTGAATGAATGTAATAAATGTTACAGATGCACTCATAGTCCATAAAATAAATAGTAAATAAATAAATAATAAAATATAATGAATCATTCCAACAAACATGATATAGACTGAATATATGGATGGAAGTATAAATCATATAATAAAAAAAGTCTTTCAATGTTATGTTCTCCAGGGATGGGGCTTGAATTCAGGCCTAGGGAACAGGCCTGAATTGCTTGTCTTCAAGGGAGGAATGATTCCCTTTCCTCCTCTCCCCCCAGTGCATCAGAGATACCCAGATCTCAAGATGACATCCCTGGTCTGGCAGACAAGAAAATGGCATGAAATCCAAGACAGGAAGTTTCAATAATATTGTCATTTTTTTTTCCAAGCATGGGGCTTGAACTCAGGTCGTGGCAACTCCCCCTCAGTTTCCATCACCCTAGGCTGGGGTGGTGCAGGCTCTAGACACACAGCCCATCGTGGGGTCCTAGGCCTCAGGGGTTGAAGGAAAACAAATTGAAAAGAGCACCGAAAAAATAGCCACAAACTGTGGATGGCCATCAGTTTCTGTTTTCCTTCCTTGCCCAGTGACCATCCTGGGTCTGAATGACTTGGCTGAAACCTTAGGTCACCTGGCGTTGCTGAAGTCTGATGGGCTGTCAGCGAAGCCATAGGCCAACCTGCACACTAGACCCTGAGTTCAAATCCCATTCATGCCACTTACAAGGGGCTGGAGAGCTTAAGAAAATATTGCCTGTCCATAGAAACAACAGAAGAATATGATTAATGTCATGGTTGGATGAGTATTTTGTCAATAAGTCTAGCATAAAATTAGACCCAATAATCACAGGACATGGATTGATTTTAATTCATAGTTTATTACACATTAAAAGAATGCTATTGATTAAATGGAGTCCTCACAAAATACATGAGAATCGGTAGGAAGTAGTATATGTCACTGAATACTAGATAGACAACCTCTGGCAGTACCTAAATATCTAAATTTATACTTATTTATATACTACCATCTTCACAGAAAGTTACTGCTATTTTGACCAAACTAGGGCTTGATCCCAGTTCCTTGGATCCGCTTGGCAGCTGAATCAACTACAGGCTGCGGTAATGACCCTCAGCCATTCATGAATTGGGCCTCTCAGGCCTTCAGATCATGTCTCATCATTGCCAAAAATTTCTTCCTGGTGTAAGATTCCATGTGGGACACCTGTTTTCCTTTTCTCTGCAAGTTCATAATATGTCTGCAAAGCTACATGCTATGGAATAGATGGGAATAAATGTAATAAATGTTATAGGTGCACTCACAGTCCATAAAATAAACGCTAATAAATAAATCAATAATAAAATATAATGAATCACTCCAACAAACAGGATATAGACTGAATATATAGATGTAAGTATAAATCATATATTTAACCTGTGCATAAATGTTATGAGGTGCTTGAACTCAGGCCTAGTGAAGTGTTTAGTTCATGCATGATTCTCATAGGAAATGATAGCAAGACATATGGCACAATGATTATTTTTAATTAAGAGTTCATGAAAGGGGGGACCAAGATGGGGATGGGGCAGTAGGGAACTGCCCCAGCTCTCCCCAACCAAAAAGAGAGTTTGAGTTTCAATGCCTAATCTCCCCAAGGGACCGACAACAACAAATAGACAAACACATAGAAAAAACAGGAGATGGAATAAAACAAAAAAGAGAAAAAAAGAATTTTAGAAGAGAGGAGTGCGAAGACCCCACCCCAACCTTTACTGGATGAATAGCAGTGCACCAAGCCATGGCCAGCTGGCCCGGTGGGACTGCCAGTCTCCCAGACACACAGGGATGATCTGCAGATCATCTGAGCAGAAGCCACCTGAGGTACCAGTGTCAGACTCACTGATCACGAGGAATGGAGAAACATCTGAGCTGGGAGCTTGCACAAAGATCCCACCCCATCCCTCACTCTCCATCCAAGCAAGAGGCTCCATCCCGTCAAAGCTACTTGGCCCCACAGCGGGAAGCCCACAAAACACCAGAGCAGAAGACCTGCAAGGAACTGGTGCTGATCCAGAGAGCGCAAACCTAGACAAACCCCAGAGTTCAGAACCTGCATGGAGGCTGCCAAAATCCCAGAGACAAAGGAGGCTGTCTGAAGATCACCCATGCAGAAGCCACTTGAGGTACTGCTGTCAGACCGCCCATTGCATGGAATGGAGAAACCTCTGAATTGGGAACTCAGCCCCACAGCAGGAGCCCCAGAGCTACATGGGATGCCCACAGAACACCACAGCAGAAGACCTGCAAGAAACTTGCTGATCCGGAGAGTGCAAACAGAGACAAATCTCGGTGCTCAGAACCTGCATGGAGGTCCCTCCCCCACCCCTCAGGCAGAGGCCGGAGGTCCATCCCACAGCGTGGACCCAAACAGTGTCAACCAAGGCGGAAACAGAAGAGAAACACACAGAGCCACCATTGCCCAACCCAGCCCACAACCACCTCAACTGAACTCTGATTGCAATGGCAACCGACAACCTACCTCACACAGAAACAACTAGCTCCAGAGTGAGTACCCCACAGGGGACAGTGTATCCCTCAAGGGAGATCAGAGCTAGTGGGAATCCCCAGACCCTGAACCAGACCCCCTTCACCAACACCTGGACTACAGGACCCACTAAAACTGGGAACTGTTCGAGAGCTCCACCAACCCACAGAGCACACTCAGCTGGCCAGGCTTGAGCAAGAGCGCCCCTGGAAGGGACCTTAAATGCCCAAGCCAGAAACAGTGCCCCTGGGTCAAGACACCCAACAGGGGAAGAAATTTGAACTGTGTACCCCAAGTTGCATAACCTAAGTGGTATACACAGCAGCACAGGCCAAATTGGCATGCTTCAGGCTGGGGGCCATGACCAGGCCTGGAGATCCGGTGCCTGAGCAACACCACCAACTCCTCCCAACTGAAGTCAGAAGCTGAGCATATGCCTCAGTGGAGGGGAGAAAAACAGGGAATTGCACCTTCTCGGAAGCACACTTGTGACAACAAAAGACCCGGGGGCCCAGGATAAGAGACGCCCAAACCCCACCAAAACCTGACCTATGTATTCTAGGCTGAGAATTGGATAACACAGTCCACCAGCACCTGAAAATAGGCAGGAATTCAGGCTGGTAAAGTGGCTCAGCAGTAGAGTGCTTGTCTTGGATGCATGAGAACCAGGATCTGATTCCTCAGCACCACATAAGCAGAAAAGGCCTGTAGTGGTGCTGTGGCTCAAATGCTAGGGTGCCAGCCTTGAGCTGAAGAGCTGAGGGACAGCTCCCAAGCCCACAACCAGCCAACAACAACAAAAAACCAATCAGGAGCCCATAGCAGACTCCAGCATCTGGGAGAGTGCATTCCGCACATCTGATCTTGCCAAGAGCACCTGTTTGAGCAAACAGGAGCAGTCTAGGCTGCTCAACCCTTCCAAGGGCAGGAATTTCCAGTGATCTACAGCAGAGAGCCGAGAACCCAATGTGGGTCAGACCAACAGCTGGAGGTTGGCCCCCAACAGAACCGAGATCAGGTACAGACTCTCTCTACCTGCACAGAAACAGCAACAATGCAAAGACAGACACTTATTGACCAAAACAAAATTTCACATTAGTATCCAGTAATCCCTGAACCCCCATGCGAAAATCACAGAGAAAAATTACAAGGTTTATCAACACCCAGAATAGCAAGCTATCCCCAAAAGCCAGCAGCCACTCAGAGGAGAGCCCCAGTGGGAGCAAAGCAGGAATGGAAGACTAAAGCTACATCCAAGGGATGCTGGAGGCAATGACTCAAGAAATAAAGAAGAAATAGAGCAGAAATTTGGAAGAACACAGGGACGAACTATCGAAAGAGATGCAGGATATCAAACAGGAGGTATACGCAAAAATAGAGGCAGTGCATACCTCAATAAGAAGTGTGATAAGTGCCAAAATAGAGGCAGTACATACCTCATTAAGAGGTGAGATTAGTACTTTGAGAACCAACCTCAAATCCATAAATGAGTCCATTTCCTCGTTGCAAACCACAATGGAAGCCACAGTTAACAGAGTGAACGAAATGGAATGTAGAATGTCAGACACAGAAAACAGAATACACCAACTGGACCAAAAAATGAGAGATATGGAAAAATCACTTTATGCCAAAGGGAAATTCAAGAGCAAGCAGATAGTGCCAAGAAACTTATCCTTTGTATATTTGGAGTGGTTGAAGTTGAGGAATATCAAAGCAAGAGAATGCAGCACCTATTCAACAAGATAATCGGTGAAAATTTTCCCCATTTCAAAAAAGAACATCTTACCTACATTACAGAAGCATATAGAACACCTAACAAACAAGATCCCAGGAGAAATACTTGTAGACTCATTATATGAAAAATGATAGATCTGAATAATAAGGAAACAATCTTGCATGCAGCAAAAATGAAGAAGGAGCTATACTACAACTGGAAAAATTAAAATCATTGCAGATGTCTCCACACAAACACTGAATGCAAGAAAGGCCTGGGAAAGTACCATACGAGCCCTGAGAGCCAATAACTGCCAACCCAGACTGATATACCTCTCTCGATGGAGAGCTAAAAATTTTTAATAGCAAAGAAAAACTAAATGAATACATAAACATTAAGCCAGCATTACAAAGAATACTAAGAGGGGGAACACAACCTGAAGAAAGCAACCAGAAACAGGGACCTGCACCCATACAGCCATTAATAGAAGTCTAACTGAGCAAACAGAGGAGGAAAGGAAAGAAGAAAAACTGAGGAACACAGGGAATGACACAGACCACAATGCATCTCTCTATACTATCTCTTAATATTAATAGGCTTAATTTGCCAATCAAAAGTAAAAGAATTGCAGATTGGTTTAGAAAACATGACCCATCCATCTGTTGCCTTCAGGAGACTCACCTGTCAGCCAAACACAAAATCAGAATGAAGAGTTGGAAAAGGATCTATCAATCAAATGCCCCTAGTAAGGAAACAGGTGTAGTAACCCTGATATCTGACAAAATGAAACTTTTCATTAAAATTAATACAAATAGACAAGGATGGACACTACATATTAATACAGGGAACAATCCAAAAGGATGATATTACCCTCATTAACTTATATTCCCCAAACTTTGGTGCACCCAGATATGTTAAGCACTTACTCTCAAACTTACAAAATAAAATAGATTCCAATATGATAATACTAGAAGACTTTAACACCCCACTCTCACCAAAGGACAGGTCTACCAACCAGAGAATTGGCAAAGAAGTGTGGCCATACTTCAAGCGGAACTAACTGACATCTACAGAGTATTTCACGCTAAAACAACACAGTACACATTCTTCTCAGCAGCTCATGGAACTTTTTCCAAAATAGACCATATCATAGTTCATGCAAGGAACTTAAGCAAATACAGGGGGATTGACATAATCCTCTGTATCCTATCTGACCACAGTGGAATCAAGCTAGTTCTCAATAACAAATCATACCACAGAAATTACTCTAATATATGGAAATTGAACAGCACACATCTACACAATGCCTGGGTAACGGAAGAGATCAAAGTAGAAATTAAAACATTCCTACAATTCAATAAAAATGAAAACACCTCGCAAAGAAACTTGTGGAACACAGCAAAAGAAGTCCTGAGGGGCAAATTTAATGTCCTCAGCCCCCACATCCAGAAAATAGAAACAGACCAAGTAAATAATCTCATGTTGCAACTAAAACAGCTGGAAAACCATGAAAAAATGGAACCTAAAGTTACTAGACGGAGCCAGATAACCAACCTAAGAGCGGAGATTAATAAATTAGAGAATCAGAGAATCATAGGCAGAATTAACCAAACAAAAAGCTGGTTTTTGAAAAAATCAATAAAATTGATGGACCATTGGCAAGATTAATTAAAAAAGAAGAGAGGAAACCCATATTAACAGGATTAGGGATGCCACGGGAAAAATCACAACACGTACCCAAGGTATCCAAAAGATTTTAACTGACAACTTTCAAAAGTTATACTCTGGCAGATATTGATGCATTTTTAGATAAATACAAGTTGCCCAAATTGAGCAAAGAAGAAGTAAATCAATTAAATAAGCCAATATCCTACAAGATACAGGAAGCAATCAGAAGTCTTCCAACAAAGAAAAGCCCTGGAGCAGATGGATTCACAACAGAATTCTATAAGACCTTTAAAGAAGAATTAATACCCATACTGCTCAAGATCTTCAGAGAAACAGAGAAGGAGGGCACTATCCCAAACTCATTCTAGGATGCCAATATCACACTCATCCCCAAACCAGGCAAATACCCAACCAAAAAAGAGAATTACAGGCAAATTTTCTTGATGAACACAGATGCAAAGATCCTTAACAAGATTCAAGCTAACAGAATCCGGAAACACATAAAAAAATCACACACTACCATCAGGTAGGTTTCATCCCAGAGATGCAGGGATGGTTTAACATACATAAGTCAATAAATGTAATCCAACAAATCAACAGAGCCAAGGTCAAGAATCACAGAACATGATTATCTCCACAGATACAGAAAAGGCCTTTGATAAAATTCAACATTCATTCATGCTAAAAGCTCTGGAGAAAATAGGAATAGAAGGAACATTTCTTAAAACAATAAAAGCCATTTACAACAGACAAGTAGCCAATATTATACTTAATGGGGAAAAGCTACAACCAATTCTCTTAAAATCTGGAACAAGGCAAGGATGCCTACTATCTCCACTCCTCTTCAATATAGTCCTAGAACCCTTAGCCAGGGCAATATGGCAAGAAAAGACATTAAAGGGATCCGCATAGGGAAAGAAGAAGTTAAATTATTCCTTTTTCAAGATGACCTAATGCTTTACCTTCATGATGCCAAAAACTCCATCCCCAAACTCTTAGGAATCATAATCACTTTGGCAAAGTAGCAGGATACAAAATCAACCCACAAAAATCGGTTGCCTTCATGTACACTGACAATATACAAGCAGAGAAGGAAATAAATGAAGCAACTCCATTCACAATTACCTCCCCCAAAATGAAATATTTAGAAATTAACCTAACCAAAGATGTAAAAGAACTATTTAATGAAAACAATAAAAAGTTAAAGAAAGAAATTACAGAAGACACTAGGAAATGGAAAGACCTCCCATGCTCTTGGATAGGCAGACTTAATATAGTGAAAATGGCAATACTGCCAAAATTAATATACAAACTCAATGCAGTTCCTATTAAAATCCTAATGACGTACATCTCTGAAATACAGAAAACAGTCCAAAAATTCATATGGAACAACAAAAGACCTAGAATAGCCAAAACAATTCTAGGGAATGAAGACAACATGGAGGGGATATCCATGCCGAACTTCAAACTGTACTCTGGAACTTTAATAACAAAGACAGCATGGTACTGGCATGAAAACAGACTCGAAGACCAATGGAATAGAATAGAAGATCCAGAAATAAATCCACAGGCCTACAGTCAGCTGATATTTGAAAAAGGAACCAAATACATACAATGGAAAAAACACAGCCTGTTCAACCACTGGTCCTGGGAAAACTGGGCGGCCACATGCAGAAGACTGAAAGTGGACCACAGCTTATGAGCATGCACCAACATCAACTCAAAATCGATTACAGACCTTAACATTAAACTAGCTTTTCTGAAACTACTGCAGGACAGAGTAGAAGAAACACTTGAACTTATAGGCACAGGAAGGAACTTCCTGAACAGAGTCCCAGGATCACAACAAATTGGGGAGAGACTCGACAAATGGGACTACCTTAAAATGAAAAGCTTCTGCACAGCTAAAGCAATCACAACCAAGCTAGAAAGGCAACCAACTAATTGGGAAAAAATATTTACCAGTAATATATCAGATAAGGGGTTAATATCCAGTATATATAGGGAACTCAAGAAACTAATCCCTCCCAAACCTAACAAACCAATTACTAAATGGGCAAGGGAGCTAAAGACAGACTTCTCAGATGAAGAGATAAAAATGACAAGGAAACACTTGAGGAAATATTCACCATCCCTGGTTGTGAAGGAAATGCAAATACAGACAACCCTGAGATACCACCTTACCACAGTCAAAATGTCCCACATCCACAAGTCATCCAACAACAAATGCTGGAGGGGATAAGGAGAAAGAGGAACCCTATTACACTGCTGGTGGGAATGTACTCTTATACAACCACTTTGGAAAGCAGTCTGGAGGGTTCTCAGAAAGCTAAATATTGACCTCCCTTATGACCCAATCATACCACTTCTAGGCATCTATCCTGAACAACAGGAACCAGTATACAAGGACACATGAATCTCCATGTTTATTGCAGCACTGTTCACAATAGCTAGGCTATGGAAACAACCCAGATGTCCAACCACAGAAGAATGGATCCAAAAATTCTGGTATCTATACACAATGGAATATTACACAGCCATTAGAAATGACAAAATAATGACATTGCAGAGAAATGGATGGAGCTTGAATAAATCATGTTGAGCGAGGTAAGCCAAGAGCAAAGAGACAAACGGTACATGGTCTCCCTGATAAGTGGATGTTAAATCCAAAATGTTAGTTGATACGACAAAATTATCAGGACTTAAGAAGCAAAGAACTTTCACTTATCTGGTCGAATCACTACTAAATATCCCCATGCTGCTGATCACATGTATGGTATATATGTGTACACAAGAGGGGAACCAGGAAGATGACACAGAAATAGAGGGAATCAGGTAAAAAACATACAACAGCAGGATATGACTGGCAAAGAGATAGCTAGGTAGGTAAGTAGGTAGATAGAAAGCAAAAGAAAGAAAGAAAGAAAGAAAGAAAGAAAGAAAGAAAGAAAGAAAGAAAGAAAGAAAGAAAGAAAGAAAGAAAGAAAGAAAGAAAGAAAGGAAGAAAGAAAGGAAGAAAGAAAGGAAGAAAGAAAGGAAGAAAGAAAGGAAGAAAGAAAGGAAGAAAGAAAGGAAGAAAGAAAGAAAGAAAGAAAGAAAGAAAGAAAGAAAGAAAGAAAGAAAGAAAGAAAGAGAGGAAGGAAGGAAGGAAGAAAGAAAGAAAGGAAGGGAGGAAGAAAGAAAGAAAGAAAGGGAGGAAGAAAGAAAGAAAGAAAGGGAGGAAGGAAGGAAGGAAGGAAGGAAGGAAGGAAGGAAGGAAGGAAGGAACAAAGTAGCAGATGAATCTGGTCTTGGACGACAGAAGGAAAGAAGGGAACACTTCCCAGTCATCAGGCCTTCTGCAGTGTGCCAGGACACCAGCATCGCCTTCACACAATCACAGAGCAGGAAGACTATCTCTGTCCCACTTCTCAGGCAGCAAAGAGCCCCAGAGTCAAGAGGGCAGAGCCAGGTTCTAATTCAGGGAAAGAGCCCTGCCTCTCATTGGACTGGGGATTTGCACTGATGATGTGGAAAATGAAGGAAGGAGAATGTACTGGCAGAGATAGAAGAAGGGCCTTCAAATCTGACAGATGGAGAGTCAAAAACCCACACCCTAAGACCAGATAGCAGGGTTTTTCTACTTTGTTCCTCTCCTCTCCCCCACTAAATTGGCTCTCTATTGGTAACCAAAAGATTGCCTTAGGCTCCCTTCACCTGAGGGAGGAAGGTTAATTAGGCATTGTTTGAAGAGGCTGAAAAAAGCTTGACCCTGGTGTAACTCTAACATATGTTTCAGATTTCCCCCCATTCCTGGCTGTGCCTTGAGTGAATTAAGTGGTTTATCAGCTCACTTCCTTGTTGAGTGTGTACATTCAGCCTCCTAATCCTGAAGGCCTAGGTCTCTGCACCTAGCCTGCCTTTTGAAACTTTTTTCTGTTCTTCAAATACAGTATTACACTGGAGTTCTTCCTGCTAACAAGACTAGGGCTTGGATCCTGAGAACTTCATTTGAACCCAGGATGGGTCAATAATATTTCTTTCCTTCTTCTTTAGCTTGAAAACTCTAAGAACATTTAAACTGCAAGTAACTTCTCATCACCAAGGGAAACACAACATACTATTGAACATCGGACCTTTCACAAGTGGAAGTCAGAGTGTCATAGACTTTCCTGTCCTGGCTGGCTTCACCCTGTGATCCTGAGACCTCAGCCTCCTGAGCTACAGTGATGGGCCTGAGCTACTGGTGCTCTGCTAGGTTCAGAACTGTAATGACATTGATAATACAAGTCACCTGCTTAACACAAAGGGATTGGGGAGCATATTAAGCCTTTCAACAATGGACCTTTCAGGACCTTTCAGAACCCTGTAGGACACAAGGTTATAATGCTAGAGTCTGAGAGGGTGGGCATTTGGATGTGCTACACTTGAACCTTGAGCTCTGACTTCAATTCTGGTGTACATTAGCATTAATTTTCCAATAAATATTCTCATAATTAGCAAGTAGGAAAAGTATTTTGATTATTCCTCACCATTTTTCCAGTTGTGCGTCTCAAACTGAAGCCTGGGCGCTGTGCCTGAGCCCTTCAGCTCAGGGCAAACACCTACCACTTAAGCCACAGCACCAAATAGGATCTTTTGGTGGTTCATTGGAGGCAAGAGTCTAACAGGCTTTCCTTCCCTAGGCTATCTTCAAACTGTGGTCTTCAGATCTCAGCCTCCTGAGAAGCTAGGGTTCCAGTTGTGAGCCACAGGTATCTGGCCTAATGTTTTTGCCAGATCTGGAGCTTTAACTTAGGGCCTGGGTACTGTCTCTGAGCTCCTTTTTCTCAAGCTTAGCACTCTACCACTTGAGCCACTCCACAGCTTCTGGCTTTTTCTGAGTATGTGTCAGTGAGGATTCAAACCCTGGCATTCATTCATGCTGAGCAAGCTCTCTACCAATAAGCCACGTTCCCAGTCTCCTTACAGTTTTATCGCTCAACTTGCCTATCCTCAAGAAAATGCTTCTGAGTATAAATCATCTAATGTAATCCCTATTTGTCTAAAGATAAATAAGGAAAACTCATACTGGGGACAGACTCTAAACATATGATGACTGTGACAAATACCTCCATTTAATTATGTTTCATGTTTCAACACTTAATAAAGTATTAATAAACAATGAGTCAATTTCCTAAATTATTGTGTATAATTTTATAATAGATGTACAAAACATAATAAATATTATGTGTATGATAATACTAAATATAATGAACAATAAAATGAATAAAATAATAAAATAAATACAAAATCCATAATAATAATATGGAATAAACATACATATTTACATATATATAATATATTACACATGTATATAAATATTTTTTTTCCATTGCTGTGCTTTAATTCAGGCCCTGGGAACTCTAGCCTGAACTTCTTTTCCTCAAGGATAGTGAGCTTTGCCTTTACACAGCTGTTTGCCCTGAGCTGAAGGGCTCAGGCACAGCGCCCAGGCTTCAGTGTAAAGTAGTTACCTGAACAGTGAGCTCAAATCCTATCAATGGCAGAAATACTGGCCCCAGTTCCAAGACAGTGACTTAATATTTTTAATATTTTAATGGACACAAGTATGTTTACTCAGTGCCATTAATAAAAAAGCAGTGTAGAATTTTGTCCAGCTATTCACACATCCTCCCCTTACCCCCAAATTGCTTCTTGAGCACATTATTTTTGTCCGTTTTTTATTGTAAAAATGTTGTACAGAGCGGTCACAGTTACATGAGCAAAGTAATGAGTAGATTTCCTATTAAGCATTGTTGCCTCCTCCTTTCTTTTCCCCCTATCATCCCTTCCCTCCCATCTCCACACCTACATTTCCCTGCTGAGGTCAGTGACTTAATTATTTATTTTTGGCTTGACATGGGGTTTGAACGCAAGTAGTGGCAACTCTGCACCTTCCCTCACATTGGTACGGATTTACCAAGACCCTGAGTTCCAATCCCAGGCTAGGAAAAAAAAACTGGCAGAAATTCCAAACCAGGGAGCTTTATTTTTTTAATTTAGTTAATTAATTAATTTTGCCAACCACTGTGCTTGAAATCAGTTTGTGGAAACTCTGCCTCAGCTTCGAACTCCCTAGTCTGGGGTGCAGCCTTCTGACCCATAGCCAATCCTGGGACCTTAGGCCTAGAGGGTTTGCAGGAAGAAATTAAAAAAGTGGGACAGCAAAAAAATGGGGAGCTGTAGAGGGCTGGTGGGGGTTAAAATTTTTTCTTTGCACGGTGACCATTCTGGTCTGAATGACACGGCTGCAAAGTGGACCTGACCTGTCATTGCTCATGGCTGGCAAGCTATCAGGGACACCATAAGCCAACATGTCAACACAGACTGGGTTAAAATCCTGATCCTTACACATACCAGTGGTAGGAGATCACAAGAGACTCGTTCCTATTCATAAGAATACCTATTGAAAGAGTAGTTCATGTATTTGTCTAGTCTAAAATTGGATGCAATAATCCTAGGATGCTAACTGACCTTAATTAATTGTTTATTAAGCATGAAAAGAATATTATTTCAATTGCAATATAAATACCTAAGAGTTGGTAGGAACATAGTAGATGTCATTCAATCATAGATAGATGACTCTGGCACTCTTTAGCTATATATATTTATTTGCATACCACCATCTGCTTATCCATGTATTTCTGTTTTGGTCAAACTTGGAGCTCGATCTCAGCGCCTGGGAACCACCTGACAGCTTCATTGGCTAGAGGCTGCTGTGCTCACACTCACCCATTCATTAATTAGGCCTGTTAGGCCCTAAGTTCAGATCCCAACACGGCCAAAAATTTAATCTTGGATTAATAAGACAAGTGTGACACATGTTTTCCTTTTCTGTGAGAGTCCTGGGTGTCAGATATGATGGAGAACACATCTACAAATCTAGATGCTATGTGATAGGATGCAAACAATGTAATAAGTGGTATAGATGTCACCAGAGACAATAAAATAAATGGTAAATACATGAATAAAACAAGAAATAAAATGAATAACCACACCAAACACGATATGGACTGAACATCTGTATGGAAGTATAAATCCTATCTTAAAAATGTATATAAGGATTATGATTTCCACACCTGAGGCAATTGCAGGAAATCCTGAGATACTGGTTTCTGGACCAGTCAAAGTCATGAGATGTGATCGATCTCATCCTTGAATGAGTAGTTTGTGCAGGATATGAGTAGGAAATGATAGGAAAGACTCATGGGATATCACTTATTTGTAAAGAAGTGTTGATTAAGTGTGACAAAAATCATCACAGTCATGAAATTTAGGCATCTGGAAAGATCCAAGAATCAGTAGACACAGGGTAGATTGAATTCCATCACAGGGCACCGTCTCTCCTACTCGATATAAATATGCACTTATTTATATACTACCTTAAACTTATGAATGGATGACTGCTGTGTTGTGCCCTTCCCCCACCTCCCTACCTGGGGGCTCCATCTCAGGTCCTGGGAACAGCCTTGCTCCTTAGTGGCTTACAGGCTGTTGTGCTCCCTTGGACTCATTCGTCAATTTGGCCTGCTAGGTCCCGAGTTCAGATCCCAGCAGTGCCAAAAGATTCATCCTGATGTCAGAAGGCAATCGTTGCACCTATTTTCCTTTCCTGTGCAAGTCCTGCGTCTCAGCTAGGATGGAGAATCCATGGGCTATCTTGTGGCCATGGGAATAGGTTGTTTTCCATGTCAGCACAGTTATACCTGTCATCATATACTCAAGAACATACACAATACATCCATGAATAACATACAAAAGAGAATAACTACACTAAATGCACAATGCAGTCCACACACGGATGGGAATATCCCATGTTTAAATGATGCATTCAGGACTACTGTGGTGTATGATTTTTTGGATGAATTTTTGAAGTCGATTGGCCAAAATTTTGTTGAAAAGTTTTGCATCAAAGTTCATCAAAGAAATGTGTCTACACTTCTCTTTCTTTGATGAGTCCCTGCCTGGTTTTGAGATGAGAGTTATGATGGCTTCATAGAACGAGTTTGGTAGTGAACTATTTCTTTCAATTTCAGGGAAGCGTTGCAGGAGTATTGGTGTGAGTTCTGCTTTGAAGGCCTTGTAGAATTCCATTGTAAATCCATGTGGTCCTGGGCTTTTCTTAGATGGGAGGTCTCTTATTGCTGTTTCTATTTCAATGCTTGACATGGACCAGTTAAGATGGTTTAACTCATCTTGGTTTATTTTCAGCATGCCGATCTTTGCTAGGAAGAGGTCCATTTCTTCCAAGTTCTCAAACTTATTAACATAAAGTTTTGAGACGTATTCCCTTCTAATGTTCTGAATTTTGGTTATTTCTATGATGATGTTTCCATTCTCATCTCTGAGTTTATTTATTTGGGTGTGTTCTCTGATTTTTCTGATAAGATTTGCTAAGGGTCTGTCAATTTTGTTAATTTTTTTGAGAAAACAATTCTTTGTTTTGTTGATTCTTTGTATGATTTTTTTTTAAAAATTCCAATTCATTTAATTCTGATGTAATTTTAATTATTTCTTTTCTTCTACTGGATTGTGGATCATCTTGTTGCTCTTTCTCAAGAAGGTTCAGATGTCTCATTAAATTGTTGGTTTCCGATCTCTCCAATTGTTGATGTAGGAACTCGGAGCTATAAACTTGCCTCTGAGTACTGCTTTTGCTGTGTCCCAGAGAAGCTGGTAATTTGTGTGTTCATTTTTGTTGACTATCATGAATATTTGAATTTCCTTTCTAATCTCTTCCATGACCCACTGGTGATTCATCAGGGTGTTGTTCAGCCTCCATGTGTTACGGGATTTCTATGGTGAATTTTGGTGTTTAGTTCTTCTTTTATTCCCTTGTGGTCTGAGAGAATGCAAGGTAAAAATACATTGCTTTTGAATGGAAAAGTTTGCTTTGTGTCCTAAAATGGGGTCTATTTTGGAAAATGTTCCATGTGCTGCTGAGAAGAACGAGTATTCTGATGTTGCTGTGTGAAATATTAGGTAGATATCTGTTAAATCTATTTGATCCATGCAGTTTTTTAGATCTGTGGTTTCTCTGTTGAGTTTTTGCTGAATTGATTTATCTAGTGGGGTTAGTGGTGTGTTAAAGCCCCCAACAATGTCTTTGGATCTATAGGAGCTTTGGTGGAAAGTAGTGTTTCTTGGATAAATCTGGGTGCTCTTTTGTTTGGCCAATAGATACTTAGATTTGTAATATCCTCCCGAATGGGCGATCCCTTAATTAGTATGGTGCGACCTTCTTTATCTCTTCACACTAATTTTATTTTGAAGTCTGTTTTATCTGATATTAGCATTGCGACTCCCGCCTGTTTATGGGGGCCATTTGCTTGGTAGATTTTGTTCCAGCCTTTCACTTTCAAAATGTCTTTTTATGGGCAAGATGTCACTCCTGAAGGCATCAGGTTGAAGGATCTTGTTTTTTAATCCAACTAGATAGTCTATGTCACTTAATTGGGAAGTTAAATCCTTTAATGGTGAGAGTTAGGACTGAAAGGTGTTTGGTTGTTCTGGTCATGTAATCAATCTTCTTGGGGTCTGTGACAACTGGGTTCTTCCTATGGTTCTTGGATTCTCACTTCTTGTGCTGTTTCTTTGTCTTTATTGTGGTCTTGTTGGTTTTCTATGTGTAGGACACCTTTAAGTGTCTTTTGTTGGGCTGGTTTGGTGGAGATATATTGTTTCATTTTTTCTTTTCTATGGAAGCATTTTATTTGACCTTCGGTTATGAAGGAGAGTTTAGCTGGGGACAGTACTTTTGGTTGATAGTTATTTGCCTTACGGGCATGATATGCATCATTCCAGGGTCTTCTTGTTTAAATTGTTTCTGCTGAGAAATCTGAGGTGTTTCTAATTAGTTTCCCATTATAAGTGATTGATCTTTTCTACCTGACAGCTGTAAGGATCTTTTTCTTGGTCTGAATTGATCCTGGGTGGACTATAATTTCACGGTGGGATGTCCTGTTCTGCTTTGTTCTATTTGGGGTTCTAAAAGCTTCTTGTATCTGAATAGGTCTATCTTTTTGCATGTTTGGGAAGTTCTCTGCTAAGATCCTGTTAAACAAATTTCCTAGAATATTAGTTTCTGTTTCTAGGTGCTCCTCTACACCCATTATCCTCAGAGTAGGCCTTTTGATGGTGTGTGCCAAATGTTGAATTGATCTATCATATTTCTTGGATTTGCTTGAAGAGTTGTATGTTATTTCTCTATAATATCTAGGCTGTCTTTCATCCCAGAGATTTGATCTTCCACATGGTCTAATCTACTGTCAGGACTTTCTATATGGTTTTTATTTCTTTTCCTTCTAATTGGTCAGGTTTGATGGCTTCAAATTCATTGTTGGAGCTTTGTTTTAGGTCTTGTATGAACTTCTTTACTTCCTTAATTTGGTGTTCAATGTTTATTCTCAGAGCACTTAGTTGATTGGCTATGGTTACCATGGACTCCCATTCCTAATGGTAGGCTCCATTCAGCATTCCCTTTGTAGTCTCCCTGAATTCTTTCAGCTGTCTGTTTATGGATTCCGTGAATGCCTACATTGATCGTTGTGCATTCTCATCCTATTCTCGAAATTGCTCTATTACTCTTTGATTAGCTTCCTCATGTTCATGCAATTCGTGTACTTCTCTTTGACTTTTGTCAGACTACTCAAGCAATTCCTGTGTTTCTCTTTGTCTGTTCTCAGCTTGCTCATGAAATTCCTCTTTTGTCTTTGAATGTTCTCAGCCTGCTCACGAAAGTCCTGAATCAATCTTTGAGTAGCTTCTTCACTCTCACCAGATTCCAGTATTAATCTTTGGTTTTCTTCTCTCTCTCAATCACCCCCATACTGAGTCTTTTGCAGGCTTTCAATTTTTTCATTCATTATGTTTACTAGTAGTGTTTGTAGCGATTTTTGGGAACTCTTCTCTGGTTTATTCATTAACTATTCTGTCAACTGATTATCATGAGTGGGAGTTCAGATACCAGGACTTGCCAATTTTCTTGTGGTTTTTCAGGCTTGTTCTGCCCATTTGGTATGAAAGTAACACCAATTTTGTGCTAGAACTCAATTTTAAGGCAAGCATCACCAAAAGTTCTGTAGTAGCACAGTCAAAAGGCTGCAGATACAGTGTAGTTCAACAGATACAATCTATTCACCATCAAACAACTATGGATTCATGGGCTAAAACCAGCAAAGAAGAATTTGAGGAACCAGAAATGATAAGTTTTAGGGAGAAATGTGGGGAAAAATAAGATTAGAGGGATGTGGAAAGTTAAAGGAGATTGAATTTAACCAAGTCTTTATCTCAGAGCAGGAAATGGATTGGACAGAATGATAGGAGAGAGATTAAGGGAACAAAATGGAAAACAAATTACATTTAAAAAGTGAAACCCTTAAAAATTATGTATGTTTGAAGATGATACTGAGAGAAGAAAAAGATAGGATGAGACGAGGGGAGGGAAAGAAAAGACACATGAAAAACTAAAAAAACAAAAATTCTTAAAATTAGTTACTTGAAAATTATATAGGTATAATGAGATAATACTGCTATTAAAGAATTTAACCCTAAGAGGTTGTGAAATGAGTATTAAATTTCTGGATTAAGTGTGTACACAATGGGGGATAATGTCTAATAATTGATGATGGATAAAAATCTGGGGATAATCAGAACAATAATCAAGTCTCGCAAAAAAGAAAGAGAAAAAATTAAAAGAATTTTTAAAAGGACCAAAAGTTCAGAGGAGATAAAAAAAATGGCATACACACATATACACCTAAAATAAAATTATGAGAGGAAAAAAAGTTTAAGAGAAAGCAATTTTTCAATATGAAAAGTTTTAAAAGGTACAAAAAGATTTCTTTGATTTTTTTTGGAGCGTGGGGTAAAATGGGAACATCCTGTATCTCCCCTAACCAGTCTGTAACCAGTCTCTTGGTGGGGTCTCTCATATGTTTGTGATATTTTGTTTTCCTGTGGCTTGATTACTTTCTTAAGTCAGTTTGTTTCAGCAGGCAGAAAAAATCCTCTATATTACCCAGGATTTTGTGATCCTCCTCCCAGGCTAGTTCAGTGGGAGGAGATCTGTTTTGAGTATCACAAAAGAAGGAGATGGCTTTTTCCACTAGTTTGCAGATACTCTGAAGAGGCTAGGATCTGGGTAGAGTTGAGGCCTTTCAGCAAAGAGTAGCTTTTCCCTCAGTGGATAGCTTCTGAGACATTCACAGAGCCCAGCCTGGAGCCATTCTCAGGTTTTATATTTACTGAATTTCAATTGATTGTCTAGGTTGCTGTAGGGAGGGGCAGCCTCAGGCTTTGTTTACCCAGTGAAGAAAGTCACTCCTCCAAGGGCGGATCTTGCTCTGTCTGGGCTAGATGACTTTCCCTTGGGCGGAGCTGAGCCTGGTAGGTGTGGTCAGGTTCCTTTTACCTTCCAAATGACTCTTGCTTTCTTCCAAGGCCTGAGTTGAAGATAGCTGTACAAATGGGCCTTTGTCAGTATCAAAGATGGAGATCTCTGGTGATGGTGGCCAGGGGGTGAGAGGGACGGTGGGGGGGGCAGGAATGGGGGAGGGCTGTAGGCCTTCCCTCCTTTGCTCCCTGAGTAAGAGTGAGGATATCACTGTTCCTGGGCCATCTCTGGTCTGTGATTTGCAAGATAAAGATATCTGTTCCTTGTCAGTTTTTGTTGGTGTTGAGTACAATCTGCTCACTCGCTTTATCTGGTATCTATTTCCCTGACTCCCTGTGTTAAAGGTATGGTGGCTATGGCTGCCGCGGCTGCTGCTGCAGCTACCAGCAAGTGCTCAAATCTGTCTCCTTGCCTGGATTTTCCCTCTCTGGCCAAACTGTCTGTACTGTGATGGCACCCTTATGATTCTCTAGCCTAGGACTATTCAATGGAACACTAAAACTGCTTTCTATGTGAGAGCTTGTGTCACCTCTAGCTTCTCCTCCGCCATCGTCCTCTGAATACATTTTTTACTCTTATTGAAGTATAATTGACATTTTAAAGTAGATTTGTCCAAATATAGTATTAATTTAATCAATCATTTCATTACAACAATGTTGTTCAGATTTATTTCCAGTAAATCTTATCCTTTATAAGAAATGAGAGTATGTTGTGTCAGTCTCCTATCAATATGACAAAATATCTTATAAAATTAACTTAAAAGGAGGAAAGATTAATCTTGGCTTCTGATTTTTTACATTTCAATGTACATTTCTTATACCAATTGCTTTGGGTTGGTGGTGGTACAGTACCCCATATCAGGAGCATGTGATGGAATATGTGTATTCATGGAAGCCAGGAAGTAAAGAAGAGAAAGAATAGGAGTAGGGAAGAGAGAAAGAGGAGGAGGGGAAGAGAGAGAGGGAGAAAGAAAAGGAGAAGGAGACAGAGAAGTAAAAGAAGGAAGAGGAAGAAAGTTGTTTGATCTTAACATCCTCTTTGATAACAAGGTCTCAGTGACATAATCTCTACGACTATGCCCACTTGAAAGGGTTCACCTCTTTATGGCAACAAAGTGAAAGATAATTATTATTCCAAATCCTTTATGATTTCAGATTTAATTTCTAGAGTGGTGGGTAGATCGTTCTATACAATTGTGATAACTTCTGTTCCTAAATATCAGAGATGCTATTTGGCATAGAGGTGTTTTGGTTATACCATTGCTGGAAAGATGAATGAAATATTTTGAGTACAAATACATTTTACATAACAGATAAGGAAACTTCTAGAGGTTTCATTTTGTGACCTTCAAAAATGACTATTTCATCTAACTCATAATGACTTGAATTTTTCATAATTTTATGACATTTCCATTCAAGTATTTGTCATCTATAGTGAAGTTCTTTCTTTCAAATTGAAGGAAACTTAAATACTATCACAATAATTTATCTTAATTATTCTATAGAGAGTAGGTATAATATGAATTTTCTACCATTCAAAAATAAGTTATCCTCAAGTCTATAGGAATAATTGGATAAGAGATGAAATATCTTGCTTTAGTTATCTTATACTTAGATTGATTCAATTTCTAAAAATCACTGTTGAAATAAAATATATGAAATTCATTGTTTCTCTGAAATGACTTGGTAATCAAACCTCAGAAATACATGACCAGAAACTAAGATCTTTATATACTTAAAAAATGTATGAATCTACATTTTCATGTCAAAAAAGTTTAGATTTAAAAGAAGAGAAAATCATGTGACCACTGTAGATAATATTTAATACAATGAAAAATTGCTTCATTCAGCCTCACAGAGCCTTTTGCTTTTAACTTACAAGAAAAATTTGATTTACAATCCCTTTTTTGCTTTTGAATAATAGAGTATTTCAATTTGTCCAAAGATTATGTCATTTAAACCTGTGAGTGCATATTTTTTCATAAAAATGAAAAGTTATTTTCACAGTGCAGGTTCAGGTTTAATAACTAAATATCTAAATGTTAATTTGTTAAATTGAGCCTCTAGAACTCAAATAATATGAAATTTATTTTATTCTTAGATATATTAAATCTTTGCTAAATATTGGTGTCTCAAGATTGAAATCTTCGCTGCTCAGGAAGGGGGCGTTCAAAGCCAGCCTTGGCAAGAAAGTTTGTGAGACACATCTCAATTAATCACACACATCTTAACACACACACACATACACACACAAAGGCAGAAGTGGAATTGTGGCTCAAATGATAGAGCAATATACTTGAGGGGAAAAAGAAAAGACTAAGGGATAGGTCTTGAGTTAAAATCACAAGACCAACACATACACACATACAATTTTATGTCTAAATACGTATTTTAGTTTGAAGAAATAAACAATATCATGAAAAGTAATATTTGTTACATATCTTCCAACAATTGTGAAGTTGTTCTTAGTACAATTTGTCTTAAGACATAACATAGGTTATTAACATTAATATTAATCTAGTTAATATTTATAATTACTCATAACATCTTGGAGTACAGCAGTTGGTACTTTTCTATAGCCATAAGAAATATTCTGAGTAAAAGAAAAAGAGGAAGATTGGGAGAAAAAAAGGAAGAAAGAAAGAAAGAAAAAAGGAAGAAAGAAAGAAAAAAAAGAAAGAAAGAAAGAAAGAGAGAGAGAGAGAGAGAGAAAGAGAGAGAGAAAGGAAGGAAGGGGATAAAGAGAGAGAGGGAGGCAAGGAGGGAGAAAAAAAGAAGGAAGGTAGGAAAAACGAAGGAAGAAAGGAAGGGAAGGAGAAAGGAAGGGACAACACAAATTAATTTATAAAATCTATTTAGCAAAAACTTCATGTAATTAATCCTTTAGTAAATTCAAGTTTGCAATGTTCACTTCTTTGCATGTTCTCCACGCATGAATGAAACCAATAAATGAAGGATCATAAATAAGGAGGCGAATCTGTTTGCATCTGTAGTAATATGTATGCAAATCTTTTTCTCATTTTCTATACTTCATCACATAACTACTGTCAAACAAATTACACTTAGTTATGAATATTCTAAAAATTGATGAATCCAAAGGATGTCAATATATTATATAATGTGAATACAAGTATTTATAGAGATATTAATATTACAGTCTTCATGTTATATTAATTATAAAATTTGTTATGTATTTTATCAGAGAAATTAGCATCCTCTGATTTTGGTGTCTGTGGGAATCCTAATAGCAGAAAGTAATTAAAATCAAAGGAGATCTGTATTTGTTGGCTCAAATGCCTATTTCTGAAAGCAATAACTCATTGTTCAAACACATCAGAAGGTCCTAAGAAAGGTTGTATAACGTTTACATGATTACCTATGTTGTGATTCAAGAGCCACTAAACAATCTTACTTCACATTACCATCACTATAATTATTCCCATTGTAAGAAGAATCATTCACATAAGTCACATGCTATAAGCTTGTCCTTAAGTTATCTTCTATGAAATAATATCCAAATGATACACTACACCTTCAATTTCCTACCCCTTCTATATTGATTCCCCCACTGTCTTCTCTTGCTATATATATATATATATATATGCTGGTATTTATTTTGTTGGGCTTTGACCTAACCTTTTAAGAGAATTATGGAATTTTCACTCTTCATGGTCTCTGTCACTTCAGATAACTCATTTGTACCTCCTAGCATACCATCCAGTTTGTTTACTTTTACATTTATAGGCACCTTCTGTCTACCACAAATTTGGAAAATCATGCAAGCTAAGTTTCTCTGGGTCTGCTTTATTTCACTTAATATTATTTCTAAGTGTTTCATTTTCCTTAAGAATAGTGAAATATTATTCTTTGTTATGGATGAACTGAATTCCATCAGGTAAATTTATTTAAGTCACATCAACAGTAATGTGAAATAAACATCCCCTAGCTCCTCAAAAGACAATAAGAAAAAAAGGAAACAACAAAGAAAAAAATTGAACCTCAATTTGCACGTGGTCTTTGTTTTGTTTTTATTTTATTGTAAAAATACTGTACAGAGGGGTTACAATTACATGGGCAAGATAATGAGTACATTTCTAATCAAGCATTGTAGCCTCCTCCTTTGTTTCCCCTTCCCATCCCTTCCCATCCTCCCTCGCCCTCCTACCCAATCCTCCCTGCTTGCACGTGGTCTTTGTATATTATGGTGCTTTGCAATTGTGAATTATGTGACTATCCCAAGAATCTGAGTTCAAATCACAAGGGCTACTGAAAGAAAATTTCAAAATCTAGAGCAATTAACAGAGCTCAGCATTTGCTTGTAGTTTTCACTACAGTGGCAGCTGGACATCAAGTGTACAAAGGAAATAATTCTACTGCTTTGCAAGGAAGAATGTGATGGAAAAGCATACTTTTATCTTGTTAGATGACATAAGAAGACCACAGTTTAAAAGCTGACTAAACGATCAGCCCTTTGAATAACAGTGCCATTTTTAAGGCACTCTAGATAATTCAACCCTCCACAACTATTAATGCCATTCACAAATCATTGTCGAGGGGAATTTCCAATTCTATTTGATATTTCAATTGGCTTAGGAATAACATAAACAATAATTCAAGCTGTTGAGAAAATTTAATTTAGAATAAGCAAACAAGTCAGATTCATCTCCATAGCTTAACCTTTAGGAAAAATGAATTAAGGGATATGGCATGTCCTTTGTAATTTAATATTTGAAATTAGGGCAAAATGCCAGAAACAGACTCTGCAAGAAGGAAACAGAAGTCTTTGATAAGATATATTAAAGATTACCTTGGGACAAGTAATTTTACCTACATTTTTCATTTTATGATAACATATTTTTGTCTGCTAATCAAAGAGACTCAAAAAATTTTTTAATTATGGTATGAAAAATGCATAATCATGAATGAATGAAATCAGGAAGTAGATGGCTCAAGAGCTGGTTGGTTCTTTTAAATATTCTCAATATTTTGAATGAGCTGGTGTTTTTGTGTGTGTGGGATTACGAATGTATTTTATGTCTGGGCAGGAAAGTTTGATTATAAGACCATTTTCTGATACCAGGAATCTATCCTGAGTCAGAGTAGTAGATGTGTGTGTGTGTGTGTGTGTGTGTGTGTGTGTGTGTGTGTGTGTGTGTGTGTGTGTAAGACTTCCTACCTGCAAGTCTGTATTTAGGAGGAAGTATCTTACTTCCTTCAGGGTATATAGTTAATTCTATTAGTTATGTTACAGTAATGACAGCAGATAAATGTAATTAACATTTTGAGACGTATGTTTATTGTCCTATGATTGCATAACTAAAACGTTATGTTTGGGGTATGAGTTTTGTGGAAGGTCAGCTGAAAGCATAAACATTTGGAATCTTGAGAAAGATATAAATGGCAATCATTTCAGGGTAGATCAATTTAAGACAACACTTGCAAGGATATGTTATCCTATATGAAAATGAAATATTTATTGATTTTCCAAAGCTACACTATTCTAGATATTTGTAGGAAAACAAGTTAAATTATGGCATAAAAGTAATATCATTATTTATGGCATACAATTTTACATTTTACTTTTGTCAAGTAAAAATACCATTTATTTCTTCTGTATAGGAAGGAAAACCCTAAATATTACAGTTTGTGCCATATTTTGATTTGGGAAGCTTTGTGCATACCAATAAGTTTATTTCTTTGTTTCTGCTTTCCTATTCATAATTCTGCTTGTTATAGTATTCTTCTAAGGACTTTTTCTTTCTCCCATTTTGGATTTGAGCATACCTCACGATCTCAGTTTGTTTGCTAACTGTAGTCAGTCTACCATTTGAACCAGGCCTCCAGCCCAGAAATTTTTGTAGTTAATTGGAGATGAACCTCATGAACTTTCCTACCAGCCTGAAAACAATTATCCTCCAAGTCACATCCTTCTTAATCACTAGGAATATAGAGATGAGTCATGGACCCCAAGAGTCAATGACTTTTCATGTCTTACAGATTCCCATGTTGCTAGTACTTGTAATAATATACGACCACAGATTGGCTAGCATTAACACTGTATATACATTGCCTCTGAGTTGGTGGAACTAGAACTACAAGATCAGAGTTGACTTCTTCTGAGTCCTCTTTCCTTGGCATATTCAAGGCATTCTGCTTTTCTTGAAGGAGACTTCAAATTAAATGCTAACTTTGAGATTCTGTTTCCATATGCAGTCACTTTCAAAGGCAATGGGTTTTTGATCTTTAGTAAGATTTCAGTGGGACCATATCCAACACATAACATATTACTTAATGGATAGAAGAAAATCTCTAATAAGAAATTATTTGTTGTGGGCATGGAAGTTATGGTTATACTTTTTAAAAATAGGAAAAGAAATAAAAGTTTTATTAGAGCTTGTAAAACCAGTATGAATTCTTGACATTAGACATGCCAAATTCTTACCCTGGCACACACTTAAATTCCTAGTGGTACTGGAGGATTGAACCCACAACCCTATATTTGTGAATCAGCATCTCTACTACTCCCTTACCTGCAGACTATAATTGGATTGCTTATTTTGAGCTAGTATCACTATGCCTGGGCCTGCTTAGACTGCAGTCCTCCTAACACAAGCATAAAACATTGTACCCAGGAAATGGTTAAAGTTTCTTAAACTTCTTTTTGTGTCTGGGTTTGCCTGGAACTGGAATACTGTAATCTCTATTTTCCAAGTAGATAATATTATAGGTTTGAGCCACTTTGTCTAGTAAAAGTATACAATTTCAAAATATCTTGATATTGCCTATATTTGTGCTTAACATGTATAGCTAACCTTAATATTCTCCCTCTTTTCTTTAGTACTCTGAGTTGAAAACATTGGTTTTCTTGATATACATGGCTTTGTTTTGGATGGAATCCCATCATAATAAAAATAATCTCCCAAAAGTTTATGTCATAAGTCATGGAAAAGAAGGCTTCAGGTTGAATGAAAAACACTGATCCTTAAGTTATAAATACAGTGTATATATAGTGTTAGTCCATACTTTCTTAAGTATGAGGAGGAAGGAAGAAATGTGAAAGATGTAAGGTCTCTGTAGAAATTCTGTAGTTGTCACTTCCTTCATGTTATCTTCCTTCCTTAAAGCTTGCTTTATTAAAACAGTCTGGGTGAATATTGGTTGGACTGATTGGTAATCTTCTCCAGGAAATGAAGCTGATTTTAGAAGGCTGATGATGTGGTAAATAAAGGAATGATCAGAATGAGCACAGATATTGTCACAGAATGAAGCAACCAGGTTAACTGCTCAACCGCAAAACAAACCAGTTTCAAGTCTGATGATCCACATTGGAACATATATATATAAATATACATATACATAAATACAATTAAATCTCCAGTAGAATATAGAGAAAAGTGGCATGACCAGTATTATACAATATCATACTGGTTGCAGGAAAGGCGCAGTAAAACATCAATAGTTAAGCATAGATTTTGCATAGATATTGTAAAGGATGAAAATTCTTCCGTCATTATATACTTTACAAATATCCTTAGTATGTTTTATGTTTTTTTTATTGTGAAAATACTGTACAGAGGGTTTACAATTGCATGGGAAAGGTAATGAGTACATTTCTTATCGAGAATTTTTACCTCCTCCTTTGTTTCCGCTTAGAATCCCTTCTCTTCACCCCCCCCCCCCTCGACCCTCTCCCCCACCTGAGCCATAATTGTAAATTTCTTGGCCTGGCACCAGTGGCTCATGCCTGTAATCCTAACTACTTAGGAGGCTGAGATCTGAGGATCGCAGTTCAAAGCCAGCCCGGGTAGGAAAGACCTTGAGACTGCTATCTCCAATAAACCACTAGAAAACTGAAAGAGGCGCTGTAGCTCAAGTGGCAGAGTGCTCGACTTGAGCTGAAGAGCTGTGGAACAGTGCCCAAGCCCAGAATTCAAGTCCCATGACTGACAAAAAAAACCCAAACTTGTACATTGCGTTTTTCAACATGAGATCTTGTACGTCTCATTGTTGCAATGGGTCCAACTGTATCCCTATTTAAAGAATTTGATTTTTCCTTTCCCCTCCACAAATTATACCAATATCAAATACAGTGAAAACAGGGTTAAGTTTTTTTGTATATATTGTAGTAGGAGCATCTATACAATGCTGAAAATTGGAATTACACAAAATACGCAACATGGCTAGGCACTGGTGATTCAAGGATGTAATCTTAGCTAGTTAAGAGGCTAATATCTGACGATCACAGTTCAAAGCCAGCCTGAGTAGGAAAGTTCATTAGATTTTTATCTCCCAATAACCACCAGGGGAAATGGAGTTCCAGTTCAGATGGTATGCCAAGCACTGTCCTAGAACACAAAAACACCACCCAGGACCTGAGTTTAAGCCCTGGATCAACAGAAACTAAAACATAAAACAAAACAAGGAGTTAGATATTTTAGAATGAAGCACAATTTAATATACTCTACATTTTTAGAAAGACTAGACTTCTGTGTTAGCTTTATAACCTACCATAATAAGTGATATTGTCCTTTTATTAAACAGAAAGGCTTATTCAGATTTACAAGTTTGAAGGTGTCAGTGGATGTTCAGTTGGCTTTATTGATTTGGGGGCCTGTGATAAGACAATGTCAAGGTGAGGAGTATGTCAAAGAGAAAAGTTTTGACCTACAATGATTAAAAGATAAAAGGAGAAAGTAGATGAGAGTCTATGTTCTCATAGGTTTCACACTGAAGAACTTAACCTCCAGAAGAACTATTCAGGTATTCTCCAAATTCTGGGAGGAACTAGAAAGTAATTTTTCTTTAACACATAGGTCTTTCTGGGGAATTCTAAATTCAAATGGCAACATCTTCACCAATGATAATGACATGTCCAGGGGTGGAAGCAACTAGATATTTCTATAAATTCTAATCAGACCTCAGCAGACTAAATATTTTATGGAATTCCTATTAAAATATTTTCTTGCAGACTTTCTGGGTTTTCATACTACACATGTGTATATCTGTGTGTTTGTATGTGTGTATGTGTATGCTTGAATAAAGTAATACAACAATGTAGCAGATAAAAGTATTAGTATGACCTTTCATTTTTCTTCTCATACAATGAAAGTCTGTCACAATTCCCAGTCAAATCCTATCCAAGATTCAAACATTAATGGTGTCCAAAAGTTTTGCATGCTATCCCAAGTACATTCACCTCGTTTAAGATGGCCATGGTATATAAAATTTTAAGTCTTCAAATTACGTTGTCACCAAGGAAACATCATGCAATATTCCTTTTAAAAATACCTAGATTGTAGAACACTTTAGCCAGAAAATTGAAGGAATATTCTTTATGGGATTTAATTTAAATATTTAGTCACTTAAATGGTGTTCTATGTCCACAACTCAGAGCCCTATTAAACTACATAATCACAAAACTTTTTGATGTCAGTAATAAACTACATAATCACAAAACTATTTGATGTCAGTATAATTTGTGGAGGGGAGGGGGAAAAACAAGTCATTTAAATAAGGATACAGGTGGACCCGTTGCAACAATGAGAAGTACAAGTTGTTATGTCGAAAATGAACTTTACAACTTTGTTGGGGGGCGGGGAGGATTGGGTGGGGGGGTCGGGAGGAGGATGGGAAGGGATGGGAAGGGGAAACAAAGGAGGAGGCTACAATGCTTGATAAGAAATGTACTCATTATCTTGCCCATGGAATTTTAACCCATCTGTACAGTATTTTCACAGTAAAAAATAAATAAAAATAAAAAAAATGATTTACAGAGTAAGTTTCTGGCATATATTTTCTTTTGTTCCTCTTTTTTTGGGGTGATATATATATATTTTAAAGGCAACTTGGTCTTAAACATTACCCACAAAACTTGTACTGTCATAGATCCAGAGAGTTTTTTTGATTAATTTAAGACAATAGTAGGCCCATTTTATGGCAACGAAAAAATATAAAAACCAATGACATTTTTACTGAACAACCACTCATAAAAAATCATGAAATAATAAAATAAAACTCCATGTCAATTTTTTTTTGTCGGTCTTGGGGCTTGAACCCTGGGCCTGGACACTGTTCCTCAGCTCTTGAGCTCAAGGCCACCACTGTACCACTTGAGCCACAGTGCTGTTTCTGGTTTTAGGTGGTTTATTGGAGAGAAGAGATTCACAGGCTTTTCTGCTCAGGCTGGCTTTCAACCACTATCCTCAGATCTCAGACTCCTGAATAGCGAAGCTTACAGGCATGAGCCACCAAAGCCCAGAACCACTGATTCTTCTTGTACTTTCTGATATATCAAACAAAATATAGACACAAAACAATTGAAATAAAATGCACACATGTTGAAATTACCACAGCTGGAAAATCAACCAAGAAAGTGAAACTCTCCCAGGAACAAAAACACGTTGTGCCCAGTTATTTTTTTTAAGTACAAAAACCTCAAATACATTTTAATTTGAGTAGAGCTTTAAGGATAATTTTCTCTCAGAAATAAGGTTGTGTTAATTTGTAATAAAATTCATCTGGATGAGCCGAATATAGCAAATCCCTTGAATGGATCAAATTATTTAAAACAAATGTAACTGTATATAAAGTAAGATCTGCACATATTTAAAAGAAACAAATGCTGCAATAATTATAGTCGTGCTGGTAGCTTTAGTATGGTCTTTACCCCACTTATTTATTGGGGTTTCTTTGAGGATTTGTTGTTGGGAGAATTAATTTCTTATGTTCCAGTTATATTTTAGATATGAGAACCTCGTACAGTGTATAGCTAGTGAAGACCTTCTCGCAGTCTGTGGGCTTTCTATTGAGCTTGCTAGCTATGTCCTTTGATATGCAGAAGTTCTGCAATTTCATGCAATCCCATTTGTCCAACCATTCTTTGATTTGTTGTGTTTCTATTCTCTATTAAGAAAATTCCAACCTGTGCTAACATATGGAACCAACTCAGATGTCCCTCAGTAGATGAATGGATCAAAAAATATGTGGTATATATACACAATGGAATTCTATGCCTCCATCAGAAAGAATGACATTGCCCCATTTGTTAGTAAATGGAAAGACTTGGAAAAAATTATATTAAGTGAAGTAAGCCAGACACAAAAAAACATAGGTCCCATGGTTTCCCTTGTTTACAATAATTAGTATATGTGTGAGACAAGCACAAAAGATCAGATAAATTAATGTTAGGTGAAATGAACCACAAGATAAGTGTTCAAACGTTTTTGCTTTCATGCAATTGTTTCTAACATATTTATAAGATGATTTATTTGTTGCTTTGTAAGTCCCTCCCCCATGGTATAACCTCTGCTTTCACTGTATTTGATTTTGGTATAATTTGTGGAGGGGAAGGAAAAAAATCATTTAAATAGGGATACAGGTGGACCCATTGCAACAATGAGATGTACAAATCGTTATGTCCAAAAAAGAACTTTACAACTTTGGAAGGGGCAAGGGGGCAGGAGGGGAGATGGGAAGGGATGGGAGGGGGAAACAAGGGAGGAGGCAACAATGCTTGATAAGATATGTACTCACTATCTTGCCCATGTAATTGTAATTCCTCTATACGGTATTTTCACAATAAGAAAAGAAAAGAAAAAAATGCTGCATTAGTAAATCACAAAAATCATGGCATATTTTAAAAATTCAGAAATGCATGAATAAGTCCAATAGTATCCAGGTATTTTGAGGACTAAATACCACTGATTTAACAAGAACAAAATATGCAAATAATAGAATCTTAGCAGTGTACATGAGTGTACATAATTTAAAACTACTCTAAATTACAGTTTGTGGAAGACGGAATGTGGGTTTTCTAAAGGAAAACATCAGCACACTGTATAAATGAAATTAAAAATCTCATGAAAAGAGAGAATAGTAGTTTCTGGAAAATACGATTTTAACAAGTGGTGGTCACAATCTTTCTGGTACTGACAAAAGTGCATACCTATTTAGGTAGATCCAAAAAAGATTCAAGTTACTCGAACTGATTTGAAACTTTGTCAAAGTAGTAAGATACAACTATAACATTATTATGGTTGTTGTCTCTGGCATGGAATTCAATTCCTCTTTTATTTGACAAATGAATATATGTAACTTCTCCAAATAAATGTCAAGACATAACTAAATATATAATCAGAAAAGTCATCAAGCAAGCCATATTGCAACTGGAGTAAAAGAAAAATCAGTCACACTGGTTCTGTATTTATTTTAAATGTTGATATTTTTTCATAAATTATTTCCTTTGGCTTTCATTTCTAAAACACAGTGTTAAATGATGTATGTCTTGGTAACTAATTTTGGATGCCTCCTTAAATTTTGCTCTGAGTATAATGTCTCACTTCAGGTAATAACCCCCGAAATGATGTTGATTACAAAACAAATGCTAATAACCACAGTTAATAATACACAGAATCTCATAAGAATGACACCAGTAAGCATAGGTTAACATTTTGATATCATGGTCTCATGACTGATGAGGCCTACCTGCATGAGTATAGTTGTGCCTAGATTCCTCCACCTAAATTTAGCCACTGTTAAAAAATGGTTATATCTTTATCTGTCCACCATCAGAGATTAAACCTGAGTATAGAACCTAAGGAAAACGATTAGGTAAGAATTTAGCTTTTCTGGATATAAAGTAAACAAAATACAGCATAGAGTAACTCACTGGTTTAAAGTCAAGCTATTTCTCCAAAACATTCTAAGCATTTCCTTACAATGTGTATTATTCTCAAGAAGGGAATGGGGAATGTGAGAAGAGGCCTAACCAAACATTGTCTTTAAATATACAGAATTTGGATTTACCTCTTTATTTCACTATAAGCATTTTTGATAAAAACTACTGTTTGAATAATTGATTTCCAGGTCAGATATAATATATCCTAGTTGCATATACCAAACTACATTAAGAAAACGGTAAATAGGAATTAACTAAATAAACCATATATAATAAATAGTAAAAAGTATATACCTATAGAGATAATATTTTGAAGAATGCATTGGAGAGTTCCCAGAAGGTGGCGGAGGAGAAGCTGGAGGCTAAACAAGCTCTCTCATAGAAAGCAGTTTTAGAGTTCCAGTGAACAGTCCTAAGCCAGAGAATCACACCAAGTGTGTCGTTACAGGACAGAGAGTTAGGCCAGAGAGGGAAAATCCAGGCAATAGACAGATCTGAGTTCTTGCCAGTAGCCGCCACTGCTACAGCTGCAGCGGTGGTGCCAGTGGCCAAACTCGCCATACCTGAATCACAGAAAATCTGGGAAGAAGGAGCCAGACGCAGTGGGGGAGCAGATTCTACTCAACACCAGCAAGAACCGACAAGGAGCAGACATCTTCATCCTGCAGTTCGCAGACCAGGGACGACCCAGGAACCAACTCGGCATGAGTAGAAGCCTGACGTCCTCACTCCTTCTCAGGGAGCAGAAGAGGGAAGGCCACCCCTCCCCCCCCACAGTACCAGAGATCTCCATCTTGGATAACCACAAAGGTTGGTGGAACTGCTAGCCCCAACACAGGCCTTGGAAGAAAACTAGAGTCTTTAGCAGGTCAGAAGAACTAAAGCTGACCTGCCAGGCTCAGCTCCACCCAGGGAAAAGTCACCCAGCTCAGGTGCAAGCCCTAGGAGTGGCTTTCTTCACTGGGTAATCAGAGCCAGAGGCTACCCCTCCCTTTAGCAGCCTTGACAATCAATTGAAATTCTGTAAACATAAACCCTGAGAATGGCTCCAGTCTGGGCTCTGTGAGTTTCTCACAAACTAGCCCCCAGGAAAAGCTGCTCTTTCCTGAAAGGCCTCAACTCTACCCAGAACCTAGCCTCATCAAAGCATCTCCAAACTTGAGGAAAAAAAAAAAAGCAGATCTCCCTCCCATTGAACTAACCTGAGAGGAGGATTGCAAAATCCTGGGTAAAGCAGAGCATTTTTCTGCCTGTGCAAACAAACTGACTTAATAAACCAACCAAGCCACAGGAAAATCAAACACCACAAGGCGACAAGAGACTCCAACAAGAGGTTGGTTAAGACACAAGGGAGATACAGAATTTTTCCCACCCCTCCCAAAAAAAATCAAAGAACTGTTTTTTCTTCTTCTTTACTTTTTTTTTGTACTAATTATAAAAAATTTTTTCTTTTCTAAAAGTTTTTAATTTTTAATTTTACCTTTATTGAAAAAAATTGTTTTCTAGTAACTTTTTTTCCTCTTATAATTTTTATTTTAGGGATACATGTGTGTGTGCATTTTTCTTTCTTTTTGTTTTCTTTCTTTTTTTAAAAAAAAATTCTTTTTGATTTTTGTTTAGTTCTTCTGAACTTCTGATCTTTTTTACTTCCTTTCTTATCCTTTTCACCTTTTCTTGTCTTTCGTTCTTCTTTATATGACTTAATTGTTGATCTGTACATCCTCAGATAAACCCATAGTTGATTATTAGACCCTACGCCCACTGTGTAAAAACTTAATCCACAAATTTATTACTCAATTCAAAACCTCTGAGACTTAAATTCCTTAATAGCAGTACTACCTCTTTACACATATATAATATTGTAGGTATTTTTATTTTTAAGTTTTTCACATCTCCTTTATATCCCTTCCCTTCTCTCATTATATTCACGTTCTTCTCTGAATAGTGTGTTTTCTCTTCTGCATAATATTTATAATTTTCACTTTTCTATTTTTTCTGGTCTCTTTTCTTTTCCCTTTCTCTTACTTCTTTTTCTCTCTCGCTCTACTTTCATCATATCCAACTTATTTCCTGATTTTAGATTAGGACTTAGTTAAGGTAACTCTCCCTGTACCTTCCCACATCACTCTATTCCTATTTTTTACCCACATCTCTCCCTAACCCTAATGATTTCTGGTTTTCCAAATTCTTTGCGGTTCGTAGCCCGTTAATACATAGTTGTTTGATGTTGAATAGATGTATCTATTGATCTAGATTGTATCCGCAGACTATTGACTATGCAAATAGAGACTTTGGTTGATGCTTGCCTTAAGTTAGAGTTCTAGCGCAAAACTGGTGTTATTTTCATCCCAAATGGGCACAGTAAGCCGGAAAAACACAAGAAAAATGGCAAGTACAGGTACCTCAACTCCCACTCATGATAATCAGTGGACAGAACAGATAATGAATAATCCAGAGGAGAGTTCCCAACTAGCTCTACAAACACTGCTGGCAAACATGATAAATGAAACGATTGAAAATATACAAAGGACTCTGTATGAGCGTGATAGAGAGAGAGGAAGAAAACAAAAGGTCAATACAGGAAAAGATTGAAAACCTACAAAGGACTCTGTATGAGCGTGATAGGGAGAGAGAGGAGGCAATCCAAAGGATTATACAGGAATATCATGAACATGAGGAAGCTACTCAAAAACTGATACAGGATTTGCATGAGCAGCTTGGGAATACCCAAAGAAAAAGGCAGGAATGGCGTGAACAGGCTGAGAACACTCAAAGAGAACTACAGGAATGGCATTAACGGGAGCGGGAGCAAGCTAAGCAAAGGGTAATACAAGAATTGAGAGCAAGATGAGAATATACAAAGATCACTACACTAATGGGATCCATTAACAAAGAGCTGAAGGAAGTCAGGGAGACCACAAGGGGAATGCTGAATGGAACCCAACAGAAGGAATGGGAGTCCAAGGAAACCATAGCCAATCAAGTAAGTGATTTGAGAATAAACACTGAACATCAAATTAAGGAAGTAAAGAAGTTCATAAGAGATCTAAAACCAAGCTTCAACAAAGAATTTGAAGCCATCAAAGCTGACCAATTAGAAGGAAAAGAAATAAAAAACAAAGTAGAAAGTCTTGACAGCAGATTAGGCCATGCAGAAAATCAAATCTCGGGGATTGAAGGCAGCCTACATATTATAGAGAAAAAACATACAACCATCCAAGACAAGTCCAAGAAATATGATAGATCTATTCAACACTTGGAAGACACCATCAGAAAGCCTAATTTAAGGATAATGGGTGTAGAGGATCACCTAGAAACAGAAGTTAATCGTATAGGAAATTTATTTAATGGGATCCTAGCAGAGAACTTCCCAAACATGCAAAAAGATAGGCGTATTCAGATACAAGAAGCAGTTAGAACTCCAAATAGACCAGACCAAAATAGGACATCCCACCGTCACATTATAATCCACACAGGATAAATTCAAACCAAGGAAAAGATCCTTAAAGCTGTCCAGGAGAAAAATTAATCACCTATAAAGGGAAACCAATTAGAATCACCTCATATTTCTCAGCAGAGACAATCAAAGCAAGAAGAGCCTGGACTGATGTATGCCATGCCCTAAACACAACAACTACCAACCAGGAATACTGTAAACAGCTATACTCTCCTTCATAACTGAAGGCCAAAAAAAACCTTCCATAGCAAAGAAAAATTGAAACAATACATCTCCATTAAACCAGCCTTACAAAAGATTCTTAAAGATGTCCTACACATAGAAAACCAACAAGACCATGATAAAGGCCAAGAAACTGCACTCAAACTGAGAATCCAAGAACCATAGGAAGAACCCAGTTTTTGCAGCCCCCAAGAAGGTGGATAACATGGCAGGAACTCCCAAATACCTCTCAGTCCTATCTCTTAACATTAACGGCTTAACTTTCCAATTAAGGGACATAGATTTTCTAGTTGGATTAAAAAATAATACAACATGCAAACATAAAGGGGATCCATATTGGGAAAGAAGAAATAAAACTCTCCCTCTTTGCAGATAGCATGGTCGTGTATTTAAAGAATCCCATAGACTCCACTCCCAAATTAATCAAGCTGATTCAAAACTTTGGCAAAGTAGCATGGTATAAAATTAACCCCCCAAAATCACTTGCTTTTCTGTATGGTAACAATGAGAAAAGTGTGGCTGAAATTAGGAAAGCAACTCCATTTGTAATAGCCCCACAAATAACAAAATACCTAGGAATTAACTTAAACAAAGAACTGAAGGACCTCTATGATGAAACTTTAAAAACTTGAAAAAGGAAATCAAAACATAACTTCCAAAATGGCAAAACCTCCATTGCTCCTGGATTGGAAAGATTAACATCGTGAAAATGGCAATACTTCCCAAGGCTATCTACAAATTCAATGTGATACCTATCAAAATTCCAACCTCATTCTTCATGAAAATAGAAGAGGCAATCCAAAAATTCATATGGAACAATAAAAGACCCCGAATACCAAAAACGCTCCCCAACGGAAAGAACACTGCTGGAGGAATATCAACACCAAATTTCAAACTCTACTATAAAGCCATAGTAATCAAAACAGCTTGGTACTGGCATAAGAACAGACCTCAGGACCAAGGGAATAGAATTGAAAACTCAGAAATGAACCTATAGACCCATTGCTATCTAATCTTCGATAAGGGAACTAAAAGAAATGGAAGAAAGACAGCCTCTTCAGTAAATGGTGCTAGCAAAATTGGTTAACTACTTGTAGAAAACTAAAGCTAGATCCTTATATATCACCCTGCACCAGAATCAACTCTAAATGGACCAAAGACCTCGGAGTCAAAGCAGACACTCTGAAGACATTACTGGATGGAATAGGAGAATCCTTAGGTCTCCTTTGCACAGGCCGAAATTTTCTGAATAGAGACCCGGAAACACAATAAATCAAAGTGGACAAATTTGATTGCATGAAGGTGCAGAGCTTATGCATGGCAATGGACATAGCTAGCAAGATCAATAGAAAGCCCACGGATTGGGAGAAGATCTTCAGTAGCCATACAACGGACAAGGGTCTCATATGTAAAATAAACTTGGAACTCAAAAAATTAAATCCCTCAACAACGTGTCCTCAAAGAAACAACTGCCGAATAAATAAGTGGGCTAAAGACTTAAAGAGAAACTTCTCTGAAGAAGAAAGAAGGATGGCCAATAGAAACATGAAGAAATGCTCAACAACCCTACCCATTGAAGAAATGCAAACCAAAACAACATTGAGGTACCACCTCACCCCAGTTAGAATGGCTTTAATCAAGAATTCTAACAACAACAGATGCTGGAGGGGATGTGGACAGAAGGGAACCTTACTTCATTGTTGGTGGGAGTGTAAACTTGTTCAACCAATTTGGAAAGCATTATTGAGGTTCCTCAAAAGACTTCACATAGAGCTTCCCTATGACCCAGCAATCCAACTTTTGGGCATTTACCCAAATATTTACAAACAAGACCACACTAAAGCTGCCAGCACAACTATGTTTATTGCAGCATTATTTACCACAATTAAGATATGGAACCAACCCAGATGCCCCTCAGTAGATGAATGGATCAAGAAAATGTTGTATATCTACACAATAGAATTCTATGCCTCCATCAGAAAGAATGACATTGCCCCATTTGTTAGGAAATGGAAAGGCTTGGAAAAATTATATTAATTGAAGTAAGCCAAGCCCAAAGAAACATAGTTCCCATGGTTACCCTTATTTGCAATATCAATTATATGTATGAGTTAAGCAGAAAATGCAGATAATGTGATGTTAGGAAAATGAACCCTTAGATATGTATTTAAATATTTGTTTTCATTCATGCATCTGTTTCTAATGTATTTATAAGATTATTTCTTTGTTGCTTTGTTTGTCCCTCCCCATAGTATAACCCCTGCTTTCACTATAATTGATATCGGTATAATTTGTGGAGGAGAAGGGGAAAAACAAGTCGTTTAAGGATACAGGTGGACCTGTTGCAACAATGAGAAGTACAAGTTGTCATGTCGAAAACGAACTTTACAACTTTGTTGGGTGGGGGGAGGATTGGGTGGGGTGACGGGGGAGGGGGCGGAGGCTGGGAAGGGATGAGAAGGGTAAACAAAGGAGGAGGCTGCAATGTTTGAAAAGAAATGTACTCATTATCTTGCCCATGTAATTGTAACCCCTCTGTGCATTATGTTCACAATAAAAAAAAAGATATGGTAAGTAAAGTTTTATGAAATGAAAAAAAAAGAAAATGCACTGGAAATATTCTAATAAAGTAATTAATTGGATTGAACAATTTCACATTGACAGCAATTAACTAGAATAATTTAAGGCTTATTGGACAAGATTGTCTTTGTAAATGATAAAAACTTATTTCTTCTTTTACTTTGTCAGCGAAATAACTGCAAAAAAAGCAACTTAACATATGAATCTATAACAACTGGAATAAATTTTTGTCTTTTTATTATCAAATATTAATTTCACATAGTAATTTTTTTGTGTTATACACATATGTCCACATAATGTAGCTTGTAAAATTTTATTCCTTTTGTTAATTTAATTATCCTATTTTTTTACTTAATTTTATGGTGTGATCATACTAACTTATAAAGTATTTGAGCATATTTACTCCACACTATTTCTCTTTATTTCCTCATTCACTTTTTTCCAAACTTAATAACTTCCATCTTTTACACTTGGGTCATTTATTTTATTTTCTTGGACTAGAGTCTCCATATGAGAAATCTAGTATTTGTTTTTCACAGTATGACTTATTCCTTTAATATGAAGGTTTCCAGTTCTATCTATTTTCCTGCAGAATAAGTGATTTCATTATCATGTTTGGCTACACAATATATCATTGTGTATATATGCATTTATATATTACAATTTCTTTATTCAATCAAAGATTAAGGAACATGTAGATGAATTCTGTAGTTATTCATGTTTTGGGTTTTTTTGGGGGGACAAGAAAGGATGTAAATAATGATATTTGGATTGAGAAACGTGATCTTTAGGTTTTCACTCTAGTATTTGAAATATCCTCCCACCTGCTCTTTCATCAGTATTTCAATAATGCTTTATATTTAAAAAGTGAAATTTAATTACACTTCGAAGGTGTTCTTTTTCAGTATCTATGTTATTTTTATTACAGTGTTACATTTAGTATGTTATGTGAGTATGGGGATGTATGTGAACATGAATATGCATGAATGTTTGTAAGGAAGCTGAATGTATGTGAGATGCAGGATTGAAATAAAAGTTTGAGACCTGTAAGTTGCTAAATTGATGTATATGTCCAGTTTGTGGAATGTGATTTCAAGATCCAATTTTGCTAGGTTTCATACCAAGTAAGTAGATGTTTCTAATCCAAAATCATAAAGAATAAAACAGCTATTCTGTTTCATAATTATTTTCTTAGTACTCCATACATTGTAATAAGTGGAAAAAATGATTGAAAGTGGGATGGGTCAGTGGTAATCCTTTAGAAACTAAAATTTCCTCAAAATCTTCAGATGTACTCTTTGGATAAAAATCACAAATATATTTATAAACATACAGATAAAATGTGAACATCTCATATAAGTAAATATATGTATATAATATAAATATATCATATACTTAGTTATATTTTAAACGTGTATCATATATATTTATTATATTTAAATGTAATTCATCTAATAACATATATATATATATAAATATATGCATTGTTTTTCTTTTTTCTTTTTTTTTGGTCAGTTGTGGGGCTTGAATTCTGTGCTTGGGTACTGTCCCTGTGCTCTTCAGCTGAAGGCTAGCGCTCTACCACTTGAGTCATAGCGCCACTTTCGGTTTTCTGGTGGTTTATTAGAGATAAGAATAACATAGTCTTTCTTGCTCCGGCTGGCATTGAACTGTGATCCTCACATCATAGCCTCCTGAATAGCTACAATTACAGGCGTGAGCCACCAGCATCTGGATATATATACATATATATATATATATATATATATATATATGTATATATATATATATACATATATATATACATATATCTGAGATGTGTTAGTGGAACAAAGGGTACAGAAATCATTATTCTTATCACTAAAGGACTTCACATTGGCAGGTATAATTACAAGAAGACAAATAATAAATATTCACAGTGGCACAAAAATCCCTTAGGTGACTAGCTAGACAATACTTTTTCCAGACACTGTATGAGATGTGAGAGGTTTGCAACCTAAGAAGCTGTAGAAGATATTGAACCCTAAACATAACTGACAATTGCATGAACCCAGTCTTCTCTGACGGAATTAGCAAGGACTATCTTGGAGATTCTTGTTAGGTACATGATGAAAAGTTTATAGTTTAGTTGTGAGTACAGAGCTCTTTACACCTGTCACTCAGACATTAACTATATTTAATATAGTTCCTTTTGTTCTAACATATTTTCATGGTTCAGGAAACTGGTTTTGTTTGTGAAAACTTGGCTGTTCACAACATAGACATTGGTTTTCATTCCTTTTAAAATTACTGTCTGCATAGTGTTCTATGAGATGAGCTGCTCTTTACCAAATCATAAGGATAAACTTACTCTGATTCAAACTTGGACAGCAGCTAGCTTATTCCCTCCCCTAGAAAACCATCTGTCCAGTCTTCTTTACATGTCAACAAATGGTTATTTCCTTGCAAAAGTCTGCCAGTGAGTCAAACCTAACTCACCCAAGTGAGGTGAATTCCTCTCCCATGTTTTCCTTACATTAAAAATGGTGATAACTGTTTAGCCATGCACATACTTTTTAATGTAAAGTGTTCCTCCTATTTTCCATAATGTGAATCAAGTAGAGTAACCAGGTTAAGATTTTGAAAGAGCTTTTGAAAGAGTTTTTAACGTTGAAATTTTTCCTGGGTATGAATTTTTGGAGAAATATCCCCATTCAAATATGAAGGATGCACTTTTTTTGTGCTGGTACTTCTGTTTGAACTCCTAGACTTGAGCTCTATCTGGGCTTTAATTCTCAATATTTGGACTATACCACCTGAGCCACACCTTCACATCTTCCTTTTACCACAAGTGGAGAAATGAATCTCTTAGGTTTATTCATTTGGAATAACTTAGAATTGCAATTGTCAAATTTGAACCTACCTAGTAGATAGGTGTAAGCTACGGGTCCTCTGCTAAAACTCATTTCTTACATATAAATAATCATAAAAAAGAGAACAAAATATTAGCCCAATTATATATGTGTTGTCCGATAAAACAAATCACTTGCTACTGGAAGATAGAAAGAGAGAATTTATAGATGAAATGGGGGACAGAGACATAAAGAAAGAAGAAAGGAAAGGAGGGTAAATGAGAGAAGGAGAAGAAAGGAGAGGAGAGGAGGGAGGAGCTGAGTAGAATTGTCTATAAGGTATTATTCGACAATCAGTGCTTTGCATTTATGTAGCCAAAGCTTTATATATTTGGTAGTAGTAAATTGAGATATAAAATACCAATTTACAGGTAATAACCTGTTAGTGTGCTTCCTTCTGCACCAAGGGTGCCACAGTGATGTTACTGTTACAGAAAGGGCAAGAGTAAGCAGTTTAAGTGATTCTGAGAAACAATAAATTATATGCCAGGAATGCTCCCTTGTATGGTGAAGTCAAGCATCACTCTTGTTCTCTGATCTAGTCTTCCTCTCAACAAGAATAATACAAACAGAAGAGGAAGGAGATACCTGAGTAATGATCATCTCTCTTTTTACCCTCTTCCCTTGGCCTCTCAAATAGTAAACCACAAGAGACTTAACCTGAACTAGTGGGGGTAATGGCAGGAAAAAGTTCAGTTTAGCTTAATGGGAAAGTTTAAAAATAATTGGGGCAGCTTTTCAAATACTGAAATAAAACGTTTGTAATTGTTAATAAAAAGTAACTCTAAATGTATTGAAAATTTAGAAGACTACAGGGCTCACTCCATAGTGGAATCTGCATAATTAAACTGACTCCTGCTTCTATCAGAAATTGAAGACCGTTCTAAACTTCCAATACTAGGTAAATTTCCCTTGATATTTACTTAAAGTGTGTGAATATGATGCAGAAAACATTACTCATGTAACTGTAACCCCTCTGTACACGATTTTTACAATAAAAATGGATAAAAATTTAAAAAAAAGATTGCTGAAGTGATAAGCAATGGAAATTCATGATGGATAGTATAATGCTGAGAGCATGGAAATTATGTTCCTTCCATCTTCTCTGTGTAGAGAAGAAAAACGCTTTATTGGATGGCCTTGAAGTTCCAATTCTGAAATAATAAAGGAGACCTATCTCAGCCATTCATAGATTAGAAATGTGGAGAAATAGCCTCATTTATGTACATCAAACATGGAAGAGAGAATGTGGTAAGCCCAAAGCCAAATGCCAAAGGCAGAGAAATTTAACAAAATACCATGAAGTTGAAACAAGTCTTAAAAGGGAGAGTTGGGCTTAAGGGGAGTAGTGCAGAAGAATGGAGAGAGAAATGGTGGATTAATAGAGTCATAACAATCAATGTACATATGTAAGAATATAAGTAGGAAACTTGAAGGGATAGGTGGGGTTGGGTAAGGGAAGGAAGAAAAATGAGAAGTTTGACAATGATCCGGATGCACTGTACATTGAAATGCAGATACACTCTATTCAACACTGACAGGATGAAGCGAAATCCCTTTACACAACTACCTAAAGATAAAATTTCTTTTGAAGTTTTAATATTAAGAGACGAGAAACATAAACCTTTAGAGATAAATAAGAAGATATCATTGACATATTATTGATGATTGTGCTCCTTTCAATATACAAAAATTAATGTTTCAGGTCTGCTGTAAATGTAAATTTTATTTTGCCAATTATTTTTTGCAAATTTCTTAAAATGTAGAGAACCAAAGTCCAATATCCTTTCACTTCCAATAAAGAAATCTTTTGACCTTTAGGTTACTCAATTGTTACAAATATCTTACTGTAATTCATTGGGACTAATTTCATTCCATATTTAAAATTACATTTTATATCTCTAAAATCTTTTAAAATCCTATCTCCGGCACAGTTATGGATAGATAACTGATGTGGACAGAATCAGAATTATTCAGAAAGTTGTAAATGGATGTTTACCTAGTTTTCTCTCTACTGGATCATAGAATACAAATTGTCCTAATTGGAAAAAGTTAGCCTTCCCAGGTTTTCTGCATATAAACACTCCATCAACATTTTCTTATTAGAGGAGTATTCAAGATTAGTTATTTGTTGATTGATAATGACTGAGGATGACAGAAAGGTGAAGGAAGACCATTTACTCTTCAGTGAAGTTCTGACGTGTGCTTCACAAATGTTATGAAAGCTCTCCATGAGAAATCTAGCAGCTGCATTTCTAAAAAATCCTTGGGTTGTTACACTTTCTGATAATGTCTGAATTCAAGTACTTCTCCTTGGAGATCCATACTATTCAATGATGCTGTATTAGCTCCTTGTTACAGTTTGCAGACCGGTGTTGGTGATGAAATTTGTGCTTTTCAAAATTGCTTTCGAATTCCATCCACAAACTGCAGACAAAATTTATCTGAAAAAATTTGTATCTGTTGATAGTGCATATATTTTTATTTTTTCATTATAAACATAGAATATAGTAAAATTTTTCATAGCAATTACACTGCACTAGGTTGTGGGCAGATTTTAATGTAAAGAATATACTGTGTTCATGTAGAGAATTTGAGTATCCAAAATTTTAATATACTTGTGGTCCTAAAACAAATACCTTACTGATATTGCGTGACAAATACAATTTCCATAAGTATAGAAGTTTTCTTGTATCTTTTTTATATGTATTTTTATTGTAAAGCTACTGTACATAGGGGTTACAGTTACATAAGTAAGGTAATGAGTACATTTCTTATTAAGCATTGTTACCCCCTCCTTTGTTTTTCCCTACTATCCCTTACCTTCACACCTCCCCAACTCCCCCTTCCAGCCCCTCCTCTGATAGTGTCTAGTACATCTCAGTGTTACAATGGGTCAACCTGTATCCTTTCCTTATATATTAAATGAAGATATGCTGGCTTGGTTTATGATGATTCTACTTGTGTAGAAACACCTAAAATCACTTGCCAAGTCCAAGAGCACATAAAAGAAACGCCATCAAATTTTTGTCCATTGGTATAATTGTGTTTGACACATTTGACAGGTTACAAATTATTCTCAAACTTCACTACATTAAAAATACTTTCTTTTTTTCCCTTATTTTCTTGGCCAGGAAATCAGCAAGACTTCAGTCAGCATTTCTCACATAGGACTTTTCACATTAGTTGGTTAAATGTATATGTAGAGACTAGTCATCTGAGAATTCACTCATCTGCTTAGGAATTGATGCTGGCTGTTAGAAAACAGCTCAAGGAAGGATGTCATTCAAAGCCTTATAACTTTATTCTTTGCCAGGGTACTCTCCTGCTACTTTGGTTGTTGAGAGTGTCTACAAGAGCAAGCATTCCGTGGGGACCAGGGATACAACATATGGCCTATACTTACGGAGATTTCTGAGTGACTTGCTATCATCTGTACTGCATTTTGCAAGTCAAATCTGTCTAAACCTACCAGTTTTAAGAGATAAGAGTAGCGGTAAAAGAACTCTTAGAGACAAATACATCTTCAACATATCTTGTTCCAAGCATTCCGTCTAAGGCATATTCAGGAAGTGAAACTTGTGTTCTCTGTAATTATTTGTCTTTCTCCATGTGTGCATGTATACATGTGTATATGTAGATGTGTATTTGTGTGTAAAGTAACGTACAAGTGTACATATATAAGGACATATACAAATTTATATATGCATATGTAAATAAAATTACATATATAAATATATGTGCATATCTATCAGTTGTTCATTGATTTAATATAGAGTTCCCAGCACATTGTCATTCTCACAAAGTGTACAAGATAAATTGCTCTGAGGGTCTGTGCTCTATGATGAGCATCCCTTGTACTCACTTCCCCCATGACTTTGTTTTTCATCGCTATGAAAAACTTGGGTCTACTTTCCATTGGATAGCTTTATTTTCATTACATGTAGTTACTAACATAATAAAAACAAAAGATTGCTTGTAAAAGAAAAAGAACGTTCAGGTCACAGGTAAAAAGTATCTTATCGATGGAGGCATAGAATTTCATTGTGTATATATACCACATTTTCTTGATCCATTCATCTAAAGGGTTGGTTCCATATCTTACCTATAGTAAATAATGCTGCAATAAACATAGTCGTGCTGGTAGGTTTAGTGTGGTTTTGATTGTAAACATTTGGGTAAATGCCCAAAAGTGGGATTGCTGGGTCATAAGGGAGCTCTATGTGGAGTCTTTTGAGAAACCTCCATACTAATATTCTATGCCTCCATCAGAAAGAATGACATTGCCCCATTTGTTAGGAAATGGAAAGACTTGGAAAAAATTATATTAATTGAAGTAAGCCAGGCCCAAAGAAACATAGGTCCCATGGTTTCCCTTATTTGCAATATCTAGTATATGTCTGAGTCAAGAAGAAAAGGTCAGATAAGGTGATGTTAAAGAAATGATCCCTAAGATATGCATTCAAATGTTCTTTTTTCTTTCATGCGATTGTTTCTAACACATTCATAAGATTATTTCATTGTTGCTTTGTATGTCCTTCCCCCACAGTATAACCCCTGCTTTCACTGTATTTGAGGTCGGTATAATTTGTGGAGGGGAAGGGGAAAATCAAATCGTTTAAATAGGGATACAGGTGGACCCAATGCAACAATGAGATGTATAAGTCGTTATGTCGAAACAGAAATTTACAACTTTTGTGCGAGGGGAAGGTGGGAGGGGAGGGGAGGATTAGGGGGAGTGGGGGGGAGGATGGGAAGGGATGGGAAGGGGACAAAAATGAGGAGGCTACAATGCTTGATAAGAAATGTACTCATTATCTTCCCCATGCAATTGTAACTCTTCTGTACAGTATTTTCACAATAAAAAAAAGAAATAGAAAAAAGTATCTTATCCATCCCAATGATTCCTAGGAGATAAAATTTATAATACTAGTAAAAGTGAAAAGGAATTCCTAGATCTGGTGTTTTTCCATTTAGAATGGCAAAGTATAATATCACATCGCTGTTATAACTCTTAAAGAATGCAAAGGTAACTTATGGTCTCTATCATGTTCCCACAAAACCAGGAGATTCTGAAGGATAATAGTAGAACAACAGAAATTCTAAGTAGCAAACATGGAGCATGAAAGAGAATAAGAGGAAATGAGAGAGAGTGAAAGAAAGAGAGAAATATAAAAATGAAAGTGCATAACAGATTAAAAAAAGAGCTGAATGAGAAAATTCATACTGCTATCTTTAGACTCTATGTGTACATTCGAAGGTATCTGATGTATGATAAACCATCAAAATGAAATATAAAGTTACTTTGATGAAAATAAAAATGACTCAGAAGTTGCAAATGCAAAAACAATCTTCACAGAAGCAAACTCTCAGAGATATTTCATGACTTTGGAAAGGATAAAGTGGCTGAAGTTAGTATAAATTTAGAAGTACGACAATTCACCAAAATATAAAACAATATTTATATCTTTCATTATATAACCCAAAGCAGAAAGCAAATGTTGTTTAGATGATGTTTTGAAAACACAGTCTCTCAGGTGCTGGGAAGGTGGCTCAGCGGTAGAGTGATTGCCTTGCATGCATGAGGCCCTGGGTTTGATTCCTCAGCACCACATAAGCAGAAAAAGATGGAAATGGTGCTGTGGCTCAAGTGGAAACGCTAGCCTTGAGATGAGGGACAGCACCCAGTTTCCAGACCCCATGATCAACAAAATAAAAATAAAAAACAAAAAAATCAGTGTCTCACTTTTGTGGCCTCAACTCTGTAATATTGTTGCTTCAGCCTAGGGCTAAGTTTTAAGATGTAGACACTTATCAACACTCCTGATTCAGATTCTACTTGATCATTTTTTAAATAAATATTTTGTCCTTAATTTTGCTCTTTGTAAGTTCACATGCACCTATAAAAAATTGTTTGGCCATCCAGTAACCTTCTCAAATAACCTCCTAATGATGACTTACAAAAAGTTGTATTATATTATAAGTAGAATAATGCTACAAATAAAGAAAACTAATAATTAAATATTAATGATTAATAAAATAAAAAACAAAACAATTACTAGTATTTTCAGTATTTGAAGTGTACTACATATTAGATTTTAGCATTTTCTCATATTCCTATACAGTTAACACTGGATACGGTTGTGATGTTCAACAAGAGTTTTATAGAATATGACTACTCTTTAAAATTACCCACTAAGATTACTATTTAATGCTCATCTCATCATTTGTTTATGGTTTATATCATCATTTGTTCCTTGCTAGCATATAAAGTAAGGAAGGTCTAAGGTTTTAACAGAAACTGTGTAGTTAACAAAATCTAAACTCTTCACTCTGCTTCTTTACACAAAGACTTTGCAACTTTTCTTTAATCAAGTTTCTATAAACTCTGAAATGTACATTCTTAGTAGTATATGTCTGCTACCATAAATCTTAAATACTTCATAGAAAAGTTTTATATCTGCCAAAAAGTCCTAATTTTGGCATATATAACCAAATACTCAAAATTAAATATATTTAAAACATTAAATCTTTTAACAAACCTTAACACTTGCTGCTGTGTTCGTTATGACAGGTGCCTTGTATAGAATAATTGAATTCCTCCTCCTACACATCTCTTGAACAACAAATATCTGGAATTATTTTGTTTTTGACATGTCAATCTTGACTTTATTTTTAAATGTGTGCTTATGTAAGAAATATATGGTTCTAAAATTTCATGACAATTTTTTTGAACTTACTTTTTGTTGAATTGTATAGTTTAATAAAATCAATTACACTTTATATATAAAAAGTGTTCTCTGCTCAATTCAGCATCACATACACTAACATTGGAACGATACAGGGAAGATTAGCATGGCCCCTGCACAAGGATGACATGCAAATTCATGGAGCATTCCACATTTTTACAAGAACAGATGCTGGTGGAGATGTGGCCACAAGGGAACCGTATGCATTGTTGGTGTGAGTGTATACTTGTTCAACCACTTTGGAAAGCAGAATTGAAGTTCCTCAAAAGACTCCACATAGAGCTCCCCTATGACTCAGCAATTCCACTTTTGGGCATTTACCCAGATGATCACAAACAAGACAATACTAAAACTACCAGCACAACTATGTTTATTGCAGCATTATTACCATAGCTAAGATATGGAACCGACCCAGATGCCCCTCACTAGATGATTGGATCATGAAAATGTGGTATATATACACAATGAAATTCTATGCCTCCATCAGAAAAAATGGCATTACTCAATTTTTTAGGAAATGGAAGACTTGGAAAAATATTAAGAGAAGTAAGCTAAGGCCAAAGAAACATAGGTCCCATGTTTTCCCTTATTTTCAATAATGAATATATGTCTGTCATATGACCTGATAAAATGATGTTAAGGGAATTGAATCCCAAGATAGGGACACAATTGGTATTTTGTTTCTTGCTGTTGTTTCTAACATATTTATAATGTGTAATGTGATTTTTTGTTTCTTTATATGTTCCTCCCCCACTCTATAACTTCTGTTTTCACTTTATTTGAAGTTGGTTCACCTACATCTTGTATGTACACTTCTCTAATTTGCAGAGGGGAAGGGAAAAAAGGCTCAAATAAGGATACAGGTTGACCCATTATAACAATGAAAAGCACAGGTAACTATGTTGAAAAATGAACTTTACACTCTCGTTGGAGGCAGGGAGAGAAGAGTGTACTTGTTGAGGTGGGAGGGAAGGGATGATAGATGAAATATAAAGGAGGAGGCAACAATGCTTGTTAGGAAATGTATTAATTATCCTGCTTATGTGAATGTGAACCCTCTGTACAGTATGATTACAGTAAAAAACATATAAAATTGTCCTGAGATGGAAGAGTTTATTTCCTCTATTTTACCCATATAATATCATTAACAATGAAATTAATGTGACTTCTGGGAAGATGGCAGAGGAGAATCTCTCGTATAGAAAGCAGTTTTAGTATTCTAATGAACAGACCTATGATAGAGAATCACAGCAAGTGTGCCATTACAGTACAGAGAGTTTGGCCAGAGAGGCAAAATCCAGGCAAGTAGACAGATCTGAGCACTTGCCTGTATAGCTTCAGCTGCGTCGGCTGCTGTGGCTGCCGTGGCTGCAGTAGCCACAATACCTATAACACAGAGAATCTGGGACAAAGGTGCCAGACACAGGAGGCAAGCAGATTCCACTCAACACCAGCAAGAATTGACAAGGAAAAGGTATCTTCATCTGGCAGATCACAAACCAGACACGACCCAGGAACCAACACTCCGGCATGAATAGAACCCTGACATCCTGACTCTATCCCAGGGAGTAGAGGTGGGAAGGCTGCCCCTCCCCCCACCTGCCGGAGATCTCCATCTTTGATACAGCAAGGACAAGCTGAGCAGCTAACTCCAACTCAGGCCCTGGAAAGAATAAAAAGAGTCATTTAGCAGGTCACAGGAACCTGACCTGACCTGCCAGGCTCAACCCCACTCAGGGGAAAGTCACCCAGCCCAGACAGAGAAAACTCTGCCCCCAAACGAGTGGCTTTCTTCACTGGGTAAACAGAGCCAGAGGCTGCCCCTCCCTACAGCAGCCTAGTCAATCAGTTGAACTTTAGTAAACATACATTCTGAGAATGGCTCCACGCTGGGTTCTGTGAGTGTCTCTGGAGCTAGCTCCTGTGGGAAAAGCTACTGTTTGCTGAAAGGCCTCAATGCTACCCAGAACCTAGCCTCATCACAGCATCTCCAAACTAGAGTTAACAGCCATCTAACTCTTTTGTGATACTCAAAGCAAAACTCCCTCCCACTGAACTAGCCTGGGAGGAGGATCTGAGTAAAGCAGAGCATTTTTCTTCCTGCTCAAACAAACTGAATTAAGAAACCAAACAAGCCACAGGAATACCAAAAACCACAAGCAGACCAGAGAGTCCACCAAGAGAAGGGTTTTGGACACAAGGGAGATACAGGATCTTCCCATCCTCTCCTGTCCCCCCCCCCAAAAAAAAATCAAAGAAATGCTTTTGTCCTATTTATTTTACTTTTTATGTTTTAAAAATCGCTTTCTATTAATCTTATTTTTCAATTATAATTTTTACTTTAGGTGTATATGAGTGTGTTTGTTTTTTTGTTTTTTAATCTCTATTGACATTTTGGTGCTTTTTTTTCTTTTCTTCATTTTTTTAATCTTTTTCCTCTTGCTGTTTTTTTTTTTTTATTTAAACGCTGTTCTGTTCATCTTCAGATATATAGCCCTCTTCGAATATTATACCTTATCCCCCATTGTGTACACATTTAATCCAGAAATTTATTACTCAATTCACAACCTCTTAGGCTTAAATTCTTTAATAGCAGTATTACATCTTTATACCTATATAATTTTTTAAGAATTTTTGTTTTTCTATCTTTCTTGTTGTTTTTTGTTTTATTTTTCTTCTCTTTTAATCCTTCTCCTATCACTCTGTCCAATTCATTTCCCTCTCTGAGATTAGGACTTGATAAAATTCACTCTCATTTTACCTCTCCACACCATTTTAATCCTATTTTACCCACATTTCTCCATAAACCTAATAATTTCTGATTTGCCAAATTGTTTCTTGCTGTTCTTATCCCATTAATCCATAGTTGTTTGATGTTGAGTAGATTGTATCTGTTGAGTTAGATTGTACCTGCAGCCTTTTTTTCTTTTTTGTCAGTCATGTAGCCTGCACTCTGGGCCTGGGTGCTGTCCCTCAGTTCTTCCTCTCACGGCTAGTGCTCTATCACTTGTGCCATAGCATCATTTCCGGCCTTTTCTGCTTATGTGGTGCAGAGGAATCAAACCCAGGGCCTCATGCATGCAAGGAAATCACTCTAACACTGAGCCACCTTCCCAGTCCTCTGCAGCCTTTTGAATGTGCAACTACAGAACTTTGGTTGATGCTTGCCTTCAAATTGTGTTCTAGCACAAAATTGATGTTACTTTCATACCAAATGGGCAGAGCAAGCCAGAAAAATAAAAGAAAAAATGGCAAGTCTGCGTATCTCAACTCCCAATCAAGACAATCAGGTGACAGAACAGTTAATAAATAATCCAGAGCAGAGTTCCCTAAAAGCTCTACAAAAACTCTGGTAAACATGGTGAATGAAAAGATTGAAAACCTGCAAAGGACTCAGTGTGAGCGTGATAAGGAGAGAGAGGAGGCAAAACAAAGGTAAACACAGGAATCTGGTGACCGTGAGAAAGCTACTCAAAGATTGATACAGGAATTTCGTGAGCAGGTTGAGAGCAGTCAAAGATGAGAATTGTGTGAGCAGGCTGAGAACAGTCAAAAAGAAAATAGGAATTGCATGAGCAGGATGAGAACAGACAAAGACAAACACAGGAATTGCGTGAGCAGTCTGACAAAAGTCAAAGAGAACTACAGGAATTGCATGAACATGAGGAAGCTAATCCAGGAGTAATGCAGAAATTGCGCGTGCAGGATGAGAATAGACAAAGATCAATACAGGCATTCATGAAGTCCATAAACAGACAGATGAAAGAATTCAGGGAGACCACAAAGGAAATGCTGAATGGAGCCTGCCAAAAGGAATGGGACTCCAAGGAAACCATAGCCGATCAACTAAGTGCTCAGAGAATAAAAACTAAACACCAAATTAAGGAAGTAAAGAAGTTCATACAAGATCTAAAAAAAAGCTCCAACAAAGAATTTGAAGCCATCGACCAATTAGAAGGAAAAGAAATAAAAAAAAAAAACCATAGTAGAAAGTCTTGACAGTAGTTTAGACCATGAAGAAGATCAAATCTCGGGGATGGAAGACAGCCTAGATATTAAAAAGAAAGAACATACAACTATCCAAGACAAATCCAAGAAATATGATAGGTATATTTAACATTTGGAAGAGACCATCAAAAGGCCTAATCTGAGGATAATGGATAGAGGAGCACCTAGAGACAGAAGTTAATGTTCTAGGAAATTTGTTTAACAGGGTCCTAGCAGAGAACTTCCCAAACATGCAAAAGGATAGGCTTATTCAGATACAAGAAATTTGTAGAACCCCAAATAGACCATAAAAGAACAGGACATCCCACCATCATTATAATCCACATGGGATCAATTCAGACCAAGGTAAAGATCAATCACTTATAAAGGGAAACTAATTAGAATCACCTCAGATTATTCAGCAGAGACAATTAAAGCAAGAAGACTCTGGAATGATAAATGCCATGCCCTAAAGACAAACAATTATCAACCAAGGATACTGTACCCAGCTAAAATCTCCTTCATAACCGAAGGTCAAATAAAAACCTTCCATAGCAAAGACAAATGAAACAATATATCTCCCTCAAACCAGCCTTACAAAAGGTACTTAAAGATGTCCTACACATAGAAAACCAAGAAGACAATAATAAAGGATAAGAAACAGCACCCAAACAGAGATTCAAGAACCATAGGAAGAACCCAGTTGGCACAGCCCCCAAAAAGATGGATAACATGGGAGGAACTCCCAAATACCTCTAAGTCCTAACTCTTAAAATTAAGGACCAGCACAACTATGTTTATTGCAGCATTATTTACTATAGCTAAGATATGGAACCAACCCAGATGCCCCTAGGTAGATGAATGGATCAAGAAAATGTGTTATATATACACAATGGAATTCTATGCCTCCATCAGACAGAATGACATTGCTCCATTTGTTAGGAAATGGAAAGACTTGGAAAAAATTATATTAAGTGAAGTAAGCCAAGCCCAAAGAAACATAGATCCCATGGTTTCCCTCATTTGCAATTGTTAGTATATATATGAGTCAAGCAGAAAAAGTCAGATAATGTGATATTAAGAAAATGAACCCTAAGATATGTACTTAAATGTTTTTTTTTCTTTCATACATTTGTTTCTAACGCATTTATATGATTATTTCTTTGTTGCTTTGTATGTCCCTCCCCACAGTATAACCCCTGCTTTCACTGTATTTGAGGTCGGTATAATTTGTGGAGGGGAAGGGGAAAAACAAGTCTTTTAAATAAGGATACAGGTGGACCCGTTGCAACAATGAGAAGTACAAGTTGTCATGTCGAAAACAAACTTTACAACTTTGGTGGGAGGGTGGGGGAAGAATTGGGTGAGTGGGGAAGGCTTGGAAGGGATGGGAAGGGTAAACAAAGGAGGAGGCTACAATGCTTGATAAGAAATGTACTCATTAACTTGCCCATGTAATTGTTACCCCTATGTACAGTTTTTTCACAATAAAAAAAATTTAAAAAAAACAACTTTTGAAAGAGAAAGGCTGGAACAAAATATGCCAAGCAAATGGAGTCCATAAACAGGCAGGAGTTGCAATGTTAATATCAGATAAAATAGACTTCAAATTAAAATTAGTGAGAAGAGATAAAAAAGGTCACTACATACTAATTCACGGATCTCTCCTCCAGGAGGATATTACAATACTAAATATCTATTCGCCAAACAATGGAGCACCCAAATTTATCCAAGAACCACTACTTTCCACCCAAACTCACATAGATCCAAAGACACTAATTGTTTGGGACTTTAACACACCATTATCCACAATACATAGATCAACTCAGAAAAACTTAACAGAGAAAACACAGATCTAAACAACTGCACAGATCAACTAGATTTAACAGACGTCTACCAAATATTTCGCCCAGCAGCATCAGAATACACGTTTTGCTCAGCAGCACAAGGGACATTTTCTAAAATAGACCATATTTTACATCGCAAAGCAAACTTGTCCAAATTGAGAAACATTGAAGTTATACTTTATATTCTCTCAGACCACAAGGGAATAAAATTAAAACTCAACACCAAAAGCCACCAAAGAAAGTCCAGTAACACATGGAGGCTGAACAACACACTGCTGAATCAAGGGTGGGTCATGGAAGAGATTAGAAAGGAAATTCAAATGTTCATGCTATTCAACAAAAATGAGCACACAAATTACCAGCTCCTCTGGGACACAGCAAAGACAATACTGAGAGGCAAGTTTATAGCTCTGAGTTCCTACATCAACCAATTAGAGAGATCTGAAACCAACAATTTAATAAGACATCTGAACCTCCATGACAAACCGCAACATGATAATCCCTAATCCAGTGGATGGAAAGAAATAATTAAAGTTCAATATGAATTAAATGTATTAGAATCCAAAAATTCCACAGAAGGAATCAATAAAACAAATAATTGGTTCTTCGATAAAATTAACAAATTTGACAGATCCTTAACAAATCTTATCAGAAAAAGAAAACACACCCAAAAAATAAACTCAGAGATGAGAATGGAATCATCACCAAAGAAACAATCAAGATTCAGAACATTATAAGGGAATACTTCTCAAAATTTTACGCTAATAAGTTTGAGAACTTGACAGAAATGGATCTTTTTTGCTAGCAAATATTGTCATGCTGAAACTAAACCAAGATGAGCTAAACCATCTTAACAGGCCCATATAAAGCGTTGAAATAGAAACAGCAATGAGACCTCCCATCTAAGTAAAGTCCAGGAGCAGATGGTTTTACAGCAGAATTCTACAAGGCCTTCAAAGCAGAGCTCACATCAGTACTCTTTCACCACTTCACAGCTGTTCTACTCTTTGTATAATACAGTATTTTCCCCAGTCCCATATCTTGTATTGCTGCTCTCATATATTTTATTTTATTTTTTATTGAAATTTTAGTGTCAATTTAAAGTACAAAGGTGTTATAGTTACATAATAAGGTAATGAGTTCATTTCTTTTCTAACTTGTTACCCCTTCACCCATTTTTCTCCCTCTTCCCTCCAAATGGCCCCTCCAAGATTATTTAAAACATGTTGTCTTGTGATTATCACTGTTGCATAGGTTCCTCCTTTGTCCATTTTTTCCCTTTCCCTTCCCTAGTTCAGATCAACATATTTACAATACCCAGGGTATTAAAAACAAATACAGTGACTACAGGGGACAAACCATATGTGGGGAAAAAAACAAAATGATGAAAAAAAATCACATAGTACATTAAGAATAACAAAAATAAAAAACATGTCTTGGGGTTCATTTCACTTGGAATCACCTTATATGGTCAAATGTACATAACTATAGAGCTATTCTGCTAATCTACTAAGATTATCCATGATGTACACAATAATGCTCCCCTATTACCCAATAATCCCACTTCTTGGCATTTAACCAGGTGAACACAAACAAGACCACAGTAAAGCTACCAGTACAATTTTGTTTATTACAGTATTATTTAACATAGCTAAGATATGGAATGAGCAGAATAGCTCTATAGCTATGTACCTATGACCATATAAGGTGATTCCAAGTGAAATGAACTCCAAGACATGTTGTTTTTGTTCTTAATGTACTATGTGATTTGTTTTTATCCTTTTGCGTTTTCCCCACCTATGGTTTATCCCCTATAGTCACTGTATTTGATTTTGATACCTTGGGTATTGTAAATATGTTGATCTGAACTAGGGAAGGGAAAGGGAAAAATGATGAGACAAAGGTCAAAGGGGGAACGTATGCAACAGTGATACTCACAAGACAATATATTGGAAATAATCTTGATGGGGCCATTGCTAGCAAATGGGAGAAAAGTGGGGGAAGGGGTAACCTTAGAAAAGAAATATATTCGTTTCTTACTTATGTAACTATAACCCCTCTGTACATTAACTTGACAGTAACATTTCAATAAAAAATAAAATAAAATACATGAGAGCACCAATACAGGATATGGGACTGGGGAAATACTGTACTATACAAATAGTAGAAGAGATGTGGAGAGCAGTAATTTTACTTCAACCTAGCAAAAAATAAACTAGCATACAGATTTTCAGCCTCATGTCAGTCACTAAAAAGGGAAAACAAAACGCACAATCAGCAATCCAATAGACATAAAATACAAAACTAAACACGTAAAATGAAGAGACAATTTTGACCAAAAATAACAAATGATAGAATTAGGAAACAAATAACAAGCTGGTAAGTTTAAAAAATATTACCAATAATTCTATTAAATATTGTTACATCACAATGTGTTAGAACTATAATTAAAATTATAGTTTAGAACGCTATCATTTTAATAATAGCTTACTTATTATTGATTTCTTGATGTTGAATGTTTAGTATGTAATTTAACTTTTAGGAGCTATAGAAAAGAAGAAAGTAAAGTAATTTTAATAATATATTTCATGAATTGTAAAACTGAGAAGCATTAGAATTTAAACAAATAATATATCATTACTGTTTTAATTCCATGAATTAATGTAGTAATTCAAAATGTATTCTACACTTAGCAGTTGTCTTAACATCAAATAATAAATTATTGCACATGACTCTTGGTATTAGGTGGAAGGGTTCAGCACTGTGGTAAAATTCACACCACACAAAACATGAGGGTATGACTCCTCTCATCTTGCTTAAATTGTGGAAATTTTATTTCTATAAGCCTGTTAAATTCCTCTCTAGGTGACATCTATACAAATAAATACAATTATATACATGAGGAGTATTTCAGATGATACATAAAAGTCATATTCATTAATTAAATTTTTCTATTCTGTACCAAATAAATATTTATAGAGACACTGAATTTCTGAGTAGATGATGGTATATGTGTGCCAGCTTATACGTATTCAGGCTTATTTTATATTTCTGACATTCTACAGTTGGATTTAATTTTCCATAAGGGGTTAAGTGTATTATATTGGATATATGAAAGTAAACTGAATATTTATTCCATTAATACTTTGCCTCTTGTCTAATCCCAATATAAATTATCCATATATTTGAAGTAATGAAAATAACAACAGATATAAGCAAGATAAATCATTCTGTAGTAGACAAGTATTTCACCTTTATTTTTATGGTTGGTCCTCTTTTACACTACAGAATATTCTTGGGGAAATGTCCTCCAGGCTGACCACAGCTGCAGAATATTATGGTTTGATGTATCATGAGAGAAGGAAGGAAGGGGCAGCTTCCTTCCAAAAACCTGCTCTCAGCCATGTGATCAGTTTTATGGTTATGAGTTGGAAATGACATTTTTTACAGTCAAACTTGAAAAATCATCTTGATAGACTATTTCTGTAAGTGGTTACAGAGGATTATTGATGGCTTTGCAAGGATGCAAGTTTGCCTCATTTTGAGACAATTTAAAGAGGACATTAGTCAGTTGTTCTTTGCATCTTTAGGAGAAAAACCAATTGACTCTAGGCCAGAGGATCACTGGGGCCCAAGAAGCTACTACCTAAAATAGTAATCCTAAACTTCTAAAAAAAAAAAAAAAAAATCAAAAACAAAACAAACAAAAACTCTATTGAGCACAGCCAGTCAGGGCTACTATCACTGCCTACATGAAATTAGGCAAGAAACAGAAGCTGAGATTCATTTACCTGATAACTAATATATATTTTTATGAGGCAGACTGAAATTAGACTACAGAGAGAGGGTCAGAAAGACTGATGAGAGAGACTAAAGTTGGTCACAGGAAGATTGGAAAGTAGAATGCCTTGTGGAACAAATAAATCATACAAAGCCTGTGCATGTAAAAACAAGATAGCAGACCAAATTCCAAAAGTGCACGTTTTCTTAGAGGACAGCTTAATGAATTATCAATGGAAATCTTTGAAATCTTAAATATTTGACCACATGTGGGAGAAGGCCAATTGTTGAAGAGAAAGAAAATGTCATCACTTTCTTAAGAGGTCCAATATCACTTTAGGACTAATCAAGCACGGATTTGTAATAAAAAGAGAAAATAATTATTCCAAATGAGGGTTTCATTTGTTTTGATGTAACAGTTCTTGATTTACATGCTAGCAATTAACATACAATTGATCCAGTTCCACAGCTGAGTTGATATTAACTGCAGTATTCCTACATGAAGGAAAAGAGAACATTTACAAATGTCTGATGAAATGAGTTGAGGATGAAGTGTTCTAATAGTGATATCTGAGGGTTAGACACAGGTGAAGAAGTACATATTCTTTTCTAAAAATCCCCCATTTTTAGCCTGGTGCTAGTCACTCAAAGCTTTATTCTTAGCCACTCAGGAAGCTAAGATCTGAGGACTACAGTTCAAAGCCAGCCTGGGCAGGAAATTCCCTGAGACTCTTATCTCCATTTAACCACCAGAAAATTAGAAGTGGCTCAAGAGTTAGAGAACTCACTTTGAGTTGAAGAGCTCAGGAACAGTGCCCAAGCCCAGACTTAAAAACAACAAAAAAAAAATGTGTCCCGTTTCTTGGACTGCCTACATCTTTTCCTAACATTCAACAAAGAAGCCATTTTATCACCCATTACCTTTAAGTCCTATCCTAGCTACTGCAAATAGAATGATTTGGTATCTTATGTCAAAAGGTTCATATTTGAGGAAACAAATACCAACATTGGTAACTATTTTTCCAGCCCTTGAATTCTGGGCCTGGGCCCTGAACATGGTTATGTTGGTAGCTTTCATGGGAACTTGTGGGATTATTGCCCATGAGGGGAATTACTGGGTCTTAAGGGAGATCTATGTTTAGTCTTTTTAGGAAACTCCATACTGCATTCCACAGTGGTTGAACAAGTTTAATTTCCCACCAACAGTGTAATAGATTTCCCAATCGGCTACATCCATGCCAGCATTTGCCATTTTTAGTTTTCTTGATAATGGCCATTCTAACTGTAATGAGGTAGAATCTGTCATGTATACATGTAGATTTGTGGGCACCTTCCAGCTACCATAAATGAATGAATCCCTGAAACCTATATTGCTCTGAGTCTGCATTCCTTTCTCTTTGCTCTTAGTATAATTTTCCCAAGCCTCTTAATTTCCTTTAATACTGGTGAGAAGTCATCTTTCTGGTGGATGTTCAGAATTCCATTACGTGTGTGTGTGTGTGTGTGTGTGTGTGTGTGTGTGTGTATAAGATGACTATAGGCCCATGATTTCATTTCTAAGCCTTCTGCTTCATGTGTAATTTTGCATTTCCATATTAAATTTGGATTGTTTTCTTTACTGCATTGAAGAATATTGTTGGGATTTTGATGAGTATTGCAATGTCAATTATTTGTGGTCAGTATAGCAGGTTTTGCCATGTTAATTCTTCGAACCAGAAGCATAGAAAGATTTTCCATTTCCTTGACTCTCTTTCAATTTCCTCTTTTAGATTTTAAAGTTTTCACAGTAGAGATCCCTCACATTTCTAGTTAAATTTATTAATTCCTACTTGTTTTTTTGTTGTTTCGTTTGTTTAGATTTGATTTGATTTTGAGGCTACTATATATGAGGCTGATTTTTGGATTTCAATCTGGTTCTTGCCATTGTTGGTCACACAGGAAAACTACATATTCTTGTGGCTTTTATACCCTGCTACATTGCTGAAGGTTAGCATCACCTTTACTAACTTGATGGAGGAAGCTATAGGGTCCTTTAAATATAGGATCATTTCATTTGTAAAAAGGAATAGTTTTACTTCTCCCTATTTGTATCCCCTTTGTGTTTTTTTTTTATTGTGGTAATACTGTTCAGAGGGGTTACAATTACATGGGCAAGTTATTGAGTACATTTCTTATCAAGAATTGTAGCCTCCTCCTTTGATTCCCCTTCCCATCCCTTCCCATTCTCCCCTCTTCCCCCACCCAATCCTCCTCCTCCCTATCCCCCCACCCCTCACCAAAGTTGTGAAATTATTCTCTTGCCTATTGCTCTTGCTAGAAAGTCCACTACCATATTGAAGAGTATTGGAAAGAGTGGACATCCTGTTGGGTCTTCGTCCGTCCCACGAAAGACGGACGGGGTCCGAGGAAAGGTAAGTGCGGCGCTCGCCCGTTCCCTAGCCTCCCTCAGCCCAGGAGACAATCAGACACAGCGGGGAGCCAAATCCAGCAGGTAGAAAAACTCGTTTATTAACAGAGAGCAGCCCCTTTTAAGGACAACAAGGGTGGGTGGTATGGTAAGGGAGGAAGAGGAACCAATCACTGTCAAGGTCACACCCTATCATTCACCTGAGCCTTCACGGGCTGGTTAGGCACTGATCAGAAGATCAATTGGGGTCTGCCCACTCAACCCCCTCCCAGAGCCATCTTGGCTGGCCATGTGCTCTCCAGTAAATTAGGCTCTGCCCACTCAACCCCCTCCCAGCACCATCTTTGCTGCCCATGTGCTCCACAGATTCCCCCTTTTATTTTTGTTTTAAAGGCAGACCCACCTAGCACAGTAATAAACATCAGTCCCACCACAGTTAGAAATGTCCGAAGCAGTTCAAGTAATTCCTGGGCACCAGGTGTCTTTTAAGTAAGCCAGTTCCTTGTACGTGCCTTTAAGCTAGCACAGGAGTCAAGATGACCTTTGAGCTTTACTGTCAGCTCCCAATTGCTCCCAACATCATCTCCCCCCGTCTTTGCTTAAAGAAGTGAACCCGCCTGTCTTAGGTTGGGTGGATCGCCTTGTCTGCCTTACCCATCATCGGGAACTTCTTCAGAGCGAAGCTGAAGGCCCTGTCTTAGGTTGGTCAGACTGACACCCCCTCTTACCCGTCTCTGGCTGCGATTCCTCTGTGGGGGGGGGAAATTCATTCATTTGGAGCTTGATAACTGGCTGGCTAAGCTCATAATGCAAGGAAGGCATAGAAAAAACCATCAGCAAAAGCATTACCAGGCCAGGAAATGTCACTACTAGTCCTTTAACCTTAGTGAAGGATGGGATAGCAGTCTTTGCCTCTTCAGAGTCCAGAGGTGGGGATTGTTCTAATCCAGCTATTTGCCTGTGGGGTTGGACAAAATCTAAGCTGGAAGCATAACAAAAGGTGGTTGTTTAACAATAAGTATGGATTCAATTAGTAGAAGAACAATTAAAGCAGGTAACATTAAAATAATTAACTCCTACAAAAATATTAAACAGTCCATAGGGTGGTGATCAAAATGAAGGTCAGGCCACCAGCTCGAAGGGACAGCTTCTCTTGTGGTGCTCCTGATGATTTCTGCATTGCCAGCATTGATCACTGCCCAGGTCACCCGTTGAGGTTGATGCAGGTTCCGTAGGGCCGTTCCCGTTCACAGGATTCGAAGTCAGGACAGCCAACAGCTGGAGTGTCACCATCTGCAATTGTTAGAGAACACAAGAGCTTCTCAAGGGCTGGTTGCCCTTGGGGATGGTTAATAATTGTCTTTCTGGCTTTTGTCTTTAAAACACAAGCCTCGGCCATGGTCCTTTTTTTTTTTTTTTTTTTTTTTTTGTTGTTGTTGTTGTTGGTTAGCTTATTCTTGGGCATCCTCCTGTATAGAGGAAATGGGTAAAAACTTAAGGTTCCTGGCAGGGATCCAAATGGGAGCAGACTCCCCTATGGGGAAAACGCATCCAAATCCCCTGCCCATAGTAACTAGGGGGTCAGGTCCTCTCCATTGTTGTGTCAGGGGGTGCTTCCACCTGACTTTCACTTGGGGCTTAGGGTTTAGTTGTCCCCAGTGCTTCTGAAATCTGGATTCAGTTGCCCCATTTGAAAAATTTAAAAACAAAGCTATCTGTAACTGTATATGGGGGCTAACTCCCCCTTTTTTGTTTTATAGGCTATCAGAATACAAATTAAAGGGTTTTTGAATGTCCTGAAGAGCCATAATTACGGCCAGCATTTCCTTATATTGTGCTGACCCTTGACAAGGTTGAAATCTTTGTTGGCTCGGAGTCTTTTGTTGCTCCTCAAAGGCTGCATATGCAGAGCCCGCTTTACCTCCATCAGCAAAAACATGGAGGGCGCCAGGAATAGGCGTAGGAGAAAATAGAGATGGTATTTTGAGGGGAAGTCGCCATAACATGACAGTCCATTTGGATGGCCCATAATGGCAGTCAGTTTGGCCTAGAAACCCCTCCAAGGACAGAGCAAGAGGAGCATTGGCTCGAGTGAGCCACTCAATGTCTGCCATCCGAAAAAGGAAAAACAATGGAGTGAGGGTCGAGGCCATAATGCCTTTGGGCTTGCGTCCTTCCCTTCACAATAGCATCTGCAAGTTGGTCTGCTTGAGAGTACACCCGAGGTGTGCCCCCCAGGGGAGTGTGAACCCACTCTAATGGCTCCCCATTTTGAGTTAAAACTGCAGATATTAATGTGACCCCTGCAAACAACCAAAGGGAAATGGGCTCACTAATAGAATATCTCTTTAGAGAAACTTTATCCAGGGCTTTTTGGAATTGCAAAAATATTGCCCTATGACTGTCTGTAATTGTAATAACTTCTTGTGGCGTCCTGTCTTTTAGCAGGGCAAATAAGGGCACAAGACTATCTTTAGGGACAGAAACCCATGGCAACAGCCAATTGATTTCCCCTAAAAGACTCTGAAGTTGGGTTAAGGTTAGAGAGGCTGGAATGTCCAGCAAAGGCTTAAGGGGGCTGGCCTGAGTCAAGGTAAGGTGGGTCCCGAGCACCTTAAAAGGAGCTACCTTTTGAATTTTATTAAGGGCTATGGTAAAACCCCACTTTTTTAATATGGTGAGAACCTGGGCCAGAAGGCCCTCCAGGCAGCTTGGGTCTCGGTGCCCCAGAATCATATCATCCATGTAGGCATAGGCAAGGGAGGTATCTGAACCCAGCACAGGCCCTAAAAGTGTGGCCAAGTGTTGTTGGCAGAAGGCTGGACTATTGGCCATACCCTGTGGCAGCACCGTCCATTCAAACCTCCGGATCAGGCTGGGAAAAATTAAGAGAAGGTATAGAGAAAGCAAACTTCTCGCAGTCATCTGGATGCAGAGGGATAGAAAAAAAACAATCTTTAATATCAATCACAACCAAAGTATATTCTGAAGGTATAGCAGGAGTCCAGGGCATGCCTCTTAGGGGCGTTCCTACTAGCTTTCATTTACCTTCCCTAGATCTTGGAGCATCCGCCAAGCCCCAGAGGCTTTTTGAATAACAAATACGGGTGTGTTCCAAGGACTTATAGAAGGGCGGATATGCCCGAGGCTTATCTGTTCCTCCACCAGAAGGTGGAGGGCTTCAAGTTTAGGTTTGGTCAATGGCCACTGCTCCACCCAGATTGGGCTTCCTGGCTTCCACCTAATGGGAGGAACTTGGGGGGCAGTGGCCTTTAGGATTGGGGGTGCACCCGAGGGGGTCCCCTATGTTCTTCTCTGTAATTATGAAAGTTAAAAAAATCCCCTTCCTTAACTCCCTCTAGATCCTGTTTAAGCCTTTGTGCTTCTTCCCCATCCAGGATATCATCATATGATGCTCGATGGTCTGTAGTGACCACGGCATCCATTTGTCAGCATATCTTGCCCTAGTAAATTGGCAGTGAGGTTCTTTGCCACTAAAGGGCGTATCCTTCCCTGTTCTCCATCTGGGCTAGTCCATGTCATAAGGGCAACCGTTTCTTTGGTCTGGGAGTTGCCCCCTACCCCCAATATCTGGGGCCCAGGTGCAAGCTTCCAGTCCAAGGTCACTTCCTCCTCCCTGAGTATGGTTCGGTCTGCCCCAGTGTCAATTAAATAGTGAAACCTCTTTCTGCCTATGAGAATACTCATTTTAGGGCGGAGTCCGTCCACCAGGGGGACGGGCCAATGGGCCTGGGTCGCCCTGCCACGAGGCTGCCTGGGCCTCACAGCAGAGGGGGTTCCTCCTTGAGTTAAAGGGGCTAGAGGATGCCCCTCCCCAAGTTTAAAGACTTCCCATCTAAATCAAACTTGTATCCCTCCCTGCCCCTGGGGTAGGGTATAGGGGGCGGTTTGCCCACGGGCCAGTTGGCAGGGGATTGTTGTAAACAATCTCTCTTAAAGTGCCCCTCCTGCCCCCATTCAAAACAAGTCCCTCTCCCCGATGGCCTTGGGGTTCCTTGGCCCTGGGCTGCCGGCGCCTGAGTAATGGCCTCAGTCATTGTAGATGCCTGAGCCTGTAAAGCTAAAGCTAGTGATTGGGACTGGTGCTGTTGCGTTCCCACATCCTGTGAGGCCACCACCCATCTGCTAAGGGAACTCTCTCTCAATCCTGCGCAGGCCATGCCGTGGTCTGCATTCATCCCTTCCCAGACCAGCAGCTTTACAAACTGATCTCGGAGGTTCCCTGTCGGCAGCTTGAGGTGAACACTCTGTTGGACTCGGTCTATGAAATCAGGTCGAGGCTCACCCAGTTTTTGTCTCACTTCTGCCATGGGGGACTCAGTAGGCCCATCATCTAGTTTGTACCACACGGCAAGTCCTGCCTGCCTCACCTGGTCACGGTACGGGCCAGGTATTTCGGCCTGTTGGATGCCGGTGGAGTACCATTCCCCCTTCCCTGCTAGCATGGCATAAGTAATAGGTTTTGCTGGTTGAGCCTGCTGGTTACTCTCCGCTTGCACTCTGCATTCCTCCTTAAAGAAAGCACACCATTTAATAAACTGAGAACTAGTGGTCTGGGCCCAGGGAGAGTTTGGGCCATCCTCCGCTACCGCCTTGCGGAGCTCTTTAAGATCCTTAGCTTCACATGGATACCATTCCAAGGGCCTGTTAGCCCCTGATGCCACATTGACCGGATACGCTTGGGGAAGCGAATCATGTGGCCGAGAGTCTGGGCTCTTGGGTGGCCCTTCCTTTCCAGGGCTCTTGGGTGGCCCTTCCTTTCCAGAGGAGGTCTCCGAGTAGGTTACTTCCTCAGCCCTTGGTCCCTCCATGTGGTAGGGGTCTGGGTTTTGCAAGTCCCTCTCGCAGGTCTCATAGGGCGCCGTACCTCCCTTCCAATCAGGGGAATAGGGAGGGGGCCTAGGACCGTCCGGGGCACCTGAGTAGCTGCCTCCACCCCTGCATGCACAGATAGTGCGTTCCCAGTCGAATTTGACCTTTTCCTTTTCCTTTTTACTTTCCAAGTCTTCCTGTACTCTTTCTAGGCCTATGTTGCCTCCTCCTCCTTCTTTTGTGATATAGCATTACCCATATTTAGGGTTTCACTTACCCCGAGAGACCGCTTAGCCTCGGCCGGTATCTTTTCCTTTCGTGCCCCACGTTGGGCGCCAGATGTTGGGTCTTCGTCCATCCCACGAAAGACGGACGGGGTCCGAGGAAAGGTAAGTGCGGCGCTCGCCCGTTCCCTAGCCTCCCTCAGCCCAGGAGACAATCAGACACAGCGGGGAGCCAAATCCAGCAGGTAGAAAAACTCGTTTATTAACAGAGAGCAGCCCCTTTTAAGGACAACAAGGGTGGGTGGTATGGTAAGGGAGGAAGAGGAACCAATCACTGTCAAGGTCACACCCTATCATTCACCTGAGCCTTCACGGGCTGGTTAGGCACTGATCAGAAGATCAATTGGGGTCTGCCCACTCAACCCCCTCCCAGAGCCATCTTGGCTGGCCATGTGCTCTCCAGTAAATTAGGCTCTGCCCACTCAACCCCCTCCCAGCACCATCTTTGCTGCCCATGTGCTCCACAGATTCCCCCTTTTATTTTTGTTTTAAAGGCAGACCCACCTAGCACAGTAATAAACATCAGTCCCACCACAGTTAGAAATGTCCGAAGCAGTTCAAGTAATTCCTGGGCACCAGGTGTCTTTTAAGTAAGCCAGTTCCTTGTACGTGCCTTTAAGCTAGCACAGGAGTCAAGATGACCTTTGAGCTTTACTGTCAGCTCCCAATTGCTCCCAACATCATCTCCCCCCGTCTTTGCTTAAAGAAGTGAACCCGCCTGTCTTAGGTTGGGTGGATCGCCTTGTCTGCCTTACCCATCATCGGGAACTTCTTCAGAGCGAAGCTGAAGGCCCTGTCTTAGGTTGGTCAGACTGACACCCCCTCTTACCCGTCTCTGGCTGCGATTCCTCTGTGGGGGGGGGGAAATTCATTCATTTGGAGCTTGATAACTGGCTGGCTAAGCTCATAATGCAAGGAAGGCATAGAAAAAACCATCAGCAAAAGCATTACCAGGCCAGGAAATGTCACTACTAGTCCTTTAACCTTAGTGAAGGATGGGATAGCAGTCTTTGCCTCTTCAGAGTCCAGAGGTGGGGATTGTTCTAATCCAGCTATTTGCCTGTGGGGTTGGACAAAATCTAAGCTGGAAGCATAACAAAAGGTGGTTGTTTAACAATAAGTATGGATTCAATTAGTAGAAGAACAATTAAAGCAGGTAACATTAAAATAATTAACTCCTACAAAAATATTAAACAGTCCATAGGGTGGTGATCAAAATGAAGGTCAGGCCACCAGCTCGAAGGGACAGCTTCTCTTGTGGTGCTCCTGATGATTTCTGCATTGCCAGCATTGATCACTGCCCAGGTCACCCGTTGAGGTTGATGCAGGTTCCGTAGGGCCGTTCCCGTTCACAGGATTCGAAGTCAGGACAGCCAACAGCTGGAGTGTCACCATCTGCAATTGTTAGAGAACACAAGAGCTTCTCAAGGGCTGGTTGCCCTTGGGGATGGTTAATAATTGTCTTTCTGGCTTTTGTCTTTAAAACACAAGCCTCGGCCATGGTCCTTTTTTTTTTTTTTTTTTTTTTTTTTGTTGTTGTTGTTGTTGGTTAGCTTATTCTTGGGCATCCTCCTGTATAGAGGAAATGGGTAAAAACTTAAGGTTCCTGGCAGGGATCCAAATGGGAGCAGACTCCCCTATGGGGAAAACGCATCCAAATCCCCTGCCCATAGTAACTAGGGGGTCAGGTCCTCTCCATTGTTGTGTCAGGGGGTGCTTCCACCTGACTTTCACTTGGGGCTTAGGGTTTAGTTGTCCCCAGTGCTTCTGAAATCTGGATTCAGTTGCCCCATTTGAAAAATTTAAAAACAAAGCTATCTGTAACTGTATATGGGGGCTAACTCCCCCTTTTTTGTTTTATAGGCTATCAGAATACAAATTAAAGGGTTTTTGAATGTCCTGAAGAGCCATAATTACGGCCAGCATTTCCTTATATTGTGCTGACCCTTGACAAGGTTGAAATCTTTGTTGGCTCGGAGTCTTTTGTTGCTCCTCAAAGGCTGCATATGCAGAGCCCGCTTTACCTCCATCAGCAAAAACATGGAGGGCGCCAGGAATAGGCGTAGGAGAAAATAGAGATGGTATTTTGAGGGGAAGTCGCCATAACATGACAGTCCATTTGGATGGCCCATAATGGCAGTCAGTTTGGCCTAGAAACCCCTCCAAGGACAGAGCAAGAGGAGCATTGGCTCGAGTGAGCCACTCAATGTCTGCCATCCGAAAAAGGAAAAACAATGGAGTGAGGGTCGAGGCCATAATGCCTTTGGGCTTGCGTCCTTCCCTTCACAATAGCATCTGCAAGTTGGTCTGCTTGAGAGTACACCCGAGGTGTGCCCCCCAGGGGAGTGTGAACCCACTCTAATGGCTCCCCATTTTGAGTTAAAACTGCAGATATTAATGTGACCCCTGCAAACAACCAAAGGGAAATGGGCTCACTAATAGAATATCTCTTTAGAGAAACTTTATCCAGGGCTTTTTGGAATTGCAAAAATATTGCCCTATGACTGTCTGTAATTGTAATAACTTCTTGTGGCGTCCTGTCTTTTAGCAGGGCAAATAAGGGCACAAGACTATCTTTAGGGACAGAAACCCATGGCAACAGCCAATTGATTTCCCCTAAAAGACTCTGAAGTTGGGTTAAGGTTAGAGAGGCTGGAATGTCCAGCAAAGGCTTAAGGGGGCTGGCCTGAGTCAAGGTAAGGTGGGTCCCGAGCACCTTAAAAGGAGCTACCTTTTGAATTTTATTAAGGGCTATGGTAAAACCCCACTTTTTTAATATGGTGAGAACCTGGGCCAGAAGGCCCTCCAGGCAGCTTGGGTCTCGGTGCCCCAGAATCATATCATCCATGTAGGCATAGGCAAGGGAGGTATCTGAACCCAGCACAGGCCCTAAAAGTGTGGCCAAGTGTTGTTGGCAGAAGGCTGGACTATTGGCCATACCCTGTGGCAGCACCGTCCATTCAAACCTCCGGATCAGGCTGGGAAAAATTAAGAGAAGGTATAGAGAAAGCAAACTTCTCGCAGTCATCTGGATGCAGAGGGATAGAAAAAAAACAATCTTTAATATCAATCACAACCAAAGTATATTCTGAAGGTATAGCAGGAGTCCAGGGCATGCCTCTTAGGGGCGTTCCTACTAGCTTTCATTTACCTTCCCTAGATCTTGGAGCATCCGCCAAGCCCCAGAGGCTTTTTGAATAACAAATACGGGTGTGTTCCAAGGACTTATAGAAGGGCGGATATGCCCGAGGCTTATCTGTTCCTCCACCAGAAGGTGGAGGGCTTCAAGTTTAGGTTTGGTCAATGGCCACTGCTCCACCCAGATTGGGCTTCCTGGCTTCCACCTAATGGGAGGAACTTGGGGGGCAGTGGCCTTTAGGATTGGGGGTGCACCCGAGGGGGTCCCCTATGTTCTTCTCTGTAATTATGAAAGTTAAAAAAATCCCCTTCCTTAACTCCCTCTAGATCCTGTTTAAGCCTTTGTGCTTCTTCCCCATCCAGGATATCATCATATGATGCTCGATGGTCTGTAGTGACCACGGCATCCATTTGTCAGCATATCTTGCCCTAGTAAATTGGCAGTGAGGTTCTTTGCCACTAAAGGGCGTATCCTTCCCTGTTCTCCATCTGGGCTAGTCCATGTCATAAGGGCAACCGTTTCTTTGGTCTGGGAGTTGCCCCCTACCCCCAATATCTGGGGCCCAGGTGCAAGCTTCCAGTCCAAGGTCACTTCCTCCTCCCTGAGTATGGTTCGGTCTGCCCCAGTGTCAATTAAATAGTGAAACCTCTTTCTGCCTATGAGAATACTCATTTTAGGGCGGAGTCCGTCCACCAGGGGGACGGGCCAATGGGCCTGGGTCGCCCTGCCACGAGGCTGCCTGGGCCTCACAGCAGAGGGGGTTCCTCCTTGAGTTAAAGGGGCTAGAGGATGCCCCTCCCCAAGTTTAAAGACTTCCCATCTAAATCAAACTTGTATCCCTCCCTGCCCCTGGGGTAGGGTATAGGGGGCGGTTTGCCCACGGGCCAGTTGGCAGGGGATTGTTGTAAACAATCTCTCTTAAAGTGCCCCTCCTGCCCCCATTCAAAACAAGTCCCTCTCCCCGATGGCCTTGGGGTTCCTTGGCCCTGGGCTGCCGGCGCCTGAGTAATGGCCTCAGTCATTGTAGATGCCTGAGCCTGTAAAGCTAAAGCTAGTGATTGGGACTGGTGCTGTTGCGTTCCCACATCCTGTGAGGCCACCACCCATCTGCTAAGGGAACTCTCTCTCAATCCTGCGCAGGCCATGCCGTGGTCTGCATTCATCCCTTCCCAGACCAGCAGCTTTACAAACTGATCTCGGAGGTTCCCTGTCGGCAGCTTGAGGTGAACACTCTGTTGGACTCGGTCTATGAAATCAGGTCGAGGCTCACCCAGTTTTTGTCTCACTTCTGCCATGGGGGACTCAGTAGGCCCATCATCTAGTTTGTACCACACGGCAAGTCCTGCCTGCCTCACCTGGTCACGGTACGGGCCAGGTATTTCGGCCTGTTGGATGCCGGTGGAGTACCATTCCCCCTTCCCTGCTAGCATGGCATAAGTAATAGGTTTTGCTGGTTGAGCCTGCTGGTTACTCTCCGCTTGCACTCTGCATTCCTCCTTAAAGAAAGCACACCATTTAATAAACTGAGAACTAGTGGTCTGGGCCCAGGGAGAGTTTGGGCCATCCTCCGCTACCGCCTTGCGGAGCTCTTTAAGATCCTTAGCTTCACATGGATACCATTCCAAGGGCCTGTTAGCCCCTGATGCCACATTGACCGGATACGCTTGGGGAAGCGAATCATGTGGCCGAGAGTCTGGGCTCTTGGGTGGCCCTTCCTTTCCAGGGCTCTTGGGTGGCCCTTCCTTTCCAGAGGAGGTCTCCGAGTAGGTTACTTCCTCAGCCCTTGGTCCCTCCATGTGGTAGGGGTCTGGGTTTTGCAAGTCCCTCTCGCAGGTCTCATAGGGCGCCGTACCTCCCTTCCAATCAGGGGAATAGGGAGGGGGCCTAGGACCGTCCGGGGCACCTGAGTAGCTGCCTCCACCCCTGCATGCACAGATAGTGCGTTCCCAGTCGAATTTGACCTTTTCCTTTTCCTTTTTACTTTCCAAGTCTTCCTGTACTCTTTCTAGGCCTATGTTGCCTCCTCCTCCTTCTTTTGTGATATAGCATTACCCATATTTAGGGTTTCACTTACCCCGAGAGACCGCTTAGCCTCGGCCGGTATCTTTTCCTTTCGTGCCCCACGTTGGGCGCCAGATGTTGGGTCTTCGTCCATCCCACGAAAGACGGACGGGGTCCGAGGAAAGGTAAGTGCGGCGCTCGCCCGTTCCCTAGCCTCCCTCAGCCCAGGAGACAATCAGACACAGCGGGGAGCCAAATCCAGCAGGTAGAAAAACTCGTTTATTAACAGAGAGCAGCCCCTTTTAAGGACAACAAGGGTGGGTGGTATGGTAAGGGAGGAAGAGGAACCAATCACTGTCAAGGTCACACCCTATCATTCACCTGAGCCTTCACGGGCTGGTTAGGCACTGATCAGAAGATCAATTGGGGTCTGCCCACTCAACTCCCTCCCAGAGCCATCTTGGCTGGCCATGTGCTCTCCAGTAAATTAGGCTCTGCCCACTCAACCCCCTCCCAGCGCCATCTTTGCTGCCCATGTGCTCCACAACATCCTGGTCTCATTCCTGATTTTAATGTCTTCATGTTTCCACCGTTAGGTAAATGCTAATTATCTCTGTCATATACATACTCTGTATTATATTGAGGAAATTTGCATGCATTCCTAGCTTCTCAGACCTTTTAATCATAAAGGGGTTTTGGAGCTTGTTGAAAGCTAATTCTACATCCCTATAGACAATCATGTGTTTCTTGTCTCTGCTTCTGCTTATGGTTTGTATTATGTTTATTGATAAGTATATTGAATCCAAATGTATCCTAGGATGAATACTGTTTGATCATAGCATATGATTTTTTGTTATTTGTTATATTTTGTTAGTAAGAATTTTATTGAGAAGTTCTGTATCATTCCTCATCAAAAAAGAGTTGGGTTCATAGTTCTCTTCTTTGGTGAGTCCCTATGTGTCACTGACCTTGGCTGGGGGAGAAGTTGTGGAGATTGGAGGGAAGGGATGGTAGGGGGAAAACAAAGGAGGAGGCAACAATGGTCAATAGGAAATGTACTCATTACCATGTTCATGTAACTGTAACTCTCAGCACAACATTTTAAAATAAAAAACGTGCAAAAAAAAGAAACAATGTAATGCTCAGAGAACCATTTGGGGGGCAAGGGAAAGATGGCTAAATAGCTGTACAAAATTCTACACTTCTTTGCTTTTAATGCTCAGTATGGCACTGAATAAACATAACTGCTTCCATTAAAAAAATCAAGTCACTGTCATGGAACTGGGCCAGTATTTTTGCCATTGCTGGGATTTTATTGCACCGCCCAGGTAACTCTTTTGCAACAAGGGTGAAGGCGAAGCTCACTGTACTTGAGGAAAAGAAATTCAGGCTAGAGTTCTCAGGGACTGAATGAAGGCCCTGCAATGGAAAAAATATTTCCATACATGTGTAATATATGATATATACTTACATATGTATGTTTATTACATATTTTTATTTTCTTATTGATTTTGTATTTATGTATTATTTGATTCATTTTTATTGTACTAAGGGTTGTTATACATTTTCTTACATGTTATAAATTTATTATAAAAATATACAAAATAAATTAGGACATTGACTCATTTTACATTAATACTATATTAAGTGTTGAAACATAATACATAATTAAATGGAGGCATTTGTCACAGTCTTCACATGTTTAGAGTCTGTCTCCAGTATGAGCCTTGTCTTATTTATCTATGGACATATTCCTATACGGATTTCTTTACATGATTTATACTCAGAAGCCTTTTCTTGAGGATAGGCAAGTTGAGGCATAAAATTGCAACGTTGGGGTTAAAATATGGCCTAGTAATAAAGAGCTCACTCAGCATGCATGAATGACAAGGTTTGAATTCTCAGTGCCACATATTCAGAAAAAGCCAGAAGCTGTGGAATGGCTCAAGTGGTACAGCGAAAGGCTTGAGAAAAGAAGCTCAGAGACAGTACCCAGGCCCAAAGTTCAAGCCCCAAGACTGTTAAAAACAATAGACCAGATGCCGGTGGCTCACTCCTGGAACCCTAGCTTCTAGGAGGCTGAGATTTGAAGACCACAGTTCAAAAACAGCCTACACAAGGAAAGCCTGTTAGACTCTTATCTCTAATAAAGCACAAAATACCTGACATGGCACTGTGGCTCAAGTGTTAGAGTGTTCACCTTGAACTGAAAGGCTCAGGGACAGTGCCCAGGGTTGATATAAGACACACAACTGGAAAAGAGTGAGGATTAAAGAAAGTACTTTTCCTATTTGCTAACTAAGAGAACATTCTGTGGAAAATGAATGCTGATGTACACCAGAATTGGAGTCAGAGCTCAAGGTTCAAGTGTAGCACATCCATATACTCAGCCTCTCTGATGCTATCATTATAACCTTGTGTCCTACAGGGTTCTGAAAGGATCAGTGTTGAAGGGCTTAATATGATCCACAAGCCTTTGTGATAAGCAGTTGACTTGTATTGTCAATTTCATTACACTTCTGAAGCTAGTAGAGCACCAGAAGCTCATGCCCATCAACCTAGCTCAGAAGGCTGAGGTCTCAGTATCACAGGCTGAAGCCAGCCAGGGCAGGAAAGTCTATAACACTCTGACTTCCACTTCTGAAAGTTCTGATGTTCAAGAGCCTCCTGTATTTCCCTTGGTGATGAGAAGTTATTCGCACTCTAAGTATTCTTAGAATTCTCTAGCTATAGATGCAGGAAAGAAACATTGGCCCATCCTGGATTCAAATGAAGTTCTCAGGATCCAAGCCTTAGCCCTGTTGGCAGGAAGAACTCCAATGAAACACCAGGGTCAGGCTTTTCTCAGCCTCTTCAAACAATGACTAATTAACCTTCTTCCCTCAGGTGAACCGAGCCTCAGGCTATCATTAGGTTAATAGTGAGCCAGTTTAGTGGGGGAGAAGGGAGGAATAGAGTAGAAAAACCCTGCTCTCTGGTCTTAGGGAGTGGGTTTTTGACTCTCCATCTGTGAGATTTGAATGCCCTTCTTCTACCTCTGCCAGTCCATTCTCCTTCTTTCATTCTCCACATCATTAATGTAAATACCCAGTCCAAGGAGAGGCAGGGCCATTTCTCTACTGTCTCCAAGCACCTGAGTTAGAACCTGGCTCTGCCCTCTTGGCTCTGGGGCTTTCCGCTGCCTGAGAAGTGGGAAGGAGTCAGTCTTCTCGCTCTGTGGTTGTGTGAAGAGGATGCTGGTGTCCTGACACACTGTAGAAGGCCTCATGACAGAATTGTTCCCTTGTTTCCTTCTAACTTCCAAGACCAGATTCATTTATTATCTTTTTATCTATCTATCTATCTATCTATCTATCTATCTATCTATCTATCTATCTATCTATCTATCTATCTATCTATCATCAATCTATCTATCTACCTACCTACCTACCTACCTAACCAGCTAAGTAACTTTGAGTGAGTTCTTGGGTTGAACTCAAGGCCTGCGCACTATCTACAGCACTCTACTACTTCAGCCACAGCATCAATTCTGGCGTTTTCGGTGTATGTGCTATTGAGAAAGTGAAACCAGGGCTTCTTGCATGCTAGGGAAACACGCTCTCACTAATCCACATTCCAAGCCCCCTCATCTTTTTCTTTTCATTTTTTAAATTTTTATAAATTTTTTATTGTGAAAATACTGTAGAGTGGGGTTAAAATTACATGGGCAAGATAATGAGTACATTTCTTATCAAGCGTTGTAGCCTCCTCCTTTGTTGCCCCTTCCCATCCCTTCCCATCCCCACCACCCCCCACCCAATCTTCCCCGCCTATCCCCCAACAAAGTTGTAAAGTTCGTTTTCGAAATAACAACTTGTACTTCTCATTGTTGCAACGTATCCAACTGTATCCTTATATAAACGACTTGTTTTTCCCCTTGCCCTCCACAATTTATACTGACATTAAATACAGTGAAAGCAGGGGTTATACTGTGGGGAGGGGCATACAAAGCAGCAAAGAAATAATCTTATAAATGCGTTAGAAAAAATCGAATGAACGAAAAAAAACATTTGAATACATATCTTAGGGTTCATTTACCTAACATCACCTTATCTGACCTTTTTTGCTTGACTAGATATTGCGAATAAGGGAAAAAATGGAACCTATGTTTCTTTGGGCTTGGCTTATTTCACTTAATATAATTTTTTCCAAGTCTTTCCATTTCCTAACAAATGGGGCAATGTCATTCTTTCTGATGGAGGCATAGAATTCCATTGTATATATACCACATTTTCTTGATCCATTCATCTACTGAGGGGCATCTGGGTTGGTTCCATATCTTAGCTATGGTAAATAATTCTGCAATTAACATAGGTGTGCTGGTACCTTTAGTGTGGTCTTCTTTGTAAGCATTTGGGTAAATGCCCAAAAGTGGGATTGCTGGGTCATAGGGGAGCTCTATGTGTAGTCTTTTGAGGAAACTCCATACTGCTTTCCAAAGTGATTGAACAAGTTTACATTCCCACCAACAATGAAGTAAGGTTCCTGTATTACACAATTCTTGTATTACTCTTTTCTTAGATTCCTCACGTTCACGCCATTTCAGTAGTTCTCTTTGAGTGTTCTCAAGCTGCTCATGCAAATAATGTATCAGTTTTTGAGTAGCTTTCTCATGCTCATGACATTCTTGTATAAACCTTTGGTTTGCCTCCTCTTTCTCACTATCACGTTCATATAGAGTCCTTTGTAGGTTTTCAATCTTTTCCTGTATTGACCTTTTGTTTGCCTCCATTGACATTTTGTTTTCCTCCTCTCTCTCCCTATCACGCTCATACCGATTCCTTTGTATGTTTCCAATTTTTTCATTTATCATTTTTGCCAGCAGTATTGTAGAACTATTTGGAAACTCTCTCCTGGATTATTCATTATCTGTTCTGTCCCCTGGTTATCATAAGTGGGAGTTGAGATACCAGGACTTGCCATTTTTCTTGTGTTTTTCTGGCTTACTCTGCCCATTTGGGATGAAAATAACACCAGTTTTGTTCTAGAACACTTTCTTAAGGCAAGCATCAACCAAAGTCTGTATTTGCACAGTCAATAGTCTGCAGATACAATTTCTACAGATACATCTATTCTAAATTAAACAACTATATATTAATGGTCTATGAACCGCAAAGAATTTGGAAAACCAGAAATTATTAGGGTTAGGGAGAGATGTGGGTAAAAAATAGGAATAGATTGATGTGGGAAGGCACAGGGAGAGTTATCTTAACTAAGTCCTAATCTCAAAACAGGAAATAGGTTGGATAGGATGAAAGTAGAGAGATTGAAAAAAAGAAGAAAGGGAAAGGGAAAAAAAGAGACCAGAAAAAAGAAAGTAAAAATTGAAAGTATGAAAAAGAAATATACAGAGAAGTACGTGGATATAATGAAAGAAGGGGAGGGATGGAAAGGAGATGTGCAAAACTTAAAAATACTTAATATTATATAGGTATAAAGAGGTAGTACTGCTATTAAGGAATTTAAGTTTCAGTGGTTTTGAATTGTGTAAAAAAATTGTGGATTAAATGTGTACACAGTGGGGGAGAATGTCTAATAATCGACTGTGGGTATATCTGAGGATGTGCAGAACAACAATTAAGTCACATAGAGAAGAATGAAAGAGAAAAAATGGTGAAAAGAATAATAAAGAAAGAAAAAAGATCAGAAGTTCACTAGAGTGAAAAATAAAACAAAATTTTTTTAAAAACAAAAAAAAAGAAAGAAAAATGCACACACACACATATACTTTAAAATAAAAACTATAAGAGGAAAAAGTGTTACTAGAAAACAACTTTTTTCTTTTTTTATTGTGAAAAAACTGTACACAGGTGTTACAACTACATGGGCAAGATAATGAGTACATTTCTTATCAAGCATTCTAGCCTCCTCTGTTTTTCCCCTTCCCATCCCATCCAAGCCTCCCTCCCTTATCCAATCTTCCACCCACTCCCCCCCCCCCCACCAAAGTGGTAAAGTTTGTTTTCAACCAGACAAGTTGTACTTCTCATTGTTACGACTGATCCACCTGTATCCTTATTTAAACGACTGGTTTTTTCCCTTCCCCCACAAATTATACCGACATCAAATACAGTGAAAACAGGTGTTATACTGTAGGGGAGCAACATACAAAGCAACAAAAAATAATCTTATAAATGCATTAGAAACAAATGCTTGAAAGAAAAAAAACATTTAAATACATATCTTTGGATTCATTTTCCTAACATCACCTTACCTGACCTTTTCTGCTTGACTTATACATATACTAACTATTGCAAATAAGGGAAACTAGGGGACCTATGTTTCTTTGGGCTTGGCTTACTTCACTTAATATAATTTTGTCCAAGTCCTTCCATTTCCTAACAAATGGGGCAATGTCATTCTTTCTGATGGAGGCATAGAATTCCACTGTGTATATATACCACATTTTTTTGATACATTCATCTACTGAGGGGCATCTGGGTTGGTTCCATATCTTAGCTATAGTAAATAACGCTGCAGTAAACACAGTGGTGCTGGTAGCTTTAGTGTGGTCTTGTTTGTAAACATTTAGGTAAATGCCCAAAAGTGGGATTTCTGGGTGATAGGGGAGCTCTATGTGAAGTCTTTTGAGGAACCTCCATACTAATTTCCAAAGTGGTTGAACATGTTTACACTCCCACCAACAATGCTGTAAGGTTCCCTTCTGTCCACATCCACTCAAGCATCTGTTATTAGAGTTCTTGATTTTTGCCATTCTAACTGGGGTGAGGTGGTATCTTAATGTTGTTTTGATTTGCATTTCTTTTATGGCTAGGGAGGTTGAGCATTTCTTCATGTGTCTATTGGCCATCCTTCTTCCTTCTTCAGAGAAGTTTCTCTTTAAGTCTTTCGCCCACTTATTTATTGGGCAGTTGTTTCTTTGAGGATTTGTTGGTGGTGGCTTTAATTTTTTGAGTTCCACGTATATTTGAGATATGAGACCCTTGTCTGTTGTATGGCTAGTGAAGAACTTCTCCCAATCCGTAGGCTTTTATTGATCTTGCTAGCTATGTCCTTTGCCATGCAGAAGCTCTGCAACTTCATGCAATCCCATTTGTCCAACCTTCCTTTGATTTGTTGTGTTTCCAGGTCTCTATTAAGAAAATTTTGGCCTGCGCCAGCCAACCCTCTCCCCCACCCACTACCGGAGATCTCCATCTTGGATACCGCCAAAGCTCGGCAGAGCTGCTAGCTCCAACTTAGGCCTTGGAAGAAAACTAGAGTCATTTACCAGGTCACAAGTACCTAACATAACCTGCCAGACTCAGCTCCACTCAGGGAAAAGTCACCCAACTCAGGCCCCAGCCCCTGGAGTGGCTTTCTTCACTGGGTAATCAGAACCAGAGGCTGCCCCTCTCTTTAGCAGCCTTGACAATCAATTGAAATTCTGTAAACATAAACCCTGAGAATGGCTCCAGGCTGGGCTCTGTGAGTTTCTTACTAACTAGCCTCCGGGAAAAGCTACTGTTTGCTGAAAGGCCTCAACTCTACCCAGAACCTAGCCTCATCAAAGCATCTCCAAACTTGAGGAAAAAGCCATCTCCCTCTTTTGTGATACTCAAAGCAGAACTGCCTCACATTGAACCAGCCTGGGAAGAGGATCACAAAATCCTGGGTAAAGCAGAGCATTTTTCTGCCTGTGCAAACAAACTGACTTAATAAACCAACCAAGCCACAGGAAAATCAAACACCACAAGCAGACCAGAGACTCTAACAAGAGACTGGTTATGTACACAATGGAGATACAGAATTTTTCCCACCCCTCCCAAAAAAATCAAAGTACTTTTTTTTCATTTTTTTTGTACCTTTCATAAAAATTTTTTTTTCTTTTCTAAAATTTTTAATTTTCAATTTTTCTTGAAAAAAATTGTTTTCTAATAACTTATTTTTCCTCTTATAATTTTTTTAGGGGTATATGTGTGTCTTTGGTTTTCTTTCTTTTTTTCTTTTTTTTTTTTGCTTCAGGAGTTGCACTTTAGCATTTAAGACTTCTAGTACATGACAATGTTTTATTCAGGATTAAATGATTTCAGGAACTAAATTTTTTCTAGTTATATTTCATTGAAGAAATATGTTGTTCAAAATTAATGAAAGGATAACAGGTTATAGTAGAAAGAAAGCTTAAACACTCATTATGGTAGGCAGTAAAATACATTCCCAAAGTATCCATAGTCCCCATATATCTAATCCCTCAAATATACATTTACATTTTGTATATAATTCTGTAAAATAATCACCTTTCATTACCTAAGTAACACAAATTTCAATAATTATCAGATGGGGAAGGTATACTCAAACGGGTACTTAAAAGTCTCAGCTGTAGTTCAAAGGGACATGATTAGGTACGAACCATCAGAAAGATGTAAAGATGCTACATTAGAAGATAAAGGAAAAGACAACAACCCAGATTCTGAACTTTATGGAAAGCAAAACAGGAAGTAAATGCCTTTTCCACTAGAATCATCTGAAAAATATTTTAGCTCTGTAGGTTGCTTGATTTTAATCTAGTGTGACTTCTTTTAGATTTCTGTCCTTTAGAAATGTAAAATGATAAATATGCATTAGTCAAACCAATGAACTTGTAGAAAATTTTTACAGCACATTTGGTTTTGTAAACTAGCTAAATTTCGACCTTTTCGTGATGCAACTACGGGGACACCATATGTCCTAGTTTCTGAGAATAAGAAAAAGTTGCCACCGGCTTTGTACATGTGTATGATGTAAATACTACTAAGGGCCTTGCAAGAATGAGTCTTGAAATTCTAAATAATATATGAATAAGAAGCTCCCTAACTTCAATTTCACATTTGTGTATTACTAACTACCAAAGTTATGTAGAAGGCTAGGGTAAGAATATGGAAATGAAATCTGTATCCTAATATTATAAAGATAATTTCTGTCATTTTGAGTTATAGTTTGTAAAGTAATACAATACATGGTAAGACAGGAACTCAATTTCCTATTCTTCCTAACTTTCCAATAGAAATTAAAGAATCCAGTGAAGATGTAGACTCCCAGGATGGCATACGATGTTATAGGATCACTAAATGGTGAAAAAGAAGATGACAAAAATGGGTCCCCTGGAACAATGTGAAACAAAATCTTACACCTACAGATTGTGATATAGCTAGAAAATAGTTTCCACTATGCTAAGCCTTTGATATTTTATGTTTGTTTTCACAGCAACTTTCCTCTCTTAGAAAATGACTATTAATACTCAAGGGTTTGCAGCTTATAACCCAGCAACAAATAATGCTTCTAAATGTAAACAAGCATAATTCTAAGAATAACCAAGGCTACTTTTGTTGCTATAGCTGATAAATAAGAAAGATCTTGGGGAATAGTCAAACAATCTTGAACTTTTTCATACCTTTCCTCTTCTCCAAACCGAGAAGTCCTAGTCAAGATATGTAAAACATTAATAAAGGATTTTTATATATTTTATTATTCCCACTAAAGCAAATACACTTTTCCTCTTTGCAAGCCTGACTTTGAAAGAGTCAGAACCTCACAATTATTTTCTAGACAAAAGGTTATTGCTTTGGCTTAGTAGTTTTCCTGCTTTTGGGTCTTGCTCTCTATTATTTTGGCAACAACATAGAAAAGCAAGATAAATCCCTTATGCTTATTTTGGATTGTTCAGTAAAGCAGTTTTCAAAAAAAGATTTCTTTTCTCTTCTTCACTGCTAATTAAAGTTTAATTATTGCTCTTTAAATGATAATAAAAACATGATACTTTAACGTATATTCTCATTGAAACTGGTGAAAACAGGAGTGTCTGTGATTGCTTTTTTAATTGGTTTCAAGTATTTTCCTTGGCTATTTTCATTATTGCCTTTGTTCTGGTCTTCTAATCAGGAACACTGGGTTACACAAAAAGATCTTCCTAAGATATAAGATGTTAGACAGAAAATATATATATATAATTAAAGATTTTCATCTCTTAAGAGACTGAAAACCTCAGAAGACATTTTTCTATTACTGGTATGGTTAAGATAACTTGAATGTTTTGGTTCTTAAACTAAGTGAAATGCATGTAAATTGTTACAGTTGTTCCAAACAATGATTTTGACTTATAATTTTCTGCTCCAATAAGATGAAATCTCTGACAAGGTTGGAGTGCATATTGATCTTCGCGTAGAAGGGTTAATGGTAGAAAGCCAAGGGAGATTCCTAAAACAGCAGTGCCTATCACATATCAGTTAATTGTATTTATGGCATATACGTATATAAACCTACAAATATGAATTAAGTTAGAAATATGTGATTTATACAATTGATTCAAGGACAACTAAAACCAGAAAACACTTCTCTACATTTCTATAAACTATTAAATCTAGTGAAGATTTAAAAAATTTTTAGAATATATTTTAATATTTAGGTCAAAATATTTGTTCATTTTTAACTGTTTATTTTTAGTTTTTGTTGGTCATGGGGCTTGAAATCGGGGCCTGGACACTGTCCCTCAGCTCTTCAGCTCAAGACTAGTGCTCAACCACTTGAGTCACAGCCTGTTTTCTGGTGGCTCCTTGGAGATAAGGGTGTCAGGGACTTTCCTGCCTAGGCTGGCTTTGAACCATGATTCACCTCACCCCAGTTAGAAAGGCTGTAATCAAGAACTCTAATAAAAATAGATGCTGGAGGGGATGTGGACAGAAGGGAACCTTACTGTATTGTTGTTGGAAGTGTAAACTTGTTCAACTACTTTGGAAAGCAGTATGCAGTTTCCTCAAAAGACTGCACATTGTGCTCCCCTATGACCCAGCAATTCCACTTTTGGGCATTTACCCAAATGTTTACAAACAGGACCTCACTAAAGCTACCAGCACGACTATGTTTATTGCAGCATTATTTACTATAGCTAAGATATGGAACCAACCCAGATGCCCCTCAGTAGCTAGGGTTACAAGCATGAGCCAGTGGCACATAGCTACATAATTAGTTTATACATATTTATGACGTATTGAGTGGTAATCTCATTCATTTATATGTTGTGTAATGATAAACTACATCATATCCATTAATTTCGGCATGTAACATTTCTTTTAAGTGATAATGTCAAATACTTATCTTCTGGCTTTGGTAAAATATCTATTCGTAACTATAATCATTTTGCATCTTGTGGTATACAATTCATCGATTTACTTTTAGCCTAGAAGTCTGCTAATTGAGGTTATATAAAACATGAATTGTAAAGAGAAAGAAACTCATGATACCATTACTTGTTTTAAGAAAACAATTATTCAATTTTTTCAATTATATTTCTTTGGGAATGTGTAATATTCATTGATTTAACTGTTAAAGTTGATAACAGTTACATTATATCAAGTTGATTCAAACTTGTATATGAAAATTGCACACTTAACACAAATATACTTCCACTTTCTCCTAACACATGATTTAAATAATAGTAAAGTAAAATTTGATGATAGCAGCTCATGTGTAGAATCCTAGAAACTAAGGAGGCTGAGATCTGAGGATTTTGGTTCAATGCCAGTCTAAACAGACAAAAATGTGAAAACTTATCTGCAATTATCCAGCAAAAAGCAGAAGATGAGGATGTGGCTCAAGGAATAGAGTTTCATCAGCCATAAGCAAAAAAATACAAGGGAGACCATTACACATTGAGTTCAAGCCCTAAAAATGGCATATACACACAAGACAACAACAAAAAGTAGTATGAAGTGCAATAATGAAGACAAAATAGAAGAAAATATCATGAGAAATGTTGTGTAAACATCCGGAAGACAGAAATTATTTGACAGAATTTTGACTCACAAGAGGGAAAAGTCCTAGTCTCATTTGTACAATCGCATTGTAGTCATTTGTGATGAAACCTGGCTATTGCTTAACATATGAAAGAGTGGATCGGATTACCTGAAATAGCAGACATTACCTGTGACTATGACCATCCCACTCAGCAAAAATTTAAAATTGTGCTTGTTATTTTAAAAAGAACTTCATGTTAAGTCCACACAACCTGGGGTCCTTATTTGAGGCTTTATACCAGTGCTTTTGTTTATAACCACTCCTGTTTTACCCCGCTTCCTTTGTGCAGCTATACCTTACTTAACTGGCACCAAGCCAAGGTTTTGAACTAGACCCCCTGACTTAATCCCTCCTTTGTCCAGTTACAACTCATTTCACATGCTATCTGTGTTTTAGCATTAGTTGTTTTTTACTAACCCCCACCAGAAAACTCTTGTGTTCATGTAAACCCACTATAAATAACGTACGTAGAAAAGGGAGTAAAGGTTTAGATTTGGCTTAGGCTCTCATCTGTAGGTTTGCTCCCTAATAAATCTGTGCTATACTATCTCTTTTTTCTTCAAGGCTTTTGGTTCTGACAAATGATTGATTTGGTTTGATGTAATCCCATTTATGTAGACTTACTTTGGAAGTTTTGACCTGTGCCAAGGAGCCCTCTTGTTTCCCCTAACTCTTCCTGTAACATTCCCAAGTTATCTAGACTTACATTGAGGTCTTTGATCCATTTGGAATTAATTCTGGTGCAGGAGGATATATAAGGATCTAACTTCAGTTTTCTGAGTACAGCCAATTCTACCAGCACAATTTTTTGAAGAGGCTGTTTTTCATCCATCCTGTGTTTATGGCTCCCTTATTAAAGATTATATGCCTATAGGAATGGATTCATTTCTGGGTCTTCAATTCTGTTGTATTGATGGAATTCTATGATTCCATTGGAAAGAATGGCATTACACCATTCCTAAGAAAATGGAAAGACTGGAAAAAATGATATTAAGTGAAATAAGCCAGATCGAATTAAACATATGCTGCATGGCTTTCCTCATTTGTAATACCTGGACTATATCCATAAATCTACAAGTTAAACCAATAGATAATAAAAGACAAATAATTACACTTGGACATGATTAACTAACAGCACTCTAAGCATTTCACATGGCAAGAAAAAGGGAAGCTATTCTTAGAGAGGATCACAATGGCTCAATACCCATGCACATGTGACCATATAAAATGTTGCTTATAGCAATGACCTTTAAGAATCAATCATACATGTTTAATTCATATGTCTATATATAATTTTATAAGATGTCATAAAACAACCGACTTCTCTTTAAACTCAAAAGCAACATTCTAAGTTTAGAAGATAAAATTGAAGAAAGTTTTCAGCACATAAACTAAAATACATAGGGGAAAAGGTGAGAGAGAAAAGATAAGATGAAAAGTAGAATAGCTAACTGTAGAAGAATTCATAAAAAATTTTTGAAACTATTCAAGAGAGCTGAGGAACTGCTCAGTTGTAGAACTAGACTAATATGTACAAAGCCATGGGTTCAATCTCCACGAAGGCCTAATAATAAGTTAATAAATAGTAGTAATACAATAATTACTTGAAATAAATGCCTTCATATTAGAGAGACCTGAATCCTCAAAGAGTAAACAAAATACTCTCAGTTCTTGGACCCAATGACAAGAAAATACAAGAACGAATAGGAAATAATTTTCCTTTTCTCTCCTTTCCTTTCCTTTCCTTTCTGTTTTCTTCTTTTCTTTATTCCTTTGGCACTACTAGGTTATGAAGTTTTTAAGGCTCTAACCACTTAAGATTATTTTTCAGGTCAAACCTCCCTGGAGCAATGATCTCTTATCTACAGCTTCCACAAATGTGAGATAACAGGGAAATTACACTATAACTAGCTTACTTTTTTTTTTGAAAATTCTCACTTTTATTGTAAAAACTGGCCCTGATATCAGTTTCTAATTCACTGCCTTCTAATTAGCAAGTTATGTTTCATCTCAAGCTTGGATCTAGACTATTTTTCAATGTAAAGATTCATTGTTGACTTCTGTTTTGTAGATCTCATTGAAGTCTATTGAGTTTAGTATAGACCTTTATGATGTAATAAGAACACAGATAAATCCCTTGAATAGGTTTTCCAATTTATTTAAATATTTATAGTATGACATCACAAGTAGGACATTAATATTTCACAAGTACATCATGCAGACTTCAGTTGTTTTAATTATTTTGTGCACACATTATGTCCAACATATTTTTATCAATTATATGAATATCCCATATCTACAGATACATTTCTTTGCCAAAAATAAGTCTGTTTCATGCTTCCCTTTAATAATTGAACCCACTACTTCTCTTTTTCCTATCCCAAACCTGTTTCATCCTGGCAACCGACTTGTAGATCATGCAATAAATAAGTTTTTAAGATCGCCTTCAAATTTATGATAGATTATTCCCAGTTATTGTATGCCTTAATATTGTGTTGTACTCACTCGAGTTGCCTTTTGGTTCTGTTATTAGAGAATGTAGCACAATTCTTTTTCCATTCACCTGAAGAAAGCCTGAATTGACTTCCATTTCTTTGACTACAGGAAATAATGCTGCTATAATATTCTGTGTTTTGGCCTTTGGGTGAATGTTACATTTTATTCCTATGAGACAAAGCCTGAAGAGCTTAATTCCTGTGCTATACGGTGGGTATTTGTATATTTTGTATTCTAGGAACCTGTCAAAATGTTTTCAGAACTGGCTTTCCCATTTGACATTCCTGCCATAATTCAGTTTCTCTATTTCTGCATTATTAAGGTAATTATTGTATTATGTGAAGTAATACTCATACATGTTTTATGATGCCATTTTAGTTTTAATTTGCATTTATTTGAGGACTGATGGTGATTTTCTTGTGCTTATTTTTCACAAGATGTATTTTGCTGGTTTTGAATTGATGTTCTTTTTAACATTAGGTTTTGAGAGTTCTATGTAGAGTCTAGATTTGAGGCCTTCTTCAGGTATAGGATTTGCAAATATTTTATCCTTGACTATAGGTACAGTTTATCATCATTATCATCAGCCGCAGCAGCTGCAGCAAAAGCATCATCATCATCATCATTACTATTAGAATTACTACTATTACTTTTGTACATGTATGTATGGTCCTGGGGCTTGAACTCAGGGACCCTGTGATTGTTGCATTTTGTTAACAATTAACCCTTTGAGTCATGCCTCACTTCTGCTTTTTTGCTGATTAATCAGAAATAATATTCTCAGGGACTTTGTTTTGTGGTCTGGCTTCAAACAGCAATACTCAAATCACAGACTCCCAAGTAGCTAGGACTAGATATATGAGTACCCTACTCCCAAATTCTACTCACTACGTGTATACAAGCTTTCACAGACCAAATTATTTTACACTTTTATTGAGTTCTACTATATCAAGTTTTCCTTTCCAATAATTTTAATGCCTAAGTTAAGAATGCTTCATCACCAAAATTGTCCAGACATCTTTCTTTGCTTTATTTTTACATCACTCTTTTTGTTTTTTAGGCCATGTTTTAAATCCTGCTTGAAAGTAATATTTGAATAAATTGTTATGCTTATGTCAATGTTTACTTTATAATTCTCCCCAATACTGTCTAACCTATTACCACTTATTAAACAAAATGTCATTCCACAAATATTTGGTTTTATCTCTTCTTAAATATTCCATGATAAAAAATTATATGAATCTAATCTGGACCTTTAACGACCCATTAAGCTGTGTAAGATTTCCTCTAGAAACATAACAATGTTACACTAATAGCTTTAAGATTGAGCAGAGAAATAGATTCCAGTTTATTTTCCTTTGTCAATGAGTCAAATAGTGCTGGTCAGGTGTTTTTAGAAATTGTCATAAACCTATAAATAAAACTGTGAAGTTGGGTGCTGTTGGCTCATGCTTGTAATCCTAGCTGTGTAGGAGGCTGAGATCTGAGGACTGCGGTACAGGAATATCCGTAAGACACTAATGTCCAATTAACCACCAGAAAGCCAGAAGTGGCACAGTTGCTCAATGGCTAGAGCACTCACTTTGAGCTGAAGAGCTGAGGGATAGCACCCAGGCCCAGATTTCAAGCCCCATGAATGACCCAAAAAAGGAGGGAGGCAATTTATGTCTTTGCTCAATTGTACACCGTCATTTTATTCATTTTTGTTGTTTCCTTTTGAAACGGTAATATTACATGGGAGAAATGGATAAAATAGACTACATTTTCTAATTATATGAGCTTTTTAAAATTGGCACATCTGTAGAGGTAGAATATGAAATGATAGCTTCTCAAGGGGAAGGTAGGTTGACTACTAATAAATATTGAAATACTTTGAGAGAGTAGTAATGTAATATGTTCTAGAACTGAAGGTGATGTTCTTACTCCAATTCTTTAAGAATCATTGTACTTTATCAAAGAATTACAGATTGCATTTGCAATAACCTTAGGAAAAATTTTATAATAGTAGTGGGTGAATCTAAGTGATAATTTAGAATTGAAAATCACAGAATTCTGTAATGTATAACTTTAGTATGTTGATGATAAGACTATCAATAAAATATGATCTGTGATATATCCTCTGAGTGTCTATACATGATATTGCGAGTCAGTGAATATTCTACAAAATTATGTAAATAGAGGGATGAGATAGGCTTGAGAGAGATAATGAACCTCAAAGCGCATTGTATTGGCCATGGAATGTGGTTTAGTGGTAGACTGCTTGCCTTGCAGGTTTGAAGCCCTGGGTTTGATTTCTCAGTACTACTTAAACAAAAAAAGCTGGAATTGACACTCTGACACAAGTTGTAGATTGCTAGCCTGAGGAAAAGAAGCTCAACGATATTGCCAAGGCCCTGATTCAAGCCCCAGGACTAGCCAAAAATAAAAAAGATGCATTGTATTAAGCTGGGCACTAGCGGCTCATGCCTGTTGTCCTAAATACTCAGGAGGCTGAAGATTGAGGTTTGATACCAGCACAGACAAGAAAGTCTGTGAGATTCTTATCTCCAATTAAATCTCAGAAAAATCTTCAAGTGCTGCTGTGCCTCAAGTGATAGAGTTCTAGCTTTCATCCAAAGGAGCTCAGGGACAGTGCCCCGCCCCAGAGTTCAAAACTCAGGAGAAAAAACGAAAAAAAAAACTCACTAAACACTATTCATAAACTGCTTTGTCAAACAGCAATCCCCATAAAAATTCTTACAGTTAATTTAAAAATGTGATTAGGATAAACTACAAGTCATTCTAGGATGAAGACATAGAATTAAAAAGTTTTTTACAAGGGACAAAGTAAATTTTATATCATGCAGTATGGGTTGAAATATTCTTGTCCTCTTATATCATTTATGACAATACTGCAAATTATAGGTCAGTTTCCTTGAGGAACAGATTGTGTTCTGCTGTCTTTTCATAAGAAATCATAGAGGTGATTTTTTGCCTCTTATTGAAGTATATCTAATATTTTAAAGTAGATTTGTCCTAATATAATATTAATTTAATCAAACATTTCATTAGGGCTATGTTGGTCAGATTTTTTTCCAGTAAATCTTATCGCTTATAATAAATGAGAACATGCTGTTTCAGTCTGCTATTAATATGAGAAAACACAGTATAAAATCAACTTAAAAGGAGGAAAGATTAATATTGACTTCTGATTTTATACATTTCATTTTATGTTTCTTATCCTCATGGCTTTGGATTGCTGGTGGCACAGTACCCCATGTCAGGAACACGTGATGCATTACGTGTTTTCGTGGAAGCCAGAAAGTATAGAAGAGGTGGAATAGGAGTGGGGAAAGGAAGAAAGAGGAGCAGGGGAAGAGGGAGAAGGAAAAGGAGAAGGTGAAAGAAAATTAAAAGAAGGAAGAAGAAGAAAGGACTTTGATCTTAACATCCTCTTTGATCACAAGTTCTCAGTGACCAAATCTTTATGACTATGTCCACTTGAAAGGGTTCACCTCTTTATGGCAACATAGTGAAAGCTAATTATTAATCCTAATCCTTTATGATTTCAGATTTAATTTATAGAATGGTGGATAGATATTTCTATACAATTGTGATAACTTCTTTCCTAAATATTTACTTGAATTAATCAGAGAAGCTATTTGGCATAGAGGTGGTTTGGTTAAACCATTGCAGGAGAGATGAATGAAATATTTTGAGTGCAAATGCCTTTTATTTAACAGATAAGGAAGCTTCAAGAGAGTTCATTTTTCACCTTCAAAACTGAATATTTCATCAAACTCATAAAGAGTTGATTTTTCATAATTTTATGACATTTCCATTCAAGTATTTGTCATCTACGGTGAGATTCTTTCTTTCTAGTTGAAGGAACAATAAATAATACCATGATCATTTATTTCTTAGTTATTCAATAGAGAGTAGCTATAATATGAATTCCCTACCATTCAAAAATAAGTTCTACTCTTGTCTGTAGGAATAATTGGATAACTGATGGAATATCATGCTTTAGTTATCTCATATTGTGATCGATTCATTTCCAAAATCACTATTGACATAAAATACATGAAATTTTTTGTTTGTCTGAAATGACTTGTTATTCAAACCTCAGAAATACATGACCAATAACTGAGATTTTTATATACCCAAAAAAATTATGAATCTACATTTTTCTGTCAATTATAGTTTAGGTTTAAAGGAAAATTATGTGACTGCAGTAGATAATATTTAATTTAATGTAAAATTGCTTCATTCAGCCTGACAGAGCCTATTGCTTTTAGTTTACAATAGAAATTTGATTAATGATCCTATTTTGCTTTTGAATAATAGAATATTTCAATTTGTCCAAAGATTCTGTCATTTAAACCTTTGAGTGTATATTTTTTCCTAAAAATGAAAAATATTTTTCACACTGCAAGTTCAAGTTTAATAACTATATAAATATCTAAATTTTAATTTGTTAAATTGAGCCTCTAGAATTCAGATAATATGAAATTTAATTTATTCTTAGACATATTAAATCTGTGCTAAATATTGATGTCTCAAGCTTGTAATCCTCGCTACTCAGGAAGCTGCGGTTCAAAGCCCACACACATCACAATACAAACATATCACACACAAATCACAACTCACACACACACACACACACACACACACACATACAAAGCCAAAAATGGAATTGTGACTCAAATGATAGAGGGAAAAAAAACTAAGGGTTAGGTCTTGAGTTCAAATCACAAGAACAACACACACCCACACACACAATATTATGTCTTAATTCTTATTTTAGATTGTAGAAATAAGCAATATCATGAAAAGTAATATTTGTTACATAACTTGCAACGTTTGTGACGTTGCTTTTAGTATAATTTTTCAAAATATAACATAGGATATTAAAATTAATATTAATCCAGTTATATTTATAATTACTCATAACGCCTTAGAGTACAACTGTTGGTATATTTTCTATAGCCATAAGAAATATTCTAAGTAAAAGGAAGGAAGGAAGATTGGAAGGAAGGAAGGAAGGAAGGAGGGAAGGAAGGAAGGAAGAGAGAAGAAAGAAAGAAAGAAAGAAAGAAAGAAAGAAAGAAAGAAGGAAGGAAGGAAGGAAGGAAGGAAGGAAGGATAGAAAGAAAGAAAGAAAGAAAGAAAGAAAGAAAGAAAGAAAGAAAGAAAGAAAGAAAGAAAGAAAGAAAGAAAGAAAAAGAAAGAAAGAAAGAAAGAAAGAAAGAAAGAAAGAAAGAAAGAAAGAAAGAAAGAAAGAAAGGAGAGAAGGAAGGAAGGAAGAAATGAAGGAAGGAAGGAAGGAAGGACAAAAGAAAGTATGAAGGAAGGAAGGAAAGAAGGAAGGAAGAAAGGAAAGAAAGAAAGAGAGAGAGAGGTAGGGATGGAGGGAAGGAGGGAGAAAGGAAAGAAGTAAAGAAGGAAGGAAAAAAGAAAGGAAGGAAGGAAGAAATGAAGGAACGAAGGAAGGAGGGTGAAAGGAAGAGACAAAATAATTTAATTTATAAAATCTGCTATTATTCCAACATGAACTTCATGTACTTAACCCTTTAGAAAATTTAAGTTTGCAATTTTCACTTCTTTGCATGTTCTGCATGCATGAAACCAACAAATTAAGAATCATGAATAACCAGGTGAATCTGATTGCATCTGTAGTAATATGCATGCAAATCTTTTTTCTCATTTTATATACATTGCAAACAATTTACACTTAGTTATAAATATTCTAAACATTTATGTAGCCAAAGGATGTCAATATATTATATAATGTGAATACTAGTATTTTAGTGCTATTAACGTTACAGTCTTCATGATATATTAATTACAAAAAATTTATTACATATTTTATCAGAGAAATTAATATCCTCTGATTTTTGTGTCTGTGGAAGTCCTAATAGCAGAAAATAATTAAAATCAAAGGGTATCTGTATTTGTTGGCTCAAACGAATATTTCTGAAGGCAATTAACTCATCAGAGATTGTTCAAATCTCAGAAGGGCTTTAGAAAGGCTTTACAATGTTTACATGGTGATGTGATTCAAGAGCCATGAAACTATCATACTTCACTTTGCCATCACTATAATTCTTCCCATTTTAAGAAGAATCATCCACATAAGTCACATGATATAAGTTTGTCCTTAAGTTATTATCTTCTATAATATCCAAATGATATACTACACTGAGTTAAAGCAAAAGTTGCAAAGTGTATTGGACGATGTAACTCCTTTCAGATACACATGTTGAAATTCTATTACCCTGTCTGGTGACATTAGAATCAATCTTTCAGAGATGACCCTGCAATAATGATCCTGATTAAGAAAGCCCAATATAATTACTCTGCTATATGAATGTCCAGCAAATAGTTTATAATGAACCAGAAAGTGGACCACCATGAGAAAGAATTGTTTGGAACAACCATTTTTATAATCAATGTTCAAGCTTCTAGAGTATGGGTAATATACTTCTTTTGATTTTATGCCACTTACTTTGAAGAATTCTCCTATAAAAGCCGAATGGCTTCAAAAAGCAAAGTAGTTTGGAGTTAAATATCACAAATTTTGATAAAAATATTCATAATATTTTATTATTTGAATTTTATTCTCTAAGTGTCCAGGTTAAAAATATTTTTAAATGGGAATTGAAGTGAGGTTCAACTCTATTCAACTATCATAATTAATTTTCAAAAAGTTTTTATTATCTTTAAGTAGTTGTACAAAGGAGATGCCATTCACTGAAACAAGAAACATCTACTTACTTGGTATGAAAACTACCAAAATCTGATCTTGAAATCACATTGCACAAACTGGACATATACATCAAATTAGCAACTTACTTTATTTGAATCCTATATCTCACATAAATTCAGTTTCCTTAGATTCAACTACATATAAAAACATGCATGCATTTTCATGCTCACATACATCCCCATACTCACATGACATACTAAATGTGACACTATAATAAATAATTATATAGATACTGAAAAACAACACCTTTGCAAATTTTATTTTTTAGATATAATGCATTATTGAAATACTTATGAAAGAGCAGCTGAGAGGATGTTTCAAATACTAGAGTGCCTGCTTAAAGAGCATGTTTCTCAGCCAAGCATCAATATTTCCATCCTTCCTTCCCCACATAAAAAACATAACTACATGGGCTGGGAAGGTGGCTCAGTGGTAGAGCGCTTGCCTTGCATGCAAGAGGCCCTGGGTTCGATTCCTCAGCACCACATAAGCAAAAAGAAAAAAGCCGGAAGTGGCGCTGTGGCTCAAGTGGTAGAGCGCTAGCCTTGAGCTGAAGAGCTGAGGGACAGTGCCCAGGCCCAGAGTTCAGGCCCATGACCGGACCCAAAAAAAAAAAAAAAAAAAAAAAAAAAAAAAAAAAAAACATAACTACAGAATTAACCTACATGTCCCTTAATCACTCATTAAATGAAGAACTTGTAATATATATATGTATATATACACAATGATATATTACTTAGCCAGACATAATAATGAAATCATATCATCTTCAAGAAAATAGATAGAAGAAACCTTCATATTAAAGCAATATGCCACACTGTTAAAAACAAATTCTTGATTTCTCATATGCAGAGTCTAGACCCAGAAAATAAAATGAATGACCAAGGTATAAAAGATGGAACTGATTAAATTTGGAAAAAAATAAGAGAGGAGATGAAGAGAAATATTGTGGAGTATATATGTTCAAATAATTTATAACTTTGAATGATGGCATAATAAAAGTATAAAAATAGGATAATGAAATTGATAAAATGAATAAAATTTAGCAAGCTACATTATTTGGATATGTGTATAACATAATATAATACCTTGTGAAATTAATATTTGACAATAAAAAGACAAAATTTCTTTCCAGTTGTTATAGATTCATATGTTAATTTTCAATTTTTGTTCAGTTATTTCCCTGATAAAGTAAAAAGAGAAATCAGTCATTTAGAAACAATCTTGTCCAATTAACATTAAATTATTCTAGTTAATTGCTGTCAATGTGAAATTGTTCAATCCAATTAATTATTATATTAAAATATTTTCAATGCACTCTTCAAAATATTATCCCTATAGGTATATACTTTTTGCTATATATTGAATATGTTTTCTTTACTCAATCGCTCTATATCATTTTCTGAATGTAGTTTGGTATATGCAGCTAGGATATATTATACCTGACCTGGTATTCAAACAGTTTTATCCAAAATGCCCTTAATGAAATAAAGAGGTAAATACAAATTATAAATATTTGAAGACAGTATTGGTTAGTCCTTTTCTCATATTCACCATTCCCTTCTTGAGAATAATACATTTTGTAAGGCATCCAAAATCATAAGGAATAAAACAGTTACTCTGTTTCATAATCATTCAATGTTAGTACTCCAGAAATTGTAATAAGTGGAAAAATTGCTTGAAAGTATGATGGGTCAGTAGTAAGCCTTTAGAAACTCTACATTTTCCCCAAAATCTTCAGATGTACTCTGTATATTAATGACAAATATATTTAGAAACATACAGATATAATATGATCTTATATATGTAAATATATGTATATAATGTAAATATATATTTAGTTATATTTAAATGTGTATTATAAATATTCATTTATATTTAATTCATCCAATTATATCTATGTGTGTATATATATATGTATATGTGTACACATATACATATATATATATATATGTATATACACTTTTTTTCTTTTTTTTGGTCAGTCGTGAGGCTTGAACTCTGGGCTTTTGTGCTGTCCCTGTGCTCTTCAGCTCAAGGCATGTGCTCTACTGCTTGAGACATAGTGCCACTCCCAGTTTTTTGGTGGTTTGTTGGATATAAGAACCTCATAGAATTTCCTGCCTGGCCTGGCATTTAACTGTGATCCTCAGATCTCATCCTCCTGAGTAGCTAGGATTACAGGCATGAACCACAGGCACCAGGCTATATTCATATCTGAGATTTGTTAGTGGAACTAAGGGCACAGAAACTATTATTCTTCTCATGAAAGGACTTCACATTGACAGGTATAATTACAAGAAGTAAAACGATAAATATTCACAGTGGCACAAAAATCCCTTAGGTGCCTAGCAAGACTGCATGTTTTTCTCGACACTGCATGTGGTGTGATTGATTTGCAAACAAAGCGACCATAGAAGATATTGGATCCTAAACAAAACTGACAATTGCATAAACCCAGTCCTCTATGATAGATTTAGCAAGGCCTATCTTGGAGATTCTTGTTAGGGTCTTGATGAAAAATTTATAATTTAGTTGTTATTATGGAACTCTTTTACACCTGTCTCTCGGCCATTAACTATCTATCATATATTTTGGCTCAGGAAACTTTTTTGTTTGTAAAAACTTGGTTGATCACAACATAGACATGGGTTTTTTAAACCGTTTGAAATTGATGTTTGCATAGAGTTCCATAAAATGAGCTTCTCTTTGTCATTTCATAGGAATAAACTTACTCTGATTCAAACCTGGACAGCAGGTTTGTTCTCCCTCTTAGAAAACCATCTGTATAGACTTCTTTGTATGTAAACAGATCCTCATTTACTTGCAAAAGTCTGTCAGTGAGTCAAACTTAATTCATCCAATAAGGTGAATTCCTCTACCATGCTTCCTTTACATTAAAAATGGTAAGAACTGTTCAACAATGTGCATACTTTTTAATGTGAAGTGTGACTCCTATTTTCCATAATGTGAATCAAGCAGAGGAATCAGTTTAAGATGTGAAAGAGCCTTTCAAACAGTCTTTGACCTTGAAAATTGTCCTGGGTATGAATTTTTGGAGAAATATCCCTTTTCAAAGATAAAGGACTCATTTATATATATGTATATGTATGTATATATATATATGTGTGTGTATATACACACACACACACACACACACACACACACACACACACACACACACACACACACACACACATATATATATATTGTGCCGGCACTGGGGTTTGAATCCTGGCCTTGAGCTCTACCTGTGTAAGATCTGCTACTGGATGGAGAGCAGACTCTACCCTCCTCACAGTAAAGTCTCAGCCCAGTACCTCATTACCTAGGCAACTGGCACATCTGGAGAGGTCACATCTGCATCTCCTGAGGTCACATCTGAATTTGATGTGGCCACACTTTTCTCCACCCATATCCTAGATAAGGCCTAGCCCAGGTCCAGATGCGCTCTTTCCCAGGACTTTCCCAAGTCTTTCCCACGCCTTTCTCAGCCGCATGGAGGGCCAACATGGCATAATGCCAGCAGGAATGATGAATAAACCTACCCCTTACATGAATACCACATGTGTGGTGTGGTTTTTACTCAGAAACCTCTTTTTTAAAACCTAATATAAATGGTGCAGTTTGAACCTGAGAGAGGCTTAAAGTCAAGATAGGGGGTTGGATTCCTCTCCTTTTTTATTTTCCTTTCTTTGGTTTGTTTTTCCCTTTTTTGCTCTGAGGAATACCACAGTTCTGACGGCCTTTTGGAAACCAGTCTGTCTGCTGTGGACAAAGCGAATCAATTCCCCTGCTGGCCTCTGTATCCACCTCCATGCTTGTACATTTTGGTGAGTGAACTACTCTCTAAGGGTTCTCTGTCCCTCAGTATCTCTCCAGATGTGGTTCCATGCTGAAGAACCTGCTAGTCCTTTAACTGAAAGGCCAGTCACCTCTGGAGCCGAGGGCACTTGATTCTGGTTGCTTGGCCACTCCTCCCTAGAGGGCTCAGTGGTAAGTTGCAGTGCCACTTCCATCCGATAAACCCACCTTCACTCACTGATTATTTTTGTCTCCTACACCTTTAATGGCAGCTGTGTGTCACTCCAGTGCCATGAAACCCCTCTGAAATGCCTCCTGCACCCCCTTTTAGCCAGAGCACCTAATTTTTTTAAGTTCTTCTCAGATTTAGACAATTTTATCTCTGCAATGGTAAATGGTCAGAAGTCTGTTCACTTTCATGATCTCTTTCCTCTCTGCTAATCATGTCCAACTTCCTCTATCTCTCCCTTTCTTTTCTACAGCTTCTTGAATTGTGCCCTGAAGAGTGTGATGCGAGCTGGGGCCCGGGGACCTCCCCTAGATTCCCTATAAAAGACTAGCCAATCTAGACTTCTAACATTTTCTTTGTATTTTTTTCAGAAATTCACCATTGTGAGTATGCCCTCTTGGCCACATGGTGGGTTTAGGGTTTGGTCCCATCTGACCCATACCCTTCCACCAAGTTTACTACTCCTCCATCCATCTATTCTCTTGTACCTTGCTAAAAAGTTGCTCTTTTCTCAGACCCTTGTAATTTAGGCCCAACTATCTGATGTGCTTTGTTAGCAAAATATCTAAACATTAATGTACAAAATTTTAGATTTTGAGTTTTGCCTTTTTTGTTTTGTGTTGTGTATTCTAGTACTGATTACGTGATTCTAAAATATTGGGCATATCTGTGCTAAGATTCTCACATCTAACGAGATTTGTCTTTGCAGAATATTACTTGGTCAATTCTTGGTAAGGACCAGAGAAGCTCTTCTTATTCTATTTGATCTCCTTGTTTAATTGGAAGTAATGAATGGTTTTCATGACAAAGATTGCAATTCAAAGCCAGCCAGGGCTGAAAAATCCCTAAGACTCCATCTCCCAACTAACCTAATAGCTAGGATGGAAGCATGGTTCAAGACTCTTAACTCTAACCAGCCAAATACTGGAAGTGGTACTGTTACTCAAAGTGGTAGAGCACTAGCCTTGAGCAGAAGTGCTCAGGGACAATGCCCAGGCCTTGTGTTCAAATCTCCATGAATACTAACTGAGGCAAGTCATCCCAGCAACGAGCACTTCGACTCAGCCAGTCTGGGGCACAAGGGACCATGGAGAGGAATAAGAGGAAATGATGTCATATCAGGCACTTTGTGCCTGCCCTTTCAAAATTAACCAGTGCCGGGAGGTCAATATAAGTAAGAAGCCTGCCCATCTAATGTTCATACTTGTGTACCTTTTAACTGGACGGGAATTTACATTCTTGCCTTTGTTACCTGAATTCTCCCCTATGTAGTCACCAGATAGGGACATTTCTACCAACATTTTTCAGCTCCAAGTCTTTCCTCTTGCTATTTATTTGCTCTCTAGTGTTTTTTTTCTAGCCTCTCAATGCCTCATGAGACTTTCTCCACACTTCATCCAAGAGACTTGCCTCCTCCAGACTTCATCTAAGGACTCACACTCACCAAGGGACAGCTGCAGCTCACTGCCTTCTCTGTGAGGGGACCAAATTTCAGGCTTTTACCCCTAATTTGGATGCCCCTTGTCAGCAAGAAGTAGCCAGAGAGAATCCATGCCTTATTTCATGATTATTAAAAGGCTGGAATGTAAGGTCTACTCCTGGATAGCAAGCAGATTCCACCCTCTTCCAAGCAATGTCTCTGCCCATTATCTGCATTACCTAGAACTGGCACACCTGAAAAAGGTCACATCTGCATGTGCTGATGTCACATCTGAATTTGATGTGCCCACACATTTCTCCACCCATACCCTAGATAAAGCCTAGCCCAGGGCCAGATGCTCTCTTTTCCAGGTCTTTCCCTGTTCTTTCCCAGCCACGTGGAAGGCCAGCATGGCCTGGTGCCAGAGGAAATGATGAATAAATCTACCTCTTTCCTGAATACCTCGTGCATGGTGTGGTTCTTACTCGAACTCTCTTTAAAAACCTAACAATCTGGACTTTAATTCTCAATGTTTACTATATACCTCCTGAGCCACACCTTCAATTCTTCCTTTTACCATAAGTGGAGAAAAGAATCTCTTAGGTTTATCTACTTGGAATAGCTTTGAATTGCAATTGTCAAATTTGAACCCACCTAGTATTTAGCTGTAAGCCACTGGTGCTCTGCTAGAATTCACTTCTTAAGAATAAATATTCACAAAAAGAGGAGAAAACATATTTGTTCAATTACATATTTGTTGCCAGGTAAACCAAATCACTTGGTACTGGAAAGGAAAATGAGAGAAGATAGAAGTGAATATGGAGGAGAGAGATACAAAGAAAGAAGAAGGGAAGGGAGGGTAAATAAGGGGAGGGAGGGGAGGGGAGGATTGAAGAGGAGGGGGGAGCTGAGTAGAGTTGTCTACTCCTCACTAATGTATTGTTGAACAATCAGTGATTTTGCATTGATGTACCCAAAGCTTTCTATTTTTGGTAGTAATAAGCTGAGATATAAAAATACAAATTTACATGTAAAAACCTGTTAGTGTGCTTACTCCTGCACGAAGGAAGCCACAGTTAGGTTACTGTTACAGAGAAGGCAAGAGTAAACAGTTTAAGAGATTCTGAGAAAGAATAATTGATATGCCAAGAATGCTCCCTTGCCCAAGCATTACTCTTGTTCCCTGCTCCAGTCTTCCTCTATACAATAATAGCAGAAACAGAAGAAGAAGGAGATATATAAGTAATGATCATCTTTCTGTTTACCGTCATCTGTTTACCCTCAACCTGTCAAACAATAAAGCCAAAGGAGAGTTAACCTGAACTAGCAGGGGAAATGGAGGGGAGGGGGAAGTTCATTCTAACTTAATGTGAAAGTTTTAAAATAATTGGGACAGCATTTCAAATATTGAAATAAAAGTTTTTCAATTATTAATAAAAAGTAACTCAAATTTTGAAAATTTAGAAGACTACAGGGCTCACTACATAGTGGATTCTGCATAATTAAAACTGACTCCTGTTTCTATCATCAGAAATTGAAAATTGTCCTTAAACTTCCAATAATAGGTAAATTACCTGTGATATTCACTTAAACTCTGTGAATTTAATGCAGAAAACATGACTTTAAGACTTTTGAAGTGATAAGTGATGGAAATTCATGACGGATAGTATAATGCTTGGTTGTGGGCAGATTCTAATGTAAATAATATACTGTGTTCCCGTAGGTTATTTGAGTATCCAAAGTTTTAATATGCATGTGGTCCTAAACCAATACCTTACTGATATTGAATTACAAATACAACTTCCTATAAGTACAGAATTTTTCCTTGTATCTTTTATATATATTGTAAAGATACTGTACAGAGGTCTTATGGTAACATAAGTAAGGTAATGAGTATATTTCTTTTTTTTTTTCTTTATTGTTGATCATGGGGTTTCAACTCTAGGCCTGAGTGCTGTCCATCAGCCCTTCAGCTCAAGTCTATCACTCTACCACTTGAGCTACAGCGCCACTTCTAGTTTTCTGGTGCTTTATTGGAGATAAGAGTTTCACGGACTTTATTTGTATTTGTGTGTTTATTTGTGTGCTTATTTGTATTTGTGTATTTGTGTGTATAATAACATATATGTGTAAAATATAAGGGCATATACACACATATATGCATATATAAATAAATATACATATATAAATATATATGCATATATATCTCAGTGTTAAGTGATTTTATCTATAGTTCCCAGCGCATTGTCATTCTCACAAAGTGTACATGATAAACTGCTCTGAGGATCTGTGCTCTATGATGGGTATCCTTTTTTTTTTTTTTTGGACAATATCATTCCTTTACTTTCTTTATATGTCTCAATATATATATATATGTATCAATACAAAATTTTTGTATATATTAATATATATCTGCATAGTGTTACAAAGTTTTTTTTGTTTTTTTTAATTTAATTTTATTTTATTTGAGAACATACTGTATAGAGGGGTTACAATTACATGGGCAGGATAATGCGTACATTTCTTACCAAGAATTGCAGCCTCCTCCTTTGTTTACCCTTCACCTCCCTTCCTAGCCTCCCCCCTCCCCCCCACCCAATACTTCCTCCCCTTCCATCCCCCACGCCGACATTGTAAAGCTCATTTTTGACATGACATTTTGTACTTCTCATTGTTGCAACAGGTCCACCTGAATCCTTAAACGACTTATTTGTCCCCATCTCCTCCACAAGTTATACTGACATCAAATATAGTGAAAGCGGGGGGTTACACTGTGGGGGAGGGACATACAAAGCAACAAAGAAATAATCTTATAAATGCGTTAGAAACACATGCATGAAAGAAAAAAACATTAAAATACATATTTAAGGGTTCGTTTTCCTAACATCACATTATCTGACCTTTTCCGCTTGACTCATACATATACTAGATATTGCAAATAAGGGAAACCATGGGACCTATGTTTCTTTGGGCCTGGCTTACTTTACTTAATATAATTTTTTCCAAGCCTTTCCATTTCCTAACAAATGGGGAAATGTCATTCTTTCTGATGGAGGCATAGAATTCCATTGTGTATATATACCACATTTTCTTGATCCATTCATCTACTGAGCGGCATCAGGGTTGGTTCCATATCTTAGCTATGGTAAATAATGCTGCAATAAACATAGTTGTGCTGGTAGCTTTAGTGTGGTCTTGTTTGTAAACATTTGAGTAAGTGCGCAAAAGTGGGATTGCTGGGTCATAGGGGAGTTCTATGTGAAGTCTTTTGAGGAACCTCCATACTGCTTTCCAAAGTGGTTGAACAAGTTTACATTCCCCCTAACAATGAAGTAAGGTCCCTTTCTGTCCACATCCCCTCCAGCGTCTGTTGTTGTTAGAGTTCTTGATTTTTGCCGTTCTAACTGGAGTGAGGTGATATCTCAATGTTGTTTTGATTTGCATTTCTTTTATGGCTAGGGGTGTTGAACATTTCTTCATGTGTCTATTGGCCATCCTTCTTTCTTCTTCAGAGAAGTTGCTCTTTAAGTCATTAGCCCACTTATTTATTGGGCAGTTGTTTCTTTGAGGATTTGTTGTTGGGTGGTTTAATTTTTTGAGTTCCATGTATATTTTAGATATGAGACCATTGTCTGTTGTATGGCTAGTAAAGATATTCTCCCAATCCGTGAGCTTTCTATTGATCTTGCTAGCTATGTCATTTGCCCTGCAGAAGCTCTGCAACTTTATGCAATCCCATTTGTCCAACCTTTCTTTGATTTGTTGTGTTTCCGGGTCTCTATTCAGAAAATTTCGGCCTGAGCCAAGGAGACCTAGGGTTTCTCCTATTCCATCCTGTAATGTTTTCAGAGTGTCTGCTTTGAGTTCAAGGTCTTCGATCCATTTGGAGTTGATTCTGGTGCAGGGTGATATATAAGGATCTAGCTTTAGTTTTCTACATGTAGTTAACCAATTTTGCCAGCACCATTTACTGAAGAGGCTGTCTTTCTTCCATTGTATAGTTTTATCTCCCTTATCGAAGATTAGATGCCTATAGGTCTGTAGGTTCATTTCTGGGTTTTCAATTCTATTCCATTGGTCCTGAGGTCTGTTCTTATGCCAATACCAAGCTGTTTTGATTACTATGGCTTTATAGTAGGGTTTGAAATTTAGTATTGATATTCCTCCAGCAGTGTTCTTTCCGTTGAGGAGCGTTTTCGCTATTCAGGGTCTTTTATTGTTCCATATGAATTTTTGGATTGCCTCTTCTATTTCCTTGAAGAATGAGGTTGGAATTTTGATAGGTATCTCATTGAATTTGTAGATAGCCTTGGGAAGTATTGCCATTTTCACGATGTTAATCTTTCCAATCCAGGAGCATGTGAGGTTTTGCAATTTTTAAATTTCTATGTTGATTTCCTTTTTCAAGATTTTAAAGTTTTCATCATAGAGGTCCTTCAATTCTTTAGTTAAGTTAATTCCTAGGTATTTTATTTTTTGTGAGGCTATTACAAATGGAGTTGCTTTCCTAATTTCAGCCACACTTTTCTCATTGTTGGCATACAGAAAAGCCATTGATTTCTGCGGGTTAATTTTATAACCTGTTATTTTGCCAAATTTTTGAATCAGCTTGAGTAATTTGGGAGTGGAGTCTATGGGATTCTTTAAGTACAAGATCATTTTGTCTGCAAAGATTGAGAGTTTTATTTCTTCTTTCCCTCTTTGGATCCCCTTTATGTCTGCATCTTGTCTTATTGCTGTAGCTAGGCATTCTAATACTAGATTGAAGAGAAGTGGAGACAGTGGGCATCCTTGTCATGTTCCTAAGTTAAGAGAAAATGGCTTTAGTTTTTCACCATTGAGTATAATGCTGGTTGTAGGTTTGTCATATACAGCCTTTATTGTATTGAGGAATGTTCCATGGATTCCTAGTTTTTCCAAAACCTTCATCATAAAGGGGTTTTGGATCTTGTCGAATGCTTTTTCTGCGTCTATTGAAATAACCATGTGGTCCTTATTCTTGCTCCTGTTGATGTGATGAATAATATTAATTGATTTGCGTATATTGAACCAGCTTTGCATCCCTGAAATGGATCCTGTTTGATCTTGGTGTATGATTTTTTGGATGAATTGTTGAAGTCGATTGGCCAAAATTTTGTTGAGACGTTTTGCATCAATGTTCATCAAAGAAATATGTCTATATTTCTCTTTCTTTGATGAGTCTCTGCCTGGTTTTGGGATGAGGGTTATGATGGCTTCATAGAATGTGTTTGGTAGTGAGCTTTCTCTTTCAATTTCATTGAAGAGTTGGAGGAGAATTGGTGTGAGCTCTGCTTTGAAGGCCTTGTAAAATTCCGCTGTAAAACCATCTGGTCCTGGACTTTTCTTAGCTGGGAGGTCTCTTACTGCTGTTTCTATTTCAATGCTTGATATGGGCCTGTTAAGATAGTTTAACTCATCTTGGTTTAGTTTTGGCATGTCAATATTTGCTAGGAAGAGCTCCATTTCTGTCAATTTCTCAAACTTATTAGCATAAAGTTTCGAGAAGTATTCCCTTATAATGTTCTGAATCTTGGTTGTTTCCGTGGTGATGTTTCCATTCTCATCTCTGAGTTTATTAATTTGGGTGTGTTCTTTTCTTTTTCTGATAAGATTTGCTAAGGGTCTGTCAATTTTGTTAAGTTTTTCGAAGAACCAAGTCTTTGTTTTGTTGATCCTTTCTATAGTTTTTTTGGATTCTAATTCATTTAATTTTGATTATTTCTTTCCATCTACTGGATTGGGGTTTATCTTGCTGCTCTTTTTCAAGGAGGTTTAGATGTGTCATTAAATTGTTAGTTTCAGATCTCTCCAATTTGTTGATGTAGGAGCTCAGAGCTATAAACTTGCCTCTGAGTACTGCTTTTGCTGTGTCCCAGAGGAGCTGGTAATTTGTGTGTTCATTTTCGTTGAATAGCATGAACATTTTAATTTCCTTTCTAATATCTTCCATGACCCACTCATGATTCAGCAGTGTGTTGTTCAGCCTCCATGTGATACCGGACTTTCTTTGGTGGCTTTTGGTGTTGAGTTCTAATTTTATTCCCTTGTGGTCAGAGAGAATGCAAGGTATAACTTCAATGTTTCTGAATTTAGACAAGTTTGCTTTGTGGCCTAAAATGTGGTCTATTTTAGAAAACGTTCCATGTGCTGCTGAGAAAAACGTGTATTCTGATGCTGCTGGGTGAAATGTTCGGTAGATGTCTGTTAAGTCTAGTTGATCTATGCAGCTCTTTAGATCTGTGGTTTCTCTGTTGAGATGGGTATCCTTTTTACTCACTTCGACCATTACCCTCTTTTTCATCCCTGTGAACAACTTCGGTCTACTTTACATAGGATAGCTTTGTTTTCATTACATGTAGTTACTAACTGATAATCAAAGAAAAAGGTTGTTTGTGAAAGAAAAAGAATTGTTAGGTCACAGGTTAAAATATCTTTTTGGGGGGATGGGATCCGGTCGTGGTGCCTGAGCTCTGGGCCTGGGCACTGTCCCTCAGCTCAAGGCTAGCACTCTACCACTTGAGCCACAGAGCCACTTCTGGCTTTTTTCTTTCTGCTTATGTTGTGCTAAGGAATCGAATCCAGGTCCTCATGCATGAAAGGCAAGCGCTCTACCACAGAGTCACCTTCCCAGCCCAGGTTAAAATAGCTTATTCATCCCAATGATTCCTATGAGATAACATTTATAATAGTAGTAAACGTGAAAAGGAATTCCTAGAACTGTTGTTTTGCCATTCAGAATGGCAAAGAATAATATCATGTCACTCATAATTATTAAAGAATGCTAGGAAAAATGTTGGTCCCCATCATGTTCCCACAAAGCCAGTGGATCCTCAAGGATAATAGAATAGCAGCAGAAGTTCTAATTAGCAGACATGGAGCATGAAAGACAAAGAGAGGAAATGAGAGAGAGTGAAAGAAAGAGAAATATCATAATACTGGAAGTGCATAACAGATAAACAAGAGTTGTAGGAGAATATTCATACTGCTATCTTCAGACTCTACATGTACATTTGAACGTATTTGATGTATGATAACCCATCAACCCAAAATTTAAAATGATTTTGATAAAAATAAAAATTACTCAGAATAACTTAAAAATGCAAAAACAATCTTCACAGAAGCAAACTTTCAGGGACATTTCATGATTTTGAAGTTAGTATAAATTTAGAAGTTTTACAATTCACAAAATTATAAAAAGATACTTATATATTTCATTATATAACCCAAAGCAGAAAGCAAATGTTGTTTAGATGATTTTTTAAAACACAGTCTATCAGGAGCTGGGATGGTGGCTGTTGTAGAGTGCCTGCCTTGTATGCATGAGGCCTTGGGTTTGATTCTTCAACATCATGTTAGTAGAAAAAGATGGAATTGGTAGGGTGGCTCAAGTGGAAGCAATAGCCTTGAGCTGAGGGACAACACCCAGGACCCAGAGTTCAAGCTTCATGACCAACGAAATCAAAGTAAAAAACAAAACAAACACAGTCTCTCACTTTTGTGACCTCAACTCTGTAATACCGCTGCTTCAGCCTAGGGCTAAGATTTTAGGTGTGGACATTTATCATCCCTCCTGATTCAGACTGTACTTGATAATTTTTTTTTTTTGTCGGTCGTGGGGCTTGAACTCTGGGCCTGGGCGCTGTCCCTCAGCTCTTCAGCTCAAGGCGAGCGCTCTACCACTTGAGCTACAGCGCCACTTCCGGTTTTCTGGTGGTTTATTGGAGATAGGAGTCTCACGGTCTCTCCTGCCCGGGCTGGCTTTGAACTGCAATCCTCAGATCTCAGCCTCCTGAGTAGCTAGGATTACAGGCGTGAGCCACCAGCGCCCGGCTTGATAATTTTTAATCAATATTATATTCTTAATTTTGCTTATTGTAAATTCACATGCACCTATAAAAAATGGTTTGGCCATCCCAGTAACCTTCTCAAAGTACCTTCTGATGATCCCTAACAAAAGTTGTATTATATTACAACAAGGGAAACAATGCTACAAATAAAGAAAAACAATAATTAAATATTAATGATTAATAAAATAAAATACCAAAAAATTACCAGGTTTTTTCAGTATTTGAAGTGTACTTACATATTAGATATTACTATTTTCTCATATTCCTGTACATTTAACACTGGCTAAGATTATGATGTTCAACAAGAGTTTTATAGGCTATGAGTAGTCTTTAAAGTTACCCACTAAGATTGCTTTTATAACTCATCTCATAATTTGTATATGGCTTATATCATCATTAGTTCCTCACTAACATATAAAGTAAGAAAGTCCTAAAGTTTTAAGAGAAACTGTGTAGTTAACACAGTCTTAACTCTTCACCATGCTTCTTTACACAAAGACTTTGCAACTTCTCATTAGGAATGTTTCTATAAACTCTGAAATGTACATTCTTAGTAGCATATGTTTGCTACCATAAATCTTAAATACTTTATAGAAAAGTTGTATGTCCTGACATACAGTCCTAATTTTGGCATATATAAGCAAATTATCAAAATTAAATACATTTAAAACATTAAAACATTTAACAAACTTTAACACTTGCTGCAGTGTTCATTATGACTGGTGCCTTGTACAGAATAATTGAATTCCTCCTCCTAAACATCTCTTGAACAACAAATATCTGGAATTATCTTGTTTTTGACATGCCAATCTTGACTATTCTTAATTGTGTGCTTATATAAGAAATACATGGTTCTAAAATTTCATGGGAATTCTTCTAAAGTTACTTTTTTTTGAATTGTCAAGATTAAGAAAACCAATTATACTTTATATATAAAAAATGTTCTGTGCTCAATTCAGCAGCACATACACTAAAATTGGAACAATACAGAGAAGATTAGCATGGCCCTGCGCAAGGTTCACATGCAAATTATTGAATCCTTCCATATTTTTACAAGTACAGATGCTGGAGAGGATTTGGCCACAAGGAAACCCTACTTCATTCTTGGTGGGAGTGTGAACTTGTTCAACAACTTTGGAAAGCAGTATGGAGGCTTCTCAAAAGATTCCATATAAAGCTCCCCTATGACTGAGCAATCAAACTTTTTGGGATTTACCCAAATGGTCATAAGCAAGACCATACTAAACCTACCAGCACAACTATATTTACTGCAGCATTATTTACGATAGCTAAGATATGGAGCTCACCCCAATGGACCGCAGAAGATAAATGGATATGTGGTATATATAAACAATGAAATTCTATGCCTCCATTGCCCAATTAGTTAGAAATTAGAAAGATTTGGAAAAAAATTTTATTAAGTGAAGTAAGCCAAATCCAAAGAAACATAGGTACCATGGTTTGCCTTATTTTCAACAACTAATATATGTCTGGGATAAGCAGAACAGGTCATAAGCTATGTGCATATGACCAGATAAAATGATATTATGGGAAATGAACCACACAAATGATTCTTTGTTTCTTGCTCTTCTTGTTTCCAAGATACTTATAATGTGTGATGTAATTTTTTTGTTTCTTTATATGTTCCTCCCCCACGCTCTAACCCCTGTTTTCACTGTACTTGAAGTTGGTGCGCCAAAAACTGTGTATATGTGTCTCTAATTTGGGGAGGGAAAAGGGAAATACAAAATGCTTAAATAGGGATACAGGTTGAGATGCACAAGACACTATGTTGAAAAATGAACTGTACAATTTAGGCAGGGGAAGGAGGGAGGGGAGTGTATTCTTTGAGGTGGGAAGGGGTGGTAGAGGAAAAAGAAAGGAAGAGGTAACACTGATTGTTAGAAAATGTACTCATTATTTGCTCTTTTAATTGTGACAACTCTGTACAGTTTTTTTACACTTAAAAACATAAAAATGTTCTGATCATGTGATATACTTTATTTCTTCAGTTGATACAATTTAATAAACAGTAACTTGGGAAAAACAAAAAACTGTTCTGATATAGAAGAGTTTATTTCCTCTATTTTCCCATATAATATTTTTAACAAAGAAATTAATGCAGAACACTGATATGAAGGTATTTTGAATAAATGTGTGTGTGAGAGCGCACATGCATGCACACATGCATACATGCACATGCTTGTATATTGGCACTCTCAGAGTTTGAAATCAGGGCTTCAAGGTCTTGCTAGGCCTTTCCTCTCTAGATTGGTGATCTACTATATGAACTACATCTCCATTCCTGGCTCTTTGCTAGTTCATTACAACTTTTAAAAAATAATCTCATGAAGTCCTTTTGCCCTGAGTGGCTTCCAAAAGTTATCCACAGATCTCAGGCTCCTGAGTAGATATCCGAAGTAGATAGGATTATAGGTGTGGCCAGCAAGCATAAGGCTTTCAGAATATTTTTAAAAGTAGAAGAAAATTTACTTCACAGGGGCCTGTTTTATCATCTCTTACTTTTAAAGCATTTTGGAGTGATTATATGTGAATTTATTTCGTTAGGTATTCTTAAAAGATAGTAAGTAATGGTATTTAAAAGTTTTAGTACTTTTTAAAAAAGAATACTGGAGCTGTGGGACAAAAGAAGGTCAGCTCTGTGCATGATAATCCAATGTCACCAATACAGTCTGTGTTGAGGAAAAAATGTAACAGAAAACAATCGCCATGGGTAATAATTGATATGCTATTATTCATAGGGATATATGAATATTGAATTGAGAGTGTAAGAGAATGGAGAGATTTTACCTACCTTTTTTCTATTGCTAAAAGGCTTTTGGAAACTGTGACTCATTTCCTTCCTCACTGTGTGTCTATGGGCCATGTACTTAGTGCCTTTAATTACAATTTTTCCCAACACTAAAATGGTAATAACATTAGCATTATAGCAAATGCTATCTTAAGAATTGAGAGAAATAAAACTTGCAAAATACTTAACATAAATTTCTATGAATGAGCATTGAGTTTAGCCAACAGTTTTTTAAACACTAAATAAAATGCAATAATATTACAGAAAAGATTATAGATACTGAGCAACCAGAAGTAATGTGATCTATTGACCATGCTCTGCTTCTAAGGAAGCCAGTTGTATAATGCTCATGTTGTAAATAAAACTGGTTATCTTATGTCTTGGTAGTGTAAAAATATCAGGGACAGAATAATGAAGGAATGTTGTAGACTGAGGTAAGCCCATATGCTAATGTGCAAACTGATAACATGTAAATTAACTAGGCAGTATATTGTGTTTTACATCATTTAAGTTATACCACAAAGATAAGGAATACCTAGAAGAATGAATTCTCTTGATATCCTATCATAGTCCTTAGCAGCAGGATGAACTCTTTCTTCATTCTTGTAGAGGCAATATCAGAGGAGAGGAACTGTATTTTTTGTTTGCTTCCTTCCATTTGTTCTTCAGTTTGAATCTAAACTACATGAGACTGAATGAAACTAAGGGAAATTAGACATGCAGGCTTTGGAAAGAACAATCAATGAAAATAAATAAAATACTTATAGCCTTATGAAAGGTCTAACTAAATTGAGTTATATACTCTCAAATGTAAACAGAAAATGATTTACACAATATCATGTTATTGAAAATTGAAAAATGTAAGGAGTTGCTTAATTTTTTTCATTTCTACTCCCTTGAATTAATTATTGATTTTATAGAGAGAGATTAAAGATGAGATTAACAAGAAATGATTAAAATTGAAAAGAGTTCTGGGAAGATGGCAGAGGAGAAACTGGAGGCTAAACAATATCTCGCATAGAAAGCAGTTTTAGTGTTCCAGTGAGCAGTCCTAAGCCAGAGAATCACACCAAGGGTGCCATCACAATACAGAGAGTTTGGCCAGAAAGAGAAAACCCAGGCAAGGAGACAGATCTGTGCACTTGCCAACAGCCTTGGCTGCTGCTGTGGCGGCAGTGGTGGCGGCAGTATCCACCAAACCTGCAAAATAGAGAGTCCAGGATGAAGGCCCCAGACTCAGCGGGCTAGCAGATTCTACTCAACACCAGCAAGAACTGACAAGGAGCAGACATCTTCATTCTGTAGATTGCAGACCAGAGACGACCTAGGAGCCAACACTCTGGCATGAGTAGAAGCCTGACATCCTCATTCCTTCTCAAGGAGCAGAGGAGGTAAGGCCACCTCTCCACTCCCCCACTACTGGAGATCTCCATTTTTGATACTGACAATGGCCTGACTGAGCCTCTAGCTTCAACTCAGGCCTTGAAAGAAAACAAAAGAGTCATTTAGCAGGTCACAGGAACCTGACCTGACCTTCCAGGCTCAGCTCCACCCAGGGAAAACTCACCCAGCTCAGGCCAAGCCAGCTCCACCAGCCCCAGGAGTGGCTTCTTCACTGGGTAAACAGAGCCAGAGGCTGCCCCTCTCTACAGCAGCCTTGACAATCAATTGAAATTCAGTAAACAAAAACCCTGATAATGTTTCCATGCTGGACTCTGTGAGTGTCTCAGAAGCTAGCCGCTTAGGGAAAAGTTACTGTTCGTTGAAAGGACTCAACTCCACTCAGAACCTAGCCTAATCACAGCATCTCCAAATTAGAGGAAACAGACATCTCCCTTTTCTGTGAGACTCAAAGGAGATCTCCCTTCCATTGAACTACCCTGGGAGGAAGATCACAAAATCCTTGGTAAAACAGAGCATTTTTCTGCCTGCTCAAACAAACTGACTTTAAAAACCAATCAAGCCACAGGAAAACCAAACACTACAAGCAGAGCACAGACTCCAAACTGAGACTGGTTACGGACACAAGAGAGATACAGGATCTTCCTATCCTCCCCCCCAAAAAATCCAAGAATTATTTTTTGTACCTTTTTAATTTTTTTTAATTTTATGATTTTTAACTTTTTAAAAAATTGTTTGCTATTAACCTTTTTTTTTCCCTATTATAATATAGATTTAAGGGTTATATGTGTGTGTGCTTTTTTTTAGCTCTACTGAACTTTTGATCTTTTTTCTCTTTCACATTCTTTTCACTTTTTCTTCTCTTTCATTCTTTTTCTGTGTGACTTAATTGCTGTTCTGCTCATCCTCAGATATACACATAATCGATTATTAGACTTTATCCCCCATTGTGTACACACTTAATCCAGAAATTTATTGTTCAGTTCAGAACCTCTTAGACTTAAATTCCTTAATAGCAGTACTATTTATTTATACCTATATAATAGTTTAAGAAATTTTATTTTTTAATTTTTCGTGTCTCCTTTTTATCCCTCCCCTTCTCTCATCCTGTTGCTGTTCTTCTGTGAATATTATGTTGTTAAATTTGCATAATTTTAAAGTGTTTCCATTAATTTGTATTTTTCTTGGTTCCTTTTTCTTTTTTTCTTTTTCTTCTTTTTTCTCTTTCTACTATCATTCCATCCAATCTATTTCCCTCTTTAAGATTTTGACTTAGTTAATTTAACTCTCCCTTTACCTTATCATATTCCTCTATTCCTTTTTTTGCCCACATCTCTCCCTAAACCTGATAATTTCTGGTTTACCAAATTCTTTGTGGTTCATACCCATTAATACATAGTTGTTTGATGTTGAATAGATATAACTGTTGAACTAGATTGTATCTGCAGACTTTTGACTGTGCAACTACAGACTTTGATTGATGCTTGCCTTAAGATAGTGTTCCAGCACAAAACTGGTGTTACTTTCATTCCAAATGGGCAGAAAAAGCTGGAAAAACACAAGGAAAATGGCAAGTCTGTGTACCTCAAATCATACTCATGATATTCAAGGGACAGAACAGATAGTGAATAATCCAGAGGAGAGCTCCCAAAAAGCTCTATAAACACTACTGGTAATCATGGTAAAATTAAAGATTGAAAACCTGCAAAGGATTCAGTGTGAGCATGATAGGGAGAGAGAGGAGGCAAACCAAGGTTCAATACAGGAATATCATGAAAGTGAGGAAGATACTCAAAGATTGATACAGGAATTTCGTGAGCAGATTAAGAACACTCAAAGAGAAATAAAGAAATGGCAAGAGCAGGCTGAGATCAGTGAAAGAGAGAGAGAGGAATTGCATGAGTTGGCCGAGAAGAGACAAAGAGAAAGTCAAGAATAGCGTGAATGTGAGGAAGCTAATCAAAGAGTAATACAGGAATTGAGAGAGCAGGATGAGAATAGACAAAGATCAATAGAGGCATTCATGGAATGCATAAACAGAGAACTGAAAGAAGTCAGGGAGACCACAAAGGGAAAGCTAAATAGAACACAACAAAAGGAATAGGAGTCCAAGGAGACCATAACCAATCAACTAAGTGATTTGAGAAAACACTGAACACCAAATTAAGGAATTAAAGAAGTTCACACGATGATCTAAAACAAAGTTCCAACAAAGAATTTGAAGCCATCAAAGCCGACCAACTAGAAGGAAAAGAAATAAAAAAAAAATTAGAAAGGCTTGATCGTAGGTTAGACCATGCAGAAGATCGAATCTCAGGGATTGAACACAGCCTCGATATTATAGAGAAAGAGCATACAAACATCCAAAACAAATCCAAGAAATATGATAGATCTATTCAACATTTGGAATGCACCATCAGAAAGCCTAATCTAAGGATAATGGGTGTACAGGAGCACCTAGAGACAGAAGTTAATGATCTAGGAAATTTGTTTAACAGGATCCCAGCAGAGAACTTCCTAAACATGCAAAAAGATAGGCCTATTCAGATACAAGAAGCTTTTAGAACACCAAATATAACAGACCAGAAAAGGACATCCCACCATCACATTTTAATCCAAAAGTATCAATTCAGAACATGGAAAATATCTGTAATGTTGCCAAGAAGGAAAGATCAATCAACTATAATGGGAAACCAGTTAGAATCACGTCAGATTTCTCAGCAGAGACAACTAAAGCAAGAAGAGACTGGAATGATGTATGCCATGCCTTAAAGACAAACAACTATCAACCAAGAATACTGTACCACCTAAACTCTCTTTCATAATCGAAGGTGAAATAAAAACCTTCCATAGCAAAGAAAAATTGAAACAATATATCTCGCCAAACCAGCCCTACAAAAGATTCTTAAAGATATCCTACACATAGAAAACCAACAAGATCACAATAAAGGCCAAATAATCACACCCAAACTGAGAATCCAAGAACCATAGGTAGAACCCAGTAACCACAGGCCCCAAGAAGGTGGATAAAATGGCAGGAACTCCCAAATACCTCTCAGTCCTACCTCTCAACATTAACGGACATAACTCTCCAACTAAGCGACATAGACGATCTACTTGGATTAAAAAGCAAGATCCTTCTATCTACTGCCTTCAGGAGTCACATCTTGCCCATAAAAACAAACACATTTTCAATGTGAAAGGCTGAACAAAATCTACCAAGCAAATGGCACCCATAAACAGGTAGGTGTTGTAACCCTCATATCAGATTAAATAGACTTCAAATTAAAATTTGTGAGAAGAGATAAAGAAAGTCGTTCCATAGTAATTAAGGAATCTCTCCTTCAGGAGGATATTACAATTCTAAATATCTATTCACCAAACAAGAGAGAACCGAAATTTATCCAAGAAACACTACTTTCTCTGAAATCTCATATAGATCCAAAGACATTAAATGTTGGTGAATTTAACACACCACTCTCCCTACTAGATAGATCAACTTGGCAAAAACTCAACAGAGAAAATGCAGATCTAAACAACGGCATAGACCAACTAGATTTAACAGACATCTACCGAATATTTCACCCAGCAGCATCAGAATACACATTTTTCTCAGCAGCACATGGAACATTTTCCAAAACAAACCACATTTTAGACCACAAAGCAAACTTGTCCAAATTGAGAAACATTGAAATTATACCTTGCATTCTCTCTGACTACAAGGGAATAAAATTAGAACTCAACACCAAAAGCCACCAAAGAAAGTCCAGTAACACATGGAGCCTGAACAACACATTGCTGAATCACGAGTGGGTCATGGACGAGATTAAAAAGGAAATTCAAATGTTCATGATATTCAACAAAAAGTAACACACAAATTACCAGCTGCTCTGGGACACAGCAAAGGCACTACTCAGAGGCAATTTTAGAGGTGTGAGTTGCTATATCAACAAATTGGAAAGATCTGAAACCAACAATTTAATGAGACATCGGAACCTCCTTGAAAAAGAGCAGCAAGATAAATCCCAATCCAGTAGACAGAAAGAAATAATTAAAATTAAATCAGAAAAAATTGAATTAGAATCCAAAAAGAACATAGAAAGAATCAACAAAGAAAGAGTTGGTTCTTCGAAAAAATTAACAAATTTGACAGACCCTTCGCAAATCTTACCAGAAAAAAGAAGGGAACACACCCAAATAAATAAAATCAGAGATGAGAATGGAAACATCACCACAGAAATAACCAAGAATCAGAATATTATAAGGGAATATTTCTCAAACCTTTATGCTAATAAGTTTGAAAACTTGGCAGAATGGACCTTTTCCAGGCAAATTCTGACATGCTGAAACTAAACCAAGATGAGTTAAACCATCTTAACAGGCCCATATCAAGGCCCATATCATGAATATTATAAGGGAATATTTCTCAAACCTTTATGCTAATAAGTTTGAGAACTTGGCAGAAATGGACCTTTTCCAGGAAAATTCTGACATGCTGAAACTAAACCAAAATGAGTTAAACCATCTTAACAGGCCCATATCAAATATCGCAATATAAACAACAATAAGAGACCTCCCATCTTAGAAAAGCCCAGGACCAGATGGTTTTACAGTGGAATTCTACAAGGCCTTCAAAGCAGAGCTCACACCAATACTCCTCCAAATCTTCAATGAAATTGAAAGAGAAAGTTCACTACTGAATCATTCTATTAAGCCATCATAACACACATTCCAAAACCAGGCAGGGACTCATGAAGGAAAGAGAACTATGGACCCATTTCTTTGATGAACATCGATGCAAAACTTCTCAACAAAATTTTGGCCAATCGACTTCAACAATTCATCCAAAAAATCATACACCACGATCAAACAGGATTCATTTCAGGGATGCAAAGCTGCTTCAATATACCAAATCAATTAATATAATTCATCACATCAACAGGAGCAAGTATAAGAACCCCATGGTTATCTCAATAGATAGATTAAAAGCATTTGACAAGGTCCAACACCCGTTTATGATGAAGGTTCTGGAAAAATTAGGAATCCATGGAAAATTCTGAGACTTCTCCCAGTAGTCACAATTTACAATAACCTGAAAGATGTATTCTAAATGAAGAAAAATGTCTTCTGATCTTTGGAAAACCACACACAAACACACACACACACACACACACACACACACACACACACACACACACACACACACACATACACACACCAACTTCAATCATTTAGAGAGAATTTTTTTTGTTCCCAAGAATTTTTTTTTTGTGAAAATACTGTACAGAGAGTTACAATTACATGGGCAATATAATGAACTCATTTCTTGTAGTGTCAATGTCGTAGGACCCTCACCAAGAAGACCAATGAGTGTCAGACATTCCGAAATGCAAAAACAAGGTTTTATTTCGACGGGCTGCAGCTCAGGCCACGTCCTATACTCCAGCACAGTGGAGGAGATCCCGCAGCTAAAGATTTGCAGGGCTTATAAAGGCAAACAACCACGTGTTTGGTTACCACTACATGTTGCTCTGCTAGCTGAGATACACAAGCAACGAATAGTCACTGCTTTACCACTTCATTCCCCCTTGACATATGATCCTGAGACACAATCTTGTGGCTCTGGCCCAAAACTAAACTCCAACAGCTCTCGATCTTGATTAGTCCCTCTCTCACCTTAGCCATGTTGTCTTCTGCTATTCCTGAGCGGTCAACGTAAAAACAACACTGTTCTCCCAGTGCAGCCCAAATTTCCCCTTGTAGTGAGAGGCTCCCAGGAGTTCTGTAAATGATAATTGCAACAATACCAACAACAATCAGTCAATTTTTCTTTTCTTGAGTTGTACGTGGAATGGTTGGGTAGGATGCTTGGAGACTTCTCATGTTTCCCCACAGTCGTCCAGGGAAAAGAGTCAGTCAGTCTGGTGTGGGAGCAGTGGATCCAAGTAGCAATGCCATCCACCTTAAGGGCAGTAGGTGTAGCCAGTAGCACCATGTACAGTCCCTTCTACCATGGTTCCAAAGATCTCAAGTTGTGCTTTCAAACAAGCACCCAGTCCCCTGGTTTAAATGAGTTGGGGGTAGGAATAGAAGCAGAATCATATAATGCTAAAGCTGGGGCAACACACTTTTATGGACAAGCTGTAGATAGTCAAGTTTACATAGAAATTTTTTATCACTCAAATCAGCAAGCAATTCAGTCTGAAGGCTAGGGATAATGGGTGGAAGGTGTCCATACATTATTTCAAAAGGAGTAAAGCCAGCTGATAGGGTGAATGTCTCACTCTAAACAGGGCAAAAGGAAGGAGTGATACTCAGTCTTTGCCAGTCTCCAAAGCCAATTTAGTTAAGGTCTCTTTTAGAGTCTGATTCATTCTTTCTACCTGCCCTGAACTCTGGGGTCTATAAGCACAGTGCAATTTCCAATCTGTCCCCAGTGCCACGGCTATTCCCTGACTTACTTTTGAGATGAAGGCCGGTTCATTGTCCACCCAATGGTGGATGGGAAGCCATACCTGGGTAGGATTTCTCCCAGTATCTTCTAAGCCATGACGTTCACGGTCTCATGCTTTGTTGGGTAGGCTTGAACCCATCCTGAAAAGGTGTCTACAAAAACTAGCAATATTTATATTCAAATTTTCAAGTTTTAATTTCTGTGAAGTCTACTTCCCAATACACACCTGGCCTATCTCCATGGAGGCAAGCTCCTTTTGTGACCAGTTGATTGGGGGCATTGGTGACCTGACAGGCTTTACAATTTTTAACAATGTCCTCAATGAGTTGATTTCCTTGCCTAGTTTTTACTTCTGAGTGTTGGAGCAAATCCTGCATTCTTCGGGTTCCCATGAGAGAGGCCAAATGGATTCTTTTAAGAATCCCCTTGCCCAATCTTTGTGACAAGATAAGTTTCTCCTCACCAGTTTTCCACCAGTCTTTATTTTCTTCTCTGCCCGGGGGTTTATAGGCCATGGGAATTTTCTTTATCCACTCCAATTCTTCTTGGGAATACTGAGGCTCAGGAGGCAAAGCTTGTGGTCCTGGGTCTACTAGAGTAGGTACTTCCTCTCTGGTCTAGAAGGCTGCCTCCTTAGCTGCCTAATCGTCCAAATTATATCCTTTGGTTATTGAATCAGTTCCCTTTTGATGGCCAGGGCAGTGCATAATGGCAATATTTGCTGGTTCCCATAAGGCCCGTATAAGGCTTAAAATTTCTTGTTTGTTTTTAATAGCCATTCCCTCAGCTGTCAGCAACCTCCTCCATTCGTGAATGGCTCCATGGACATGCACAGTGGCAAAAGCATACCAACTGTCCGTGTAAATGTTTAGTCTCTTCCCTTTTCCCAGTTGTAGGGCTTTTGTTAGTGCCACTAGTTCTGCTCTTTGTGCAGATGTTCCCTGGGGGAGTGCTTCTGCCCACACTATCTCAGTGTCCATGATGACTGCTGCACCCGTGTACCTTTTTCCATCTTGAATGAAACTGCTGCTGTCTGTGAACCAGGTATGCTCGCATGCGATAGTGGCAAGTCTAACAAGTCTGGCCTCTTTTCGTTGGCCTGGTCTCTCTTTTCAAGCTCAGTTTCACTCCTCTGTCCTTCCTTTCCTGTCTTTGCTCCTCTGTCTCTCTCTTATTGTAAACCTTTTCTGCCACGACTACTAGATCTGTAATAGACTTTTCACTAAGTCTGTCTAGAGCCTGCAACTTTCGCTTTATGTCTGTTGCAGCTTGATTTATATAGGCAAACATAATCATCTGAGCCGAGTCCTAGATCTCAAGATCATATGGGATATATTGAATAAAAGCTTCCATGAGCCACTCAAGGTATGCTGCCAGACTTTCACTTCCTCCCTGTCTAACATCATAAATTTTGGCTATATTAGTTGGTCAGGGAGCTGCTGCCTTGAGACCTGCCAACAGATCCTGGTGATAGACATGGAGTCACTCCCTACCTTCAATCTTATTGTAGTCCCATGTTGGTCGAGTTTCAGGAAAATAGGCAGCAATCAGGGCAGGATCCATAGTGGGCGCACCTGTGGGGCCAGGGATATGTTTCTGGGCTGCCTCTCAGAAAGCGTCTCTCTGCCGTGGTAAAAAGGACCTGTAAAACTGACTACAATCTTCCCAAGTGGGCTGATGAATAAAGGGAATAGTTTCAAGCAAACAAATTAAACACTGGGGTTCCTCAGGAAAGGCAGCATTTTGGGTGTGCCAATTGTATACATCACTGGTAGAAAATGGCCAATATTGGAATTGCTGTTGACCATCTGCATCCACAGGACCTACGGCCCGTAAGGGAAAAACTGCTGCATTAGAAGGAGGGTTGATCCCACGGCATCGTCAAGTGACTGGCCCCTCAGAAACTTTAAGGGCAGGTGCCCAGGTTTTGGCGGCTGGTTCTATAGCTCTCTCCTCCTCTTGATCATTCTCAGGCTCTGCAGAAGGAACCTGGGAAGGGGAGTATGGGAGAGAAAACATTTCTTCTTCCAAGTTATCTCCCTGAAAATCTGGGGGGATCATTTTCTTTTCCTCTTTCTTAGTTTTTTCTTTTTGTAAATCTAGGGGGCTAGATGGAGTGTTGCCTATGGCTTCCGGTTCAATCAGTCATACAGTCCAGAAAACAAAAAACTAGTACAAACAAAACACACACAGGCCTGACAGTTGAAAAAAAAAAAACTTACAAAGTGCAGATCTCCAGAATTGGTCCGCTGACCTCTATAACAGGGAAGCAGAAGGAGCAGACCCACAGTTGAGCCAATTGGGCCTCAGTTAGGAGGCCCTCTTTGTCATTTCCGGCCCAACACCCAACCAACTCACGCCCCATAATTCTCATAGCAGTGTTCCACGGACCCCTGCCCCACAATTCTCACCACAGGGCTCCAAGGACCAACCCCCCACAAGAGGATCTGGGATGTTTCCCAGTTCCTCCAGAGTAGTCATGTAAATATGAATTGGAGCGGCCTCCTCACAAAGGAAAACAAAAATAAAACAGACTAACAGACAACACCAGGGCAAGACAAATTTGACAGCGCTGTTTTACTTTTGGAGTCTGGAAGTGTTGGAGGTCTCTTGAGGTATCCCAGACGAGCCCCCACTAATATGTAGTGTCCGTGTTGCAGGACCCCCACCAAGAAGACCAACGAGAGTCAAAGGTTCCAAAATACAAAAACAAGGTTTTATTTAGACAATCTGCAACTCGGGCCTCGTGATACACTCTGACACAGCAGAGGAGATATCCCGAGCTAAAGATTGGCAGGGCTTATAAAGGCAAACAACCAGGTGTTTGGATTTCCGCCACGTGTTGCTCTGCCAGCTAAGATAAACAAGCAACAAATGATCACTGCCTAAAAAATGGAGTTACTTTCAGCCTTCATTCTTATCAAGCATTTTAGCCTCCTCCTTTGTTTCCTCTTCACATTGCTTCCCATCCTCGCCCCAACCCCCACCCAAACTTCTTCCCTGCCCCACCAAAGTTGTAAAGATTGTTTTTGATATAACAACTTTTACATCTTGCTGAAATGGATCCACCTGTATCCCAATTTAAATGATGTGTTTTTCCCTTCCCCCCACAAATTATACCAACATCAATACAGTGAAAGCAGGGGTTAAACCATGGGGGAGGGACATAAAAAGCAACAAAGAAATAATTTTATAAATGTGTTAGAAATAGTTGCATGGAAGAAAAAACATTTGAATACTTATCCTAGGGTTCATTTTCCTAACATCAACTTATCTGACCTTTTCTGCTTGACTCAAACATATACTAGATATTGCAAATAAAGGAAACCATGGGACCTATTTTTCTTTGGGCATGGATTATTCACTTAATATAATTTTTTCCAAGGCTTTCCATTTTCTAACAAATGGAACAATATCATTCTTTCTGATGGAGGCATAGAATTCCACTGTGTATATGTGCCACATTTTCTTGATCCATTCTTCTACTGAGGGGCATCTGTGTTGGTTCCATATCTTAGCTATGGTAAATAATGCTGCAATAAACATAGTCGTGCCAGTAGCTTTAGTGTGGTCTTGTTTGTGATCATTGGGTAAATGCCCAAAAGTGGAAATGCTATGTCATAGTGGAGCTCTATGTGGAGTCTTTTGAGGAACCTGCATACTGCTTTCCAAAGTGGTTGAACAAGATTATACTCCCACCAACAATGCAGTAAGGTTCCCCTCCACATCCCCTCCAGTGTCTGTTGTTATTAGAGTTCTTGATTATAGCCATTCTGACTGTGGTGAGGTGGTATCTCAATATTGTTTTGATTTGCATTTCTTTTATGGCTAGGAAGGTTGAACATTTCTTCATGTGTCTATTGGTCACCTTTCTTTCCTCTTCAGAGAAGTTTCTCTTTAAGTCTTTAGCCCCCTTATTTATTGGGCAGTTGTTTCTTTGAAGATTTGTTGTAGGTGGTTTAATTGTTTGTGTTCCAGGTATAATTTAGATATGAGACCCTTGTCGTTTGTATGTTTAATATTCAATAAGGGAGCTAAAAACATAGAATGGAAGAAAGACAAACTGGTCAGTAAATGGTGCTGGCAAAATTGGTTAAGTACTTATAGAAAACTAAAACTTGCTCCTTATATATCACCCTGCATCAGAATCAACTCCAAATGGATCAAAGTCCTTGGAATCAAAGCAGACACTCTGAAAACATTACAGGATGGAATAGGAGAAAACCTAGGTCTCCTTGGCAAAGTCCAAAATTTTCTTTATAGAGACCCAGAAACACAACAAATCAAAGAAACGTTGGACAAATGGGATTGCATGAAATTGCAGAGTGTCTGCATTGCAAAGGACATAGCTAGCACGATCAATAGAAAGCCCATGGATTGGGAAAGAAGATCTTCCCTAGAGAGAGTTTTTTTTAAAAAAAAATTAAAGCGAATTGGAATTGTTGGGGTATTTAGGTCACAATGTAGAAGATAGTAGATATATAGGATGACCAAGTAAAGAGTTGTAATGTATGTGAGGATACAGGGGACAACACTGGCTTTACAGAGTCATGAAGATAAGTAAATAGGAGTTCTTTTTCCTGATAAGGGTTGCTCTTTTAGTTGTTCTTCCTTCAGTAATGGATAAGATGAACATAATTCTTTAAGTATATCTGCCTGTTGCCCCATTTGTCAAGAAATGGAAAGACATGGAAAAAATTATATTAAGTGAAGTAAGCCAGGCACAAAGAAACATACATCCTATGGCTTCCCTTATTTTCAACAACTAGTATATGTCTGAGACAAGAAGAAACTGTCAGATAAGTTGATGTTAGGTGAAATGAACCTCAAAATAAGGACTCATTATTTTTTCTTTCTTGCTATCGTTTCCAACATATTTCTAAGTTATTTCTTTGTTGCTTTGTATGTTCCTACCCCACTGTATAACCCTGTTTTCACTGTATTTGGTGTAAGTGCAATTTGTGGAGGTGAAATGAAAAAACAAATTGTTTAAGTAGGGATATAGTTGGACCCATTACAACAATGAGATGTACAAGTATTTCTGTCGAAAATCGAACTTTACAACTTTGGCATGGGAGTTGGGGGAGTGATAGGAATGGATGGTAAGGGGAAACAAAGGAGGTGGTAACAACACTTGATAAGAAATGTACTCATTACCTTTCCATGTAATTGTAAACCCTCCATACGGTATTTTCACAATAAAAATTATTAAGAAGATACATTATATTACACCTGATACAGTGGCTACGAACTTCATTTTAATTTTTAAATAAATGTATGACCTCTTCAATAAAAGAAATAATAACAAATAATATAGCAATAATGTTTAAGCTCAACATAGAACAAAATGTCAAATTAAAATACATGAGATTTTCCTTGATGTAAACTAATTATTACAAATAAGGGAAACCTTGGGACTTATGTTCCTTTAAGTCTGGCTTACTTCAATTAATATGATTTTTTAAGATCTTTCATTTCCTTACAGATGAGGTGATATCGTTGTTTCTGATGGAAACATAGTTTTCCATGTAAGTGCATGTGTGTATGTCACATTTTCTAGATCCATTCATCTACTGAGAGGCATCTGGGTTAATTCCATATCTTAGCTATAGTAAATAACACTGTGATAAACATAATTGTGCTGGTACCTTCAGTGTGGCTTTGTTTGTGGTCACATGGTTAAATGCCCAGAATTGGGTTTACTGAGTACCAGGGGAGCATTATTGTGCACATCAAGGATATGACCATAAAAGGTGATTCCAAGTGAAATGAACTCCAAGGCATGTTCTTTGTTTTCGTTCTTAATTTATTACGTGATTCCTTTTCATCCTTTTGTGTTTTCCCCACCTATGGTTTATCCCCTGTAGTCACTGTATTTGATTTTGATACCCAGGTTATCACAACTAGGGAACTAGGGAACTAGGGAAGGGAAAGAGAAAAAAAAGATGAGAAAAATGACAAAGGGGGAACCTATGCAACAGTAAAACTCACAAGACAATATGTTGGAAATAATCTTGGGGGGGGGTGTTGGGAGGGACGAGGGAGAAAAATTGGGGAAGGGTAAAAAGTTATAAAAGAAATGAATTCATTACCTTACTTATATAACTATAACCCCTCTGTACATTACCTGGACAATAAAATTTAAATAAAAAATAAAGTAAATTACATTAGAGCAGCAATACAGGAGATGGGAGTGAAGAGTATAACAGCTGTGGAGAGCAGTAGTTTGACTTTAACATAGGAGATAATAAGCTAGCATACAGATTTTAAGCCTCATGTCAGTAACTAAAAAGGGAAAGCAAAATGCACAATCAGCAAACCAAGAGAGATAAAATAGAAAACTAAATAATTAAGGTGCAGAGATTACTGGGACCAAGAATAACAAATGGCACAATTAGGAAACAAATAACAAGCTGGTAAGTTTAAAAAATATTACCCATAATTCTATTAAAAGTTTTTTACATCACAATTTGTTAGAACTATACTTCAAATTACAGTTTAATAGTATATCATTTTAATAATAGGTTACTTATTACTGATTTCTTAATATTAAATATTTAATATATAATTAAAATTTTAGTAGCTATAGAAAAGAAGAAATTGAATCTAATTTTAATAATATATTTCATGAATTGTAAAATTGACAAGCATTAGAATTTAAAAAATAATATATCATAACTGTTTCACTTATGTGAATTAATGTAATAATTCAAAGTGAATTCTACACATAGCACTCATCTTGACATCAAATAATAAATTATTGCACATGACTCTTGGTATTAGGTGGAAGGGTTCAGCACTGTGGTAAAATTTACACCACACAATACATGAGGGTATGACTCCTTTCATCTAGCTTAAATTGTGGAAATTTGATTTCTACATGCATGCTAAATTCCTGTCTAGGTGACATCTACACAATTATATGCTAATATATACACGAAGATTATTTCAGATGATTCTTAAAAGTCATATTCATTATTTAAATTTTTATTATTTTTTTACCAAATAAATATTTATAGAGAGACTGCATTTCTCAGTAGATGATGGTGTCTGAGTGCCAGATTATACATATTGAGGCTTATTTTATATTCCTGACATTGCTTCTACAGTTTTATTTAATTTTCCATAAGGAGTTAAGTGTATTATATTGGATATATGAAAGTAAACTGAATGTTTATTCCATTAATCCTTTGCCACATGTCTAATCGCAATATAAATTATCCATGTGTTTGAAGTAATGAAAATAACAGATATGAGCCAGATAAATCAGTCTGTAGTAGACAAATATTTTCAACTTTATTTTGATAGTTGATCCTCTTTTACACTACATAATATTCTTGGGAAAATGTGCTCCAGGATGACCAAAACTGCAGAATATTATGGTTTGATATTTCCTAAGAGAAGGAAGGAAGGGGAACCTTCCTTCCAAAAGTCTGCTGCCAGTGATGTGATCTGATTTATGGTGGTGACTTGGAAATGAATATTTTTCACAGTCAATGTTGGAAAGCCATCTTGATAGACCATTTCTGTAAGTGGTTACAGAGGATCATCGATGGCTTTGCAAGGATGCCAGAATGCCTCATTTTGAGACAATTATAACAGGAATTTAGTAAGCTGTTTTTGTATCTTTTGTGAAAAATCCATTGACTCTAGGCCAGGGGATCACTGGGGCCCAGAGAAGCTACTACCTTGAATAGTAATCCTAGATCTCTAAAAAACAAACAAAAAGAAAAATCCAGTAAGCACAGCCAGTCAGGGCTTCTATAACAGCCTACATAAAGTCAGGCTAAAAACAGAAGCTGAAAGCCATTTAGCTGATATCTAATATAATTTTTTTATGAGAAAGAATGAAATGAGACTCCAGAGAGATGGTCAGAAAGACTGATCAGAGAGACTAAAATTGATCACAAAAAGAATGGAATACAGAATTCCTTGTAGAATAAATAAATAATAGAATGCCTGTGCATGTAAGAACAATACAGAAGACCAATTCCAGAAATGCACATTTTCTTAGAGCTCAGCTTAATGAATTATCAATGGAAATCTTTGAATTCTTAAATATTTGACCACATGTGGGAGAAGGCCAACTGCTTAAGAGAAAGAAAATGTCATCACTGTGTTAGGAGGTCCAATATCACATTACAAAGTAATCAAGCACAGATTTGTAATAAAAAGAGAAAATAATTATTCAAAATGAGGGTTTCATTTGTTTTGACGTACATATTCTTGATTTAGGTGCTACCAATTACCATACAATTGATCCAGTCCCACAGCTGAGTTGATATTGACTGCAGTGTTCCCACATGAAGGAAAAGAGAAAATTTACAAATGTCTAATGAAATGAGTTGAAGGTGCAGTGTTCTAATAGTGATATCTGAGGTTTGGACACAGGTGAAGAAGTGGATTTTCTTTTATAAAAATCACCCATTTTTTGCCTGGTGCCAGTGGCTCACAGCTGTAATCCTAGCTACTCAGGAAGCTGAGATCTGAGGACTGCTGTTCAGAGCCAGCCTGGAGAGGAATGTCCCTCAATCTCCTGTCTCCAACTAACCACCAGAAAAACAGAAGTGGCACTGTGGCTCAAGAGGTAGAGCCCTCACCTTGAGTTGAAGAGCTCAAGGACAGTGCCCAAGGCCAGACTTCAAGCCCCTCGACCATGAACAAAAAATCTCCCTTTTCTTGGAATGCTTACAGCTTTTCCTAATATTCAATAAAGAAGCCATTTTATCACCCATTATATTTAAGTCCTATCCTAGCTGCTGCAAGTAGAATGACTTGGAATCTTATGTCAAAAGGTACCAGCAGTGGTAACTTTTTTTTTCCAGTCTTGATCTGTGGGCCTGGGCCCTGAACATTGTTATGCTGGAAGTTTTAGTGTGAGCTTCTTTGTTGTTTTATTAATTCTTGTGCCTGAGTGGAATTACTGGGTAATAGGGAGATCTATGTTTAGTCTTTTGAGGAAAGTCCGTACTGTATTCCAGAGTGGTTAAACAAGTTCAGTTTCCTACCAACAGTGCAATAGAGTTCCCATTTGGTTACATCCACGTCAGCATTTGCTATTGTCAGTTTTATTGATAATTGCCATTCTAACTGGGACGAGGTAGAATGTGTCTTGTAATTATAGATTTCTAGGCATCTGATAGCTACCACAAATGAATGAATCCATGAAACCTATGTTTCTCTGAGTGTGCATTCCTTTCTCTTAGTATAATTTTCCCAATCCTTTCATTTTCCTTAAGACTAGTGAAAAGTCATCCCTTCCGATGGGTGAATAAATTCCATTGTGTGTGTGTGTGTGTGTGTGTGTGTGTGTGTTTGTAAAATGACTATAGGCCCATGAGTTCATTTCTAAGCCTTCTGTTTCATCTGTAATTTTGTAATTTCATATTATATTTGGATTGCTTCCTCTACTGCATTGAAGAATATTGTTGGGATTTTGATGGGTATTGCATTGTCAATTGTTTGGGGGTAATTTTGCAGTTTTCACAATGTTAATTCTTCCAACCAGGAGCATTGAAAGACTTTCCATTTCCTTGAATCTCCTTAAATTTTCCATTTTATTTATTTATTTTTATTTTTATTTTATTGTGAAAATACTGTACAGAGGCGTTACAATTACATGGGCAAGATAATGAGTACATTTCTTATCAAGCATTGTACCCTCCTCCTTTATTTCCCCATCTCATCCCTTCCTATCCTCCCCCCGCTCCCCCACCCAATCCTCCCCGCACCCCCCACCAAAGTTGTAAAATTCGTTTTCGACATAATCACTTGTACTTCTCATTGTTGCAATGGGTCCACCTGTTTACTCATTTTAGAGTTTTAAAGTTTTCACAAATTACTCATTTTAGAGTTTTAAAGTTTTCACAGTAGAGGTCCCTCACATTTTTAGTTATATTAATTAATTCCTAGGTTTGTTGTAGTTGTTCTGTTCCATTTAGATTTGATTTGATTTTGAGCTAATACATAAGAGGTTGTTTTTTGGATTATAGCCTGGATCTTCCCATTGTTGGTAACACAGAAAAACTACTGATTCTTGTGGGTTTTATACCCTGCTACGTTGCTGAAGGTTACCATCAACTTCACTAACTTGAGGGAAGAAGATCTAGGGTCTTTTAAATACAGGATCATTTCATATGTAAAAAGGGATAGTTTTACTTCTCCCCTATTTGGATCCCCATTATGTTTTTCTCTTGCCTATTGCTCTTGCTAGAAACTCCACTACTATATTGAACATTAGTAGAGAGAGTGGACATCCTTTTATCATTCCTGATTTTAATGTCTTCATGCTTCCACCATTAGGTACACGTTTATTATCTCTTTGTCATATACATACTCTGTATTATATTAAGGAGTGTGTTCCATGAGTTCTTAGCTTCTCAGACCTTTAATCATAAAACGGTATTGGAGTTTGTTACAAGCTATTTCTACATCCATATAGATGATCATGTGGTTTTTGTCTCTGCTTCTGCTGATGGTTTATGTTATGTTTATTGGCAAGTATATTGAATCCAATTGTATCCTAGGATGAATACTGTTTGGTTATAGTATAAGATTTTTTGTTATTTGCTGAATTTGGTTGGTAAGAATTTTATTGAGAAGTTCTTTATCAATGCATATCAAAGAGTTCGGTTCATAGTTCTCTTTCTTTGATGAGTCCCTATGTGATTTGGGGAAGAGTCGAATTCTAGCTTATAGAATTTGTTTGATAATTCCATTTCCCTTCCTATTCCATTGATGAATTAGATCTGAGTATTGCAAGTTCCTTGCAGGCCTTAATCTCATGGTAAATCCATTGAGTCATATATTTTTCTGGTATGGGAAGTGGTTTATTGTCATTTCATTTTCATTACTTCTTATGTGTCACTTCTTAGTTCAGTTAGAGTATAGGAAAGCATCACTTTCTCCAGGATTCTTCAGGTGACTGCCATACAGTTTTCAAAGTCCTTCCTTATAACATTCTCAATTTTGCTTATTTGTGTTGTGATGTCTAATTTTTTTCTCTAATTTTTTGTATTTGAGTGAGTTCTCTTATTGTATTTTCATTTTTTTTATTATGAAGGTGATATACAGAGGGGTGTGCTACAGTTCCATAAGTAATGACTACATTTCCCCCAACCCTGATATCCCATTCCCACAAAGTTATAAAGTTCATTTCTAACATAGTGTCTAGTGCATATCACTGTTGCTTTGGATAATCTTTGTCCACCATTTCTGTGATTTCTTCCGTTCCCCAAATCAGAATTACTTATGTGTAATACAAAGGGTACAGAAATCAAAAACAGTGACTACAGGGAATAAACCAAAGGGGATAAAGTAAATAGAAATAACTAAAAACAGTTCACTATACAATCATCTTGTATCCATTTCTTGGAGCTCATTTTTATAAGCATCATTTTGTATTGTGATATGCATATAGCTATTGAGCTATTGTGATCTTTTCTAAGAATATCCTAGATATATTCTAGTTTTTCCAAATGAGTGAAAATATGTAGCCTATGATTCTTTGGGTCTGGCTTGTTTGATTTATTATGTTTTCCAAGTCTTTCCTTTTCCTTACAAATGGGGCAATGTCATTCTTTCTGATGGAACCATAGAATTTTGTTGTGAATGTATATGACATTTTCTTGATCAATTTATCTACTGAGGGGCATCTGTTTTGGTTCCATATCTTAGCTGTGATAAATAATGCTACAATGGTCATAGTTTTGATAGTAGCCTTAGTGTGGCCTTGTTTGTGGTCATTTGGGTAAATGCCCAGGAGTGGGATTGCTGGGTCATAGGGGAGCTCTTCTGAGGAACCTGTTTACTTCTTTATGGAATATTTGAACAAGTTTACATTTCCAACAATAGTGTAGTAATGTTCCTTTTTGGCCACATCCCCACCAGCCCAGCAGCTTTGATTAATAATTTTCTTCATAATGGTCATTCTAACTGGGGTGAGGTGGAATCTCAATGTTGCTTTGATTTGCGTTTCTATGGCCAGAAATGTTGCATTTTTTTCGTGTTTTTAGCCATTCATATTTCTTCTTCAGAGAGGTCTCTCTTTAAATCTTTAGCCCACTTATTAAGAGGGTTGTTGTTTTTTGAGGATTTGTTTTTGGGGGGTTAACTTTTGGGGCTCTAAATATTTTTGAGATATGAGCCAATGTCTGTTGCAGAGCAAGTAATGATCTTCTCCCAATCTGTGGGCTTTCTATTTATCTTTCTATCTATATAAATTCTCTTCTTAGTCAGATTTGGTAAGGATCTGTCAAGTCTGTTAATTTATTGCCAGAACCAACTCTGTTTTGATGATTTTTTTATGTTTTATTTTGTCTTTAGTTATTTCTGATTTAATTTTTTTTTGTTCGGTCGTGGGGCTTGAACTCTGGCCTTGGGTACTGTCACTGTGCTCTTCAGCTCAAGGCGATCAATCTACCGTTTTAGCCACAGCACCACTTCTGGTTTTCTACTGGCTTATTGGAGATAAGATTCTCACTGACTTTCCTGCCTGGGTTGGATTTGAATCGCGATCCTCAGATCTCAGCCTCCTGAATAGTTAGTATTACAGGCGTGAGCCACCACCAGTGCCCGGCTCTGATTTAATACTTTTATTTGTTTCTGTCTACTGCTTTGGGTTTGGGCTTTTTCCTGTTTTCAAGAAGTTTGAGGTATATAATTAAAATACAGACTTGAGATTTCCACAATTACTTGATGTAGGCACTCAGAGCTATATATTTTCCTCTATATACTGCATTTACTGTGTCCCAGAGGGGATGGTATTTTGTGTGATCAATTTGTTAAATTTCAGAAACTTTCAGATTTTCCTTCTAATATATTCAGAGCCCCATTGGTCTTTCAGCAATGTGTTGTTCAGTCTTCATATATTTGAGATTTTTTTTTTTTTGCTTTAGATGTTTAATTCTGTTTATTCTGTTGTGGTCTGACAAGATGTGGCAAGTCAATTTATTTTTCTTTCAATTTGGATAGAATTTCTATGTAACATAGAATATGTTCTATTTTGGAGACTCTTCCAAAGCTGCTGAGAAGAATGTTTATATTGACGCTGAATGCATATTCTGTAGATGTCTATTAGGGCTAGCAGTCAATGTAGTTATTTAGGACTGCAGTTTCTTGGTTGAGGTTTTCCTGGATGACCTATCCAGGGATAACAATGATGTGTTGAGATGTGTTTTTAGGTTAAGTAGTATTTGATTGTTCAAGTGGGGTGCTCCAGGATTCTGGGCATTATATTTAGACTAGTTATATCCTCATAATGGAGAGTTGCCTTTATCAATATGTCTCTTCCTAGTAATTTAAATTTGAATTCTATTTCATTTTATGTTAGTAATTTTACTGTGGCCTGTTTCTGGTGTCCATTTGCTTTAAATTTTTCCTTCCAGCCTTTCAGTTTGCGTATGTGTTTGTTTTTGTCAATAAAATGTGTCTCTTGTAGATACTAGATGGATGTGTCTTGTTTTTTGATACTACTATCTAATCTATGTTTTCTAATTGGAAATTTAAGTCCTTTGATATCGAGAGTTAAGATTTTGAAATATCTGATGAGTCCTGTTTTGTTATGCACCTGTTGTTAGGAGCTGTGCCTCATCTACTCTTAATATATTTACCTTGTTCTCTGGTAGGGAGCATTTTATATAACCAGTTCCTGTTCTTCTTGATCTTCTCTATGTATGATATATTTGATTAACTTCTATCCTGCTGATTGGATGGAGATACATTTTTTCAAGTTTTCTTCGTCATGAAATAATTCTATATATTCTTTAAATGTGAAGGAGATTTTGGCTTGGTAGCCAAAATCAATCACGGTTGGTAGTTATTTGCCTTTAATGTGTGTCATATATCATGCCAGGCTGTCCTTTTAACCATACCAGCTAACAAATCTGTATTTATTCTAACTGTATATCCTTTATAAATAATCTGTCTTTTACCAGGTGTTGCTTTGGTAGTCTGTTGTGATTCCTTTTCCTGGAATTAGGTTTTTGTCTAGACCATTAATTGTAGGAGAAGAGATCAGTTGTGGTGAGATGTTATGTTAATACTTGTGGTTCCAGTGTCAGTTCGGACTATCCAGTGGTAAGGTGAATTGTATCTCTGTTTAGATGTGATTCTCTGTTCATGATTTTGTCCCCATTTGCTACTTTTGTTTCCACATTGCAGTTGTGCTTTTGAATATACTGGCCAAAACAGTCACAACAGTCACCTGCCTAGCTGGGTACTTTTCATAGATATCTGTTTTCTTGTGAAGACAGTATAAAATCTTCCTTTGAATTTTATATCTATATATAATTATAGCTGACTTGGTGTGAAACATTAGAATTGGAGTGCCTTCTAGGACTCTAAATCTCTGTTTCCTTAAAGAGAGCTAGGGTAAATTTGTGTTGTTATTCTACCATTGTTTTTCCTCTTTCTCAGGTTTATTTATTATATTGTGGATTTTTTCACATAATTTAAGATTTGTGATGGTTTTTTATCAGGTTGTTTTTGTTTTTCTGTTTGTGTTACTTTGAAATAGTGATTCTAGGCTTGTATGAAGAGACAGTAATAATATGAAATGTGAAGAGCCTAAGGCTTAAAGAAGTACACTGAAGGCCTAAGTAACTTCATTACAGGCTAGCAAAAATCTTGTGACATATGAATTATTAAAATAACCATGGGTTTGATCCAGAAATGACACAACAAGTAAAACAATCACTGGACAACTCAGACATAAATAATTCTTTGGAAAGCCACAGGAATTTTCCCCAGATGCATTGACCAAACACTGGGTGGCCATGCAGGACACAGTGACCCAGTGGCCAGACAATTCCCGTCAATAACACTTCAATAATGATATTAGCCAATCAAATATGTATAGCTTAGTTTGCTTAAAATGTTAACCAATCATGTAATTTCTCATGTAAAACTTCCTTAAATTTGTTTGTTCAATACTATAAAAACTGTGCTGATTCTATGCTCGGGACTTCTTAGCATCACCGGTTACTGAGTGCACTGAGGATCAACCTCGAATATGCAAATAAACAACTCTTTTGTTATTTGCATTGGTTGTGGTCTCTGGTGGTCTTCAGGGAGCGTCTCCAGTCCAGGTACAACAGATAGAGGCTCATCCGAGATCTCCCTCATAAGCTCACCCAGACACCTGATCAAGGAGTAGGAAAGAACGGCCAGTAAGTTAAGGCATTGTCCCTTTGTAATTATCTGGTATTTGTGTAGCTTGCAGGTTGGGTATTGGAGTTGGCAAGAAGTCCTGGAGGACGTGCTATAAGACAGCCAACGGGACCAGTGGGAGACGTTCCCCGGATGCTAGGGGAAGATAAACTATCTACTAGTGTGGACATTTGGGCCCATCTGTAGTCTGGAACTTTCTGTTTGATAGTTTATAGGGTAGACTAGTCCACTAGTGCAGACATTTGGGGTTTTTCCTGTCTGTATTCCGGCATTTTCTGTCTGACAGTCTACTACTAGCATGCTGTTAATGTGTCTTGTCTTAATGTCTGTGCGTCTGTCTGTATTGTGGCTTTTGTGGAACATTTACTCTTTCATATTCGTCCTGAAACACATGCCTGGAAACCCTGTTTGCCTCTATTTAAAATTTTTAGTCTTTGTTCTGTTCTTTTTCCAACAATAATTGCTTTCTCTTTCAGACGCTCTTGTCTTCTGCCTCAAAGGGTGAAATTTGGCTTAGAAAGTTGGCCCACTTGAAGCAAAGCTGGAGTCGAGTAGTCTTTTACGCGATGACACTGCTGAAACATCACCAAGTGTCTCTGTCTACCTCTTTGGGATCTTAAACAGGCCAGACAATCCACACTTTTCTCCTTGGGACACTCTGAGTTGTGGTTATATCCTAAATCCCTGAAAGCACCAGTTGTTTCATGTTGTGACATTTGTATTTGCCTTCCTCCGTTTTTCTTGTTTTGTGTATGGATTGATACACGCTGAAATGGGTCAGAACCAAAGTACACCTCTTACCTTTCTGACAGCTAATTTTAAAGATGTTAAGGAAATAGCTAACAATTTAGGTGTTGTAGTAGAAAAAAGAAAAATTACTTTCTTTGTGCAAGTCAGAGAAGTCTACTTTTGAGGTTGGATGGCCCCCCCAAAAACTTTTGATCTAAACACCATTTGGAAGGTTAAACGTAGGGCTTTTCTCCCAGACAGCACAGGGTACCCTGATCATATTCCCTATATTTTAGTATGGCAGAATTTGGTGCAGGAACCTCCAAAGTGTCTGTCGCCCTTTCTACCCCTTTCTGTCAATAAAAACAAGATTTTAGCATTAGAAAAGGTTATGTCAACTACCGCATCAGCCTCCTTATATCCCATTTTACAGGGAGGGAGTGAATTTCTGCTCTCACTAGACTCCGATTTCCCCCCACACCCTTCACTTCTGCCTCCTCCACCCCCCATGGAGGAAGGGAAGGTGGCAGGAGACGAGGAGCAAGGAGCCAGCAGCAACTTGGAAGGGCTAGCTGGAAGAACTCGTGGTCACATTCAGAGAACTGCCAGCCCGAGACTCCCTGACACCACCAGGATGCTGCTGTTCAGAGAAATTGGATCACTGGACAAACCAGAGACCCCAGACATCAGTATTGGCCCTCTCCACGAGTGACATATAATTGGAAAACACAAAATACAATATTTTCAGATAATCCCAAAGATTTGATTTCTCTCCTAGATTGTGTAATGTTAATCCAAGCCGACCAGGGATGATTGCCATCAGTTACTTTGGGTCTTGTTCCACAGAGAAGAAAGAGAAAGGATTCCACCCGAGGCTACGAAACTGGTCCCGGGGGGATGACAGGCAGCCTACTGCTAACCCTGATTTAATCAATACATCTTTTCCATTAACCAGGCCTCCAAGCGATGGTTGGGACTACAACAAAGCAGAAGGAAGGGGGAGATTACGGGTCTATCGCCAGACTCTAATGGTGGATCTCAGGGCAGCAGCCTGCAAACCTACCAATTTGGCTAAAGTATACATGATATTACAGGGAAGGAAACCCTATGACGCCCAAATAGTCGAGGTCTATGCAGAGATTAGTGCACTTATTGCCAAGAAATAGTCCATTACGCCAAAGAATGTCTTAAGAAAAGGGAACTTTGAACAAAGCAGTGGCAGCCCCATAGAACCTCGACACTAATGGCTAACAGTACTGCTAATAATGATTAGGGATGTCAGGGTTCAGTTCCTCTCCCTGAACCCAGGGTAACGCTGAAAGTGGATGGGACTCCAGTAAAATTTCTAGTGGATACCGAGGCTCAATACTCGGCTTTAATAAAGCCCCAAGGAAAACTCTCAAATAAAACCTCTTGGGTGCAAGGAGTCATGGACCACTGAAAGAACAATGGACCTGGGGATGGGATGAGTGTCCCACTCATTCTTCTTAATTCCAGAAAGCCCTTATCCCTTATTGGGAAGAGACTTGTTAACCAAGGTCAGGGCACATATTCACTTCTATCCAGAAGGCCCCAGTTGGAGGATGCTCAAGGAAGACCAATACAAGTATTGTCTCAGGGTTTGGAAAATGAGTCCCGCTTGCTCCAACCACCCCAGACTCCTGACCAAGAAATCACCTATTGGCAGGTAAGGCATCTTGAAGCTTGGGCAGAGACTGGTAGAGTGGGACTAGCGAAACATAGACCAACTCTCTTCATCAAAAATCTAGTATATGTCTGAGTAAAGCAGAAAAGGTCAGATAAGGTGATGTTAGGGAAAGGAACCCTAAGATATGTATTCAAATGTTTTTTTTTTTCCTTGCGATTGTTTCTGACCCATTTATAACATTATTTCTTTGTTGCTTTGTATGTCCCTCCCCCATAGTATAACCCATGCTTTCACTGTATTTAATGTCGGTATAATTTGTGGAGGGGAAGGGGAAAAACAAATCATTTAAATAGGGATACAGGTGGACCCATTGCAACAATGAGATATACAAGTCGTTATGTCGAAAACGAACTTTACAACTTTGGTGCGGATGGGAGAAGGGGTGTGCGGGGAGGATTGGGGGTCGGGGGGAGGATGGGAAGGGATTGGAAGGGGAAACAAAGGAGGAGACTACAATGCTTGATAAGAAATGTACTCATTATCTTGCCCATGTAATTGTAACCGCTCTGTACAGTATTTTCACAATAAAAAAAAAGTCCAACCAGGGGCGGACCCAGTCAGAGTTCAGCAGTACCCTATGTCTATGGAGGCACAGGTGGGAATTACACCCCACATTAGGCGTCTGCTAGAACTGGGTATATTGCGACCCTGCCAGTCGGCATGGAACACTCCCTTGCTACCAGTCCGCAAACCCAACTCTAATGAAGATAAGCCAGTACAGGACTTACAGGAAGTTATTAAAAGGGTAATGGACATTCACCCTTCCATACCTAACACCTACACTCTCCTGAGCACCCTGCCTCCAAATAGGCAGTGGTATATGGTATTAGATTTAAAAGATGCCTTTTTCAGCCTACCCTTGGTGCCCAAAAGTCAAGATCTCTTTGCCTTTGAGTGGACAGATGTCAAAGGAGGTGTCAATGGACCTGGACAAGACTCATTCAAGGGTTCAAAAATTCACCAACACTCTGACAAAGTTTTGCATGAGGACTTGGGTGAGTTTAGGGGAAGCCACCCTGGTCTGACTTTGTTGCAATATGTGGATGACTTATTAATTGCTAGTGAAACTGAAAGAGACTGCATCCAAGGAACAGAAGATTTACTCCAGATATTGGGAAACCTTGGTTAAAGAGCATCGGCCAAGAAAGCTCAAATCTTCAAATCGGAGGTAACTTACTTGGGCTATTAATTGAAATGGGGGCAGCGATGTCTCATAAAAGACAGAAAAGAAACTGTCCTTAAAATTCCAACACCACGGTCACAGCACCAAGTAAGGGAGTTTTGGGGTTCGGCCGGCTTTTGACATCTGTGGATTCCAGGGGACAGAGGAAGCTGAACGAGCCTTTGAACAGATAAAAACTGCCTTATTATCAGCCCCTGTGTTGGGATTCCCTGATGCCACTAAACCCTTTTACTTATATGTGGATGAACATAACGAGATAGCAAAAGGAGTCCTAGCCCAATATTTGGGCCCGTGGAGAAAACCAGTCACATCAGGATGGCCACCATGTCTGAGAATGATAGTGGCTACTGTTCTGATGGTAAAATACACAGATAAACTAAACATGGGACAGGAGTTGTATGTGACTACCACCCACATTATTGAGGGTGTGCTACAACAACCACCAGATCAGTAGCTCAGCAATGTCCAACTAACCCATTATCAAGGAATGCTACTCAACCCTCTCAAAATGAATTTCCAGGCTCCCCCGGCTCTCCACCTGGCAACTCTGCTACCAGATCCGGACCTAAACATGCTGTTACATAACTGCTCAGAGATCCTGGCACAAGTCCATAGTATCCAAGAGGACTTAAGGGTCCAGCCGTTGCTGGATGCTGAACTCATGTAGTTTACAGATGGAAGCAGCATTGTTCATCAGGGGCAGATGTATGCGGGAGTGGCAGTAGTGTCTGAGACTGATGTGGTCTGGGCTGAAGCTCTACCAGTAGGCACATCAACCCAGAGAGCCAAGTTAATAGCCCTGACCTAAGCTCTAACGCTTAGAAAGGACAAAATACTAATTGTGTACATTGACAGTTGGCATGCATTTGCAATGGCTCATGTACACGGAGCTATTTACAACGAAAGATGATTACTGACAGCTGAAGGAAAAAGCATCAAAAATAAAGATGAAATCTTGGCTTTAATTACTGCTCTTTGGCTGCCTAAGTTAGCCATTGTTCATTGCCCTAGACATAAAAAACCTAAAGATGCTGTGAGTAAAGGCAATACCCTGGCTGACAGAACAGCCCAGGAGGTGGCGTTACAAAGGGACTCTATAATGATGATTAACCTCCCAGACCCCGGTACAAGAACTCTTCCAGACACTCCAATATACACCATAGAGGACTTGAAATGCATTGATCAACTGCTGATGGCACAATGCCTAAATGGAGAGATTCTAGGAGCAACGTTATCTTACCAGAGCAGATAGGGAGTAAAGTACTGCTTAAGTTGCATCGAAGCACCCACATAAGTGCAAGGAAGATGCAAGATCTGGTGAGAAATACTGGACTTAGGATTAAAAATAGCCATGCTAAAATATAACAGATTGTCAGGGACTGTAAGGGATGTCAACTGACAAATACAAGGAAGAACCAGACAGGAACAGGCAGTCCAATTAGAGGAGATAGACCAGGAACTTACTGGGAGGTGGACTTCAATCTTGGAAAGTATGAATATAAATACCTGTTAGTTTTCATACTTATTCAGGATGGGTAGAATCCTTTCCTACAAAGCATGAAAGGGTGCAGGTGGTGGCTAAGAAGTTATTAGAAGAGATCTTTCCCAGGTTTGGCTTTCCTATTATGATAGGATCAGATAATGGACCAGCTTTTGTGTCCAAGGTAAGTTAGGGACTTGCAAGTACTCTTGGAACAGATTGGAAATTGCATTGTGCTTATAGACCCCAAAGTTCAGGACAGATGGAAAGGATGCATAGAACTCTAAAAGAGACCCTGACCAAATTGACCATGGAGACTGGCGGTGACTGGGTAACTCTCCTTCCCTTTGCCTTATACAGGGTATGCAACTCCCTTTTTAAAATTGGTCTTTCCCCTTATGAAATTGCATTTGGGGTGTCCCCTGCCATGATTCCTAACTAGTCAGAACAGTTGCTTAGAGAAGATGATGAATCTGAACTTTTGTTCTCCCTCAGGGCCCTACAGAGGGCCCATCTTTATATCTGGCCCAGACTGAGTGCACTGTAAGAGTCAGGCCCTCCACCAATCCCACATCACTTCCATCCTGGTGACTGGGTCCTGGTTAAAAGACACTGACAGGAAAATCTGGAACCGAGGTGGAAAGGAACTTATGTAGTCATCTTCACGACACCGACATCCCTCAAAGTCGACGGCATCGCTACATGGATCCACCATTCTCCTGCGAAGCCTGCAGATCCCATAGCAGATCTCATCGAGGACCCAGAGTGGCAAGTATCGCACACCAAAGACAATGCTTTAAAGCTCAAATTGACCTGTAAAAAGACTTAGTCATGAATTGGTTATTGATGTATACCTTACTTGGAAATTGTATTAGCATAGTAGTAAGTGCCGGCAATCCCCACCACCCATAAATTGGGTGGTAACAGATAAATGTTTCCCTTTGGCCATGAAAGAGGGACCGTCCTTATGGTTCCCAGACAAGCTCACATTTAACTTGTATCAGCTTTCTGATGGAGTATGGGGAGGACCTAGGCTTATGAAATGTAGATGGAGACACTGGTATGTATGCCCAGGGGAAGGAAGGACTAGTAATTGTGGAGGACAAGAGGACTTTTACTGTAAGAGCTGTGACTGCAAAACAAGTACCTCAGGAAAATGCAAAGGAATGGGAGGAGACCTTGTTACATTTACCAAACCAGAACCTGTGGCCATCCAGTTTAATGGGATGCCTGTATGGAAACAAATTAGGGTCCCACAGGACTCTGATGATAGAGTGGATATTCTTTCACAGACAAGGGCAAACAAGCCCTAGTATGGAAATTAGGAAAGAGTTGGGGACTAAGATTTTACAGATGGGGAGAGACACATGATGGCATTCTCATAACCTTACAAGCAATTGCCACAGCCAGTTATTCCCCTTCAGCAATGGGACCAAACACAGTTTTAAAATCAGTCTCTGCCATAAAACCCAAAGCAGACAACAGAATGAGCCCTGAGTTATAGTGACCCCATCTCCTCCATAAAAGGGAGACCCCCTTAGGGAGAACATCCCTTTGCCAGAGGATTCCCTATGGCAGCTGTTGGTTCAAACTTACAATGTGACCAATCAGATCCGTCCTGATATTATAAGTTCTTCTTGGATGTGTTATGACATGAGACCTCCATTTTATGAGGGTATTGGAGTGGTACAGAATGTAACAAATGCTAAAACAAGTAAATCATGCAGGTGGGAACAGAAGGAAGCAAAACTTACTCTACAAGCAGTTATAGGACAAGGATTATGTGTGGGACGAGTACCAACTAACTTTACTCACTTATGTAATCAGACCCAAGAATGGATTCCAGAGGAAGGATACCTATTTCCTCCACAAGATGTTTGGTGGGCATGTTCAACTGGCCTAACCTCCTGCGTCCACTTAGAAGTTTTTTAGGACTAACAGTTTTTGTGTCATGGTACAACATATCCATCCACTGCTCTACCATTCTCAGGAAGACATAATGATAAAGATGTCTTCAGCAAGCTATTGGCCCCAAAAACCTAAAAGAGAAATAATAACAGCAGTAACAATCGGGGCCCTAGTGGGCTTAGCTGGACTAGGAACTGGGGTGGCATCCGTAATTACTCAGAGAACATCTTACCCTAGCCTTCATGCTGCTATAGATGAGGATATCAAAAACCTGGAAAGCTCTATAGCCTACCTTCAAAAATCACATTACTCCTTCGCCGAGGTAGTGTTATAAAACAATAGGGACTGGACTTAATTTTCTTACAAGGATGTCTATGTGCTGCCCTCGGGGAAGAATTCTGCTTCTATCCTAATCATTCCAGAGTTGCAAAAGAGTCTTTAGCTAAAGTAAGAGAGGCACTAGCAAAACGAAGAAGAGAAAGAGAACAACAAGAAGGATGGTTTGAATCATGGTTAATTATGCCCCTTGCATAACCACCTTAATATCCACTCTGTTGGGCCACATTATCATTCTGGTACTTGTGTTCACAGTAGGGCCTTGCGTTGTAAATCAACTAGTGATGTTTGTTAAGGAACGCATTAATACCGTGCAGATGATGGTACTGAGAACAAAATATCAACTGATTCCTGACAAAAGACATAGTGCAGGCCCATAAGGACCATGATTGGCCCTTAAGGTGCCTATTAGAAAGTGGGGAATGAGGACCATAAAGCTTAAAGATGCACAATGGAGGCCTAAGTAACTCTAATATAAGCTAGCAATCATCTTGTGAAGCATGAATTACTAAAATAACTATGGGTTTGACCTAGAAATGACACAAAAAGAAAAACAATTCCCGGACAACTCAGACATAAATAATCCTTGGGAAAGACACAGGAATTTTCTACAGATGCATTGACCAAACACTGGGTGGCCATGCAGGACACAGTTACCCAGTGACCAGACAATCCTTCCTGTCAATAACATGTCAATAATGATATTAGCCAATCACATATGTATAGCTTAGTTTCCTTAAAATGTTAACCAATCATGTAATTTCTCATGTAAAACTTCCTTAAATTTGTTTTTTCAATACTATAAAAACTGTGCTGCTTATATGCTCGGGGCCTCTCAGTGTCACCGATTACTGAGTTCGCTGTGGCTCAAAGTGGCAGCACTAGTCTTGAGTAATAAATCTCAGAGACAGAACCCAGGCCCTGAGTTCAAGCTCTCTGAAATTATTCTTAAAATACTTGTTGTCAGGAATTCTTTAACTTGTCTAGAAGAATATTTTAAACTTAGGGATTTTTTTATTTCATGTTGTCAGCATTGATTTTTAAGATGTGCAGAGAAAAATTATTTATAGTCAGAACTGGATTGCATGGCTTTGTATTACGCATTGCCTCCACATTAAGAGATCAGCTGGAAAGCAGATGGCCAAATCCTGGCTGTTGGCAATGAAGATGGATATGTGTTTCTTTTAGTAAAGAAACAAACTTATGAAATAGTAGCCTTTATATATAATACCTTAATAGTTACAATAAAATAAATATTATTATTATTATAATTTTTTGTCAGTTGTGGGGCTTGAACTCTGGGTCTGGGCATTGTCCCTCAGCTCTTCAGCTCAAGGCTAGCACTCTACCACTTGAGCAACAGTGCCACTTCACATTTTCTGAAGTTGGAGATAAGGATCTCAAAGACTTTCCTCCCTGGCTTTGAACAGAGGCCCTCAGTTCTCAGCCTCCTTAGTAGCTCGGATTACAGGTGTGAGCCACTGGGGCTCGGCAGTAAAATTATTTTGAAAAAGAAAAAAACCCACGATTCTATACTTAAAAAAATCACAATCTGGCAAGTGTATCTGTAACATTGTTGTATCAAGTAACCTTAGGCAGCAATCATTTTTAGATCTCACTATGTCCTGTCCAATGCCAGATAATATTTCATTAATTTATTTTAATTTTTCCTAACAAAGTTCATTATGAATGCCCAACAGCACAATTTTATAGTGAGTATAAAGAATTCTTCAACATATTTCTTCCTTTTTTTTTTTGTCTTGTGGCTTGAACTCTGGATCTGGGCACTGTCCCTCGGATGTTCAGCTCAAGGCAAGCACTCTACCACTTGAGCTACAGCTCCACTTCCGTTTTTCTAGTGGTTTATTGGAGATAAGAGTCTCACGGTCTTTCCTGTCTGGGCTGGCTTTGAACTGCGATCCTCAGATCTCAGCCTCCTGAGTAGCTAGGATTACAGGCGTGAGCCACAACACCAGGCCAAAATATTTATTTCAACAAACAGCATTTTGCCCTTAGTTTTTTTTTTTTAATTTTGCAAGAGCTGGGGCTTGAAATCAGGGCCTGGGCACTCTCCCTGAACTTCTTTTCCTCAAGGCTAGCTCACTACCAATTGATCCACAGCACCACTTCCATTTTTTCTGCTTACATCATACTGAGGAATCAAATCAAGTGCTTCATGCATGCGAGACCAGCACTCTACCACTAACCACATTCCCAGTCATTGGGTCCTTTGTTGTTGTTGTTGTTTTAAGATAGTATTTTACTATGTGTCCTTTTGTTGGGCTGAAACTTATGCTAGTCTCAAGTTAACTTATAAATCAGCCTCCCAAGTTCAGAGATTACAAACATTGACCATCATATTTAGCTCATGACTCTTTGTGAGAAAATACTCTTCTCAGATATAGAGTTATTCTGTCTTTCTTGGACTGTATGGTTTTTGCATTCAGCACTGTTAATCACATTTCTTGTCCTGGTATGTTTCCCCTTCTAGATCAATAGAAATATTCAGATTCTGAACTTGACGCTGATCATTGCCATCCAACAATATCACATTCTTATGAATAGCACTAGCTGGCCTCATGAACATAGCAGCCAGCTGGAGCTCAGCTATTTGATGGCTTTGGGCTCCATCAATGCAATCATTTCTGTGCACAAACTGAAAACTGTCATAGGTAATTTTGATTTATTCAATTCTGTTCTAACATACTTCCCATTCTCAGCTTTGTATGTTTTAAATTCTGTTAAACATTAATTACTATTTACTGCCGTTCTCAAAAGTAACATATATGTTTTACTATAAAATTCATTCAAACATGCAAAAATGTTAATGTGGTTGCTGTCCACCAGTGGCTCATGTTTTAAAACCTAGCTACTTTAGAGGTCAAAAACTGAGGATTCAGGTTTAAAGCAGCCCATGCAGAAAAAATCTGAGATATTTCTCCAATTAAGAAACAAAAATCTAGACGTGGAGATGGGGCTCAAGTGGTAGAGTGTCAGACCAAGCAAGAATTATAGGTCTAATTCTAATTCCATTATTTTCTCATGGAAAACACACAAACACACACACACATACACACACACACACACACACACACACACACACACACACACACACACACAAATCTATATTATCCTAGATTCCCCTTCTTGAGCAGTATTCAATGCCATTAACTTAATGCATGTTTTTTTCCAAATTATTATGGTAGGGATTAAACTACATTTGTATTTATGATAATGTATTTTTTGTACTTTTTGTTTTGCAATTTTGTGTACTTATATGAGAGCACAGTGTTTTACGAAGACTAAACAGAAATCAATGTGTCGGTAAATAGGTAGGTGACAGGTAAACTGAAAGATGTAGAAAATACCATTGAAATATTATTTCTCAAAGTTTAAATATATATGCATATGTATGTATTTAAAATTTCTGCCAATATTTTATTTCCATTAACAATTATCTATTTGTTCCATTATATAAATTTAACATATTGTATGTTTGATAGTAGATTAATATTTATTGAATTTCTTTCCTTTGGAGACCAGGTTCTGCAGTGTAGACCAGGTTTCCTCGCCTCCTTATTCTCCTGTGTCAGGTTCCTGAGTATTGGCTGGCAATACCATGTGGTAGCATGTCTACCTATATTAGTTATATTTTGTTCAGTAGAATATTACTGTGAACAGCTATAAGCCATATATCATCATGAGTATGAATGAATTTCTTGCGAAAATGTTATAAATAGTTATTGAGTGAAGCAAATTAGACTAGGCATGCCTGTAATCCACCTAGGAGGATTGGTAGTTTAAGAGCGGCCTGAGCTACACAGCAAGTCCCTTTTAAAACAAAAAAAAACAACAACAACTGATGAGCTTAGAAGAGGGAAAGTATTGTTAAGTGGAGTGATAGGAACATACAAAATTGTGTGTGTGTGTGTGTGTGTGTGTGTGTGTTTGTGCAGGTCCTAGGGCTTGAACTCAGGTCCTGGGCACTGTTCCTGAGGTGTATGCTCCAGTCTAGCACTCTACCACTTGAACCAAACTCCACCTCAAGCTTTTTTAGAGGACATTGGAGATGAGTCTGATCCAGTTTCCTGTCCAAGCTTAGAAACTTCATACTCTTTTTTCAGCCTCTTTTGTAAGTAGTTTTATAGGCATGTTGTATGTATTACTGTTAAGTAATATAGTAAACATCACGCCAGTTTACACCTTCCAGCAGTATTTGAGTGTTGCACACACACCTAAGATAAAACTTGCTCCATGTTTGATGACATCCAGATCTCATAATCCCGTGAGACAAATATTGTTATGCTCACTTTACATGAGAAGAATTTGAGATCCAGAGAGTTTAGTTAATTTTGAGTCCCCAGCTAGTATACAGTGGAGCCTGTATTCAAGACCAACTAGTTTTGATAATTTCAGAAAACATGGAGTCATCATGTGGTCTAGTCAACATGTGTTCTAGCAAGTAATGCTCTTTGCAAGTACAGTTCTGTGCCTGACAGATTACCTTTCTCTCTCTTTAACTGTTTGCACACGCTTTCATAAGCTAGGGACAGCACAAGTGATGAGAAGAGCCATTTTTGATGGGGAAATTAATAATGGTGATTGACCTTGGTATCACATACATATTAATCTGATCTTCCATTTGAGTTATGCTTCCAGCAATATATTTCTGTTTTTTTTCTTTCATGTTATTATTATAAAGGCAAGTTACACAGATGTTATAGTCATATGTCATGTATGGATATATATCTTTTTTGAAAGGTCATCCCTTCCCTTACTCCTCAATTTTTCTCTCTCACTGGTTTGGTTTTATGAAATTTCTCCTCCTCCTCCTCTTCCTCCTCCTCCTCCTCCTCCTCCTCCTCCTCCTCCTCCTCCTCCTCTTCCTCCTCCTCCTCCTCCTCCTCCTTCTTCTTCTTCTTCTACTATTATTATTATCATTATTATTATTGTGCTGTAGAGGGTTTAGTTAGATTCATTTGCTAATGATTATATTTGTCTTTGTTTTTGTTTTAGTCAATAATGAGGCTTGAACCCAGGACCTGGACACTCTGTCTGAGCTCTTTTGCTGAAGAGTGGCACTCATATTGAGCCACAGCTCTACTTCCCTGAGTGCATTTCTTTTTGGACAATGTTACCCTTTCCCTCCATCTCTTCCAGTTTTCCCGTCCTTTGCCACATACAAGTTGTATAGGTCATTTTCAAATTAGTACCAATTGAATACTACTGTTGAACATGTTCATCCATTTTCCCTCCTTTTCTATGATGCCTTTAACTTCTCAAAGAGAGGTAAATTTAAAAAAAAATGAAAGAAAATAAAGAAAAATATCATCTTGTTTCTGTTTCCTGCTCACTGGTTATTTTTTAGATAGGGTGTGTGTGTGCGTGAGTGAGTGTGTGTGTGTGTGTGTGTGTGTGTGTGTGTGTGTGTGTGTGTGTGTGTGTGAATACTGGGGCTTAAACTCAGGAAGCTGACCATTAGCTTCTTTACTCAAGGGTAAGTCTACGACTTGAACCAAATTTCCACTTCTTCATTTTGAACAGTTAATTGGGGAACAAAGTTTCACAGGTTTTTTTCCTACCTAGTCTAGCTCCAATTCACTTTCCTCAGATCTCAGATTTCTAAATAGCAAGAGTTACAGGTGTGAGACACTGATGGTGTTATGCCTACCTTCTTTTGGTTAAGTAGTTGAAATGTAAAAGACAGTTGAAACCATAGTAGAAAAGAAATCAATTTAACTTTCCCAACTTCATCAACTTTTAATATTTTGTCACATTTGGTACGTACAGAAAACCATTTTTTTGTAAATGCTCCTGCAATTTGGTTTTCATCTGGGTTTTCCTCATGATGAACTTAATTTTATAGCTTTTTATCTACTAAATATTGATGAGAATATGTCCAGAGGGCATTATTGACCTTTTGTTGGCTTTCAAAAGGAAATTGTGCAAGCTAACACGAGATAAATTTGTGTGCAGGACCCCGATGATATATCCACATTCTTAACCAGAAGACAGTAGGGCCTGTTACAAATCATCTAGATCTGACAAAACCCTGAATCAGGCCTTGTTACCACCTTCCTGTAGTTCCTCTTAGAGTACAATCCTGACACTCCAGTGACCATGACAGAGCCCTGCTGGACGTTCTCAGGACACAGCCGAGGTCACCAGTCAGGCGTGGCACCTACAGTGTGATGAGAGATTGTTGACTGCTTCCTATGATGGAACGACACAGGGAATGTTAGGTCCTTAAGCTGTCATCAGTCCTGAGGGCTCCTCATTTAGCATTCAATCCTAAAATTTAAGAAGACATCAAACTCTCTCTTCTTTGTACCAGTTGTGGACCTATTATTCTGCTGCTGTCATCTTCTGTGGAAAGAGCTCTATAAGCCATTTTGCTTATTCTAGGCCCTTAGGGTAATTCTGGCTTTTATACTTAGACAAAAAGAAATGCAGTGATAAAAAATAGCAAACAACATTTTTTCTAGTCTAGTTATTACCCAAATATGTTTTCAAATTCTACCAATAATTCTTATTAGTAAGAGGCACTTAATAGCAATCACTTTCTCAAACTCCTAAGTTCCTCAGTGAGCTGTGTGAGAGAAACCAAAGTAAGTGTTAGGCGTTCTCCAGCCTAACTTCTTGGCCAGGCAGAAGTGTCTCTATGATTGGCCTCCAAATTGAACAAAGAATACTTCTTATACCTTAGATTACATGTCCAAGCTATACATACCAAAGAAAGCTAAAGACAAGATATTAATCTGACTTGGGAACAATGCAGATCACAAACATGTATTCTAAGTAAACAGAAATGAAAAGAAATTTTCCTTTATTCATATAATACAATTAAAACTGCTACTTTTCTCATTATCACTTAATTATGGTTATAGGTACTTAGTACTAGCTTCTTGAAAGTCCTAAAAAATCTCTTTGACATGAACTCAGAAGCTGATAAGCTTGAGATTTTATGAAAAAAAACTTTTATTTTTATATTTCTAAAAATCTATATTATAAAGCTGCTGTACACAGGGGTTACATTTACATCAGTAAGTTTTATTTCTCATTGAACATTGCTACCCACTCCAGTGTTTTTCTCCCTCTGTTCCTTCCCTCCACCCCCCACCCCCACCATTACATGGTAAAGTTAATTTCTGCCATAGTGTCCTGTGAATATCATTGTTGCAATGGGTCAGCTTTTGTAATTCTTTCAATATTTTGTTATTTCCCTTCCCTTCCCCCAATCAGATAAATGCATATACAGGATGCAGGGTACCAGAATCAAAGACAGGAATTGCCATGGATAAAACCAATAGGAAAAGAAAAATGAAATAAAGTAAGAAGAAAGAACTAGCTTCAGTACACTATCTACATCAAGCTTGACAACTAAATAAAAGATGACTTGCTGTTTCTATGTCTTGGAGTTCATTTCAATTAGCATCATTTTGTATGGTCATATATATGCTCATAACTCTCGAGCTATTATGATCCACTTTCAGGAATAACAGGCTAATGCTAACCATTGCAAATGAGGGAAATCATAGAGTTCATGTTTCTTTGGGCCTGCCTTGCTTCACTTAATATGATTTTTTCCAAGTCTTTCCATTTTCTTGGAAAAGGGGCGCTGCCATGTTTTCTGATAGAAGAATAAAATTCCATTGTGTAAATATACCACATTTTCTTGATCCATTCATCTATTGAGAGGCAATTGGGTTGGATCTGTATCTTACCTATGGAAAACAATGCTGTAATGAACATAGTTCTTCTGGTAGCTTATTGTACCATAGTTTGAGATCATTTGGATAAATGCAGAGGACTGGGATTGTTGGATCTCCAGTAGGAAGACCCCTACTCAGGCAGGCAATCTCACCTAGTCATCCAGAGTGACAGCGCCCACCACAACAAAGTTGTTAACAAAGAAGCAACTTTATTGAGAATGTTCCTACACTGACCTGTCAGGGCCACAGCACAGGCTCAGGAGCTGATACTGCGACCCCTAGCAGCCCACGTACTTTTTTTTTTAAAGGCAAAATTCAGGAGGTCAAGCCTGGTCAGGCAGTGTGACCAATGAGATTGTCACACACACAAAAGATTGCACAGTCATACTAGACCACACACAGGTAGTCAATGAAGTTACAATTTGTCACATAATGGATGTTTAAACCAACCTATCACTTTTGGTTTAAATGACTCACAAATTCAGTGAGTAAGGCGAAGCACAAGCAAAAGGCAGAGTTTATGGTAAGCATACACAAAGGAGGAGTTTAGTGGAGTTTACCATAAGCACGTGAAATACCTGGAGTTTATGGTAAGCTAGAGATATTGCCAGTAGGAGCCAGATTGCAACCAATCTGTTTTATAGGTCAGGCGGTAACAGAACAATCAAGGTGGGTTAGATAGTTAAGGGGGGGGGCATAGGGACATTCTTTCCATTCCAGGAACTGGGCTGCCTGGAGCCAAGGTCTAGTAAACCTTTTTTTAATTTTTTTTCTCTAATATCCCTAAAACAAAGGCAAATCCTGTACCAGCTGAAGTCTCCTCTCAGGGCTTACTTCAGATCTTAGGGGAGTTCTGTTTAGTCTATTGAGCAACCTACATACTGCCTTCCAGAGTAGCTGAACCAACTTACATTCCTACCATCAGTGTAGTGGTGTTCCCATTTACCCACATCCCCCCCCCTTATCTGTTACTGTTTGTTCTCTTGATAATGGTCATTCTACCTGGGGCGAGTGGAACCTAAATGTGGTTGTGGTTTTGATTTGCATTTCTTTTATGACTAGTAATGCTGAGCATCCGCCTTCTCTTTCTGAGAGGCCACACTATTTCAGGTTTGCAGTATCTCAACAGAGGCATAGAAACTTGTATTATTGTATGCTTTTTGTTGTACATTCACTTCACTTGGAGCTTCCAATTACTCCTATAACACATAGTAAAGGTTTATATTATTTCCCTTACTGAAAAAAACACCTATTTTCCAAAAGCATAGAAAAAATCCCTTTGTCACGGGTTTCAGTGAATTCTAAGGAAGATTCTTTACTGGGAAATTTTATTTGGTTGCTTGTTAGTTACATAACTTAAACACATGTGGAGTTTGGGGTTTCCCCACCAAATCCTCAACAAACCAGAAACTATGTTGCCTCATTGGATTTTGCTTCAAAAGTTACAAAATATTTTGACATATTTTTGATTTGATGTTTTGGAGGTTTTTGGCTTTTGGAGTGCTAGTAGCTAGTACTCAGGCTTGAACTGAGGGTCTGGAGCTCTTGCTTAGATTATTTTACTCAATGCTGTCACTGTGCCACTTGAACCACATCTCCACTTCAGGCTTTTTGCTACTTAATTGAAGATAAGAATATTGTGGATTTATTAGATTGGGTTGGCATAAAACTGTAATCCTCAGATCCCACCCTCCTGAACAACTAAGATTACAAGAATGAGCCAGAACCTGGATATACTGAGCTCTCTATGAGACTTAAAGAAGGGCACATAATTCTGAAGCATGTATGTATGGTTATGTATTTCAAAATTAATTAGAAAAATACATCCTTAAAAAAGAAAACTATAGCCCTCTATGTGTGTGTGTGAATGTGTTGAGGGAAATGAGGATGTATCTACTGATTTTGAGGAAAGATTTCACCTAGGGCTTTTCAGACTGAGCTACGCTCTACAGAATGCTTGAGCCTAAAGGTGAGGTAAATGATGCCATCATCTCATTCATCTACATCCCTTGCTAACATATGCATATACTGTGGTGTTGTCATGAGTATTTCGTGTATGAGAGCCAGTACAGGGGCTTGAATTCAGGGTCTGGATTCTGTCCCTTAGCTTTTGTTTGTGATGCTATCAGTCTACCATTTGAAGCATAGCTGAGCTTTTTTCATTTAATGTTTAATTGGTGGTAACAGTCCGTTTTGCTCAGTTGGCTTTGAACTGAGTTTCTCATATCTCAGGGTTCTGAGTAGCTAGTTTTACAGGCCTGAGCTTCCAGTGCCTAGCATGTGATTAATACTTTCACAAGATACATGTTCACACAAATTCCTTGCATTGAAAAACGTCACTGTTCAGGCTGACTGACAAGTTGTGAGGAAACATGGTTGAGTGGATAAGTTACCAAATGGGCCTCTAGCCCCATTAACATCATTCTGGTCAGTAACTTATCTTTCATTAAGTAAGTACATATTTCCAATTTCACTCTGCCTTTGTTAACAGGAACTCATGAAATGTTTTTGATACAATTTTTAAATATTATATCCCAAACAGGAGATAATATATGAATGTATTTGATAATATTTCAGATGGGGGTGGTCTTTGTATCTGGATGTCTATGGGCAGAAGCTGTCCAACTGGGCTTCAGGCCCAGAGCTAATGCTTCCTGTCTGCTGGTTGCAGAGAAGAAGGTTTTCTTCCTGGCCAAGATTTGAATTGAGATCCTTTCATCTTAGACTTCTAAGTAGTAGGATAACAAGCATGAACCACCACCAACTGGCTTGTTTTAGAAGCATTAATTGCTTTCCATTCATTGCTTTTTTTCCTGGAAGGTTGATCTAGACAGGCTGCTTGTACCTCATGATAAGGTGATTTGAATAATACCCTTTGCCTCTAGCATTTCTGAAACTCATTTCCTCAGTTGAGGGAAATGAATTGGTCTAAAGCCAATAGCATTTTCCTTCTGAGATGTTAGGTCGCTTATTTAAATCTCTTATCCTTTTCTTTGGCAAAACAATCGGGATGTTTATGTAAAAGCCTACTTCTTGAGAGTATTATAGTTAAAAGTTATCATGTGCACACTTTCATATAGTCTCTCCTTTTATAAACATATGTTACATGATTGGGTGGAAGAATGATGACTATTGAATTAATTTGATAACCACTCTAGAATTGTTCAGCTTTAATGCTTATTAACTCAAAGGATGATTAAATATATTCAGAATAGTGGAATGTGGCTACTACTCATTTTATATATGTGGAAAGATTATCAGAATTCTTATGATTAACAAAATATATCTTCAAATTTCCAGTGGTAGACTGCTATGCTACCTGGGAGGAGAAAATGGTGATGCCAGGGCTTTGAAAGCTGGTAATGAAGCAAAGTATCCTGGGAGAGCATTTTCTTTTCTTTTTTTTATTATTGTGAAAATACTGTACAGAGGGGTTACAATTACATGCGCAAGATAATGAGTATATTTCTTATCAAGTATTGTAGCCTCCTCCTTTGTTTCCCCTTCCCATCTCTTCCATCCTTCCCCTCCCCCCCACCCAATTTTCCCCGCCCCACCACCAAAGTTTTAAAGTTTGTTTTCGACATAACGACTTGTACTTCTCATTGTTGCAATGGGTCCAGCTGATGATAAAATTTCCAAGGTTCATACCAAATATATTGAATTACAATGCTAAGTGATGAATGACAGCACCAAATTTTATTTGTTGGGTTCTCTGTTTTGTGAAGTCCTGGGATTTGGACCTAGGGACCGAGTGATGTCCCTTAGTTTTTTCCTCAAGGCTAGTGGTCTACCAGTTGAATCACAGCATCATATCCATATTTTTTGGTGGTTAATTGGAGATCAGTCTTACCAAATTCCATCTTTGGGCTTGCTTTAAACCTGATCCTCAGATATCAGCCTCCTGAGTAACTAGGATTCCAGTTGTGAGCCACCAGAGCCCAGCTAGAATCACATTTTAAAAGTATTCTTTACTGAATCAGATGTACTACTGTTTTAGCACTTTGGTTCCAGTGGGCCATGTCAGATTTAAACTAAAATAGAACTTTTCTTCTTATAACCGGCAGCATCTAATATCTATCTAATTTATTCTTTATTCAGTTCTGATATTTTTCTTCTTTGAACCTTTCCATTCTTATTTCACAAGCAAGCATGTCAGTGCTGTTTTCCTTTTCTGAGGAAGTCAGATCCATTCCCATCAATGGGGGATGTACTTACTGGTTTTACTGCCTGGAGTACCTGCATCTAGATAATTGCCTGGATGATGGCTCTCATATCAACATCCCTCCCCAATGTGAAGTTGTTGCCACAAAATCACCAATTTCAGGTCTTTGATATAGAGAAATTAACATTAAGATTTCTGTTTTTCTTTCCAGCATGAAATTGGTAAGGGGGGAGCCACATTCACTTCTTTTTCTCCAACACTCTGTAATAGTGCCTAGTCCTTAGTGCTCAGGAGCCTTACATGAGCCTTCTCCAACTCAATTGATCCTAGCTTCTGGTCAGGAGAGCTCTTCAGGCTGAAGTTTGATGGCTAGTAGTCATTCCCTCTCATACTTTGTGCCTTTTGGTGTTGTTGAGTGCACTTCAGGGCAAAATCAGTGCCTGACATCTATTTGCTGCTATGGCAAAGGTGGCTGTACCATCATAGAAGTTATCGCCATTGTATTGTGAAGCTGTGTGAGGACACCCACCCCTCACAATTTCCCCAAGATATATGTCTCCTTTGCCCAGGAGACCATTCAACAATTCAGCACCCAAACAATCACCAGTTCCTGATAAATTCAGAGTATGTGTCCATTTCCTTTAAAAACAAAAGAAAAATTCAAGACATACCTTTGATGATTTGTCATTGAATTACTGAAACAGAGTATATAATTTTATGTATTTGTAGTCTTTGACCATCTCTCTTGAGCCCTTGCCATATTTCTATGTGTTTGCAACTTGGGAATGGAAAAAAGTTTTAATTCAATATAGTCAGAGACTATAGTGCAGAAGGCTCTTTTTAGAACCTTTTGGAGGGAATACCAACTTTCCATTTGATGTTCTACAGGTGGCCTTCTTGGTACAGGAACTGAGAAGACTGTCATAAGATCAGAGGCTTGTCCTGATTTCTACTGACTTTCCTCTGGGTTCGGGGCATGTGATCCCACTGCATATGTGTCTATTTGCTACACTGGAGTCACCAGGCCTTCTTTGAAAATCTAAGGCTTGGGGTAAGAAATAATAGAACTCAGAACCCAGCTTCCCATATCACTAGGATTACAGGCCTGAGTTTCATGGACTCAACTTTTTTATACCTACTATAGTCAGTTTAATAATACTCCTTTTCATTATATTCACTTCATAGACAGATATATACAAATAAAAGTATATAATTATTCATCTATTTATAACCAGTGTTATATCTAGAAACACACAAATATATTCATATAACTATAATCAAATTATATCACTTCTTTCCCCAATAATATTTATACTAATATTTTATGCAAAAAATACTGAAGACTAAAAAGTTAAATGCCTTTGTAATTTGAAAAATCATATTCAATCTTATACATCATATAAAATACTATATATAACATAAAGAATATAATGTGTTTACATATAACTGATTTAATTGTCGAGTTTTTTCTTCCCAATTTTGTGTTTTTTCACATCTTTAAGCCTTCTGTTTTCTATTGATGATGGTTTATACTTTCCAGTATACATATCTCCTATATATTTTGTCAAATATTTTCAGACCTAAGTAGACTTTTTATATTATTGGAGCAAAATTTTTTTCCATATTCGCCCAAATCACAATGAAGATGTATACAGATTGGAACTCACTGTTGGAAGAGTGTCCCAAATACCACTACAAGTATTGTGGCATTTATACCATTGATAGATTAGCTTTCTACAACATCTGATCTGCTATGTCCTAGCTCTTTGATAGACACCTTATCACCCCATGCTGGCATGGCCTGGCTTCATTTCCACTCCCTGTGCATTTAACAGTTTGCATTATATCCAGTAGGATCTCTTGTACAGCCTCCTGTCACTCTGTGTTTTCCCTCCCACAGAACACGTATGCACGATGCTTCAGATTGTAAGTTTAAAAGGAAACATATTTAGGATTCAAGAATTCTAGAATATGTCAAAAACATTGACATTTTAATAAAGTTCAAAAAGTAAATACAATGAATCTTTTACAACAATCAGGACAAAAAGAAAAATAAGGATTTTCTCAGGAAGGGGAGAAGGAATCTCGAAATCTAGATTGGTCTCTAAGTTGCGTTCAGGCAGAAATTCTGCCTCAGAGTCCTCAAAGGGACTTCCTCATTAAAGACGACAGGATTATCTTCCTGAGTCCAGGTAGGGACAGATTCTAATTTCTCAATTAGAAATTGGATCCCCTGCAAGAGGACAGATTGTTCTGGGTATTCTGTGAGGAAAGATTCCCTGACCTCAACTGAATCTAGATTTTGGACCTCACTTTTTGTTTTTTCTGAAAATAGACCGGGGTCATTTTCCATTAGCATACATTTACCCTGAACATCATGACTTTTTTCTTTTGACTGGTTTGGAGCTGATCTAGCTGGATTGTGAAAATCAATGGGAAACATTCTGGATTGTCTTCTTCTTTGGTGGTATGTGCAGGTACACCTGCATCACATGTGGGTTTCAGAATCAGTGGGATGTCCACAGGAGTCAAATCTACTTGTGCCTTTCTACAAATTGAAGAAAAAAAAATCCTCTACCTTCGCATGCTTTCTGAGATCAGTGATGGATTCTGATCTCCATCAGTCACCATAGACGACATCACTGATGGGTTCTTTATCTGGAGTTCTGCAGGAGCTGATCTATGATGATGCAAACCTGAGAATGGAAATAGGTACAGGAGTCTTAGAGTTGACCTTAGACGTTAAGGTGTGACTAAACTTCCATGAGGATCAAATGGGGGAAGCTGTAGAATTTGAGTTTGGACTGATAAGAAGGTAGGGTGTTTTAAATGAATGGCTACTTCCAAGTTCTTTCAAAAGGAGAACAGATATTACCTGGCATAGAATATCCATAAAATGAAATTTTTGCCAAGCTGGGGAGTACTAAGGGCTCTTGACCAATCAGGCCCATACCTAGATATGCAGGTTCCATCCCTACTCATGAGCTCTGAGGCATCTAAACAAGGTCTTCTTCCTCTTTCTCTTGGTCTCATGGATCATGGGTTCCTCCACCTAGTCCAGAAGAATATGTAAGCAGAAGAGCAGGTCTGAAGAGGGCATGTTGAGCTTGACATACTGTGTAAGTTCTTTCAGGGTGTCATGGTTCTTGGGTTCATAGAAATCATCTGGTTAGAGTTCCATCCACATAGGGAGTATGGAACAAACCATGCTGTGGGAAGATTGGTGACAAGGAAAATGAGAGCCCATCTTCCCCATTCTGAGTCTTGTATTATAGCCTCTGTCTGGCAGGACTTGCATGTTGGGAAATGGGAAGAAACTCCTGCAAGCAGGATGCTCCTCACAACCCACTTCTAGAAATTTCTCAAATATAATCCCCTAAAATTCTCCCTGTAATAGGAAGAAAATGTTGTTTCCCCACTGGATCGGACTTGCTATATATACACAGCCCTCCCTGTCATCCATGAAAGTCCAAAACCGCAAGCACATCCACAAATATGTAATCTGCTATCCTCTGAAGTGCCAAGCATCAACCCCCTGGTGAAAATCACAACTGGTGAGCAAAGAAGAAAGTTGACTTTGATTCAGAAACCTCAAATATACCAAGTTTTCAAGGACAAAACTTGTCTTTTTGCCAACTTTTTCACTTGCTCATCTTCCTCCCAGTTACGGTAAAAGGATCTGTACCGATGGGAGGAGAATAGGAAGCTAACTCTATGCTTCTCCTTTTCTGAACTAACAGGACACACATGGGAATGGCTAAGTCCCACATGGTAATGTAAACATGACAGACAAAAAGTAGAGTTACGTCTATACAATTTCATGGAAATTCTGTGAGGATGCTTATATGCATCTGTCCAAATAAATACATCATGGCTCATGCCTCTAATCCTACTAATCAGGAGAGTGAGATCTGAGGATCACAGTTTGAACCCACTCTAGTTTGTAAAATTCTAAAGACACTTAACTTCAATTAACCAGCCAAACACCAGAACTAGACCTTGAGCTCAATTGGTAGAGTGCTACAAATTGGACAACACTCAGGCCCCAAATTCAAGTTCAATTTGCATCCTTTCTTCTGTCTATATTCCTTCAAAGACCTCTAAGATAGTGATTTCCTAGGTGAGGGTGAACGTTGGTTGCCACTGGCTCATTGCTTTAATCCTAGTCTCTCAGCAAGCAAATTGCTAAGCTTCCACTAGTTTATGAAGTAAAAAATGTTCTGGCAGCCCAGTACTAAGGAATTAGCCGGGGAGTGCACTTCTTTTTCTCAAGCCACGTTCCTTTGATAAGACCCCAGTGAAACAGTCTCAAGTGGTAATTATTCCAATATTCTGCCAGGGGGTCTCTGTCGCGACCGCCTTGACCAGCAAGGAAGACACGACCCGGGATTCTTCTCCAAGCAGTTTATTCAGGAACCTTATCTGCAAGCTTCTCTTCTCCCCCCTCCCCCCTGTACCCGTGCCCCCTGTACTCTAAGCCTCCTGGATGGCCAATCCCAAGGTGCCACACGGCATATACTAATAGGGTCGCAAACACGGAAGCAAGCTATTAGCCAAGCCATAGCCATATACAGAGTTGTTTTTCACAGAGAGCACTCGCCATCGGGAAGGCGGAAGGCGGAAGCCAGCGCCATTTTTGGTCGCAGCCCCTGCAGCTCTCCACAGCTCCCCCTTTTTGTTTTATTAAGCGACAGGTAAAAGTAGAGGTTGGGCCTCTGTCTAAAACATTAATGAGAGGACCCTGCATTGGTCTTCGCCTGAGGGGCGCCTTCCCCAGTGACGACCAGGCCTGTCCGATGCCTTTTTTGCAGAGGTGGGATCTTGGGCATCGACCCACTTGCAACCCAACATGCTCTTCTTGGGTTCACGCCGGGAAGTGATTCCCAAGTGCAGTGCGTTTGCATTACACCCTGTGCTATTCCTTTAACGTGGCAAGCCACACGTAGGGGGACTGTCCAGCCTCAATGGCAGTGAAGGCCTGGACCACCATAGCCATACTCCTGCACTGCAAGCTCCTAATCCGGCATACGCACCGCAGGCACAGCAAGATTACCAATGCCAGGATACCAATAAGGGAGCCCATTCCCGCCCACTCCTTCAAATGATCCACAGCTGTCAAAATCCAGGAGGAAACATCTTGTAACAGGGCATCATCCATCCGGGTGGAGTTTACCACGACAATGGCTGATCGTAGCTGTAACATCAATTGGTTGAATTCCCCTGTCCAGTTGCCTAAAAGATAACTTGACCGTTGTTTAGACAAATGTGCTACCTGGGTATAGTTATAATACTGAACAGCGGTAATACAAAGCCCTTCATATTTTTTAACACATCCCAGCTGAGACAACTGCCACAGGATATCAACCTGCTCCTGCACAAGGTCAACCCTTTGATTTAACAGCATCAGTCCTCCTTTTAATTGTGCATTGGCCACTTGTTGTAAATCCAGAGGTCTGGCTGTAGTAGCTGACAAGTTATTTAAAGTCTGAGCCGTCTGCACAGTATGTGACATGGCGACAGCGGCAGCCTTCACACCCGCAGCAGCCACAGCTATAGCAGTTACAATGGCCGCAGTGATGCCAAAATCTCTCTTATGCCTAAACAAGGTTACAGCTTGAGAAGCATCTACTGGCACAGGCACCCAACGCGGAATGCATGTAACTATAGCTAACGGATACTGAGAACTCCAGCAGGTAGCTTAATAACAGGTTTCATTAGTACAAGCACACACATCATCTGAGCATACAGAGGTGTTGTTAATTACCAAAAACACAAAAGGGGAAACCACACACACAGGGGTAGGCTGATAGCTAAATACCGTATAATTTTTACTAAAATGACAATTGGCACCCACAGTACGGGCAGTACTAGTCAAATTGCAAGTCATGTTTGCTATAAAAAGTGACCCCCTTGCAGCATAACTATAGGCTCAGCCTGCAAGCAACTTCCATTAAGACCACATAACAGCCAATTATTAAAGGGATTAATTCCAGCCCTAAATAGTAAACTAGCATTGGACAAAACACTAAGGGAGAATGAAAAACGCTTAGACTCATCAGCCCAAACAACTTGTCGTGATTGGCAACCTGTCCAAGGCCAAGCCTCCCCCATACGGTCAGGCATGCAAAAGGGGGCCCATTTAGGTTGTTTTACACTCCACGGGTCAATGCTTAACTTTAAGCTTTCATAATCTCTGCCTAAAACAGTACCAACAAATTCAGTAGCATTTGCCCAAACCTCAGTTGATCCTGGATTCCCATACCAATATCTAAAATAAGCGGCCGGGGAACAAGGCAAGCCTATGCAACTACCATTAAGGGTCGCATCACTTAAGCAAAAGCATAGCGTGCCCATCAAGCTAATATTTATAGCTTCACCAACCCCGGCCACTTTTTTATCCTCTGGGTAAAATGGAAGGTTAAGAGTCTTATTTGTGGTGAAAAATCTAGGGAAAAGAGAGGCGTCATGTCTCACGGGCATGGGCCTCGGGAATGCAGACAGTATCCCCCATCTCACTACCGCCTGTCCCTGTTGGATCATCAGGAGCTGTAAGATCAGCAATGCAATCTTTTGTTTCTTCCGGGTTCCATTCATCTTGGACTCGCCGCACAAGTCGTTCAGGCACCCACACTGGATCCGAGCGATTCTGGGGAAAAACACAAACAGATCCTCGTGCCCATACCAGTACGGGGTCAGGCCCGTTCCAGAGCCCCGTGAGCACATCCTTTCACAAAGCCGATCCTAAGGCTGAAGGGGTGGAACTGTTATGCCTATCCGCCGCTGAGCGACCAGCGTTATCCAAATTCAAAAAATTTAGGGTGAAAAGTGTCATGGCTATTCTTTGTCTTGCTGTAGCTATCAGGAGTCCAGCTCCCCCTTTTTGTTTTTGTAACATTTCCTTGAGAGTGCGATGAGCTCTTTCCACAATTCCTTGTCCTTGAGGGTTATAGGGCAGTCCATGCACCAGGGTAACACCCATTTTAGTGCAAAAGGAAACAAAGTGCTGCCCAGTATAGGCCGGACCATTATCAGTTTTTAGCAGTTTTGGCATTACCCAGGCCGCCCATGCTTCCAAGCAGTGAGATATTACATCAGTAGCCTTTTCCCCTGGCAGGGGGGTGGCAAGTACAACACCCGAAAAGCTGTCAACAGAAACATGTAGATATTTTAAGCGGCCAAATTCAGGTACATGAGTTACATCCATCTGCCATACTTGTAAGGGTCTTAAATCACGTGGGTTAACTCCAAACGTAGGGGGCTTATGGTAAATAATACATCAGGGACACTCCTTTATCACTTGACGTGTATCTGCTCTAGAAAGGGAAAAGCGGCTTTGTAAAGTCCTGGCGTTTACATGAAATTTGGCATGAAAATCTTTTGCTAAGTCAACAGAAGTAGCATGGAGCGCCCACTCAGCACGAGTGTGTGCATCAGCTAGGGCATTACCCTTTGTCAGTGGTCCTGGGAGGCCCGTATGTGCTCGAATATGCATTGGAAAAAAGGGTTCCTTGCGTTGCCATATAAGGGATTGTAGCATGTTAAAGGGAGCTAGAACAGAACTGGTAGCCTTTATTGTACCAACCGCTTCCAATATTTTTAAAGCATTTATTACATAGGCTGAATCTGATATTAAATTAAAGGGACAGAGGAAAGCTTTAAATACTTCAATTACAATCATCAACTCAACAATCTGTGGGTTACCGGGGACAAATTGATGCTGTACGGGGTCTTGGTTACCTGCAACGTATACCCCGCATCCCGTTTTGGAGCCATCCGTAAAAATATTTATAGCCCCTCTAATAGGCTTTCGGGCAGTTACCTTTGGAAAAATCACTGGATGTTCCTTTACAAATCTTAGTAGGGGGTCTTTGGGCAAATGATTATCAATATCTCCTGTATCTCAAAATGGACCAATTATCAATAGTGGCACATAAAGTCTGAACTTGGTAGGCACTGTAGGGAACAATGATGGAGTGCGGATAAACTCCAAAAAATTGTAAACTCTGTTGAACTCCTTGTAGAGCTAAGCCGGCTACCGCCTCAGGGTAATACTCCAGCGCCTTTCCGGGGGAAAAATGAGAGTGTAACCACATCAACGGCCCCTTTTGCCAAAGTACCCCAGTTGGTTGGGTCTCAGTGGGAAGAATGCATAAATCACAGGGTTGGCCATCTTGTAGCCTGTTTAAACAGGTGGCACTTAAAGCCTCCTCCACCCTTTTGAGAGCAAATCGGGTGCTCTCAGTCAGGTCTTGTGGGGAGTTTAAATCTACATCTCCTTTTAGCATATCAAATAAGGGTTTTAATTCATAATTTGGCAATTTTAAATACCCCCTTATCCAATTAATATCCCCCAACTATTTTTGAAAATCATTTAAAGTCTTTAAGTTATCTTTTCTCAGGGTCAATTTCTGGGGCATGATCGACCTGGGATGTATCTTGGCTCCCAGATACTCCACCACTCTGCCTGTTTGTATTTTTTCTGGCGCCGGATAAAGACCCTGTTCCCTTAAGGCAAAAACCAATTCTGCATAGGCCTTTTGTAGCCCAGCCTCTTCCTTATGAGCTATCAAAATGTCATCCATATAATGGACCACCCTGAGTTTTGGATGCCTTTTTTTAACAGGAGCTATAGCCCTGCCGACAAACAGCTGACACATAGTGGGGCTGTTGGCCATACCCTGAGGCAGCACGACCCACTCATATCTTTGGTCAGGTTCCTCATGGTTACAAGAGGGCACAGTAAAGGCAAAGTGCTCACAATCAGCGGAATGCAAGGGGATAGAAAAGAAACAATCTTTTATGTCTATTACCATAATAGGCCAATGGGCAGGAAGTGCGAAAAGCAAAGGTAACCCTCTTTGTATAGGGCCCATAATTTGCATCTGTGCGTTTATGGCACGCAAATCATGAAGTAATCGCCATTTACCCGACTTCTTTTTTATCACAAATATTGGAGTATTCCATGGTGAAACTGAGGGTCTCACATGGCCCAGGGCTACTTGTTCTTCTACCAGTTTATGAGCGGCTAAAAGCTTTTCGGAGGATAGAGGCCACTGAGCTACCCATACCGGTTCCTCCGTCTTCCAGGTAATGGGAACTTGATCCTCAGCGGCCCCTATGAAAAACCCAGCCCATGTCTATCAAGTTTTTGGTGGACATCAATAGGCTCTTTACGGCCTTGCAAGTTTTTTCCCAGTCCTTGCCCTGGGCAGTAGTCCATTTGTAACATCATTTCCTTTGAGGTAGGAGAATATTCATTACTAAGGCAAAACCCCATCTCTTTTAGTAAATCTCGATCCCACAGGGAGACAGACAATTCTAAAACATAAGGTTGGATGTTTCCAGAGTGTCCCTCTCCATCCTTCCAGTTGAGGGGTCTTGCACTTATGTCAGGAGCTTTGGCATAGCCCAACCCTCTCAGGGTTTGTTCTGAGGCCTGTAATGGCCACCCTCTCGGCCAATCCTTTTTTGCAATAATGCTACGATCGGCCCCTGTGTCTAACAGTCCTATAATCCTTTTTCCTTCAATCTCCAGTTCAAGCATGGGTCTCTGGTCTAGATCCAGGGCTAGGTACACTGACTCAATTCCGGAGGAGGCAAAACCCTTTCCACCTCTCTCAGACTGTATGGCAGGAAATTTTTCATGTAGGCTAGGCAGGAGTAACAATTGGGCAATTCTGTCTCCAGGGGAAATTGCTACAATGCCTTTTGGAGCTTCTACCATGATTTTAACTATACCTGTATAATCTGGGTCAATAACTCCTGGGTGAATTTTAAGCCCTCTAAGGGCAACGGAAGACCGGCCAATTAGTAACCCCACTGTGCCCCCTTCCAAAGGACCTTGAAAATCTGACTCTACTAACTGAACGCCCATTTGTGGGGTTAGTATGAGTCTGGTGGTGGCGCGGAGGTCCAGTCCCGCCGAGCCTGTAGTGGCTCTCCGCGGTTCTTGGGATGCCTCAGGGTAGGCCATCCTTCTTGGGAAATTTCCTCGTTTGGGCTCTCCATTGCCCCATACATTTGCGGGCCCTGGGGATGGGGGCCCCTCTGCCCGTTTTTTGGCTGCGTGATGGGGCCCAAGGGCTGGCCGTTAACATCTTTGACTGATCTATATTCATTGGCCCAATGTTTTCCTTTTTTACATCTGGGGCACAGCCCTGGCTGTTTGCCCGTTGTAACTCCTCCAGCTCTTCCGGTTCCTTTTCTCTCTGGACAATCTCTCTTGAAATGACCAGCCTTGCCACACTTGAAGCATGCTCCAGATGTCACTCTAGAGCTTCCCCCCACCTATTTGAATACTGGAGTACTGCGGCGGCAAGGCATGCATTAGTTAGAGGTCCTCCCAGCTCTCTGCACACTTTCATCCATGCCTCCAACCCTCTATGTTTATACGGGGTAATGGCAGCTTTACATTCTCTGGTGCATTGCTCATAGACTAATTGTTTTATAAGAGGCATGGCCATGTCAGGGTCCCCAAAAATTCTGCCTGCTGCTTCCACCATTCTGGCCACAAAATCCGAAAAAGGCTCAGTAGCCCCCTGCAGGATCTTGGTGAGATTGCCGCTAACTTCCCCCTTATTTGGTAGTGATTTCCACGCCTTAATGCAAACATCATTTATCTGTTGATACACTTCAGGGGGATATCCTGTCTGAGCATTAGCAAAGCGGCCTTGTCCTAAGAGCATGTCTCTGTCCCAAGCCTGGTGTCCATTCGCTTGATTGATGGCTGCCTGCTCATTACAAAATTCCAGCATAAATGCCCTCCAATCCAAGTATTGGCCTGACTCAAACATGCCCGTGCTAGGCTCGCCCAATCAGAGGGGGTCATGCAGTATCTCTTTATAGCTTCCACTTGAGCTAAGGTAAAAGAGGTTGTAATCCCATACGTCCGAACAGACTCACCCAGGAACTTAATTACTTTAAATTCTAGAGGCTCATGGAATCTCTGTTGATTATCGTCTTGAAAAACTGGGAAGGCGAGTTCTGCTCGAACAGTTCGCCAAGTGTCCGGGCAAAACGTATGCCCATTGGCTCCATGTTGATATGGAGGAGGATCTAAAGGGGTCTGACAGGAAGTTCTTTCTACGTCCTCATTAAGCACGGGTTGGCATAGCTTACGTTCCCCCTTTTTTATATGGCTCCTTTTCATCTGTTGAATAAGTGCTCTCACTTCTTCCTCCTCTAACTCGCTGGAACTTCCTCTTTCCGATTTTAGCTCAGACAGATCTGGGTATAGTCGCCCCCTTTTGCCCTGTTCACTGTCTCCCTTTTCACTGATCGCCTTCTCTGACCTCTCCTCCTGTAACTGCTCCAGTGCTGACTGTCCATTTTCTATAACCTCACAGCAGCGCTGGTCCTCCAGGCAGCCCCTAATCAATTTCCAAATGGGGTGGACTCCTGTCTTTAATCGCCCTGTTCATAGGCAAAGTCCAAATCCTTCCCTAATTTGTCCCATGAGGCTACTGTAAGGCTCCCGGATGCTATGAACCAAGGAGCCACAATATCGCATTCATCAAGGAACCTCTGTAAGGTACCCTTCTTTAACTTTAGTCCTTTTGAGCGTAGTAGCTCTTCCAGGGCCAGAAAAATTGGATGTGACGTCGCGGCGCCAATCTCAGTTATTAAAAATTTTGTTTTCTTTTACTTTCACTTTAGGCCTGTATTTTATTTCTTCCCGGGTTCCCGCTCTCTCTTTATCTACAGAGAAGAGCCCCGTATTATGCCCGCTTTAATCGTGGATTCCCACTTACCTGGGAACATACCAGTGCACCACCCTGACTGCCAGGAGTTCTGAATCCCTTGTGGAGTTAGTTCCCCGTAAGGGCCACCATTTGTCGCGACCGCCTCGACCAGCAAGGAAGACACGACCCGGGATTCTTCTCCAAGCAGTTTATTCAGGAACCTTATCTGCAAGCTTCTCTTCCCCCTGCACCCGCACTCTGGTTCTAAGCCTCCTGGATGGCCAATCCCGAGGTGCCACACGGCATATACTAATAGGGTCGCAAACACGGAAGCAAGCCAGTAGCCAAGCGATAGCCATATAAGGAGTTTTTTTTCACAGAGAGCACTCGCCATCGGGAAGGCGGAAGGCGGAAGCCAGCGCCATCTTTGGTGGCGGCCCCTGCAGCTCTCCACAGGTCTCATCAACCCTCGGTTTGTTGGTCATGGGGCTTCAACTTTGGGCTTCGGTGCTATCCCTCAGCTCTTCAGCTCAAGGGGAGCACCACTTCCAGTTTTCTAGTGGTTTATTGTAGATAAGAGTCTCATGGACTTTCCTGCCCGGGCTGGCTTTGAACCGTGATCCTCAGATCTCAGCCCTTAACTGTAGTGCTCTACCAATTGTGCCACAGTTCCACTGCAAGCTTTTTAGTAGTGAACTGGAGAGGAGAGACTCATAAAATTTCCTGCTGAGGCTATCTGAACTAAATCTCAGGTCTCAAGCCCCTGATTAGCTAGTTATAATTTTGAACCTCCAGAACCTTGTGATAAAGTATTGTTACTGGAGACAGTGGGGTTGCAACTTTTAGTCCACCTTCACAACACTCTATATCATAAAACAACAACAGTAAAACCTTATATCAAAATACAATAATAAGAAGTAATTAGAATACAATTTAGTGATATAGTCTGCTAACGTAACTTTCAGGAAACCTTGGTCTTAATGATTTAGCATCACAAAACCAAACAAAATGAGATAATTTCAGTAGACTCTACAAATTTTTAAATTCCATCTTAATAATTTCAAAACATTATAAGAAACAGGAAAACATTCACACTTATAAGGAAAATGTAAAAAAACATGAAAGATGGCAGATTATGAAATAGAAAACGTTACACTGCAGGAAAATTATTGCCATGGTGAATATATGGTGGTATTGTCATGGTGAATAAATGATAATGTTCCTCAGAGCAGCAATACATAAATATATATTTACTACACATAGTCTAACTTGTCTATCTCTATCAACTTCCAATCTCCTAGTGCACATTATCAATGTATTCATGTTTATTGTACATTCAAAAAAATAACTAGCAGAGTCAGGAGGTTACCAAAATACATTAGCTTTAATGTTTTAGGAGATAAACGTGCTAATTATATTGACTATTCTATATCTTAAACATGTAGTGTGTTATCATTGTATCTCTAAGTATATACAAACACTAATTCAGAAACGGAATACAACAATGTTTTGAAGGCACATGCCTGTAAAGCAACCTATGTGGGACATCATTTCAGTGTAGTTTTACCTGCAATGCTCCCCAACCTCTGGCACTGCGTGATGGAATATGTCTATCATCCCAGGTCCATGGGGAGCTGAGAGCAGGAAGATTTCAATTCCATGCCATTCTAGGCAAGAACTTCCACATGGCTCCATCTCAACCAAAGAAGGTTCAATACTATCACCTATCTCCCCCACCTAGGTGAAAATAAAAATAAGAGCTTTGTAGTATAAGAAACAAACAATATTAAAAGAAGCCAATAGAAACCATCATGAACAACACAAGCCTAGTGTTTGTTTCTCATACCTGTAATCCTAACTATAGCTAGGACTATATATGTGAGCCAGAGGCACTAAGCAGTTCATCATATTAAAAATGACTATTTGAGTGCTTTGATTCCGAGGTCTTTGATCTATTTGGAGTTGATTGTGGTGCCGGGTGATATATAAGGATCTAGCTTTAGTTTTCTACAAGTGATTAACCAATTTTGCCAGCACCATTAACTAAAGAGGGGGTCTTTCTTCCATTCTATGTTTTTAGCTCCCTTATCGAAGATTCGATGGCGATATGCCTGTAGGTTCATTTCTGGGATTTCATTTCTATTCCATTGTTCCTGAGGAAACTTCTTGTTGCAGTACCAAGCTATTTTGATTACTATGGCTTTTTAGTAGGGTTTGAAATTTGGTGTTGATATTCCTCCAGCACTGTTTATTCTGCAAAGGATTGTTTTTACTATTGGGGTCTTTTATTGTTCCATATAATTTTTTGGATTGCTTCTTCTATTTCCTTGAAGAATGAGGTTGGAATATTGATAGGTATCACATTGAATTTGTAGATAGCCTTGGGAAGTATTGCCATTTTCACGATATTGATCCTTCCAATCTTGGAGCATAGGAGGTTTTTCCACTTTCTAAGTTCTGTTTTGATTTCCTTTTTCATGTTTTTTAAAGCTTTCATCATAGAGGTCCTTCACTTCTTTGGTTAAGTTAATTCCTAGGTATTTTATTATTTATGGGGCTATTACGAATGGAGTTGCTTTCCTGATTACAGCCACGTTTTTCTAATTGTTGGCATACAGAAAAGCCATTGAGTTTTGAGGGTTAATTTTATACCCTGCCACTTAGCCAAAGTATTGAATCAGCTTGCGTAATTTGGGAGTGGAGTCCATGAATAAGAGAAACCCTAGGTCACCTTGCCACAGGGCAATATTTTTGTAAAAGAGACCCAGAAACACGATAAATCAAAGAATGGTTGGAGAAATTGGATTGCATGAAATTGCAGAGCTTCAGAAAGGCAAAGGACAGAGCTAGCAAGATCAATAGAAAGCCCACATACTGGGAGAAGATCTTCACTAGCCATACAAAGGACAAGTGTCTCATATCTAAAATATACCTGGAACCCAAAAAATTAATCCCCCAAAAACAAATCCTCAAAGAAACAACTACCCAATAAATAAGTGGCCTAAGACTTAAAGAGAAACTTCTCCAAAGAGGAAAGAACGATTGCGAATAGACACATGAAGAAATGCTCAACCTCCCTACCCATAAGAGAAATGCAAATCAAAACATCATCAAATCAACAACCACCTCACCCTAGTTAGAATGGCTATAATCAAGAACTCTAATAACAATAGATGCTGTAGAAGATGTTGTAAAAACGGAACCTTACTGCATTGTTGGTGGGAGTGTAAACTTGTTCAAAAACTTTGAAAAGCAGTATGGATGGATGTTCCTTGAAAGACTTCACATAGTGTTCCCCTATCACCCAGCAATCCCACATTTGGGCATTTACCCTAATGATCACAAACAAGACAATACTAATGTTACCAGCACAACTATGTTTATTGAAACATTATTTACCCTAGTTAAGATATTGAACCAACCCAGATACCCCTCAGTAGATGAATGGATCAAGAAAGTATGGTCTATATACATAATGGAATTCTCTGCCTCCATCAGAAAGAATAATATTGCCCCATTTGTTAGGAAACCGAAAGCCTTGGAAAAAAATTATATTAAGTGAAGTAAGCAAGGCCCAAATAAACAGGTCCCATGTTTTCCATTATTTTCAATAACTAGTATATGTCTGAGACTAGCAGAAAAGGTCAGATAAGCTGAAGTTAGGTGAAATGAACCCCAAGATAAGGATTCAAATGTTTTTTTTTCTTTTATGCGATTGTTTCTAACATATTTATGAGATTATTTCTTTGTTTCTTTGTATGTCCTTCTCCCACTTTATAACCCCTGTATTTGATGTTGGTATAATTTGTGGAGGGGAAGGGAAAAAACAAATTGCTTAAGTAGGGATATAGTTGGACCCATTGCAACAATGAGATGTACAAGATGTTATGTCGGAATACGAACTTTACAACTTGCCTGGTGGGGGGGAGTGTGGGGTGGAGGGGTGGAGAGGTGTGTGTGGGTAAGATAAGAAGGGATGGGAAGGATAAACAAAGCAGGGGGCAACAATGCTTGATAAGAAATGTGCTCATTACCTTGCCCATATAATTTTAACCCCTCTCTACGGTATTTTCACACACACAAAAAAAAGACAATTTCAAGCCAGGTGCCAGTGACTCATATCTGTAATCCCAGCTACTAATGAGACTGAGATCTAAGGATCACAGTTCAAAGCCAGCCCAGGAATAAAAGTCCCCATAAGACTCTTATCTCTAATTAACAACTCAAAGGCCAGAAGTGGCTCTGTGGCTCAATTGGTAGAGTGATAACTGACTTGAGCACAGAGTCTCAGGGACAGTGCCCAGGCCCTGAATTCAAGCCGCACAAATGACAAAAAAATATAAATAAACATTTAAATGTCTGAATTTCTTGTGAAATGGTAACCTCACTGTACACACCTTAGTAACAATTACATTTTTGAAAAGAATCAGAAATCCCAAAGCCATGGGTACTTATGATGTGCATCTTCTTTCCAGAATTTCAAAGTCTCATAATCTGAGCTGGTAGCACACAGGTTGTAGTCCAGGGTGATGAGAAAATATGAAGCCAGAGATCCTTTCAGATTGTCCCACCAACTCTTTTATTACTTTAAACAAAAAACAAACAAAACAAAGGAAAGCAAACAAAATAGACTTTATGATTAGTTAAGGTGCTATTAAAGATTCCAGGCAGAATTATATTGTTAAATGATGATTCAGTACGTATGTTTTGTAGATACTGAACTCACATGTGTCACAAAAGTATCCATGGATTCATAACTAGAAACGCTTAAGTGTGAAGTATATTAGTTAGGCGAGTTTCATTAACTAGTCAATGAAAGAACACCACATGGTATTCAGTCAGGTTTACTAGTTTACTTACTGAACTGCTGCCCATGCTATACATGGTAGAAAGGCATGTACAAAAAATGGGGCGACCCATCCTCGGGCGAGGACATATCTAGGTGAAGAACCGGATGAGGTGTGGCCAGGTCGGGGAAAATTCTGGCCACACTGGATATAGATGTTACTTTAAGGCTTGGGACGCACCTCTGGTTAGATGGAAAGTGTTACCAGAGGCTGAGCGGGTTGTGACTTAGCAGGAGGGAGAGGTGCCAAATACCTAGGTAACACTTAAAGGGTGGAAACTTAGTCAAGAAGTGGGAAGGTGTCTGCAAAGGGTTTGCATAGCCTGGGGCAGACTTAATACAAAATACAGGTAGTACCTCTGCCATGTGATTCCTGACTCCGAAAAATTCATTCTCAATAATTTTCTTTCTTTCTATCTTTCTCTTTCATTTTTCTTTCTTTCTTTCTTTCTTTTTTTCATTCATTCTTTCTTTCTTTCTTTTTTCTTTCTTCCTTCCTTCCTTCCTTCCTTCCTCCTTCCTTCCTTCCTTCCTTTTTTCCCTACCCTCTCTCTTTTTTTTTTTTTGGTTGGTTGTAGGGTTTGAACTCTGGGTTTGGGCACTGTCCCTCAGCTCTTGAGCTCAAGTCGAGCGCTCTACCGCTTGAGCCACAGCGCCACTTCTGGTTTTTGAGTGGTTTATTGGAGATAAGGGTTTCATGGACTTTCCCGCCCAGGCTGGCTTTGAACTACAATCCTCAAATCTCAGCCTACTGAGTAGCTAGGATTACAGGTGTGATCCACCGGCGCCCACCTCTCTCTCTCTCTCTCTCTCTCTCTCTCTCTCTCTCTCTCTCTCTCTCTCTCTCTCTCTCTCTCTCTGCTCTCTTTCACTCACCCTCCGTCTCTCCCCTACCTCAGTATTCTCAACTCACAAATAATGAATACTTGCTGAGTTGAACTCACAGGCTGGGAGAGCAGCTCAATTGGCATATTAATGTTTCCTTATACTTCTACCACAGGTCACTGGAATCAAATAACGAACACTCAGCACATGACATCTCAAGCCGTTTGGAGGAGGAAAGCAAGCATGCTCACTGCATTCTGTGAGGTCCACCCTGGGCAGGTGGGGCAGACTCCTCCCTCCTATTGCTAAATCTCAGCCCACATTCTGCATCTGTAGAGGTGACTGCCTCCAAGAGTCCCAGTAACTCAAGTGACACAGTTACAAGGCAGAGACTTAGCTTCTTGTGGTACTGAGATTAATGGCATGATTCAACATGATCCAGTAGTTTGTTGAGATTGGGACTTCTTAAATTTTTGGTTAGGCTATGTTCAAATTGTGATCTATTTATTTCTGATTGCTAACCATGATTATAGATGTGAACCAGAACATCAGACCATTCAAAGTTCTTTATCCCTCATGGAAGACATCAAGTTTATTTTACCAAATGACATACAAGTTGACAGACAACAAAAGTAAATCCTTAATTCTGGTCAAGTTGTGTTATTAATGTGAAACAAAATTACTTAGCAAAATATCTGACTACTGCGATTATACTTTCAATCTTACCCTACACTTTAATATCAAATCACTTATATTAGTCAATGATTCACTCAAATTACGTGTAATCATTTATGCCTCTCCTATCTTCTAGAAGTAGGGAGAACTGAAGCTCACACAATTAAATAAAGTGGTAGAATTTGAGAGGATCACAGTTCTGAATCAGTCTAGGAAGGAAAGTATGACCCATATCAACCTACTAGGTAGGGATATTGGAATGCAATCATGATCCCTGCTTTTGCGGCTGGATGCAAAAATTGCTACTCTATGAGTAAAGTAACTTAAACTAGAAAGGATTGGTGGAGTGACTCCAGTGGTGGAATACTTATCTGGCAAACACAACATCAAAACTCAAATCAACTTCCTAAAGATAAAATAAGACAAGGAAAGAAAGAACAACTCATACTGAACATGTGTTCAATGTAAAGATTTACACTAAATTACTGTAGTTATAAATGCCATCATTTATTTCTAGGAGCACACACATTTTTGTCAAGACTAAATGAAAAAATAACACCATATATATATAAAGCTTTGGTAAAACACAGGTCTAGCTTACAATGGTGAACACTTAAGTTTGCATGTGCAGTGGTCTTGCAGGGTTGTTAAGGTTTATGGAAGTCCATCATTTTGACATGATGAAATTACCTAAACATGCATAACTATACAGTTCACTGGATAGATACTGCTGATATATATATATATTGCACACACATGTATGCATTTATATATTAAGTGACAGGTAAATAAAAATAAAAAAATTTATAATGAATAAATTTAGTGAACATATAACTTTTCCAAAATATTACTTTACATGAACCAGTTCATCTCTTAAAGTCTCCAATGCTATATCACACTTACATGGTTGCTGATCCCCTTCAGCTTTTTTATGATATTATTTTTTCTTTGTTTTACAGGTGAAAGCCTGCCAATAAATATACTTTCATGACATTCCTTTCTTTAGAAAATGCAAAGTTCGTTGTGTTATCTGGCTTTTTATGTATCATCAATATAATTTTTTTATAATTTCAAGTACATATTGTCTAAGATCTCACTCATTCTTTTCCAATAGTACCGGTAGGAAGGAGAAAATGAAGGATTATTCTGTTACTTTGGGAGTTTCTGTTATTACTAACTGCAATAAATATGAAAATGAAACTCTGAAATTAGAGAAGTAACTTGAAAGTTACCTTTCTACACACTTATGTTACTCCCTCAACTAAATCACAGAACTTAAAATAAGTAACATTTTTAGCTGGGTTCCAGTGGCTCATGCCTGTAATCCTAGCTACTCAGGAGCTGAGATCTGAGGATAGTAGTTCAAAGCTAGTCCTGGCAGGAAATCCATGACACTCTTACTTCAAATTAACCACCAGAAAACCAGAAGTAGCACTGTTGCTCAAGTGGTAACATGCTAGTCTTGATCTGAAGAGCCAGGGACAGCGACCAGACCCAGAATTCAAGCCCCTTGATCAAGAAAATTAAAAAGGAAAAAAGGGGGAAAAGTAATATTTTAAAGCTAATGAGCATATATACACAAAATTTGTCTAGAAATAAAACTATAACAGCCCCTGGACTGGCAAAAAAAGAGATTAAAGTGAAATTGCCTTCAATAATTCATTTAGATGATCTATACTGAGGGTAGGCTACTGGAACTCACATCACTAATTGAAGAGGTAGAATTTGAGAGGATCACAGATCAGAATCAGTGTGCAAGTAAAGTAATAAGAGTCTCATATCATCCTAAAGGTTCGCATGTTGGAATGCATTTGTGATCCCTGCTACTTGGCAGACAGAGGTGAGGAACTTAGCCTGTGATCGGCCCTCAGCAAAATGGATAACCTATGAGCAAAGTAAATAAATCGAAAAAGGATTATTCTAATGGTAGAATACTTGTTCAGCAAACAAAATATCAAAATTCATACTTATTTCCTAAAAGAGGAAAGAAAAGGGAAGAAAGAAAGAAAGAAAGAAAGAAAGAAAGAAAGAAAGAAAGAAAGAAAGAAAGAAAGAAAGAAAGAAAGAAAGAAAGAAAGAAAGAAAGAAAGAAAGAAAGAAAGAAAAAAAAGAAAAAGAAAGATAGGGAGGAAGAAAAAAGGAAGGAAGAGAGAAAGGGAAAAGGAGAGGTATAAATAAAAACCTCAGCATGCGTTAGATGTTAACAATGACCCTAAATCATTTTAGCTATAAAATCTGGGCAGAGACATTTTGTATCAAGCCTGAAAAAAACCGTAGCATACCACATACAAAGCTTGGGTTAAATACAGGTCTGCCTTACACTGTTGGACCAATAGAAATGTATGTCTAGTGCTGTTGCAGGTGTGTTGATGTGTGTGGGAGTTTATCATCCTGATGATCTTGCAATGATGAAATTAGCTAACTACACAATTACCTTGGCAGATCCCTGCTGAGACCTGTATTAAGTCACAGGTTATCAAAGAACAATATATACAATGAAATATATTGAACAACCAGGCATTGTGTCCAAAATTATTTTTACCTGATTCAGTGTATTTTTACATTCTATATCACATGTACAAGTACCTCATTCCCTTCTGTCTCATTATGTTGTCTTTCCTTGGTTTTGTTTTGTTTTCAGAACCGTGGTATAGGAGGGCATTTCTTATATTTTTGTCTTCTAGTCTTCAGAAAGTCTGCAGTTAAATATGCTTAGGTTCCTTTCATTAGAAAATTTAAACCACATTGGGTAGGGTCTTCATCATGATTTTGTTATGATCTCAAATACGTTTTTATTTCTGGCATTCTACCTGTATAATCTCACTTCAGTCTTTTCCAAAGGGCACTTTAGTGGAAGGAGGAAATTCAAAGGGGATTCTGGTAGAGAATTTCTGTTACTAAAAACTCTGGTACATAGTAAAGTAAGCAAGTCCAAAATTATTCATTAGAGAGATGATTTGAAAGTCATCTTTTTACATCTTAATACTCTTTCCTCAACCAAACCAGAGGATTTAAAATAACTTATATTTTTAAGTTAATGGATACAAATGTGGATGAAAATTCTAGAAATAAAATGATCGCTCATGAAACCTTACTGATACTTCAAAGTATGCTTTCCAGTTAGAGGAATAATCTTCACACATATTCACACAATGTGAATCTGCCTGTTAACAGAACCCCAAACTAGACTAAAGCATCTAATAGCTATCTAATTTTTGTTGTCTTTTGTCAATACTGCTTTCTTATCATATTGACTAGTATGAATTCTGTGACCATTATAAAATCACATTTGTAATAAAAGTTCCTAGGTGGGAACTTCAAGGATGAGGTGGTGTGGCGTTTCTGGTGGAGCCCTGTCTAGTTCAAGGGAGGAGTTGGTATAGGCACAGCCTCTGTGGTAAAGCAGGTTGGGGCTTTGAGGGTGAAAGCCAGTCTGTGTAGGGCTTTGAGACAGCAGGGAGGAGACAAGAAAGACTAGACTTGTTAGGAGCAGGATCTCTTGTGGAATAGGTGGGACTTTAGGATGGAGACTGGCAGTTCGATGGGTTTTCAGTGGAAGAAGGCAGGGTCACTGGGGAAGAGGCTGTTTGGGGCAGAGCTTTGAAAAGGAAGAACAAGGCTCCAGAGGAGGAGGTTACATAGAGGAGGGGTTGTTGTGTAGCGGTGTGAGCCCTGGTGGGATATGAAGGGTGAGGTTTCCCATAAAGCAGGGAAGATAATGAAGGCAAGAGGCTGACAAAAGGTGGGGATTCTGGTGCAGAAATGCGGAGCTATGAGGGAGAGGCTTTTCAAGGTCTGTGAGAGGGCAGAGTGGTGCTAGGAAGAAGTGGGCTAGTAAGGGGCGAGGTTTCTCGTGGAGAATGGCAGGCCTTTGGGAAGTGTGTTAGGGTGGATGTGGGGTTTCTGGCAGAGCAGAATGTAGTAACAATGTATGGAGGAATTTTTCAGGACCAGAGCTTTGTGAGAGCAGGGATAGTATCCAGTGCAATAGATTAGTTAGGACAGGGTTTCTGGTGTAGCCAGTCACCACTTTGAAAAGAGGAGTAAGGTTGGGTGGGGATTTCAGTGTTGCAAGTCAGGACATTAGACTTTGGACAGTGTTTCCAGTGGGGCAAGGCAACCGTCAAAAAGAGACTATGAAGAGACAGGGATTTACAGTTGAGCCTGGTGAGGCTTCCAGAGGGAGGCCAACAGATACAGTGGTTTGCAGTGGAGCAATGTGGGTGTCGAGATATAGGATAGTGTGGTGAGGGTTGTCTAGTGGGGGTTTTCTAGAGCAGGTCAGGGCTTGGAGCCATGGGGTTAATTGGAAGAGGGACTTTGAGAAGGAGTGGAAGGTCTATAAAGGTGTAGAGTAATTATGGTCAGGGATGAGTAGGGTGTGGATTTGTGGGAGGAGCCAATAAGGGGAGGATTCATCACGGGAACAATGCAGCCATTGAGAGAATAAATATGGGAGGTAGAGAAGCCTGTGGTGGAGCAGGGTTGGCTTTCCAAGCAGGAGATAGGCTGTGTGAGAAGCTTCTGTTCAACTAAGGCGGGGCTATAAGGGCAGTTATAGAGACGTGGAGGGTTTTTGGTGTAGCATGAAGAGAATTGTGGGAAGAGGTAGGTTGAGGGCTGGGTTTGAAACGTTAGGCCTCTTAGACTAGTTATGGATGGAGATTCTGATGAAACCAGGAGGGGTCGAGGGAGAAGTTTGGTTGGGAGTGGGGTATGAAAGGGACAGGAGGAGCTTGGAGGTAATAGAATATGGGAGCAATGGGAATATGAGGGAATAGAGTAGTTAGGGACAGGGTATCTGGTGGTGAAGTTAGGATTAGAGGGAGGAGCCCAATGTAGGCGGGGTTCTTGGTGCAGCAAGGCGGATCATAGGAGAAGATATGGATGTGGCCTGGTTTCTGGTGGTGCAGAGCAGGGATTCCAGGAAGGGGTGGAGTGGAAGAAGGCTTTCCCCGTAGCAGAGGAGGACTTTCAGGAAGGATTCTGGTTGCAGTCAGGCCTTTGAAAGTTTATAGCAGAACTACCAGGGGGTAGGTTAGTTAAGGTTGGGCTTTTTAAGGACGAGGCTGACTGGAAGTAGGTTTCCAGTGGATCTAGCCAAGTTTTATGGGAAGGGGAGATAGGAAAAGGACAAGACTTAGTGAAGAGTGGGGCTACAAAAACAAGCAATTACTCTAATAGGAACACCATTTTCAGTCAGTGTAGAATTATATTACTTTTATGTATGCGAGATATATTGGAGAAAGTAAGCAAGTAATAATTCCTTCCTAGTGAAATTTTTCTTTATTTCTGTTGAGTGAAAATAAAATCACAGGTCACATCAAGCTCAGAGGCCCAGAGTAGACTAACAAATATGAAGCACTGGACTGGATTCCCCAGCACAACCTTTAAGGACTACAAATAAATATTTTAAAATATCTCACTTGGTCATAATGGACACTCTATTATCTTAAAATTGTGAATGAATAGAACTTTTACTCTGACCATTTTAGAAATCCTAAAACTAAGTAAGTGATAGTGTTTTAACTTTATATAATATTGGGAAGTATACTAAAATAATTAGGAAAATATAAAATTGTTCACAGAATACTTGTTGTCCACCATCAATTTAATCTAAAAGTATTTAAAACCAGAAAATTGCCATATAGTGAGATTGCAGCATGGTTTCATTTCAGTCATCAAAATGGTGACTTACGGAATGTGTCTTCATCATTGGATGCATCGATTTTAAAACATATCTAAAAAAGTGAAGCACTATACAGACCCTGAAGAAACTCAGAGGGATCTGTGAAATGAGGTTGGAATAAAATTAATGAATAGTTACAGTAAGAATAGATCTTCACTAGGCCCATAAATATTTTCCAGAAGAAAAGACTACATTGAAAAATAAACAAAACAGTGAAAAGGAAGTAGGCAGGCAGATCTTGAAGTAAACATTATCCAATGAACAATATCTATTGAAGCATGATTGCAATAATCTTTTACCTAAGTTACAGTACTGATCTATGTTCTTCCCTTATGCCAAATAACAAAGCCATGAAAATGAAGTAATAATTTTCAAGACATTAGACTTTACAGAAGGAATTCAATGAATGTATTTCTAGAAAGTAAAGATAGATGTCTTAGATAAAGAGTAAAGCAAATATCCCCAGTTTCTGGCCCTTCGAGTTGAGAGGGGTACAAGTCAAAGCACAAGGAGAATGGAGAGAAGTACAGTAATGCATACCAGTAGTTCCCAAGATGCAATGATGAATGTAACAGGGGAGAAAATCAACATGACCATCACAGGACTTAGCACTGGAGATTAGAGAGAAGAACAGTGAAAATTCATGGAGAATCACAAAGGATGCGCTTGCATATTTGGCAGAAGTGTGCATTGCATGGCATTGAGGTCTAAAATATGTGTAGGTATTATAAGAAACTATTTGTGCTCATATGGTGCCTCAAGTAGTGATAAACTTATTATTTACAGGACATTGAGTAATAATAAAGGTCCTGCTTCAGTAGTGTAGAGTTAAACCTTGATAAATTCTGTTTTTAAACACCTAACACCCTATAAAACCAAGACAAGAAGATTCAAATTATATATAAGTGACTTGACTGCAACAATAGAGTTCAAAAAATCAAATCACATAATGTGGATGCAAAAGGATTACATTATTAAGGTAATCTTTAAACAACACACATTTTATGTGAATAGTCCTGAATATAAATGATTTGTTTTCCATACAGATTTTGGATGCACAAAAACAACAAAAATAAAACAAAACAAAAAGAAGAAATGACACTTGGCAATAGAGCTAGATGCCATTATCTCATCTCATGAGGCTGAGATTGGAAGACCATGGTTCACAGATGGCTGGGGTAGCAATCCACGAGAAATTTATGTGCAATTGTTCAATCAAACACAGAGTGAAACCTTGGTTAAAATAGTACAGATTCAGTCAGTCATGAGTGAAAAAAAAACAAGCAAGATTCTGAGGCTCTGAGTCAGTTTCATTACTGCACACACACACACACACACACACACACACACACACACACAGAGCGAATATTAGGAGTGTAAAAAATGAACCTATCTGCCTGGTCTATCCTAAGCATATATTAATTAATAAAAATGAGGGAAACAATAGAGCCTATGTTCTTTGAGTCTGGCTTCCTTCACATAATGATTTTTTTCCAAGTCTTTCCATTTTCTTAAGAAAGGGGTTATATCATTCTTTCTCATAGAAGCATGAAATTCCATTGTGTATATATATAAAACATTTTCCTGATCCATTCATCTATTGAGGGGCATCTGGACTGGTTACATATCTTAGAAATGGTAATAATGCTGCAAAAAACATACTTGTGCTGGTAGTTTTAGTGTTTTATTTTTGGGAGTCTGGTCGTGGGGCATGAACTCTGTGCCTGGGTGCTGTCCTTCAGCTCTTCAGCTCAAGTTTAGTGCTCTACCACTTGATTCACAGCTTTTTTCTTTTTGCTTATGTGGTACTGAAGAATCGAACCCAGGGCCTCTTGCATGCAAACACTACCACTGAGCCACCTTCCCAGCCCAAGAGAAGATATTTTAACTTATTTTCTACACATAAATTAATATTAAGCAAAGCTAATTAAAATAATTACTTATTTACTCTTTAGAGGATGAGTATATTACTCTTGGATATCTTTGAGGAAAAGACTTTAGACTCATTACAACTGATGCCTTGCATTGAAATTACAGGCTAAACTTTCTTCTTCATTAAACAAAAGCTTCAGTTCTTTCATATTAGAATTATAAAATCATAATACCTGAATGTTGATTTGTTTTCCTTTGCTATTTTCAATTCCATTTTTCATCCATTAGCTATCTAGAGATAATTTCAACAAATGCCCATGAGTGGGATTGCTGGCTCCAGAGCTATGTACATTTGACCATACAAATTGATGTTAATTGAAATGAACTCCAAGACATGGAAACAACAATTACTTTTTTTTTCAGATATCAACCTTGATGTCGATAAAGAAGGGTAACTAGATCTTATTTTATTTCATTTGTCTTTGATTTATCCCTGGACATCTCTGTCTTGATCCTGGTACCTTCCATCTTGTATATACATTATCTGATTTGGAGAAGGAAAAGGAAATAACATAATGATGAAAGAAGTGACCCATTGCAACCATGATATTCGTAAGACAATATACTGGCAATGAACCTTACAACTTTGGGGTAAGGGGGTAGGCTTGGGGTGGGAAAGGATAGGAGAACAACAATGGAGTGGGTAACAATATTCATCAAGGAATATACCTTACTCATGTAACTGTAACCACTCTGTACAGTACATTTAAATAAAATAAAATTTAAAAAAGTGAACCTACCCTAGAAAAAAATATCCCTTTCAAAATAACCCATCTGTAATAGTACTTGTGAGGGATTCTAGAGTCAAACTGTTATACCTGGAAAGGGATATATTGGGAATCCATCTCAAAAGGCAATCAAAAGTCTGAGAGCTGTGCTCTGGAAAGGTCAACCAGTTAAGGGAAAACAGGGGTATGGGTTATTACCTCAAAAGTATTTAACTTAGAGCTGTTGGACACTAGAAGTTTAAGACTTTGGAGACAAGATGGATGTCTGTGCTATGGTTGTAATGACTATTACTCCCTTCTGCTCCTTAAAAATAAGGGATTCAATTATCACTATGTATACAAACAATACCTCAGTTAATAGTTGTAACCACAAACTAGAGTGATGCCTCAGTTTGTGGACATACCTGTAGCCACTCATTACCCCACCCCTGTAGTAGAATGAATATAAAACAGTTTAAACAGGATTTGGGGATCCAGAAGCTGGCAATGAGGCTTTGGGTCCTATGGTGTCTTCTTTCCTATCACTTCCTGTGATTTCTCAGTTCTTTGGCCAGGTATCCCATCATCTTTGCTGTTCCATGGTTGTGGTTAGTGACAGTACTGATATTTTGAACACCTCAAAATAAACTATGGAAAACTCTGCCTCAGAGAAGATTCACAAATGTATAGGAGCACCTGGAAAGAAACCAAACATCAGCAGTCATTCTGTGACCCTCTAACAAGAAAGTATAATTCAGGTTTATCTTTACTTCTGATAATATAAGAGATGGACAATTGTCCCTTTTGTACATTTGGTATTTGGTATTGCATAAATTTTCAGAAACACATATACATTTTGAAATAATGTTATTTATTTCATAGGTCACAAACCTTGTCACTGGAGTGATGACCGAAATGTCTTATCTCAGTTGCCTGATTCAGACTTAGATGAGTGTGAATTGCATAATTATGAACATTTCCCCATGAAACTTAACAACACAGAATGAGGTTTGAGGGTCAGGCCACTCCACACCTCTAAAGATTTTACATATATTACAGTAATACACACCTAAACTGCTCAGCACTCACAGCACATTGGTGTGTTGTAATTGTCTTTAGATCAGAAATACTCTAGAGTTTAAAGTAGAATGATGGGCTGTACATTTTCAATGCAAGAGTGATGATCACCCCCTGCAATTATTCTCAGTGGAAAATCCTTCCTATACATTTTACTGACTTAGCTTCTCCTCTGTGCTTTACCATTACCAGGGAGGGTCACACTGTATAGAGCTACAATACTGCAGCAACCTTAGCTGTCTTTGAATTTTACCTCTAATCTTAATACCAAGGTCAACTCTGCAACTCTAATCACATCATTAGTGGACACCTGAACTTTCCAAGCTTGGTTAAAAATTCAGCTATCATTGCTCATTGCCAGTGTTAAAGATCTCACTCCATTAGATTTATTGGGTTTCTTCTTGTATTTCCAACACTGCCTCAGATGTTGGTTTTTGATATAGAGCTTTTAGTTAGCATTTGATTTATGGAAGTGATAGTAATGCCAGTTGAACTGCATATATTATAATGTAAGTAATTTGATGTTTAGACATATAAATTTAATTTTGGCAATTGAGGAAGTCAATATACATCACTCACAAAAGTTTCTTTATATGTACTGGTATTGCTTTATTGTGAACTTCCTAAAAGCCAGTCATAGGAGCACATGTCCTAATCCCATCACTTCTGTCACTGAGACGAGGCTTGAAAAGTCCAGACGACTTGGCACTTCATAGTGAGAAAGTTTCTACAATGAAGGGTGAGAGAATAGAAAAAAGAGAAAATGAACCTTCCAACTGTTTTGTTACATATTCTTTACACTTAGCCATTAAGAAAGCATAGTAGTATTTTTATGACTTCTTACCTACTTTTTTCTTGTTCAGAGATGTTTTATTTATGGATCTCTAAGAAATCATATAAGAATCATATAATAAATCTATAAATCATATAAGAAATCTTAAAAAAATAGTTTGTTAGGGATATATAACCTAAAAGGAATAATTTCAGGAAAGTATTAAGCACATAAAATGTAATGCACACCTAAAATTGTCTACTTATTTAAAACTTCAGCAGTTGTAGTTTATTTATTCTAATAACAAAGATTATAAACTAAGTTACAATAGTATTCCAAATGGAACACAGAACTAGAAAAATGAAGGGTAGCACTAAAGAATGCTACTGCTACCACTAATAGAGTAAGAATAAAATTTAGGCAAAACTCCTTCAGGCTAAAAGTCATAGGACAGCCCCAACATTACTTTAATTGTTTCATATGAAGAAAAGACCTGTTTTTGTAAAGATAAGTTTTCACAGATATAAACATCAGTTGGGTATATATTTCTTAAGGCCTTCAGGACGGATGCTGTGACAATGTTGATGGAAGCTGACCTCTTTGGGACCTACTACACAATGTGCAGACCCCATTCCAAGCACTGCACCTGCATTAGGGTAATTTTAGTGCTCATGACAGTTCTTCCAGTTAGGAAATGAATTAAGCATTTTATTAAAAACAGAAGTAGGCAACAAAACCAAACAAATTTCCCAAGTACCTAATACGGATCAGCTGTAGACCCATAATTCAAATCCAGGTTTCCACCAGGCATATCTGAGGATATTCTGTAAGTTTCACCTTCATTACCTTTCAAGATGTATGGAGCAGATGAACCCACATTTTCTTCCTAATTATGGTTATAATGACAATAACATTGCTACAGAATATACATATTTTTAAATTAAAAGGGTGTGGGTAATGACATTGTAGGTGATCTTTATACCAAATAAAGACTGAGCCAAAAAGAAAAAGAAGGGGCTGGGAAGGTGGCTCAGTGTTAGAACGCTTGCCTTGAATGCATGAGGTCCTGGGTTCAATTCCTCAGTACCACATAAGCAAAAAGAAAAAAGTTGAAAGTGGTGCTGTGGCTCAAGTGGTAGAGCACTATCCTTGAGCTGAAGAGCTGAGGGACAGAACCCATGCCCAGAGTTCAGGCCCCAAGACCGGGGCCCCCCCAAAAAAATAAAAATAAAAAAATAAAAGTACCTAGGCCCCAAATTTTAGTCATAGTTCTAGCACTCATATACCATATATATATATATATGGTATATAAGTGCATATATATATATGGTTCCTAATTTGTTGAAACCTGGTCATAGATTAAATATGAGGTGTGAAACAGTATGTAAGTCTGAAATGACTCCAAGGTATTTTGAGAAGACAGCTGGAAGAGTTATCACTTAATCAAATAGTAATGAGGGATTGGTTTGTAGATAGAGATCAAAGCACACTTTGAGTTTGCTAAAATCAGTAGTTAGGAGTTGTCAGTAGACAGGATGCTATTAAGGAATTGAATTAAAGAAAACAGAGCTGGAGAAAAAATACAGAAATAATCACTGTACTCAATGGTAACAACCATGAGAAGGAATATTATAGAGCTAAGACCTGGGATACACCAATATGTGAAACATGACAAATGAAGAAAAACAGTAATAAGTATGTAATGCAGACTTATATAGGTAGGTATTTTTAATGTTTAAGGGCTATGAAGTGATTGTGTGATGACCTAATATTTAAGAAATTGGTAAGTTCAACTATCCTTCGGGCCAACCATAGCTGATAGTTTAAGTAAAACGCGGCCACAATAGTGTGTCTTGATTTACCAAAGTGAAAATAGGCCAATATTTGGAAAGCCACTTTTTGGACATGTGGTTGGAGTTTCAATTACTGTAGTTTGTTCAAGTGTCAGTAGAAAGCTACAGGTTTAGCACAATGATAGAAATCTTTCAGGGATCTGGTAGATTTTCCCTTTGTCTTCAATTTCCCTTTTTTTTCTGAGAGCTAAAATATCATTACTGGAAACCTGCCCAAATTGTGCCTTTGGCAAGTTAACAGATAGTCAGTATATCACATGCCCAAATAAAAGAGAATGGGAACAGGTTTACATTCAGCACTCACAGTAGACGGACTTTCTCTGGACTTTCTCAGGAAGAGCCTTCTGCCATTATGGGATGGATAGAGCTGGATAATATGCAAAATAGACACCATAGATTGAAAGTATTCTGCTAAGTTGACAGTTGGGATATTGGATGATTTAACTGCATTGAATTGATTTTTATGAATCAGTTAATCAGATTCTTCATACCATATGATGTTACTAGACTATAAAATGCATGCTTATTTCATTTCCTTTGTATAACATATAGTATGTTTTGAAATTTGGTATAAAACATTCGTCTTTTCATTTATTTATTTTTAATATGGATTACTCTAGTTCTCAAGAGTAGGGAAATGCCCTGGACCTTTGTAATTTGATGTCATATGTAATTTAATTTTTTTATTCTTATTTATTGTCTATTGCAGCACCCAGCTATATGTAATTTAAACTGTAGTTTTCTTCAAGTGTATCATCCTACACTGAAGGTTTTTCTTACAAGCTTTCTAATAAATATGTAATCTATTCAATTTTGAAAAATACTGCTGTACCTCCCACATATTTGTGGCATTTCTGAAATCCAAGTTCCTCTGTGTGTCAGGGTGGATACTTTTGCCTGTAACAGTTTTGTTATTGAATACATAACATCTGGCTACTTAGGTAACAAATGATGTGAAGCTACAGTATTCTGATAAAGAACTTCCAGGACAATACAAGGGCAACTCATGTACTCTCTGTGTAGGTGAATAGGAGCATAGAAAAGAAATTCTTATACATGAAAGTGACTGGGAGTGTGTGAACATAGGTGTTCACTTATTTATCTGTTGTTATAGTTTTACATATTCACTATTATTAAACGATATTTCATATATATATATATATATGATCCCAATTTCCAAAATCCAGAGAACCACATCCATGGGCATTGCTTTCCTATGCTGCTCTTTGGGTAATAAGAATGAAACCTGGTATTGTCCTGTGGTAGAGAAATAACTCAGAGATTCAAACATTTTTCTTTCAATATGTTGCCTGTTCCTACATCTAAAATTAGGAAGTCTGTTAATACATAATACATGTTATAATATATTTAATATACTATACAATGTATAATATATTCTATATTATAATATTTATTATATAATATATTATATTATGCATAATAAATTATATTATATTATAATTATATTATATAATACCTGACAGTATTATATATTTATAAGGAAAAATACAACAAACATATCGATGTCCTTTCCTAGCCATGATTAGGTTCAGTAGAGTTAGGTGCATTACTTCTCAACAGGAAAAGTCTACTGAAGTTCTGATGACCTTGAGCTAGATAAGGAGAATTTCTGTAAAAGGACCCTCTCTTCAATTATGAGAAAAGATAAGTTTGGAAGGTTTTTCTTTTGTTTTATTTTTTTTTGTTTTTATTTAGGCTGGACAAGGGGCCTGAACTGTGGGGCTGAGCACTGTCCCTCACCTCTTCAATTCAAGGGTAGTTCTCTACCACTCGAGCCATAGCAGCACTTCTGGCTTTTTCTGCTTATGTGGCACTGAAGAATTGAACCCACGGCCTCATGCATGCAAGGCAAGCACTCTACCACTGAATCATATTCCCAGCCCAAGTTTGGAAGTTTTTGAGAAGAGGAATTTGGCATTTGCTTTGCATCCTTGATTAGTAAAAAATAGATATCATTTTGCTCCAAATTTTATCTCCTTTTATGTTTTCTAAACATTTACACATGATCATCATTCCATCGCATATCTTTAAGTCCTTCTTTTATTTCTTTTATCATTATTGTTTCTTGTTGTTTTGCTGATCCGAAAGCTTGCACTCAGGGCCTAGGCATTGTCCCTGAGCTCAAGGCTCGTGCTCTACCACTTGAACCAAAGCACCACTTCTGGCTTTTTCTGCCTGGGCTTGCTTTGAATCATAATACTCATATCTCAGCCTCCCGGGTAGCTATGATTACAGATGTGAGAGCCACCAGTGCCCAGCAAGACCCTCTCTTTTACATATTATTCTAAAAGCCTCCTATCCAAGGTCACACCTAAGATAGTAAATGGACCTATTCCAATAGTTCCTTCATACTCTCATCTCCTGTTATGGCTATAGTGTGTCTTTTCCATTGTATCCTGAACCTACTTCACGGTTCTCTTCCTAATCCATGATTCTAGATGTATTACTAATAATTACCTAAATTTTGTTGCTATAAACCCTAAATTACTCAACTATTAATTTAATTTAATTTTTTCAATATGATTGTTGCTCTGTACAAATCTGAGCTTATATTCACCTCTTGCATCTACCTCTTGGCATGAGCAGAGCCTGGGCCTATTCTACCTCAAATGCAAGAGGTTAGCCAAAGAATAGCCTACAGTATTCCTGCCTAGGAGTCAGGACAAGTAGTTGAGTGCCTGAAAGAAGAAATGCATTCCTGACATGAGAAGGGGTGAGAGAGACAACAGCCTAGAGAGCAAACTGGCAGTCACAACATTTAACAACCTCTCCTTTGGGGAAACTGACATCCTACAAAGTGGCAGTGAGATAACTTACCTAGTGAATTTTCTTATATGAAGGAAGTTGTCATGTCTCACTACACAACTTCCTTGTAGTCAAAGAGAGGGTCATTCTTTTGTGTCCTCATTAGGCCCAGACTCAGTTTATCTCCATCTTAGATTTTGCTCAGACTCTATTCCTACCAGAAGGTCCCTGATGAGGAGGAAAGTGTGATCTCTTGGCTTCTGACTGGCCCTTTGGGACCTGAGGCCACTTTTAGTTTTCAACCTGTTCCTTCTGACAATGGAAAAGCTCATTCTCTTAATTGTGCCCTAGTATCAAATTTCTTCAGAGAAAGTCAAGGAATGACAGATTCAGCCTGAGGGAGTGAGTTTTTTCATTTCCAAAGAGGCCAATTAATAGCTGATTCTGAGACCCAGTTGGAAGTCCTTTACCAGATCCTCCAAGCTGGAGTGGATGTTAGCTCAGACTCTAAGCCATGCTCATATTTCTCCAGCTCTTTCTCATGAACCAAAAGGTTACAGGAGTTTAGTTCAGAAACAAAGGAAAATCAGAGTAGCAGAAGAACCACTGGCAGGGTGAGGAATTAGAAACTTTGGGTGAAAAAAGGGCTCAGAAAATCTAGGATCAGGAGGCTGGGAAGGTGGCTCAGTGGTAGAACGCTTGTCTTGCATGCCTCAGGCCCTGGGTTCGATTCCTCAGCACCACATAAGCAAAAAGAAAAAAGCTGGAAGTGGTGCTGTGGTTCAAGTGGTAGAATGCTAGCCTTGAGTTGAAGAGCTGAGGGACAGTGCCCAGGCCCAGAGTTCAGGCCCCACGATGGGACCAAAAAAAAAAGGAAAAAAAAAGAAAATCTAGGATCACTCACATCATTTGGGAATCACATCATAAGATTAGGGAATAAAAGTAATAAATTACTACCTAAATTAGGAACTCCACTACTCTACATTACAAGTGTTCTGTCAAAAGTTAGCTGTCCTAGCTCTATTTTGATCAGGAAAATGGAGCACATTCTTTCCTCACAAAGTTCTACTGGGTATCTTTATCCATAGCCCAGGTTGTTCTTACTCTCTACTTCTCTGTTACTTTCCTTTGCTGGATTCAGTCAATGACACTTGAAAGTGTTAGCATCCTCAGACATGTAATTACACTTTCTTCTAATCCATTTGTTATCAAATAAAATAAATTATGTGGAAGTATATGTCTATGGTAAATTTACTATCATGGCATATTTATTTGATGTTATTAAGTATTATTTTAATATTTTTGTTAAAACTTGAAAATGTTTTACTATTAACAGTAATTAGTTGCACATTTTTTTGTATTTTTCCATGTCTGTGTATTTGTTAAGCTTCTAACATTGTCTTTTTCCCCAAATGTTTTCTTCTTAAAATTGCTTCAAATTATAAACTATATATGATGGTCCTCTATGTATTCATTGATATATTTAAATTTTGATCTAATATCCACATATTATAGGATATCTTCAACCTATTGCAACTGGTCTGAAAATCAATATGGACATTCCTCATTAAAGCAAAGACACAATGCCACAAAACCTAGTGAAAGTAAGATTAGGTATATATTCAAAATATTTAGCAATGATACAGTGGAAACATTCACTTCTCATATACCAGAACATGTTTATAGCTATGAATAGCACATTTTCTTCATTTCCTCTTTCTGGTGCATCTAGGTTGATTACACAGCTTGGTTGCTTTGAATATTGCTGCCATGAACATGGATGTTCATGTTGATTTATATTCCTTCAATATGTATCCAATTGCGGTAAAGGTCATCAACATATCTGTCTTTTTGGTAGTGTGTAAACTTCCATTAAGATATCCCTATGGGTTGCACTAGTTTACAATGCCACAAAACCAAATATAGTTCCTCATTTATTTCAACCTCTCCAGCCGTTTATTTATTTGAGTGGTGATAGCTATTCTGGTGTGTAAGATAGGATCTCAGTGACTTTCCCCTTTATTTTCTTTTGTATTTGCTATGTGGATATGAATCTCAAACATTTCATTTATTTATTAAACACTTACATTTGTACTTCATTCCTGATTAGCGTCTTTCCTTTTCTTTTGGCATTTGATCAATTTTTAAGATTTATAACGTTTGATTTTTTCCCATTACAAATACTCATTTTAGTTAGTAAAAAGATTTTTTTCTACAGTGGTGCACAATTAACTAAAAACAACAGATTGTAAATTTATATCACTGCATGTTTTTGTTTGTATTTACAGTCAGGAAATTGTTTCAATAAAGATGCTGAACTTCTTTCACTGATATACTGAAAGTATAGTATCTAATATTGGCCTAAACTAATCTCAGAATTAACAGGCACAGCCTGAGCCACCACAGTCTGGGCTAACTAAAACCACTAACACAGCACAAACTGCATTTAAAGAGAGCATAGGGCTTCATAAAATTTAGAAGAAAGGCATCACCTTCATGAAGCAAATGTTGAAGTTCATAAGCTGACTTTAGGAATCTGAATATCAAGAAGATCAAAGGATAAAAGTAGGGCAACTTTGGATCTCAAAATTGGGGAGGTGGGACAAACAATAGATACCAAAACTCAATGCTAATTGGAAGGAGTATTTTACCCCAATCCTCAGCTGTGTCTGTCTCTCTCACAACACACACACACACACACACACACACACACACACACCCCTAGTGAGAGGCCTTTGCCAAAGTACAGGTATTCTAGACTTAGACTCTGAATACTCCGAAAGTATCCATTCTGAAGACCTTTACTGAAAGTACCCATTGTAAGTAGACTTTTACTGAAAGGTAGAATTCAGGTTCCTGGAAAACCGTGAAATGTCACAATAACGTTCTGCCCATAACTCCCCTAGCAATAGCGATCAGTGGATGACATGAAGTACCTAAAGCTACCGATATTTTTTAATTTTTTATTTTTTTCCCTTTTTTATTGTGAAAATGCTGTACAGAGGGGTTACAATTACATGGGCAAGATAATGAGTACATTTCTTATCAAGCATTGTAGCCTCCTCCTTTGTTTCCCCCTCCCATCCCTTCCCATCCTTCCCCCGCCCCTCCATCGAATCCTCCTCCCCCCTCTCCCCCACCAAAGTTGTAATGTTTGTTTTTCTCCATAAGAATTTGTACATCTCATTGTTGCAATGGGTCTGCCTGTATCCCTATTTAAACGGTTTGTTTTTTTCCCATCTCCTCCACAAATTATTGCTTAGCCTTCACTCGCTAGCCGATAAGATTGTTATAAGATTACCCAGTTAACTGAAGGGTCGGGGCTGTCAACGCTGACCCACTGCAATGGTGACAGTTGTGAGTCTAGGCTCGAGCTTGCAATAAATGACTCTAATGTGGTCGCATGAGAACTGGCTCCGTGGTGGTCTTTGGGGATCCTTATCTAAGCAAAAGACTAATGTACACAGAGAACCCCAGGGCAGCTGTTTCTGGGACAATGAAGCTTTTTTCCTCTTCTTTTTAGAAAATCAAACATGATGATGCAGTTGGCTCCACAGCTGCTCCACACCTGAGCAGGAGGAAGGAAAGGATGCCTTCGACTGTAGAATAGCCTTGTGTACCCCTGGCTTTCCTTGTAAGAATGCAGTTCGTGGTCCTCTAGGCAGGGGTGGCCAAGCTGAAATGGGGGTACGCTTTGCCTGGAGGATGGCACCCTGTGAGCCCTGCATGCATGGTGAAGCAGCCTAGAAAGCCCTGTGAGCATTTCTGGGATGGCCTCTCAGTGGCGTGGAGAAGTCGACTGCTGTGGTTGGACTTGGCAGGAGGCAGGAGGAGAGCCAGGAATCCAGAAGATGGGAGAGGCACAGAAGCAAATGCACTTCTCCATTGAGACTCCTCGGCCATTCTAAGGAGGTTCACAACCCACACGTGGCGGCCATTGCACAGGTCCCCAGAGGCCCTACTTGGCCGGGGAGCAGTGCCTGGTCCTGATCCAGAGCTGGAACTTCCCAAGTGGCCCTGAGCTTGGCTGGGCTGGAGCAGAGCCTACCAGCCATGCTTCCTCTGCCCTGCTGTGTATAGCCTCCTAGCAGCTGCCCAGGCTACAGCACTCACAAAAGGCCAGCTCCATGGAGCAGGCTGAGGCTGTGCTGACAATTCCTGGTGCCTGCTTCAAGGCAAGAGCGAGGCCTAGCCCACAGCAGAGCTGGCCCTCACTTCCAAGGGCATCGAGAGATGCATGACATCCACAGGCCCAGCCTTGCTGCCCTCACTGCCCGTAGAGGTTACCTATAAGTCCCTGCCTTTGTTCTTGTAATTCTTCAGCCATTGGTTGTCTCATTTTTCATTGTATGTTTGGGTGGGACTCGAGACTTCTTCCTCTCCTCACCAAGCAAACAGGCCCTAGCAAATCCACCCAAATTCCACACCTCACAGACACTGCCCAGAACCCAGCTGCCTTTAGGGCTGCTGCTGCCTCTTCCTCCCTTCACAGCCTCCATCAGGTCCTCCCCACCATCATCTCCCCACCGCCCTCAGCCCCAACCAAAGCTCGGCCTCCCCTGTGGCCTCCTCACTCTCCACACAGCCCCCATCCCCAACCCCAGCAGGGCCACTGCTCTGAGGAAAAGAACTGTGGGCCTGGCACAGCAGAATCAAAAGTGTCATAGTGTGCAGCCTGCTGAGAATTTGAGGCAGCATAGGTCTCTGATCACTGTCTTTCACTTCACTTACACATGTATTAATGTATTAATTTGGTATTTAATATTGGATCTCATAACTTCTTATTAAACCTTTGCAGAATAGCTGGTAGAAATATAGTCCCAAATTCGTATTGTCTCTTGTTTAATTCTTTCGAGATTCAGAGATATAACTATCATAAATTCTCATTTACATAACATAGTGTTATTCAGAAAATATTTCTTATGCATCTGATATCAATTATTCCCAAGACTAGAAACTATTAAAGTTCCAAATATTATAGGAAGATTTTTGATTCATGTTGAACGGATGTAAGTTGAGCTGTTGCATACATTCATTTGTGTGTGTGTGTGTGTTGGGGGGTTATATGTATCATTGAAATCAAGGACAAGGAACTTTTTTCCTTTTTCTGAGATATGCATTATGGTGTTTCTTTGTTGGTTGTAGGCTCTAATTTCTTGTTTTTGCCTAATGTGCACATTCCAGCTCAATTTTTCAATTAAAACTCCTTATTTAATATTGAGCATATAGTGCTCTGATATTGCTTTGTCTTTAGTTTGTCATCTAGGATCTTCTTTTCATCTTTAACTATTAACATTCAATATAAATTTTACCTCCTGACTGTTTTTCCCCTTTAATTGCATCTTGAAATAAGAATTATAAGACCTTTGATCTCTGCATTCATGAAGAAAACACATTTTGAATTTTCTGTTTAATGTAATAACACCTGGAAACATTTGTTAGCAACAAGATCTTAAAATTTCTTTTGTAGTTTTAGTTTAAAATACCCTCCTCCGTTTTTAGCATGGGGAGACAAACACTTCCTAGTATCAATGGTAACAGTTTTATTCATTAAAATATCAGATAATTTATAATTTTGAATATGTCTAGTGGCAAATGAATACATTTGCTCAATAGATTTGCTTGATAGACCCGTGCACAAACATACCACTCAAAGGGGCTGAGAAGGTGGCTCAGTTGTAGACAGCTTACCTTGAATGCACGAGACCCTGGGTTTGATTCCTCAGCAACACCTAAGCAGAAAAAGGTAGAAGTGGTACTGTGGCTCAAGTGGTAGAGCACTAGTCTTGAGCTGAAGAGCTGAGGGATGGCAACCAGGCCGAGTTCACCACCACCGACAAATTAAATCAATAAATAAAACTCATACTCAAGTACATTAATTTCAAAGATTAAATACTATTTTATTTAGGGACAGGATGCCAAGATATAGCAGACCTTTGTCACAAAGCTTTAAGAAGGATTCAACACCTGACAAGTACTAAAAACAAAAAGAAAAAATTTAGCTTTGACAACAACATATAGAATTGCCACTCAAAGAGAAAGAGGTACTAAGAATGAAATACTTTTCATAACATTTCTTAAGAGATTCTGTCTCTACATTAATTATCATATAATGTGACCTTCAACAACTCCAGGTGAGCCTGAGTCTTAAGGGCCTCTACAAAAATTGGCAGAGAGAATCATCAACCTGGATTTTTCAAATGGTTTTTGTTAAGGTAGTGTACATACAGATCACCATTTTATAAGTCACTAATGAGTTCACTTCTTGTTTGACAATCTCATAACTTTGTTCTCTCTCTGATTTTCCCTCCTGTCCCTATCCACAAGTATAGCTCATTGTAAATATAATATCGACAGAGTACAACGGCTGCATTTGTTTCCCTGTTCTCCTTGAATTTCTGTGGCTCCTTCAATGTCCATAAAAGGATAAACAAGAACACAAAAATCCCTCTTGTTTCCAATTCCTGGAATTAATTTCCAGGAATGTCCGCACATCCTGAACACTTTTATTTCCTGCAGCCAGTCATAACTCCCACTGGATTCTAAGGTCCACAAGTAATTCTTTTCACTTTCCACACAGGAAGAAACTGAGTGTCAGAAAGATTAAGAAACTTACAGGAAATACTGGGCTGAGCATAGCGGCTCAGATCTGAAGATCATAGTTTGAAACTAACTCAGATTGACATATCCATTACATGTTTATCTCCAGTTTGAGACAACCTGGACATCAACGTAATCCATCTTAGCTACAAGTGTCTGGCTATCCAGAGCCACAGAGAGAAGTTGGAAGATCATCAGCAAATGCTCTTACCCAATTCTAGGGAGTGGCTTGGTGCCAGCTTAGTAAGGTATAGCTGCAGCAGGGAAGGGGAGCAAAACAGGAGTGGTTATTTTAAAAAGGACTGGTCTGAAGCCTCAAAATGAGGACCCCAGTCTGTGTGGACCAAAAAGTCTCTAGCATGGGGTTCTTTTTAAATTAACAAGCACGATTTTAGATTTTTGCAGAGTGGGATGGTGTATAGTTACAGGTAATGTCTGCTATATCAGGTAATCCAATCTGTTCTTTCACATGTTACCCAATAGCCAGGTTTCAACACAAAAGACTACAATGAGATTGTTCAAATTATACTGTGACTTTTACTTCTCATGAATCAAAATTCTGTCAAATGATTTCTGACTTCCAGATGTTCACACAACGTTTCTCATGATCTTTCTACTATTTTGTCTTTATTATTGATGTTCATACTACTTTTTTGTTGTTGTCTTATGTGTATATGAAATTTTTAGGGCTTGAACTCAATGTTTAATGGTCTCTGTTGTATTTTTTGCTCATGGCTAATGACACGCTATTCCTTGAGCCACATCCTCACCTTCTGTTTCCTTCTACATAATTGGAGATAAGTTTTCACATTTTTGTCAGTTTCAACTGATATTGAACTAAAATATTCAGGTCTTAGCCTCCTGAGTTTCTATGATTCTACACATGAACAGCTAACACCAAACTTTCCTATACTGTTATTTTAATTATGTGTTAGAAGAAAGTAGAAGTATATTTGTGTTAAGAGTGCAATTTTCAAATACAAGTTTGAATCAACTTGATATAATGTAATTGTTATCAATTTTAAGTTAAATCAATGAATATTACACATTCCAAAGAAATATAATTGAAAAAAATGCAAAATCATTTTCTTTAAACAAGTAATGTAACTATGAATTTCTTTCACTTTACAATTCATGTTTTATACAACTTTAATTAGCAGACTTCCATTACTAAAAGTAAATATATTAATTTTATACTACAAGAAGCAAAGTGACTATAGTTAAGAATACATATTTCATCATAGCCAGAAGATAAGTTTTTGAGCATTCTCACTATGAAGAAATGTTACATGCAGAAATTAATGGATATGATGTAGCTTGATCATTGAGCAACATATAAATGAATGGGATTACCACTCCGTACTTCATAAATGTGTAAAAAATAATTATGTAGCTAGGCGCCAATGGCTCATGCTTGTAACCCTAGCTACTAAGGAGCCTGAAAGGTGAGAATCATATTTCAAATCCAGCCTTGGCTGGAAAGTCTGTGAGACTCTTATCTCCAATGACCCACCAGAAAACTGGCTGTGGCTCAAGTGGTAGAGCACTAGTCTTGAGCTGAAGACCTGACAGACATCGTCCAGGTCAAGATTTCAAGCTCAATGATCAACAAAAACTAAAAATAAACAGTTACATACAAACAAATATTTTGGCATAAATGTTAAAATATATATTATAAAAAGTTTAAAGCCTCACTAGATATAATACTTTATATAAATGTAGTGAAGTGTTTTCTGCTATTAGTTGTCATTGAATCAATTGTGTAAATCACACATTTCTCACTCAATTCATATTTGTGTGTTTATATACTTATGTGCCATAAGTATAATTAACTGATATGTGATAGGCAGTGCTCCCTTGACTTTCTAACATTAATCCTTCTACACTAAAATAAATATGCCCTTCAACCTTTAAGAGGTTTCATCTCATTGAAGCAGAAAAGAATAAACCATAGTCATTTTTTGGAACAAGTGTAACATTGTACATGCATTTCACTTAAAGAACCAAAACATTCAAGTCATCTTAACCGTACTAGTAATAACAAAATGTCTTCTGAGCTTTTCAGTCTCTTAAGAGATGCAAACATTTAATTATACATCTATTTTTTTCTGCCTGACATCCTACTACTTAGGAAGATCTTTTGTGTAAACTTATGTTCCTGATTAGAAGACAGGAACAAAGGCAATAATGAAAATAGCCAAGGAAAATACTTGAAAACAATTATGAAACAATTGCAGACACTCCTGTAATCAACAGTTTCAAAGAGAATATACGTTAAAGTATCACATTTTTGTTATCATTTAAAGAGCAATAATTAAAGTTTAATTAGCAGTGAAGAAGGGAACAGAAAACTGAAGACAGCTTGACTTTGAACAATCCAATATAAGCAAAATGGATTTATCTTGTTTTTCTATGAAGTTGCCAAAATAATAGAGAACAACACGCAATGGCACGAAAACACCTAAGTCAAAGCAGTAAACATTTGTCTATAAAATAATGGTGAGAGTCTGACTCGTTCAAAGTCAGACTTGCAAAGAGGAAAAGTGTATTTGCTTTAGTGTGAACAATAAAAAATATAAAAAATACTTTATTAAAATTTTACATGTCTAGACCAGTACTTCTAATGTTGGAGAAGAGGAAAGGTATGAAAAATTTCAAGATTGTTTGACTATTCCCCACGATCATTCTTCTTTATCAGCTATAGCAATACAAGTAGCCTTGGTTACTCTTAGTATCATGCTTGGGCTATAAGCTGCGAACACTTGAGTATTAATAGAGTCATTTCTTAAAGAAGAAAGTTGCTGTGTAAACAAACCTAAAATATAAAGACTTAGCATAGTAGAAACTATTTTCTAGCTCTATCACAATCTGTAGGTATAGATTTTGTTTCCCATTGTTCCATAGGACTCATTTTTGTTAACTTTTTTTTCACCATTTAGTGATCCTATAACATCCTATAGCTTCCTGAGATTGCTGTATTTTTACTGTATTCTCTAATTTCTGTTGGACAGTTAGGAAAGATAGAAAATTGACTTACTGTTTCCGTTTTACGTTATTTTTTATTACCTTACAAACTGTATATCAAAGTGACATGAATCATCTTTGTAATATTAGAAGACAGATTTCATTTCTATATTCTTAACCTAGGCTTCTACATAACTTTGGTACTTAGTGATTCCCAAATGTGAAAATGAAGATAGAGAACTTCTTATTTAAATATTATTTAGAATTTCAAGACTTCATTAATGCAAGGCCTTAGTAGTATGTACATCATACAAGTGTACAAAGCTGGTGGCAACTTTTTCTTTTTCTCAGAAACTAGGACATGTGGTATCCTTGTAGTTGCATCAGGAAAAGGCTGTAGTTGAGTTAGCTTACAAAACCAAATCTGCTGTAAAATATTTCTACAAGTTAATTGGCTTGAACAATCTGTATTTATCATTTTACAGTTCTAAAGGATAGAAATATAAAATAATTCTCACTAGATTAAAATTGAGTCCCCTACAGAGCTCAAATATTTTTCAGATGGTTCCGCTTTCCAGAAACTTCAGAATATGGATTGCTGTCTTTTCCTTTATCTTTTAATGTAGCATCTTTACATCTTTCTAATGGTTCTTACCTAATGATGTCCCTTTACAGCTACGACTTTTGAGTATACTTTCCCGATCTGATAATTATTCAAATTTGTGTTCCATAGGTAATGAAAGGTGATTATTTTCCAAACTTATATATAAAATGTAAATCTACATTTGATGGATTAGATATTTCGGGACTATAGATATTTTGGGAAGGTATTTTACTGCCTACCACAATGAGTGTGTAAGCATTCTTTCTACTATAACCTGTTATTTTTTCATTAATTTTGAACAAGATATTTCTTCAATGAAATATAACTAAAAAAATTTAGTTCTTGAAACCATTTAATCCTGATTAAAACATTGTCATGTACTAGAAATCTTAAATGTCAGAGAGCAGCTCCTGAAGCAGTTCTGGCACTATCACTTTTTGTATATTCTGCTTACAATCTTCTTTTTTCAAGAGCATTTGATTGTTATTATTTTGGAATTATGGTTAATAGTTATTTGACTGATATTTTTAAAGAATGCACCACCAATCCTAGTTCTCTTTTTCTAATTATTTATGTCTAATCTATTTGTGAAAGCAACACAGCTATTTGAATTAAACGAACTGCTTATTGAAGTGTGGAGAGGAAAGGAAGAAAAAAATGTCCCTGTGTGTATGTCATGTTGAAAATGTACCTAAAAGCTATTTATTTTAACATCATATATTTTTCATTTTGTTTAGATTCAGATAAAATTTAGCCTTTCATGTCACACAATGTTAATGAAGTATTATTTCTTTTTTTGTATTGTGAACATACTGTACAGAGGGGTTACAATTATATGGGCAAGATAATGAGTATATTTCCTATCAAGCATTGTAGCCTCCTCCTTTGTTTACCCTTCACATCCCTTGTCAACCTCCCCCCGCGCCCCCCACCAATTCCTCCCCCCACCCCACCAAAGTTGTAAAGTTCGTTTTCGACATGACAAGTTGTACTTCTCATTGCTGCAACGGGTCCACCTTTATCGTTATTTAAATGACTTGATTTTCCCCTTCCCCTTCACAAATTATACCGACATCAAATACAGTGAAAGCAGGGGTTATATAAGTCCCATGGTTTCCCTTATTTGCAATATCTAGTATGTGTATGAGTCAAGCAGAAAAGGTCAGATAAGCTGATGTTAGGAAAATGAACCCTACGATATGTATGTAAATGTTTTTTTTCTTTCATGCATTTGTTTATAACGCATTTATAAGATTATTTCTTTGTTGCTTTGTATGTCCCTCCCCCACAATATAACCCCTGTTTTCAATGCAGTATTATTTCATGCCTACCAAAAGCAAACAACAAATTACTATATATTAAAATTTTTTAAATGTTAAAATTATTATTTATTAAAAAAACAATATTTTAAAAAAATTAGCCAATGCAAATTGTTTATTAGATGTTTACAGTCGTGCTCAGACTCTATTGTTGAAGACAGAAAGTGGAAAAAACATGCTTTTCTTCTTCCTTGAGCCACTCTGATTTATTTCATCTATTTCTGAAAACATAAAATTCTGGCTTTGAAGCCTTTTGCTTGATATCCACAATGTCTCATTCTTCCTTTATTAATAGGAGAATTTGGAGAAAGAATGAGAATTCTCACTAGAAAAAGGAGAAGAGGAAAAGAGAAGCGAGAAATCTAGATATTTTGTTCTTCCTCATCTCAATCACAAGGTGTGGATAATGATTGTGGATATTAGATACAGTACTCTAGAGTGATTAAACACATTTATATAATTGATCACATAGAGAATTCTTATTTATTTAAAAAACGTAATAGCATCAAATAGGAAGTATTATCTATTTTTTAGTACTTGTTTCGTATTTCTTAAATTCTGATGTGCTGTAGTCAACTACCATAAAGGTATACAAGAATAGTAAGAAACTAATATCTTAATATCATATTCTAGTATTAGCTTTATTCTTACTGTGTTATAGCTTTACCTCAATTTCACATGCTATATTCTTCCTGTATATAAATTGAAAGAAGATTCCTTCTGGAGATATGTTATTTATATAGCTAAGGAAAAACAATTTAGCTCTTAGACACAGACAATGGGATAGAAATCTTCCCCTAGAAATAGCCTTTCACCACTTCTGGTTCATTTTTGTAAGCCAAATTAAGTCACATGCCCCATCTTGACATTGTAGAGTAGGTAATTCTCACCTACAGGAAGCTGATGCAGGACAGACTAATATGCCAAGATATGCAACCTGAGATGAAGAGGAAAAAGAAGATAACTACAATACAATCAGTCATACATACTATCACATGTCTCTGAAGGAAGGAAGCTACTATGTACATTTGTTTCTAAAACTACTGAGATCTTCAAATAAGGTCTTTTATGCTTGTATATTACTGGCATTAGAGAACATCTTGATACTGAGACAGCATAAAATCTCAAAGAAAGCTGGACTAATCATTTCAATACTGCATTTTGTTCTGCTAGGACATGAAACCATTTTATAGACAATACTTTTTACTAGTAACTTTTTTTCCAGAACTGGTTTTGTTAATATTTGTGACTATCTACCAGAATAAATGTCTTCCTTTATCTGCATCTTGTGCAGACAGCATAGTCAAGTAGATGTGGAAGTTCATCAGTAGCACTTTTTAAAAATGCAAAAAATGTAGACTGGGAGCCAATATACATATTTTTCCAACATCACCTTCCACATCCTCTTTCTTCCTTCCTAGGAAACACACCCAATCAATAAAAAGGCTTAGACATTTGGCTCTTGAACTTGCAAGTGGAAACAGAAGGTTATGGATGACTGTTAATGTTTTTTTACATAATAATGTAAAACAATAATGTCACATGCAAGAACCCTATGAGTCCTGAAGGTCTTAACACTGTACTTCCTTAGTGATGGGATAGTAATGTCAGCCTTACTGGGCTTAGTATTGTTTTCCACTTCCTTTTCTACCACCTAGCCTAAATTATAATACATAAAAAAGTAATGTCAGCTTAAGAAAGTCATTTAAAGCTCTGGGAACGTGGCTTCATGTTACAGTGATTGCTTAGGATGCATGAAACCCTGGGTTCAATTCCTCAGTAGCACATAAACAGAAAAAGAAGTGGTGCTATGCCTCAAGTGGTAGAGTGCTAGCCTTAAGCTATAAAAGAAAAATCTCATGAAGAGTTCCCTGGCCCTGAGTTCAAGCCCCAGGACTGGCAAAAAATTCAGTTTGCTAGTAAATGCCAAATAAAGAACCTATACTTGATATATATAATTGCTCCTTCTAACTATGACCTAACAATAGTTCTGAATTCATGTACTTTACCTATATTAGAAGACTGTGTTGAGAAAAAAAATGTTTTGTTAGTAGGTCGTGGCAATTAATGTCAAGAATGTGTTTAGGTAACAGGTGAGGATTAATCTAAGTGAGATTTGGAAATCTTTTTGGTCTGTTTTGGCACTAAAAAGGCACCAGCTAATTAATAGTTGTGATAGAAGTGAAGAAATAAATCCAGATGGAAGAAATAAACGATAATAATAACTAAATTATACCAGAAACTGTTCTAGGGAACCATATTTGGTTATTAAAGAACTAGTTATCAAGTAAGCTTATTCTTCATTGCCTTTAGCATTCTAAATCACTTAGGCTAGTTCTTAATCTCTGTGAGATAAGTTTTATATCATTCTGTGTTGTTCTTTCATATCTGGTCTTCTTTGCTTTCTAAAAATCTCAGTCTTTCACTATTTCTCTACTAACAGTTATTTATACTAAGTCCACCAATGCAGACCTCAGAGGATGCTAAAATTAGAGTCCAATAGCTCATGAGTCATTAATGTAACAACATGGAAAAGGATAACATATTTATTGCTACCTCAAATTTTCTGAAATGCTGCAATGTCATCATTTGATTCAAATTTCCATTATTTGTGTACAGTGTCATTAAGTGCACATAAATACAAATATGAGCCTGGTGCTGGTGGCTCACGCCTGTCATCCTAGCTACTCAGGAGGTTGAGACCAGAGGACTGTGGTGCAAAGCTAGCCTGGTCAGGAAAGTCCATGAGGCACATCTTCATTTAGCTACCAGAAACCCGGGAGAGGTGTTGTATCTAAAGTGGCAGAGCACCCAACTTGATCTGAAGAGTTGAAGGACATGCCCAGGATCAGAGTTCATGCCCCACGACCAACAAAAAAGTGAAATATACTTTAAGTTTCCCCAAAAGGAATTACAAAGTCAGTAGTAATCTTCCCAAGCAGAAAAATTTTTCCAATATAACTCAGTGCACCTACTTTTGCTGAGTTATTTAAGTTATGGCTTCTTTGCTGCACATATTCTCTACTTTTAAAAATTGTCAAATATTACCTTTATAATAAACTTCATCTAATATTTCTTGGTTCAAAAGAGAAGTCCATACAGTTGATGTGACTTGATTTTCTTACTGTCTTAGTTCAAAGCCAACTGAGGAAGGAGAGGCTTTCAACCTCTTATCTGTAGTTAAACACCAAAAAAAAAAAAAAAAAAACAGAAGTGGAGTTTGGGCTCAAGCATTAGAGTACTAGCTTTGGGGGCAGGTGGGCAGGAAAGACAACTGTTCAGGGACAGGGTCCAGCCTCTGAGTTCAAGCCCCAGAAGCGACACAAACTAAACAAACAAACAAGCCAACAAAAAAAACCCACATATTTCCTTGGGACCATCCTTAAAGCACTGGTTTGAAAAGCGGCTCCTTTTGCTGATCATACTCACCGGATCCTGCTTTTTGGAATCTTTATTGATATGGCGAACTCACGACCAGAATAAAGGAATGGATATCTGACTTTAGCAACAAGGGAATCATGTCAGGAGTTAAATATTCATGCATAAGACATTTGAAAACCTCCATGTCTTTGTTTCTTTGTAGCAGAACACTGTAAAACAATGTTATTTCCTTTTTTTCCATGCTGGCCTTCAAATGGCATATTGTTTCCTTTTCTAATACTTTCAACTAGAAGTTTGCAGAAAAGTTTTACGACTAAAGTGCACACTCGAAAAAGTTAGGGACAAGGTTTCCTTCAAGCTTTGTATTATTTTCTTGTACAATAAAACCGAGAGCACAAATTAACTTGAAATTTGTCATTTCTCTAGAAACGTCATTATGTAGAAACGTTAGAAAATAATAGAAAATATTTCTTATAAGACTAGAATCGAGTGATAATTTTTAATATTAGAAAGTCCTCAAGTGAAATTTCTCCAAAAAGCTTGAGAATATACATAGGTGGGAACAGAGATAGTAAGAAAGTCAAGTCATCATTAATAAAGGGATCAGATCCAGGGAGGAATGAATCAGAGACCCCTTCAGTGCACCTGAAAATGTTCATATCCTGTGTCAAATGTTAGAACACCTTTAAAAATAGTACATGAACAGTCTGAACCATCAGTCTAGTGGTAAATATTATTGGAGAATTTCAGAATGGCTAGTCTGTATCTAGATTAAATAAACCAACAAACTATGGTAGGACAATGTGATACAAGCCAGGAATTGTAGCACTCAGACTAAGACAGGTGATTAGACGGTGGAATTACACAGTGATACATTCACTGGACTAGGTAGTATAATTTTGTCTCAATAAAACAAACCAAGAAAGGAAAAAAATAAACAAGAAAGGAATACGCAGTTGGATATTTAGGCTAATTTTGTCATTATGTTTTGAGAAGTCAAGTTTCCTATTGAAATGCAACTGATATATAATCCTCAATTGTGTTTTAAATGGTCTCTTCAAAACAGAACATTACTAGATGCAAAGAGCTCATGATTCCCAAACAAAAATTTGAAAAAGTATGCATCATTCTGTTAAAGTCCAAAGAAATGATGAAGGATTACAAAAGCTTAAGCCTAGAGAAATAGGAAAGTTCATTTAATGTAGGACTTTGTAGACATGGCTAAATTGGAATTTAGATTTAAATCAAATATTTTTGTTTGTATTTTAATATTCTATAGGTTACTACCAAATGATTTTAAGTAGAAAATTTAATTTACAAATTCACAAATGAATCTGGCATTTTATTTGCCTAAACTATTCTTTCAAGTGAGGTATATTTAGAACTTAGTTAATAGTTAACTCCAACAGTTCATAAGTAACATGTTAATGTGAATAATCTAGACAAAGTTGCCAACAAATTGATGCTATTAATTTATAAATTTAGATAAAGAGCAATTTTTTGAGATTCTGGTATAACGTGGTATGAAGAGAGTAACTGTGACATCATTTTTCTTCTACCAATACATAACACAGGAAGAAATTTCCTTAATTATGTACCTCTGTACAAAAATGAGGAAAATGCTAGGTTTAGGATTAGTTTTTATTTTGTTTTTGTTGTTTGGTTTGTCCTAGGGCTTAATTTCTAGGCCTGGCCACTGTCCCTGAGCCTGTTTTTTCTCAAGGCTATTACTCTACCACTTGAACTTCAGTGCCACTTGTGTAAGCCTTTTCGTGAGCAGTTTATTGGAGGTAAAAATCTAAGGAACCTTCCTTCCTGGGTGGGATTTGAACCAGAGTCTTCAGATCTTAATATTCAGACATTCAGTTCTCTTGAATATCTATGATAGATAAAATATATACTTATAAATATTATTTGCAAGTGTTTTGATCTCAAGAATAACACTGGGAAGAAAATGATGCAGCATAGTGTAGTGTAGTGTTCTTTCCACAATATGAAGGGCACCACATTAGCAGAAGTGTAGTATTTTTTACAAAGTTATACGCTTGTTATGATGGGAATTTAGGGAATTTAAGGTGCCCCTTGCAAGTTGGAAATTGTTTGACTAGGATGACTTTATGGCATAAAAATTTGGGATTGATGGTCATAGAAATAATAGCTTAGTTTAATGAACAAATGTTTACTCTTGAGGAATTATTATAGATTCATCATAATTTTACCTTCTTCCAGACTGTGGCTATTTTTTCTGTTGAATTTAAGCATGTAACGCCCCATTGAAAACTGCACCTATTGCAAAATTAAATAAAATGCAAACAGGTACTGTTTTGAATGTCTCTAGTATGGCATGTTCAGAATTTGAAAATGAGTAGTTAGTAGTCATAGGAATGTTGAAGAACACATATACTTTGTCCTCTTAACAATTATTCAGTTTTAAAAGTTAGGAGTTTCAGCAGAATTGAACTATTTTTGTTTTAGTATGAGACAATACTAAAATAACTTATTTTCAAAATAATGGCAAGTATATTCTGAAAATATTGTGTAGTTTGATAATATTCAAGTTGATGACCCTCTTATAAAGAAAGGGGTAATTAATTCAAATGAGCAGCAAAAAATTTCATTTTTTAAAAGTTCTTACACATAGTATAATATTTATTATACCAATACTGTCAAATTATATTTTATGCAGCTCATTTTTTTAATTTAATTTTCTTGTCAAGGTCATATTTAGAAGGTGTTGCAGTAATTGTAAGGTGGTGAATACATAACATGTTGAACTTTTTACCCACTCCCTCATTTTTCTCACAGTTTTCTTTCACTCCAATACCCCTCAAAGTTGTAATGTAAATTTCCAACATGTTGTCTTGTGAGTATTGCTTTGGTTTGCCCTTTGTTCTTTGTTTCGCCATTTCGTTGTTTCTCTTCCCTTGCCAAATTAAGATAAATGTAAATACAATACACAGGATACTGAAATCAAATATAACAGGGGATAAACCAAAGGGAAAACACAAAGGAAAAAAGACTCACATTAAAAACAACAACCACAAAGGAAAACTCTTTTCATATACAGGAATTCATTTTGCTCATCATCATCTTATATGGTCATATATACATAGTTATTGAGAAATTCTGCTCAACTGCTAGGACTATCCTAGACATTTTCTACTTATTACAAATAAGGAAACCACACAATCTGTTTCTTTGTGTCTTGTTTATTTTACTTCGTTTGATTTTTCCAAGACTTTCCATTTCCGTATGAATTGGAAGCATAAGATTCCACCGAACATACATAAACCACATTTTCTCAAGTCATTCATCTACTGAGTGGCATATTGTTTTAAAACATGACTGCTTGTAAGTATTACTTAACGTCATTCAAAAATGAGAGATGCCACTTCCCCAGAAATTCTAAAAGCATGTTTTCTAAGTAAGATAGGATGTTATGGTGGTACGAGTGTTGAGATATCTGGATGAGTCTAATGTATATCTTGCACTGAATTAGGCAGACAGATATCCAAGATCATAGAGGATAAAAATGGTAGTGACAAAAATATTTCCCTTGAGAAAGATATAGGAGGCTGCCAGAAGTATGAAGTAGTTCAGATTCTTTTGAAGAATTTACAAATGCAAGGTTAAGTATGTCTCTTTAAAGAATAATTATGTAAGTGGAAGGGCAAAAAAAGGGGAAGAGAAAAAATAAGTGACAGAAGATAATTGACCCAATAGAATATAAAAAGACATAATCTATAACTTTCAAGTTAAAGAGAGACCAATAGAATACATGCAAAATATTTACTTGGCTTTTTCCTACTTTAATGCTCCAATGGCTTTCATAAAATGCGTATGGATAGATTTGTGTCTTCTGTCATTTGCTAAAAGTTTCTTCCAGAAAAGGTTATCAATTACTTATAAATGATGCATAATTCCTAGGTATTCCAGTTATCACATACACTTTTGATTGAGTTATCTTTGTATAAACTCAAAATAAGAGACAGAAAAACCCTCAAAATAAACAGAAATCACATCTTTGTTTAAAACGCTGTAGTTTACAGTGTTTTTAGCCAACACCAAACATCTCTTTATGTATTCTGCATTTTGTGTGAAGAATTTTTAACAATAGTTTTTTATGCTGACATGTAATTCGCTTGCAATATATGATCTCCTTTTATTGTATACATTATAGTGCTTTGGACGTGAATTGTACCTTCATAGGTTTTCAAAGCCTAATTTTCACAAACTTGCATTTCTTCAAATAGAAATGCTATAAATTTTAGAACAGACATTATAATAGATATAAAATTCTGTTACAGGAATTTGTCCAGCATATATCCTCTAAAGTGTGTCTTTTCAAAATTTGATTTTGGGGATTTTTTCCAGAGTCTCACACATACTATTCAATGCACTGTCAATGAACTACAATTCCCTGTCCAAACACGTTTTTTACTTCTCTTTAATATATTCAGAGAAGTGTAATGAATGGATCCTACACAATTCCTTTTGACCCTTAAGACTTGAAAACTTGCTTGCTAACATGATTGCAGTATTATACAAATTGATCCTTATGAGGAGTTTATCAATTTCTCCACAAATGCATTACTATATTTTGTGTCATCTTTTTATATTAGGGTCATACAAGTGAGTTTTCTTTTTCTTTTTTCTTAGATACTAAAGTGGAACTTATTTCATATGGTCCTCCTATTGATTATTAATTAACACATGTTCTTTAAAGAAATATCCTATTCAGGAAAAATTATATAGAATTAGAAGATATAAAAATACTTAAGATTCAGAATCATTGTAGCATTCACATTGTAGCATTAACAAATACGTTCCCTCTATCTGCTGGATATGTTTTAACTTCGGTTATAATGTCCTTTGAATTATGAGTATAATGTCCTTTGAATTATGAAAGTCTATCACTTGATATAATCCAGTATATTCTTGCTTTCTTTAGCCACTAATGCTTTCCATTTAGAAACCTTTACTTATACAATTTCATAAATTTTTACGTTTATCTCTTATAGGGTTTTACATCGCACATTTAGTTTGATGATCATTTTTCATTTAAAATTTTTGTATTAGGATTGAGGTAGGCCAGGCACCTGTAGGTCATGCCTGTAATCCTAGCTACTCAGGACTCTGGGATCTGAGGATCACAGTTTAAAGTCAGCCCGGGCAGGAAAGTCCATGAGACCCTTATCTCTAATAAACCACAAGAAAACCAGAAGTGGTGCTGTGGCTCAAGTGGTAGGGTGCTCGCATTGAGCTGAAGAGCACATGGACAGCGAATAAGACCAGAGTTCAAGCCCCATGAATGAAAAAAAAAAACAAAAAAAAAAGAAACGAAAAAAAAGGATTGTGGTAGTAGTCTAAGATCATTCTTTAAATCATGAGAGACAACAGTGCCAATACACCCATTTAAGATTCTATTATTTTCCAAAGTGGTTGAACAAGTTTACACTCCCACCAACAATGAAGTAAGGTTCCCTTCTGTCCACATCCCCTCCAGCATCTGTTGTTATTAGAGTTCTTGATTTTTGCCCTTCTAACTTGGGTGAGGTGGTATCACAATGTAGTTTTGATTTGCATTTCTTTTATGGCTAGGGAGGTTGAGCATTTCTTCATGTGTCTAATGGCCATCCTTCTTTCTTCTTCAGAGAAGGTTCTCTTTAAGTCTTTAGCCCACTTATTTATTGAGCAGTTGTTTCTTTGAGCATTTCTTGTTGGGGGATTTAATTTTTTGAGTTCCAAGTATATTTTACATAGGAGACCCTTGTCCGTTGTATGGCTAGTGAAGATCTTCTCCCAATCCGTGGGCTTTCTATTGATCTTGCTAGCTATGTCCTTTGCCATGCAGAAGCTCCGCAACTTTATGCAATCCCATTTGTCCAAGTTTTTTGATTTGTTGTGTTTCCGGGTCTCTATTAAGAAAATTTTGGCCTGTGCCAAGGAGACCTAGGGTTTCTCCTATTCCATCCTGTAATGTTTTCAGAGTGTCTGCTTTGGAAAGTAGTATGGAGGTTCGAAACACTACACATAGAGCTCCCCTATGACCCAGCAGTCCCACTTTTGGGCACTTACCCAAATGTTTACAAACAAGACCACACTAAAACTACCAGCACAACAATGTTTATTGCAGCATTATTTACCATAGCTAAGGTCTGGAACCAACCCAGATGCTCCTCAGTATATGAATTGGTCAAGAAAATGTGGTATATATACACAATGGAATTCTATGCCTCCATCAGAAGGAATGACATTGCCCCATTTGTTAGGAAATGGAAAGACTTGGAAAAAATTATATTAAGTGAAGTAAGGCAAGCCCAAAGAAACATAGGTCCCATGATTTCCCTTATTTGCAATATCTAGTATATGTATGAGTCTAGCAGAAAAGGTCAGATAAGGTGATGTTAGGATAAAGAAGCCTAAGATATGTATTTAATTTTTTTACTTTCATGCATTTGTTTCTAACGCAAATATAAGATTATTTCTTTGTTGCTTTGTATGTCCCTCCCCCACAGTATAACCACTGCTTTCACTGTATTTGATGTCGATATAATTTGTGGAGGGGAAGGAGAAAAACATGTCGTTTAAATGAGGGTACAGGTGGACCTGTTGCAACAGTAAGAAGTACAAGTTGTCATGTCGAAATCGAACTTTACAACTTGGAGGGGGGAGGACTGGGGGGGAGGGAGGCTTGGAAGGGATGGGAAGGAAAACAAAGGAGGAGGCTACAATGCTTGATAAGAAATGTACTCACTATCTTGCCCATGTAATTGTAACCCCTCTGTACAGTATGTTCACAATACAAATTTAAAAATTAAAAAATTCTATTATTATTTCATAAAGTCATAGTATAGTTTTCAAAATCTATTAAACATAAAACTGAGAATTTATTTTTGACAAATCTGTTACAGTCTTCTATGTGTCTGGTCTTGTAGTTATCTATATTATCTTCACTACTAAACATGGTAAAAAGATTCAAAGTTAGGATGAAGGCTGAAGATACACCATTTTACAAGATTGTTCTGACTGACCGGTATTCCTTGAATTTACATACGAGTTTATTGAGCAGGTGGACCAATATTCTACAGAGATATCTACATGTTTGATAGTCACTCATATTTTGTACCTTGTAAAAACACAAGAAACCAGATATTATATATAGAAAAATGTCTTCAGAAAATAATTGAAACAACTAAAATTAATTCAGGAATGAGTTAAGATTTAGATAACCCTGTAGCTTAACACAGCTGAATGATAACAACTTGAGCTGTACAACAGAGGTGAGTGAGAGGGGAAATAATGATGGAGCACATAGGAGCTATATGTCATTGCTATTGTGTTTCAAAAAACAGAAAGACTTCAGAGAAGATAAGGAGAAAAATAAAGTGTCCTGATACAAGTTTCTTTTTAATCCATTTTATAGTTTGTACTAAAAGTCAGTGAAAATGGGAAAAATTAAAATAGAAATTAAACATTGTATATACCTGTTACCATGTAAAGAAAATGTAATAGGAATATGATAATTAATTTCCAAAGAAATAAGAGAAAGAATAGTTAAACTCTAAAGGGAAAAATAATGAAGAGAGAAAAGAACCAAAGTAAAACCTTTATCCATAACAAACAGAAGAGTTTGGAAGTGAAATTGCTAGCGTGGATAAAATATGTATCACATTTTATCATATATAATTTTGAAAAAGCATACTAGGAATGAAAGTTTGATAGTCATGGTTTAAAACACTATTTGGATTATAACTAGGCAGTATAGCTCAGTGGTAAACCAATGTGTGTGTAAAGCAATGGTGTGCTCTCCCAAGCACTACAAAGTACACACAAAGCACACACACACACACACACACACACACAACCACATAAACACACACACACACACCACATACACACATTTGGAATATTGATTTTATCATATTAAACGGAGGAAATTATCACAAACCATAAAAGTATGTTAATATATGAAATCATAATATTACTTGTACTATTTAAAAGTTTAGTAGAAATAAAATAGTCACAATATACTTGGATTTTAATAGATTAAGTAAATTGAAAATTAATAGAAGACATGAAAACCTTTGCAAATAAGTTTTAAATAATAAACATTTTGAAACATGTGTCCTTTTATTTTGACAAAAGATTGATGTTACTGGTGTTTTAACTCAAGATTTAGAATATGATAGCATGGTGCTGTATATAACGCTAGGGATGGCTATATCTATAATCATTTCACTCTGAATAGTTTTATAATAAGGTCTCATAGTTTCCCAGTCTCTCCCGAATTACAAATCCTATTTACATTTCACACCATAGCTAGAAAATGGACGCAACAAATCACCATGACGAGCTCAAACTTTTTTTAAATTCAAGTACAAATATTTCCAAAAAGTGATCAGGTAATGAAGCCTTTCTTAATAAAGTATGCGTTTTTTGGAAATACAGTATGTATTTGTTTCATGGACAAATATGTTTATAAGTATAAGAAAATAAATGTATTTAAATTCACTAACCATATAAAAATTAAGAAAATAATTTTTAAATAGCCACATGTTAAATATATTAAAATCAAAATATATGTGTCTGAATAATTTACATGTGTAAAAATCATGCAAAATTAAATTAAATGATCCTACAACTCTGAAAAAAGAATTATGCTAAAGAAACAAAAGGAAATATTTAAGCTCAAAATTTGAAATTTAGAAAATAAAATGAAGTAGGGGCTGGGAAGGTAGCTCAGTGGTAGAGTGCTTGCCTTGCATGCATGAAGCCTTGGGTTCCATTCCTCAGCACCACATAAACAAAAAGAAAAAAGCCAGAAGTGGTGCTGTGGCTCAAGTGGTAGAGCGCTAGGCTTGAGGGACAGGGCCCAGACCCAGAGTTCAGGCCCTACAACCGGAACCCCCCCCCCCCAAAAAAAAGAAAAGAAAATGAAGTGTACTCTTTATTTGACTTAATTAAGTTTAAACGTTCTGTATATCAATTTTATAATGAAAATTCTTGAACAAAGACAGCAAAAGTACTCATTGATCAATAGCAACAGCTAAAGCATCAGTAGTTCTTGTTTTGAGTGTACAAAAATATCAATGGAAGATATAACAATGTTCCTTCCCTAAGAAATGTACTCATTGCTTCATTTATGTAACTGTACCCCTGTGTACATTACCATTATAATAAAATTAAATTGAAATTAAAAATAAATAATAATAATAATAAAATAATAATAATAAAAATAAATAAATAATATACCCATTAAGAATTCTTAGAAGCCATTGGTTAAAAACTTTGTAAAAAACTGCTCTAAATACCCAAGGAATATACTTTGATGATACTATTTAAATACTTCAACTTCAGCAGTAAAGCAAAAAGTTTAAAAACTGTTACAAATAAACTAATAAATAAGAATATATTACTATTAATCATAAGACAAATTTATAGTGGCAGTCAAATATGTAAGAAATGAGGCAATTTGCCATTCATTTGCACTTACTAAGTGAGAAAGAAATTTCTAGGTATTTTTTAATTATCACAAGTTTAATGAAGAAACTATTCTGTCACATCATATGATAATCAGATAAAGCTGATATTAGAGCAAAGAAGAGATTGTATTAAGTTTTTGGATGTTAATGTACATACTTATTTTGGTTGTGGGAAAATGTGGGTATTTCAACTTGGGGTATATTGTTCTTGCAGGCCAGCAACATATCAGTGCTTAATTTTAGGATAGGGGTTCCCTTTCCACAAGAACATGCCCCTGATCTGTCCTTTTAGCCTTCCCATCAATGGCATCTGAGTTGCACACCAACTTGTCTAGCTTGATACCTTGACTGGCCTGGATCCGCAGTCCTTCCAATCTTAGTCCCTAGATAGTGCGGGATGGTGGAAATGATCCAATTCACCCAGCTATAGATTGAGAAGTAAGTCCACTAAAGGTTTGGCTTGGTTTCTGTTCTCAAGCCTCCTAAGTATTTAAGAGTACACATGGGATCCCCTGGTGCCAAGCAGTAAGATTATTTTTAACGCAACTAGACATATATATGACTTAGGCTTGTGAATACCTCAGGAAAAGATTAAAAGAGCAGTGAAGCCTAGAGGATAGGCAGAATTTTAACTAGCTACTCAGAGGATGAATAACCTTAGCTAGCTACTCGGGAGTCTAAGATATGAAGACCACTGTTCAATCATGACAATACAAGAGATTATCTAAAAAAAAAAACAAACAAACAAAACAGAATTGTAGCAGTGGCTGAAATGGTAGACAACTATCCTTGGGCACAGAAGCTGAGGAATAGTTCCCAGGCACTATCAAGCCTCAAGAATGATGAATGCATGCATGAGCACATGCACATGTGCGTGTGCATACTCGCACATGCATGCACACATACACAAACACAAATGAGTTTTTCAATGTGAAGCTCTTTATTTTTTTTACCTTACTCTAATTTATTTCCCTATATTAGTTCACAAATTAACAAAATCAGCTAAGGACCTATTTACATAAAATTCATCATGTTTCTCTAAAATCTACTCTCTTTTTAGAAGCCTGCTTTTATTTGACCCAAAAGTAAATTATTCAGGAAGTCAATTAATCACTCTCAAGTCTGCAGTATTAGATGCTTGTTTAGGTTCCTCCTAGCAATATGATTATGTGAAATCCTGCATCAAGCAATATATTTCTTTCACTAGAAGAGAAACCTCTGTCAAACCATTAATAATAGTTTATTCTCCTCCTGGCATTCATCTGTAGTTTTATTTTCTTCATATATTTCATGATCTGTCTGTGAATGCCAAAGACTGCCGTGAAAATAAAACACCCTTCTCAGCGTTTAGCATGTGTACACCATTCATAGATACTGAAATTGCTTTGGAATAAATAATGTTCACCCTGACTATCTTGACAAAGAAGAATTGGTTTCTCAGCACTATAGGTAAGAACTTGAGGGAAAGAAACAAAAGGAAATGTGAGGAACAACTCAACACATAGATTCAAATGAAACAAAACAACCCAAGAAAACACAATTCAGTACTCAAGAACCTGCAGGAAATGAAAGATTTAAAAATAATAAGCTATGACAAGCTTATGAAATTCGTGACTATATGGGTGTGCACTGTTGTGAGGACAGTGGCTAAAGCCCAGACTGAACAGAAGTTCTCTACACAATGCCATGCACCTGTTATTCTAAATTCCAGGAAGAATACCATTAAGTGGACTGAGGCCAAGTTCATACACAAGTAGGAGGCCAGTTTCTAGCTGAAAAATAATCAGGATAACATAGGGCTGGGAGCATGACAAAGTGGTAAGAACACCCATTGAAGGGGCACAAAACACTAAATTTAAACTCTAATATTAGGAGTATTAAAGAAAAAACTATGATTTTAAATAATTAGAACAATTGTAACACTTGAGTATTTGAGTCCAGAAAAATCCATGGAAGAGATAGAATGAACCCATGTTCCAAAGCTACTTTAGTGATAATGTTTAGTGGTACTTCAGACAAAACAGAGTTACCTTGCAAATGAGCATGAATGTGGATTTGGGTGATGGAAATACTCTACTTACACAGGTGTAAATTAAATAGATTTTTTGGGGGTATATTGGAGTTTTTGAACTAAGAGCCTGGGTGATGTCCATGAGGTTTTTCTCTATGCTATCACTCTAATACTTTGAGACACAGTTCCAATTCTGATTTTCTGTTGGTTGTTTGGAGATAAGAGGTTCATGGACTTTCCTGCACAGGATGGCTTCAAACGATGATCATCAGATCTCAGCCTCCTGAGTAACCAGTATTCCAGGCATGAGACGTCGATGTTTTTAATAATTTAGTAAATTGTATAGTTACAGAAGTTATAAATTATCATTGTAACCTGTGTAATATATGTGTGTATGTATAGATCAATGCATACAGTTAGAAATATATTAACATATTTTTGCATCTACAGGAAATTTATGAAATCATACTTCATTAAAAAATAAAATGGAAACAAAAATTAATGAGGAGCAAAACAAAGGGAATTATTACACGTTTCTTTTTGTTGAATGGAATATGAATTGTGAGAATCAGTTTGGGAAAACCATCTCTATTTTAACAAAATGGATAATTGCTATTAATTCCATCCTCACACATGAGTGTCAAAATCAAACAACACTTCTTGCCTTTGTACTTAACTCACCTGATATAATTTAGGGGATAGATGAAGTAATCAAATAAAGATTAAAATAATAGTAAGTGAGGCTATGAGTCAGAGCTGAAAACGATTTTAAATATAATAATAACTAATTAAATTGCATATTTCTTACTTTTAATCTGTTGTTATGTCACTCATTCCCACATTAGGAAAGTACATAGAAGGTTCTCACTAAATTATATGTAATTATCAAAATGTATTGAAAGAATATGGGCACAGTGTGGTTTTAGCTTATTGAGACCTGTATGGGGTAGTGTGTTTTTGAGGACTTGCAATACGTTGTGATGGAGATGAAGGGAAGGATGTGCTGGCAAACTGGCTAGAGGATTGCTTCCAGAAAGATAGTGATCAACTCTTCCAAAAGTTTACAGTAAAATCACTTTCACAACCATGTTCACTACTGCACTATTCACCGGAGCCAAGTTATGGAAACAGCCCAGATGCCCTTTGGCGGAGGGATGGTTGGCAAATATGTGTCATATATACATAATATGTATATATATATGTATATATATGAATATACATATGTATATATACATATATACATATATACATATTCATATCTTCCATTATGAAGACTGTTACGTTATTTGCAAAGAAATGGCTAGATCTAAAAATACGTTAAGTAAACGAAGTCAAAGCTAGACACACAAAGGACCCATGCTCTTTCTCATATTTGGAACCTAGAACTTTATACAAGTTTACACAGCAATATTAACCAAATCATGCTATTTGTAGAGGAGTATTTAAAAGATGTAATTTTTATAAAATTGAACTTTTAATCCAACAAAATGAATACCAGGAAACTATCACTTGGAAGACGTGAGGGGAAGTCAAAGGGAAGGAATAAAGAGAGTTATGGAGGAAGAAAGTGAAGACATAATATTCAATGCAGATAGTATGAAACTAGAAAAAATTAAAGTGTGGTGAGGTTTAGAAGAGTAAGGAAAAGTTATATAAAGATCCATTATACTTAAAAACATGATTTATTTAATGGTAATTCCCTTGTACAATTAGTTAAGATAATAAAAATATAATTAAAAACAATGGAGACATCTGATCTTAAACTGTGTTCTCTTAAACCATCAGTCAATATAATAGTTTCCTCCTCAGAAATTTTCTTTGCAAGTGTTTTCCTCATAGTGACAGAAAAATGATCAATGCAATGAATACCAATACATCACATTGCATATCATAAAGAGACACAATAAAAATCACAGTAAAAATGTTAGAATTCACCACATGAGAAAATAACAGGTAGAATTTTCCAAATGTTAATTGATTGTTTTTCCAAGTACTTTACCTATGATATCTAATTTAATCCTCACAATAATTCCATAAAGTGAAACTACTTGGATTTCTAATTCTCAGATGATGATATTGAAGTCTTCAGAGTTGTAATTACTAGTACAACATTGCACACATGGTAAGTGTTAGCCTGAGGTCCATCTCCGACTCTATCAATTAACCTCATTCTATTTTACGACTAAAATACCAGTACTTAGTCTACAAATTCTAGGTAAAATTCCCAGAATTATTGTGTACACTCATAATATTTCACTTTATCTTTGTTAGAAAATAGGGAACTGTAATATGAAAACACAAAGTTCATAATCAATGCATTTACCTCCCTGGTGAAAGGAAGTGCTAAAGTATAACATTCTTGATTTCTTGGTCAAAATATCAGAAATCATATTCTATCCCTTCACTCAAAACTGCAATGCCTGGGGACCCTATCGCTGTTTAACACTGTCTTACTGAAAGAATGACCTCCCCAATTCCTGATGGAAACAAACTGCAGGTCTTATGGACTAATCATTTCCACATTGTAGCTCAACTAAGTTGTTTACCATTAGACGTATTTTGATTGCTTTTTATACTCAACATTTTGTGAGAAAGGTACTACTTTAAAATGCTATTAAAGCAAGACTGATATAAAAATCACCTTTGACCCCAGATAAATATTTTACCTTTCATGTACCCAAAAATGCAGTCTGACCTATCATTAATGTTAGGAATGAGAGGATAAAAAATCATAGACAACAAGACCTAAGCATGAATTAAAGCCTCTCCAACTTGTGAATACAATTTTTTTAAAAAGACATAAAGAGCTGGGAAGGTGGCGTAGTGGTAGAGCGCTTGCCTTGCATGCATGAAGCCCTGGGTTTGATTCCTCAGGACCACATAAGCAAAAAGACAAAGCCGCAAATGACTCTGTGGCTCAAGTGGAAGAGCGCTAGCCTTGAGCTGAAGAGCTGAGGGACAGTGCCCAGGCCCATAGTTGAGGCCCGACTACCAGACTCCCCCCCCCAAAAAAAAAAGACATCAATGCTACTACATTTGTTCAAACTTTCTTATGATACTAAACATTCAATTGTAAACTGTTAACACTTGAAAATAACTCATTTTCTTGGGAGTAGAAAACAAAACATAAGATTAATCCTAATCATTTTCAAAGACCTTTATTTATATTACAAATTCACTCTTATAACTACAAAGATTCTAAAAATAACTGAAACATAGTGTCACAAAGCATATAATTTAACTTCATCATGTTCATTCAAAGGACTGTGCTAATAGAAAACAAATTTACACTAATAATTAGCTCACCCAATTCACTTCCATTCTTTTATTCTATATTTTTAGTTTCATAAAAACTGACTTTTCATAAAATGATGCATAAAAAAGCCTGTATTCCCACTTACATTTTCAGATTTTAACAATGTTTATTCCAGAAATGTCTTTAGTTGTATACTCAATGAACAGAAATAACACTAAAATATTCAAAGGGTTTTCAGAAATTGCAAGACTCGCTCTGGGATGTTATTTATATTGGAAAAGATATTCAAAAAGCCTCATTTATTAAAGTTGTGATAGTTACTCCCACAAAAGAACTATTAATGAAAAAAACTTTGTATGTAAAATACAACTTCAAATCATCCAGAATCTGGAGGTGACACATGCTTTTTGTTTGTTTTTGCAATGAATATCTAACAAACATATCCACAATGTTGATTTTCAATCAATATGATGGGATATTCAAACCTAAAAATACGGTGTTTATTATCTTAGTCTGAATAGATACGATCTTACAAAGAAAGTTATTTTCAACAGAAATCCGGAAAGAGTTTATCCACCTTGATTTTCACAGGAATAACCAGAGAGTAATACCTGTTTGGTCAAGTTGGTCAAAATCACTCCATGAGTATATCTTAAAAGTATATAGAATTTAAGAGGTCAAATACATATTTTGTACTAACAGTCATCTTACAGCAATAACTTACTACCTAATTATACGTGTATCTTTTTGCCTAACATATACTAAGTGCTGAAAGTGATCTCTTTTATCTAACTTAATGGTATAAATGCTTTGATTATGATGATGCTATTATTTGACAAATAAAATGTACAGAAGTGCGGTTCCACTGAAATGACAGGATGGAACACTGATAAATAACAACATTGCAACACAGCTCTTTTCAGACTCACTCTGATCACATTGGCAAGCAACATTGCAACCACACACAAACACACACACACACACACACACACACACACACACACACACACATGTGGGCACATGTACACACACATATACATGCATGCCAAATTCAGGGTTTATTGTACAAAATAGTTCAAATAAAATATTAATGATTAGGAAAAATGATAATTTGCCTTATTACAAAATAATACATAATCCAGTCACCACTGTTGTTACATTTGACCTGTCTCTCCACATGTAACCATTGAATTTATTTTTAGTTCATTCACTCATTCATTCATTCATTAGTTTAATGCTAATATTAGAGATTGAACTCAGGACCTGGCTCTGTCCCAGAATTTGTTATTTTTTTTTGTTTTAGTTTTCTCAAGGCTAGCATTTTACTGTTTATACTAAGCTCCATTTCAAGCTTTTGTGGTTACTTTCAAATCATAATCTAATGAACTTTTTTTTTTCTTGGTCTGGTTTCGAAGCACAATCATCAGATTTCATCTTTCTGATTAGGTAGGATTAAAGACCTGAACCACCCGGGTGACTCCTATTTTTCCAACACTTATGTAATGCAAATACTTAGATAGTAATTTAAAACTGAGAGCACAGAAGCAAAATGTACAGTGATGATATTGTCTTGTCAGAAATTCAAGTTAGTAATGTAAATTTCTTCTTAAGTCTATACACAAAAAATACTTAAGAAATATGATGATGTGTGTGTATATGTGTGTATATGTGTGTGTTTGTGTGTGTGTGTGCTGTTGCAATATGTTCCACATATAAACACTGTGCAGGGGTGTCCAGCCATTCACAGTTATTGCATGAATATCTGCCTTGAGATACCAACTCATAGACAATGTCTAGGTGTCCACTCTAGGCTTCCCGATGAAGGGGCGTATACTCATCCTCATCCCTAGTATTCATATGAGTGGACTTTTCGGAAAGTAGTCTCCGCACTGTAGTAAGCTGCAAGGCAAACACTCTAACACTGAGGCACATTGCCAGCCCAAGTATTAAGATTCTTGTCTGTAATTTGGTCAAAGCTATGTCTCTTTATGTAGGCGACTAAAAATGTATTTACTAATTTCAAGTAAATACATAAATTCTATTTCCATTTCTTTTAAAAAGTAAAAAAAAAATTGTTTGCTCTGTAAATTGATTAGAAGCATGGATTTTGCGGCTAGCTAGGTCATTGCACATCTGTATCTCTTTTCCTCTCTCTCTTTCATGGTTCTCATAGACAATATGGTTGTTCCATAATTATTCTAATTTATTTTGCTTTTATATTTTTGGTTGCATCATTTCACTTTCTGCTCTGCCATTTCCCAAAACAGCACCACATAAACAGAAAAATCCAGAAGTGGTGCTGTGGCTCAAATGGTAGAGCACTTGCCTTGATTTGAAGAGCTCAAGGACAGTGTCCAGGCCCAGAGTTCAGGCCCCAAAACTAATTTTTAAAAAAAGAATCTAAATACTTGATAATTCTACTAACAGATCTGACTGAAATCAGTTGAATCACACTTTTCCTGTACAATGAAGGAATAGGTCCAGGCTAGGAAACAGCTAGAGAAGGCAGGCAGATTATAGAAGATTGTATCTGTGACAAAACTTTGTGGAAAATGGAATCCAGGATTACTTACTGGTAATTCATTTCTACTTGAAGCATGATTCTGAACTATTGCTTGCTGATTCTGAACTATTGCTTTGATCATTATAATCTCCAAGTAGAAAAAGTGAAATTTAATTGATAGCAAAGGACTACTAATATATTTTGACTTCTCATTAAGCATCTTCAATCATCAAAATCACCTGAAGACAATAGAAAGGCCTATTTTTAGATGAAAACAAGTGTCTTTAAAAATAACAAGAATTTAGGTAGTCATACAAAGGACTTCTATTTTACTACTGCATTATACATTTTTTCTAATGTTGAATACCAACATTAGAAAGCTACTAGAAAGCTCTTAAAGCCCATATGTTGAATAATGAGTTATCTTACACTATAATGTGGTATTTCCCAAATCATTTACATAGAAGGCATTGTTTCCTATTTTCTCATTCCCAGAATAAGCTGCACATGAAGACACCACTGGTCCTCATTTTCAGTCTGTACCTTTGAATACTGAGGAAAATCTTTCCTCTGCTCTCTATCAATTCCCTACTCCACAGTTAGAATAATTTAGAAGAGCAAAAATGGAAAAAGCGAAAATAAATCATGGTGAAAAATCATATGCAGAAAATTCACCAGATTTTTCTGACCATTTCAACCAATGTGAACTATTGGGGAAATACATTGACATCTCATTCCCACTGGAACTCAAATTCTCTTGTTAGGTAACTCTGACGAAGACAAGGAACAAAAGAAAAAAGTGAGGAATGGCATCAATTACAAGAAAAAAATGGAGTAGGATCCAAGCAAATTTCTTCTTTGGGATGCCGAAATTAATCGCCTTACTATGGTGTGGAGACTACTTTCCAAATAAGCCACCCAATTGAATACTTGTGATGAGGATGAGTATACCCCTCTTCATCAGGAAGCCTAGAGTGGTCACTTAGACATTGTCCATGAGTTGGTAGCTCAAGGCAGATATTCATGCAGTAGCTCTGAACGGCTGGACAGCCCTGCACAGTGCTTACATGGGGAATAAAACCAGAGTGGCTTTTTTCTTACTTCATCATGATGCAGATACCAATCCCCAAACTAAAGGCCTCTTGACCCCCTTGCATATTACTGCTAGGAATAGAAATAGCAAAGATACCATGTATGTACTTCTGTTGAACCACTATATCAAACCAGGTCTGAAGAACAACTTGGAAGAAACTGCATTTGATATTGCCAAAAGGATAAGTATGTATCACTACCTCTTTGAAGTTGTGGAAGGTTGTACAAATTGTTCTCCTAAGTCGTAATGGTTTGAATAAGTTTCTTAAATTTCAAAAATGCCAGTCCATCCTTTGTGTCCTTACAAATTTTTTTTCACAATACAAAGCAACAGCAATATCTTACTTTAAAAATTCATGGATTCCATGGTATTCTTCCAAGTGAATTGCCTGACTTTGTTGTCAAAATGTATTCGTTGTTTGTATACATCTATAATGATTTCAGCAGAGTTTGTGATTTTTTTTAAATCAGAAATAATTTTAACTTATCTGTTGAAATGAATAGTATAGACACTAAAGATGTTCCTGGTGCTTTTTTGAAAAAAGTATATCTATGTTTGTATAATGTCCATAATCTATTTCATTCGCTCCTAGATATAATAATTTGAATTCTACATTGTTATATAATGTATAGGTTCATTAATAAATGTGTCCTATCAGATTGCATTCCACATAGAAGAAGTTTAAGATTCCTTTTTTTCCTGGGCCTAATATTACTTTATTTCTTTTGGATAAAATGACATTGTTATCTAATTTCAAGTTTTGTAAAGGTTATGCAATGTAAAGGCTTTTTGAAGGTGAAGATTTAATACAATGATGTAAAACTAACCTTTAGTTCTATGAATTACATGTATTGTTACACCTGTATTTTTGTAATCAACTTTTTAATAACTGTTTTTCATTTCTTGCATCAGAAGAATGAAAAATAAGGAATACTTCACAAATTTTCCTATCATCCTTGTGCAAGTGCCATGTTAATCTCTGTATTGTTGTAATTTGTGTAGACCTGCTGCTGAAGCATGTAGAATCCTCTAAATTTAAGTACTTAATGATGCAATCTTTATACAGGTATATATTCATGGATGCCTATTTGTAACAAGGAACCCTTATTGTTCCTAAAAATGCTATTGATCTTATTTCTCTAAAATTCTGTATATAGTGGAAAAAAAACTGATATCGTTTGGTCGATTGTTCACATTTACAATTTTTTTGTCAATGACTATTTTTCGTTTTCATGTTAAATTTGATCATACTTTGTAGCCGTTACAGCTAATTCCAAAAGTGATGGCTTTTCCAGGACTTATTTATCAACTGAGTTAGCTTTGTGGAGCTAATGGATTCATAGTAAGCCTTGCTTAAGAGGTACTTCTAAATTTCTGCAGCTTAAAATTTCTCAAATGAAGTCTTGCTGGGACAAATGTCTGCCTGAACCTTTACCCTTCTTCCATGTAGGAACAGACCAACCACAATATCTTACCCTGACAGCATAGATTGTCTTACTGAAACAAAACTAATCTTAGTTACAAGGGATCATAGAGAGATGAACCGTTTAGACCGAATTGTTCAGAATGGAAGGTATTTTATCAAAATATAATTGTTTATTATACTTATCATTTGAAAAGTAGCTAAAGCCAAGAAGGTGAAAAAATTGTTCATATGCATGATTACCTACTGTCCTGGCCTGTCTATCATCCAACTAGGCAGGAACTTACACTACTGACTTTCTATCACCAAATATTTCCATAGCTCCTGGAGCAGTCCATATGTTTCTCCTAGATATTAGGCCTTAAATTGGTAATGCTTTAATCACAGTGTTTCCTCTTGGCTCTAGGCTGTAAATCTACAAATGGTAAAGCTTTAAGTCTAACTCTACCAAAAGCTAAGTTAGAGATAATGGAATAATACTTTAAAACAGAGTTGCCTTTGATTCCCTAACCACAACACAACAATGCAAAACAATTTTTATATTATATATACTTATATACTTTATATTTATATGTGCTGATTTTAAATTTCACACAGTGAATCTTACTAGAATTGATAATTTGACAAATATATTGACATTTATTCCCATAAATGGATTGGAATATAAATAATTAGGTTTAGAATATATATTAGAATATAAAAAGTATCAATGCAATGTCTTTGCTATAAACTTGTGATACCTTCTAAGTGTTCGTAGTCTTCTGAATTCACATGGTAAAATAACAGTATTTTTTTCTGCTAATCTATAAGGGATTTTACTCTGATGCTCTATTTATTGTTTTAACTCGCTGGTCCCAAAGTGTTTTAATCCATATTTCTGAAGCATTCTTAGTGATTATACACAAATTTTGCTGATATGATGTCTAAAAGCTATTATTCTTCTGGAGGACCCATGGTCCTAGGACACCAGGTCCCACTTATCTGCACCATCAGATAACAAGCGCAAGACTTCTCACATAGGCCCATGCAACATGCCAGCGGAAATTATTGAAGACTCATCTCGATTTCTCATTTCCTATAACATTACAGTGCCCCAATTCCTTTCAAGAATAAGCAGTAATCAATTGTGAAATGCTAAGCAACTTTCAATGAAAGATGAGATCACAAAATCTGAGAGAAAGTACTGTAATTCAAACTTTCAATTTACAGATGACCAGCCCATCTGAGTGAACAAAATCACACATGAACAAGATTATTTTTAATACCCCTCTCCTAATGATTAATGAAAGATTTCATTGCAGCCAAAAAATAGTTTCTGGAATGATAGATCCATAATTGGACTACCAAGGCTAGAAAAACTTGATTTAGAGGTCAAATATAATTTAGAAAATCATTAACTAAGAAGGTCTTTAGTGCTTCAAAACACTGGTACTTCAGTAAAACTAGGTTCTGTAGTATAAAAATGTTGCCATTCTCAAACCAATGATAACCTACATTTAATCTCCTGAAAGTATATTCATTTTCAAATAAACTATTTAAAATCACATTTGCCAAAATAACAGTTGACAAGTAGATGATAGTGACATTACAAGATTTTCAAGTGTAGGGAGCAAGTTACAATAGAGTTGATTTATTTACCCAGCACTAATACCAAACAAGTTCAACCATTCATTAAAGTGTAGAAATAGTACCCCCCACCATTTATGTTGTTCAGTAGGTGCCTTCCAGAAATGTGTTATATAGATCAGCCTCCCATATTTCAAACTCAAATATTAGCTAATAAAGTAAATTTCATAACATAAGAAGGTACATTTTAAAAAGTCACTAATAGTTGCTCTATCATGTGTTGTTTTCTGTTTTCCCTATCTGTCTAACATAGTAAGAAATATGACTTTAAGTCTTGAATATGGGTCCTGATGAGAGATCTGACAAACATAAAATCTGTCTTCTATATCTATCATATTCCTCTAAGTAGTAAATTTTAGTTTTCTTCTTTTTCCAAAACTTATAGGTAGTAGAAAAAATTATCCTACGTAAAATAAAATAATCACACACCATTGTACAAAGCCATTTATAAAAACTGGTAGTTGGGAATAAATTCTAAGCCATTTTTAAACTGTCTTGTTGACTAAAGATTAATCTTCCAAATGAACGAGAATAAAATCATGTCTAAGTGCTTCACATCTCCAGTCTTTCAAATTGTTATTACAGATGAATGAATTATGGAAATATAAGCTGACATCAGTTCAAGTATACGTGGGATTGAAACAAAGGAGGAGGCTACAATGCTTGATAAGAAATGTACTCATTATCTTGCACATGTAATTGTAACCCCTCTGTACAGTATTTTCACAATAAAAAAATTAAAAAAAGAAACTCATGGAATGTATATAAACTTTTCAAAGTATTAACAGACAATTTAACAGAATGACTATCAGGAAATTGAAAACAGAGAGGAACAATAGTAAAGAAATAGAATGAATGAAAAATGGAACAAGGGGCAAATACAGCTAGAATACTCAATGTACATATGTAACAAAGGAAGTGGAAAATCTGAACTAAATCTTGGAGAAAGGGTTGGTTGAGACTGATAGAAGGAGTGACTCTGATGCAGGAGCTTTAGACAATTAGATGGACATATTTAATTGTAACACACTTGCACAACCTTTTGAAATTCAGTTAAAAAACACAACAAACAAAAATCTCAACCAAACATCAATCTCTAGAGAGTATGAATATGACCTCTCAAAATTTTAAGCAGCTAATGAAGGGCAGTCTTTGGAAAAGCAAACAAAGCTGTTCAAAGAGGACAGTTTGGGGTAGGGGAAACTTTTAACAGATTTAAAAAGATTGTCTAAGGTTATAAATCACCTATATCTACTGCAAATATTTTCTTCTGTGAGTGCTCTTTATCTTAACTGGATACTCCAGTCTTGAGGCACAGTTGATAGCTTGTGAAGACAGAATGGAAGAAATAAAATCAAGAACCTATTACTCCACTGGAGAGAAAACATTCCTCTATGATTTCTCTCAATCTCTTCACTCCTCCATTTTCATACTTTTAATAACATCAAGTTATTTGAATTATATCTTTCCTTCTTTGTTCTCGCAAAGGAATTGTTCAAAATAATTCATTAAATATTATTTGCCATTATTTTCTATCATGCTGTTTACTTGTCCAAGCGAGTCCATTAAACTTCCCCTTTTCATTTGGTTGCCACGGAAACTCAACAACAATATTAATGAGTACAAACGCTAATGCAAAATTTTGTCTCCAAAAAACCAGTCCAAGAACCTATAATCACAAATATTTAGCTATAATTTTTTTTCTTTTTTCTTTTACCTTGAAATCTTCTTGTGTCTAAAGTGCCCACAAAAAAAAGTACTCCACCACTTTTTGGTTCAATCACTTCTAACCTCAAAGATATATTTTGCTAACAAAATGCTTAGAGGAAACTTAAGAATACTCCACTTTTATCTTCTCTCTTAAGACTCTCCTTAGATACCATATCAGGACCAGTGAAGTTATTCTTTGCAAAATTATTTCAATAGATTTCTCTTGGTCTTGTATTTGCTCAACAAGATGTATGGAGAAGAATAGAGTTAAATGACCGATTCCTTGGATGACATTGTCTGTTACAAAGGACAATACTTCTATGTCCTTCTTATATGTCCTATTCTTAGCTCTTGCCTGATTTCCAATTAATCACAGCTTCTTGGCTTCAAGTCTAGTGAAACGGAAGGACTATAAGGCGTCCACCAATGCTACATCTTCATGGTTTCTCTTTGAAAACTCCTTTACTTGGAGGTAGAATTTATTTTCATGTCTTCATTCAATTTGTTCTGCATTATACTGAGCCAAATAGGCTCTGTAAAATCACTTTAGGTAGCAAAAACATTAAGACAATCTATAACAAAAAGTTTTGGCCCCCTCCACTGCTAAAACCAATATGCTTAGCTAGGGTTTCTAATAACGTGTTTTCTTACCTTTTCAGTTTGCTCAATTCTTTTCTGATCCCCAAACTTTTTGGCTTATGTAATAAGATAAGTCTTCACTATCTCATGTTAATAAGGATATTATATTTTTGAGCTAATTAGTAATGTGAAATCATTGGTTTGAAGTATCCAATCAGATATTTTTTCTGTGTTTCAATGCTTCTCGTGCAAAGGTATTGTGGAAAGTATTAAAACAGAAAAGTGTAAATTCAATACGTTCTTTCATTGTGAAGGGCACTTTCTCCCTAAATATTTTGACCCAAATTATTTTTAAGAGAATTACTGTTTAGTAATTAAAGGTCAATTCATAAATTTTGATGTCTTATTTTTTAAAAAAAAAAAACTTTGAATTTAAATTCCACTACAACCTTGTTTCACACAATAAGAGTATATTTCTTGGGTAAGGACAATTCTCATGGGAACCTACAGGATTTACAGCAAGGTTTGTGAGTTTGTTTGCTTACTGTGAAAATGAGCCATCTTACCCACATTGCTCCCTCTCAGCTAAGTCTCCATGAATTTCTTTGAATGAAAGCCTATTTTCCCAGGCAATTTTAAATTTTCTTAATAGGCTAAGTTAAAAAGTTAGAACAATTAAAATTTACCTGTCATAATTTTAAACTCTTTGAAATTCCTTTATCAGAATCGTGAATTTACCAATCCTAATTTCACCTTTACCATCAAAAACAGTTAACATGTTTTTTTTTATGATATAGAATCCATGAAACTATTATTTTCCAGTGGCTTTGTTATGCATACATATGAACATATAAGCTGATGCTGAGCAAAATGAACTCCAAGATATGGAAAGAGATATTTATTTGCAGTTTTTGTTTTTATTGTACTATGTGGTTTCTATTTTCCTTGGGTTTTTCCCCTATGGTTTATCTCCGACTGTGTTTGATTTTGGTACCGTGTGTATTGTGCATACATTTACCTTAATTAGGGAAGGGAAGAGGAACAACAAAATGGTGAGACAAAGGACAAAGGGCAAACCAATGCAGTAGCAATATTCACAAGGCAATATGTTGTAAATGTACATTACAACTTGTGAGGGGTTTTGGGATGAAGGAAAACTGTGAGAAAAATGAGAAAGGGGATAACAAGTTTGAAAAATTATGTATTCACTGCCTTACAATTGCTAACCCACTACACATCACTTTCACCTTAAAATTAAATTTAAAAAATCAGCTGCATGAAATAAAATTTCATTGTATTGCTATAGTAAATATTATTCTGTATGTAGTAACTTTAAAAAAAAGTCCTATTTGGTGTCTAATTTGAATTGATTACCCCTTCTTTTTCAGAGGGCGATCAACTTAAATGTTATTCAACTAAACTAGACAATTTTTCACAACATACTTGCCAATATTTTCAAAAAAGAATAAATTAGTACATTCTCATACTAAAATCGAAAACTGTTTAATTCTATGGAAACCCATAACTTTTAAATTTCTATGACTAATAACTACTCACTTTCAAATTCTGAATATTACATGCATGAGAGATTCAAAATAGTACCTGTTTGCATGTTATGTAATTCTGCAATGGATGCATTTTCCAATGGGGTGTTACAGAATGCGATGTGAACAGAAAAATAGCCACATTCTGGTATAGGATAAAACTATAAAGCATCCGTTATAATTAATTCTTCAAGAGTAAGCAATAGTTTATCAGATTAAGCTATTATTTCTATGACCATCAATCCCAAAATTTACGCCATAAAGTCATCCTAGAACAACAGTTTCCAACTCGTAGGGTGCACCTCAAAATTCCCTTAATTCACATCACTAATAACTTATCTCTATTGAGAAAAAATACTACACCTCTGCGATTGTGATGCCCTCCATGTTCTGGAAAGAACACCACAACAAACTGGGTTGCATCATTTTTCCTCCACTGGTATTCTTGCAAATATTATTTATATTTATAACTTTTTTAACTATCATAGATATTCAGGATGCTAAGATCGGAAGATTACAGTTCAAAGCACACCCTGGCAGGAAGGTTCCCTAGAAGCTTATCTCCAATAAACTTCCCAGCAAAAGCCAGACACAAGTGGTACTGAGCTTGAAGTGGTAGGGCATAAGCCTTGAGCTTAACAGGCTCAGAGACGGTGTCCAGGTCCAGAGTTCAAGCCCTATGACAAAGCAATAAAACAAAAACAAAAATAAAAACAAACCCTAAACATAGCATTTTTCTCATTGTATACAGAGGCACATAATTAAGGAAATGGCTTCCTGTGTTACATACAGGTAGAAGAAAGAAGATGTCACACAATTATTCTCTTCATACCATGTTATATTAAAGCCTCAAAAATTGCTTTTTCTAAATTTATAAATTAATATAATCAATTTGTTGGCATCTCGGTCTACATTATTCACATTATCATTTTATACATGAAGTGTTGGTGTTATCTATTAACTAAGTTCTAATTATAGCTCTCTTGAAACAATATGCTAGGCAAATAGAATGCAAGAAACATTTGTAAATTTGTCAATTAAACCCTCTACTTAAAGAGAATTTTGTAGTATCCTGTAGAATATGAAATTACAAACAAAACCAAAATATTTATTTGAAATCTAAACTCTAATTTAGCAAGATCTATAAAGATCTACATTAGTTGAACTTTGCTATTCCTCCATGCTTAAGCTTTTGTAATCCTTCATCCTTTCATTGGAATCTAACTGAATGATGATTACTTACTATTTCAAATTTTGGATGTGAATCATGAACCATTTTGCATCTAGGAAAGTTCTGTAATGAAGAGAGCATTTAAAACAAAACTGAGGATTATATACCAGTTGCATTTCAATAGAAAAATTGGCTTCTCAAAACATAATGAAGAAATTAACCCAAACTCCCAACTGTGTATTCCTTTCTTGTTTGGTGTGTTTTATTAAGACAACATTATACTACCTGGTCCAGGGAAGGTATCAGTAGTAATTCCAGTCTCTAATTCCCTGTCATTCTGAATGCTATTGCCCCACCATACTTTCTTGGTTTATTTATTTATTTATTTATTTATTTGTTTGTTTATTTATTCATTTTTGGGTCCATTAATGGGGCCGGACTCTGGGCCTGGGTGCTGTCTCTCAGCTTTTCAGCTCAAGGCTAGCGCTCTACCACTTGAGCCACAGAGCCACTTCCGACTTTTTTCTTTTTGCTTATGTGGTGCTGAAGAATCGAACCCAGGGCTTCATGCAAGGCAAGCACTCTACCACTGAGCCACTTTCCCAGCCCCTTCTTGGTTTATTTAATCTAGATACAGACTAGCAATTCTGAACTTCTCCAGTGATATTATCCACTAGACTTCTCAGACTGTTCATGTACTATTTTCAAAGATCGTCTAACAATTGACACAGGGTATCAACATTTTCAAATGCAACTGAGGGGTCTCTGATTCATTCCTCCATGGATCCAATCCCTTTAATATTGATTACTTGACTCTTTTACTATCTCTGGTCCTACCTATGGAATATTCTCAACCTTTTTTAAGAAAGTTCACTTGAGGACTTTCTAACATTAAAAATTATCACTTGATTCTAGTCCTACTCAGGACGTATTTTCTATTGATTTCTAACTTTTCTACATATTCTGAGAGTTGCTTCATTTGTGTATATGTGTGTGCACATATAAGTGCCTCTGTGTGTATGTCTATGTTTATATGTATGTATGCAAAAGCCTCAAGCTCTGATTCATCATTCTTGCTCATGACTGTTATTCCATCACCTGAACCATTCTTCTAATCCAGGTTTTGGCTGGTTAATTATAGATAGTGTCTCAAAAACTGTTCTGCCATGGCTGGATGCAAACTGAACTTCCCAGGCTCCTTTACATTCTTAGGTTTCATTTATCCACTAGAATCAACTTTTAAACTACAAACATTTTTGTTAGTATAAAGTCTAAGCTGTAGCCCAGATTTTTAACTCAAGAATTCATATAAAGATAGATGAACATGCACATTACATATGCTGAGTGCACACTGTTAGAAATGTGATCCTAAGCTGGGTGGTGGCGAGATCTGAGGATTGGGTTCAAAGCCAACCTGGAGACTCTTTTCTCCAATTTACTGCAAGAAAACTGGAAGCGGCACTGTGGCTCAAGTGGTAGAGCATTAGCATTGAGCGGAATAGCAGAGGGACAGTTCCCAGACCCAGAGTTCAAGTGCCAGGACCACCACCAATATATATATATATATATATATATATATATATATATGTAAAGGAAAGAAAAAAATGTGATCTTATCCACCAGTTCATGGCTAGTATAATAACTGCTCTCTCAAGATGGAATTTTTTTTCCAATTAAGTCCATGCTCTTATATCTGACTTGCATTGGAAACAGAATTATTCTTCCATTCTACTTTCTACAAAGTTGTGTCATTAGCAAGCGTGATTTAGAAAGGGAGTGGCCTTATACTTCATGTTCCACGTAGGAGTAATACTTTTTCTATAGCACTCTCATAAGTGTACATATTGCACTTGGCTTTATTGTTTCAACGTGGTCCTATTTGTAGAGTCTTCCTTATTGTATTGAACCCTTATACTTAAACACAGAATTTCTCTTTCTCTTATTATTGCTATAGTTAACATGAGTTAACATATTGATGTACACTTGGAAAATAATGCACAGCACATACACTCACAAAAAAAATGGTCTGAGAAACTTCTTACACTTTAAAATTCGCCTTAATTTACAGAGAATTTACAAAGTTTGAACTCAATATCCTCATGGATAAGGTGTTTGTAAGAAATATAAATTTCATATTTTCTCTTCACTAAGTTGTCTCTGAAACATGTGTTACCTCAGGTCCAAAGGTGTCCTTGTGCTATTTCGGTGAAGCCAGAAAACATTCATTATACCTCAAGCAGCACCATAGATTGTTCCTGGAAATAATTGTTACTGGATGTGGAAACTGATCCCAGGAGAGGAATGGAACATAGCAGATTGACAAAGTTCAAGTTAACTTGTGCTTTCCTTTTTACTGTAAAAGAAGAGAATCTGAAGGCTTGAAGGAAACTCTGTCCCTGACTTTTTCTAGTGTGCTTTTACTCATATATAATTTTTCTCTAAACTTCTAGTTGAGAGTATTACAAAAAGATATAATGTGCCATTAGATGGCCAGCATAGAACAAAAGGAAATAATGTTGTTTTAAATATGTTCTACTGCAGGGGCTGGGAAGGTGGCTCAGTGGTAGAGCACTTGCCTTGCATGCTTGAGGTCCTGGGTTCAATTCTTCAGCACCACATTAGCAAAAATAAGCCAGAAGTGGTGCTGTGGCTCAAGTTGTAGAGTGCTAGCCTTGAGTTGAAGAGCTGAGGTAAAGCGTTCAGGCCCAGAGTTCAGGCCCACGACTGGACCCCCCCAAAAAAATTTCTACTGAGAAGAAACAAAGACATGGATGTTTTAAAGTGTTTTATGGATGGATATTTCACCCCTGAGATGATTTTTTTTTTGCCGGAGTCAGTTAACAATTCCTTATTTTGGTCCTGAGTTCTCCAGAGCAATAGGATTCCAACAAAGCATCCAGTGCATATGATCAGCAAAAGGAGCCACTTCTCAGACCAGTATTCCTTTAAGGAGGGTCCCAAGGAAATATCAGATTTTGTTTGCTTTTTTGTTTAGCTTGTGTTGGTTCTGGGGCTTGAACCCAGAGACTGGACCCTATCCCTGAACAGTTTTCTTTCCTGCTCACCTACCCCCAAAGCTAGTACTCTACTGCTTGAACCAAAACTCCACTTCTGTTTTTTTTGCTGTGTAATTACAGATAAGAGGTTGACAGACTCTCCTGCCTGGTTTGGCTTTAACCTAAGATAGTAAGAAAGCCAAGTGACATCAACTGTATAGGCTTCTCTTTTCAAACCAGAAATATTACATGAAGTTTATTGTAAAGCTAATATTTGATAATTTTTTCTTTCTTTTTTATTGTGAGCATACCGTACAGAGGAGTTACAATTACATGGGAAAGATAACGAGTACATTTCTTATCAATCATTGTTTGCTCCTCTTTGTTTCCCCTTCCCATCCCTTCCCATATACCCCCCTTCTCCCCACCCGATCCTCCACCCAACCAAAGTTATAAAGTTCGTTTTTCGACCTAACAACCTATACATCTCATTGTTGCAGTGTTTCCACGGGTATCCCTACTTAAACGCTTTCTTTTTAGAGAATATGTCCAGCAAAGAATCCATAACATAACTCAGTAAAAGTAGGTGCACTGAATCATTTTCGAATTTTGTTTTTTTGCTTGGGATGATTATTGATCTTTTCGTTCCTTTTGGGAACGAAAGTCATATTTCAACTTTTTTGTTGGTTGTGGGGCTTGAGCTCTGATCCTGGGTGCTTAACTACAGCACCACCTCCGGGTTTCTGGTGGTTAATTGAAGGTTAGGGTCTCATGGACTTTCCTGACCAGTCTGGCTTTGAACCACAATCCTCTGGTCTCAAACTCCTGAGTAGCTAGTATTACAGGTGTAATCCACCAGCACCTGGCTCATATTTGCATTTATGTGCACTGAATGACACTGTGTAGACAAAGAATGGAAATTTTAACCAAATGATGACATTGCAGCATTTCAGAAAAATTGAAGTAGCAATAAATATGTCCTCCTTTTCCATTTTGTTACATTAATGACTGATGAGGTATGAGACCCTTACATTAGCATCCTCTGCCATCTGTATAGGTATATTTAGTATCAGGAAATGTTTATAGAGAAATATAGAAAGAATGAGATTTTTAGAAAGCAAAGGAGATAAGGTATGAAAGAATAGCATAGAAGGAGATACATTTATCACACAGAGATTAAGAGCTAGCCTAAGAGATTTAGAATGCTAAAGGCAATGAGGGAAAGCCTAGGTGACAACTAGTCCTACAATAACCAAAAATGGTTCTCTAGAACAGTTTCTGGTATACCTTAATTACTATAATTTATTCCCTCTATCTGGAGTTATTCCTTATTATCTTTCACACCTATCAATTAGCCTCTGCCTTTTTGGTGCCATAACTGACCAAATAGATTTCAAAATCACACTTAGCCTACCCTTCTCTTTGTGATTAACAGTGACAACACAAATCCTGGAATACTTGAATTTCCAGAATTAAACTTTACCTGATATCTAAGCACATTCCTGGCATTAATTGCTGTGAATTAATGAACAAAACTTTTTCAACACAGTCTCCTCATATAAGTTACGTACATGAATTAGGGACTCTTGTCAGATGTCAGTATGGAAGGAGCAATTATATATTCCAAGTATGGTATCTTTATTTTGCATTTACTAACTAAATAGATGTTTTGTTTTTGTTTTTGTTTGTTGTTGTTCTTTTTGCCAGTAGATGCGCTTAAACTCAGGGGTAGGGAATTTTCCTGAGCTTTTTTTTCTTGCTCAATGCTAGCTCTCTACCACTTGAGGCACATCACGACTTCCAGTGTTGTTGTTTTTCTTAATGTGTTACTAAGTAATTGAACGCAGGGTTTCATGGATGCTAGGCAATCACCTTACCATGAAGCCACATTCCCAGAGCCCTAAATAACTTTCTTAATATTGTATTACATTTTCATTCCATAACTATGTATCATAATTTTGGCCAGGTGCTAGAAAATGATGTAGAAAACAATACAATACAATAAGCCTAGTAAGGCTGGATGGACAATGAATAACTTTCATGGACTAGCCAAGGAACAGAGGGGCTTATCTCTTGGAGCTTTATCAACGAGCTGAGCGAGACAGCTCCTGACCCACAGCCCACCTCCCGAGAGGGCCACCTTGGGTTCCAGCCACATGGGGATGCTTCGCCACCTCCTCCAGCACCCATTCAAACAGTTTTTGTGAAAGAGACAGATCAAAAGTCAGAATTACAATTAAGTCTGGTGCCAGTGGCTGAGAATTCTAATCCTAATTACACAGGAAGCTGAGATATGAGGATGATGGTTCATAAGCTGCCCAGGAAGGAATGTCTGTGAGACTCTTATCTCCAAATAACCACCAGAAAATCAGAAGTAGTGCTGTGGGCTCAAGTGGTAGATCACTAGCCTTTTGCTGAGGCTCTTGGGAACAGCACCCATGCCTAGAGTTCTATCCCCACGACTGACAAGAAGTGGACTTCCTACCACAAGGAATGGACTGAATAGCACCCATTGCCCTAGGGAGCATGGGAGCGAAGTCAAGCAGAGCTTCCTGTGAAGTTGAAGTCATAAGTAGGTCACCTGGCTCCTCTGTGCCTTGGTTTCGCCAGTTGCAAAATTAAACACAGTGAAGGATCCTCTTCCTCATGGGGATAGGGTAATGATGAAAGAGAGTCATGTTTTGTTTCATAATCCCACATCTGTTGCACAATTCATAACAGGCCCCACCTGAGTGCTTTCTGGCTATCTTCCTGTCATTTGCTCACAGAATTGCGGAGAACCCTATCTGAAGTTTGCTCCCTCTGTGCCTAGCCATGCTCCAGAGATCCCTCTGTATAAATCCCTTTTTTCCTCACAACTGTCCTGTAGGGAGAATGAGGTTTGATGGTTGCGACCCTACCCAGAGCTTCACCTGTGGTCATAATCGTCTGCTGTGGTTTTTCTGCCTACTCAAACTGACTTAAGAAACCATTCAAGCCACATGAAAATCAAACACGACAGGCAGACCAGAGACTTCAACAAGAGACAGGTTAAGGACACAAGGGAGATAAAGGATCTTCCCATCCTCCCCCAAAAAATCAAATAACTCTTTTTTTTGTGTACCTAATATAAAAAATTATCTTTCTAACAATTTTTTTAATTTTTAACTTTTAACTTTAATTTTTTTTTTGTTATTAACTTTTCTTCTTCCTCTCATAGTTTTTATTTTAGGAGTATATGTGTGTGTACTTTTTTTTTCCTCTTTTTTCTTTAAAAATTTTTTTTGTTTAGTTCTACTGACCATTTGTCCTTTTTTTCTTTCATTCTCACTCTTTTCACTTTTTCTTCTTTTTCATTCTTCTTTGCGTGATTAATTGCTGTTCTGCTCATCTTTAGATATGCCAATAGTCGATTGTTAGACCTTAGCTCCATTGTGTACACACTTAATTCAGAAATTTATTACTCAATTTAAAACCTCTTAGATTTAAATTCCTTAATAACAGTACTTCCTCTTTATACCTATATAATATTTTAAGCATTTTTATTTTTAAGTTTTTCACATCTCCTTTCTATCCCTCCCCTTCTCTTATTCTATCCACGTTCTTCTCTGAATATTATGATTTCATTATTGCATACATTTTTTGTCGGTTTTGGGGCTTGAACTCTGGACATGAGTGGTGTCACTCAGCTCTTCAGCTCAAGGCAAGCACAATACCACTTGAGCTACAGCGCCACTTCCTCATCTTTGCATGATTCTTAAGTGTTGCTCTTAAATTTTAATTTTTGTTTTTCTATTTTTCTTGTCTTTTTTCTTTCTCTTACTTCTTATTTTCTCTCTCTCTACTATCATTCTATCCAAACTATTTCCCGCTTTGAGATTAGGATTTAGTTGTTAACTCTCCCACTGCCTTTCCACATCAGTATATGCCTGTTTTTACTCATATCTCTCCCTAAACTTAATAATTTCTGTTGGCCAAATTCTTCTTTGCGGTTCATAGCCCATTAATACATAGTTGTTTGATGTTGAATTGGTATATCTGTTGAACTAGATTGTATCTGCAGATTTTTGACTGTGCAACTACAGACTGGTTGATGCTTGCCTTAAAATAGTGTGCTAGCACAAAACTGGCATTACTTTCATCCCAAATGGGCAGAACAACCTGGAAAAACACAAGAAAAATGACAGGTCCGTGTATCTCAACTCACACTCATGATAATCAGGGGTCAGAAAAGATAATCAATAATCCAGAGGAGAGTTGCCAAAAAACTCTACAAACACTACTGGTAAATATGGTAAATGAAAAGATTGAAAACATGCAAAGGACTCTGAATGAGCGTGATAGGGAGAGAGAGGAGGCAAAACAAAGGTTAATACAAGAATATCATGAGCGTGAGGAAGCTACTCAAAGATTGATACAGTAATTGCGTGAGTAGCTTGAGAACATTCAAAGAGAAATAAAGGAATGTCTTGAGCAGGCCGAGATCAGTCAAAGAGAACTACAGGAATTGTGTGAATGTGAAGAAGCTAATCAAGAGTGATACAAGAATTGAGAGAGCGGGATGAGAATGCAGAAAGATCACTAAAGGAATTCATGGAATCCATAAACAGAGAACTGAAAGAAGTCAGGGAGACCACAAAGGGAATGCTGAATGGAACCCACCAGAAGGAATGAGAATAACCAATCAACTAGTTGATATGAGAATAAATACTGAAAACCAAATTTAGGAAGTAAAGAAGTTCACACAAGATCTAAAACAATGCTCCAACAAAGAATTTGAAGCCATCAAAGCTGACCAACTAGAAGAAAAAGAAATTAAAATCAAAGTAGAAGTCTTGATAGTAGGTTAGACCATGAAGAAGATCGAATTTTGGGGATTAAAGACAGCCTAGATATTACAGAGAAAGAACATACAACCATCCAAGACATCCAAGAAATATGATAGATCTATTCAACACGTGGAAGTCACCATCAGAAGGCCTAATCTGAGGATAATGGGTGTAGAGGAAAACCTACAGACAGAAGTTAATGGTCTAGGAAATTTGTGTAACAGGATCCTAGCAGAGAACTTCCCAAACATGCAAAAAGATAGGCCTATATAGATACAAGAAGCTTATGGTACCCCAAATAGACCAGACCAAAACAGGACATCCCACTATCACATCATAATCTGCACAGGATCAATTCAGACCAAGGAATGGAGCCTTAAAGATCTCAAGGAGAAAGGAACAATCACCTATAAACAGAAACCAATTATAATCATGCCAGATTTCTGAGCAGAGTGGATTAAAGCAAGAAGAGCCTGGAATGGTGTTTGCCATGCGCTAAAGACTAACAACTATTAACCAAGAATACTGTACCCAGGTAAACACTCCTTCATAACTGGAGGTCCAATAAAAACTGTCCATAGCAAAGAAAATTTGAAACAATATATCTCCACCAAACCAGCCCTACAAAACATCCTTAAAGATGTCCTACACATTGAAAACAAACAAAACCACAATAAAGGCCAAGAAATCACACCCAAACTGAGAATCCAAGAACTATAGATAGAATCCAGTTGACTCAGCCCCCAAGAAGGTGGATAAAATGGCAGGTACCCCCAAATACCTCTCAGTCCTATCTCTCAACATTAATGAACTTAACTCTCCAATTACGCGGCGTAGACTATCTAGTTGGATTAAAAGCAAGATCCTTATATCTGCTACCATCAGTAGTCACATCTTGCCAATAAAAACAAACATGAAATGCTGGAACAAAATCTACCAAGCAAATGGCCCCCATAAACAGGCGGGAGTTGCAACCCTAATATCAGATAAAAAAGACTTCAAATTAAAATTTGTGAGAAGAGATAAAGAAGGTCGCTACATACTAATTAAGGGATCTCTCCTTCAGGAGGAAAATACAATTCAAAATACCTATTTGGCAAAAAAACCGAGCACCCAAATTGATCCATGAAACACTACTTTCCCTCAAATCCCACAGAGATCCAAAGACATTAATTGTTGGGGAATTTAACACACCACTTTCCCCAATAGATAGATCAATTCGGCAAAAACTCAAAAGAAAAACTGCAGATCTAAACAACTGCATAGATCTACTAGATTGCATAGACATCTACCGAATATTCACACAGCAGCATCAGAATACACATTTTTTCTCAGCAGCACATGGAACATCTTCCAAAATAGACCACATTTTAGAACACAAAGCAAACTTGTCCAAATTCAGAAACACTGAATTTATACCTTGCATTCTCTCAGATCACAAGGGAATAAAATTTAAACGCAACACCTAAAGCCACCAGAGAAAATCTTGTAACACATGGAGGCTGAACAACACACTGCTGAATCATGAGTGGGTCATGGAAGAGATTAGAATGGGAATTCATGAACACAAAAATTACCAGCTCTTCTGGGACACAGCAAAGGAAGTACTAAAGGGCAAGTTTATAGCTCTGATTTCCTACATCAACATATGTGAGAGATCTGAAACGAACCATTTAATGAGACATTTGAGCCTCCTTGAAAAAGAGCAGCAAGATAATCCCCAATCCAGTAGATGGTAAGAAATAATGAAAATTAAATCAGAATTAAATGAATTAGAATAAAAAAAACCATAGAAAGAATCAAAAAAACAAAGATTTCTTACTTCGAAAAAATTAACAAAATTGAGACTCTTAGCAAATCTTATCAGAAAAAGAAGAGAAAAAAACCCAAATAAATAAACTCAGAGATGAGAATGGAAACATCACCAAGGAAACAACCAAGATTCTGAACATTATAAGGAAATAATTCTCAAAACTTTATTCTAATAAGTTTGAGAACTTGGCAGAAATGGACCTTTTCCTAGCAAATATTCACATGCCGAATCTAAACCAGGATGAGTTAAACCATCTTAACAGGCCCATATCAAGCATTGAATTAGAAACAGTAATAACAGAACTCCCATCTAAGAAAAGCCCAGGACCAGATGGTTTTACAGCAGAATTTTATAAGGCCTTCAAAACACAGCTCATAAAAATACTCCTCCAACTCCTCAATGAAGTTGAAAGAGAAAGTTCACTACCGACCTCATTCTATGAAGCCATAATTACCCCCATCCCCAAACCAGGCAAGGACTAATCACAGAAGGATAACTATCGACCCATTTCTTTGATGAACATTGATGTAAAACTTCTCAACAAAATTTTGGCCAATCGACTTCAACAATTCATCCAAAAAATCCTACACCACAGTCAAACAGGATTCATTCCATGGAACATTCCTCAATACAATAATGGTGGTATATGACAAACCTACAGACAGCATTATACTTAATGGTGAAAAACTAAAGCCATTTCCTCTTAACTTAGAAATGAGACAAGAATGTCCACTCTCTCCACTTCTCTTCCATCTAGTATTAGAATGCCTAGCTACAGGAAGAAGACAAGATGCAAACCTAAAAGGAATTCAAATAGGGAAAGAAGAATAAAATTCTCCCTTTTTGCAGATGTCATGATCTTGTAATTAAAGAATCCCATAGACTCCACTCCCAAATTACTCAAGCTGATTCAAAACTTTGGCAAAGTAGCAGGACATAAAATTAACCCTCAAAAAGCAATGGCTTTTCTGTATACCAACAATGAGAAAAGTGTGGCTGAAATTAGGAAAGCATCTCCATTCTTAATAGCCCCACAAAAAATAAAATACCTAGGAACTAACTTAACCAAAGAAGTGAAGGAACTCTATGATGAAAATTTTAAAAACATGAAAAAGGAAATCAGAAGAGATCTTAGAAAGTGGTAAAAACTCCCATGCTCCTGGATTGAAAGATCAAGATCGTGAAAATGGCAATACTTCCCAAGGCTATCTACAAATTCAATTCGATCACTACCAATATTCCAACCTCATTCTTCAAGGAAATAGAAGAGGTAATCCAAAAACTCATAGGGAACAATAAAAGACCCCGAATAGCAAACATGATCCTCAACACAAAGAACAGTCCTGGAGGAATATCAATTCCAAATTTCAAACTCTACTACAAAGCAACAGTTATCAAAACAGCTTGGTACCGGCACAAGAACAGACATCAGGACCAATGGAATAGAATTGAAAATGCAGAAATGAACCTACAGACCAATAGCCATCTAATGTTCGATAAGGGAGCTAACAAAATTGAATGGAAGAAAGACAGCTTCTTCAGTAAATAGTGGTGGCAAAATTGGTTATCTACTTGTAGAAAACTAAAGCTAGATCCTTATATATCACCCTGCACCAGAATCAACTCCAAATGGATCAAAGACCTGGAAGTCAAACCAGACACGCTGAAAGCATTACAGGATGGAATAGGATACACCCTAGTTCTCTTTGGCACAGGCTGAAATTTTCTTAATAGAGACCCAGAAACATAACAAATCAAAGAAAGGTTGGACAAATGGGATTGCATGAAATTGCAGAGCTTTCTGCACGGCAAAGGACATAGCTAGCAAGATCAATAGACAGCCCACGTATTGGGAGAAAATCTTCACTAGCCATACAACACACAAGGGTCTCATATCTAAAATATACCTGGAACTCAAAAAATTAAATGCCCCAACAACAAATCTTCAAAGAAACAACTGTCCAATTAATAAGTGGGCTAAAGCCTTAAAGAGAAACTTCTCTGAAGAGGAAAGAAGGATGGCCAATAGACACATGAAGAAATGCTCAACCTCTCTAGCCATAAAAGAAATGCAAATCAAAACAACATTGAGATACACCACCTCACCCCAATTAGAATGGCTATCATCAAGAACTCTGATAACAACAGTTTCTGGAGGGGATGTGGACAGAAGGGAACATTACTGAATTGTTGGTGGGAGTGTAAATATGTTCAACTACTTTCGAAATCAGTATGGAGGTTCCTCAAAAGACTCCACATAGAGCTCCCTATGACCCAGCAATCCCACTTTTTGGCATTTACCCAAATGTTCACAGAGAAGACCACACTAAAGCTACTAGCACAACTATGTTTATTGCAGCCTTATTTACCATAGCTAAGATATGGAACCAAGCCATACACAATATACACAATGGAATTCTATGCCTCCATAAGAAAGAATGACATTGCTCCATTTGTCAGAAAATGGAAACACTTAGAAAAAATTATATTAAGTGAAGTAAGCCAAGCCCAAAGAAACATAGGTCTCATGGTTTCCCTTATTTGCAATACCTATTATATGTCTGAGTCAAACAGAAAAGTCAGATAAGTTGATGTTAGAGAAAAGAACCCTAAGACATGTATTCAAATTTTATTTTTCATACGATTGTTTCTAATATATTTATAATATTATTTCCTTGTGGCTTTTTATGTCCCTCCCCTACAGTATAATCCCTGCTTTCACTGTATTTGATGTTGTTATAATTTATGGAGGGGAAAGGAAAAAACAAATTGTTTAGATAGGGATTACAGGTGGACCCACTGCAACAAAGAGATGTAGGAGTCATATGTAGAAAATGAACTTTACAACTTTGATAGGGTGAGGGGCTGGGTCCGGTAGGGGAACAGGGGGAGGATGGAATGGGAAGGGGAAACAAAGGAGGAAGCTATAATGCTTAATAAGAAAAGTACTCATTATCTTGCCCATGTAATTTTAACCCCTCTGTACAGTAATTTTACAATAAAAAAAAAAAAAGAAAAGAAAAAAGAAAGAATCGGCTTCTGTGTACTAAAAGTTTGGGATAATCCATCTAAATCAGTAACTGTGCATGTTGCTACATGTCTACCATCCCAACTACAGAGTACCAGGTCTGTTGGAGCATATCTGTCAGATAGCAGGACCTTGATCCAGCCCAGCCAGAGCATATATTGAGGCTCTGTTCCACAAATGCCCAAGACAGAAAGGTGGTTCTTCAGAGCCAGGGAGAGGACACAAATAGGGCGTCATGGTGCCCCCAAAGTGGTGTCTGACCCGGGGAGGGGTGGTTTTGGGGCAGCCACTCACATGTGCTGCTGGGAGAAGTTGCTTGAGGTTGCTCCAGGTGGGGCGAGCAGTGATGGCAGTGGCATTGCAAACACATGGCCGCAGGGCAGAGAACCAAGGCCAGGGACCAGTTTGGGGCTTTACACAGCCTGGCAGGGTGCCATTGCCTGATATTTGAAATTCCAAAACTTGGGAAGGCAGGGAGGGGGCTGGGGCGTGGGCAGGCATCTCAATTTCCTTCTATATTCCAGTCGCCTTGAGTCTCTTCCTCACCACTCAGCCATCTCTGCCTTCCTCAACTGCTGGTAGTGGTGTAAACTAACAGAAGGAATCCCGGTGCTACCAGGCAGCATATAATGTGGGCGTGGCCACCATTATTGTATCTCATTGGTCAGAAACAACCATGAAAGAATGGGGGTGTGGCCAGAATCCTGTGATGCAAGCAGCATGGGCTGAGTCAAGAAGGTAGCAGCTCCTCTACCCCTTATCCCAGGGAACAATGTCCAATTCAGATGGAGACAAGAGGGTGACCTGCTTTAGCCGGATGGCTGCACAGATTGTTGTGTATGTCTCTTTGTTCCCAGTCCCAGACCTTGAACTGAGTATATGGGCACAGTCTGTGAGCTGCTTTTGCTCAAAGCTGGCGTTCCACACTGGAGCCACAGGGATTCTGGCTTTGTTGGCCTTGAAGTTGGACTTTCTTGCATAGGGTGACTTCAACCATGATCCTCCCATCACAGCCTTGTAAGTATAAAGGGAGACTGTTGAGAGCAACTGGTTCCTGCCTAATCCTTGGTCTTACTGATGTTTTGGACAAACTGGTGTGTTCCTGATCCTCGGGTTTAAGTGGTGGGAGCTGTAGCCCACAGTTGGAATCCGGGTCCTGCCACCTCCAAATGGAAGGAGATCCTAAGAAACTTATATCTGTCCATATGATTATCAATGGAATATGATGTATGTCATGATTGAAAGAGCAGTTATTGAATGATTCTAGGATAAAATTATAAACAATTATGTTAGAGGACACTGATCAATGTTAGTTAATACTTTATGAAGCATTTAAACAATCACATTCATAAAATGGAGGCATAATGAAATACCTAAGAATTACTATACTATTACATAATATGAAGGTGCCATTTTTCTGCCAGGACTGGGATTGGAACCTATGGTCTTGGTAACTCTGTTGCACTGTGTGGGAAGGGGAAGCTGGCTTCCTTGAAGTCAAGAAATTCAAGTCTGTTCCTTAGGCCTGAAATAGATCCCCACCACTAGAAAACATAATATTCATGTACAATTTACATATATTATTTATATTTATATACATATGTTGACTCCATATTACATTCAATGCAGTTATTATATTTTGTGTTTTATTCATATATTGACCATTTTTTGACTATTATGGCACATAAAACATTGATTACATAACATATAGGTCTGCATATGTATTCCACTTCATACCTGACACCAGGACTTTCACAGAAAAGGAAAACATGTGTCACCATCAACTTCTTACTCCACAATTCATTTTTGCGGAGTGCTGGCATATGAACTCATGGCCTACAAGCCTACAAGGCCCAATTCATGTATGGGTGAGTGTCAGCACACCATCCTGGGGCAAATTGATCTGACAGGCTCTTCCCTGCACCTGAGATCAAGCCCCAGGTGTTAGCAAAATAAGAACAGGTTGGCATGCAGATGGCAGTACGCTAATAAATATGTATTTTTATAGAGTGTTAGAGATGTCTATACATTATTCAGTTATATAGACTGCATTCCTACCAATTCCTGGGTATTAATCATGCGTCCAAGCAATTAATGTTATTGTTTTCATCCTTATACTATTAATGAAATCAATCAGTGTCCTGAAATTATTGGGTTCCTGTAAGTAATAATATTCTTTTTATGCTTCATAAATATTAAAGAAAATCAATTAGCCTCCTGAAATGATGTCTAAGTTTATAGAAGCATCATTCATGATCAACTCATTGAACCTTGACATTGATAACATTCCATTGTTCTTATAATGGATAGGAACCATTTTCTTAGTATCGCCTGCCATTGGTTGGTGTTAGGAGGGGGATTCGAAATCAGGGCCTATGTTGCCAGTGGGCCTATGGCTCGCTTCAGCAACGCAAGGTGAAGTACACTTTGAACAGTGTCATTCAGACCCATGAGGGTCACCGTGCAAAGGAAGAAAACATAAAAAGACCACATTTTTTTCTGTGCATTGCTTTCCCTGCAAGACCTGGAGGCCTAGGATACCAGAAGCAGCTGTAGGTCAAGTGGCTGCACCCCAGACTAGGGTGATCAAAGCTGAGGCAGTTGCCACACCTGACTTCAAGCCCATACTGAGAAAAGTAAAATAAAAACTTAGCTCCCTGGCTTGCAATTTGTGATGTTTATTCTAACAGGCTTTGGATTTGAACTCAGGATCTGGGTAAATTTGCAGCAATGTGGATGAAGGGAAAGATCACTGTACTTGAAGATAGGAAAGTCAGGCCTGTTCACTAGTCATGAATTCAAGCCCCAGCCCTGGAAAATATATTATTTATATACATTGTAAAGATAGGATTTATACTTACCTATAGATGTTCAGTCCATACATGTTTGGTGTGGTTGTTCATTGAATTTTTTGTTTTATTCATTTATTTACCATTGATTGTACTATGATGAAACCCATTCCGTTTATTACATTGATGACATCCTATCACAGAGCATCTAGATTTGTAGAAATGTTCTCCATCATGCCAGTATTCTCAGGATCACCCAGGATATTCAGAGAAAGGAAAAACAAGTTTCACACTTGGCTTCTTACTCCACAATCCACTTGTTGGTAGTGCTGGGACCTGGACTCTGGGCCTAGTAGGACCAATTGGCCAATAAGTCAATTTGAACACACCAACCTGTGAGCAACTAAGGATCTAGGCCATTCCCAGGATCTGACATTGATCCTCAGGGTCATCCACTGTAGTCATAAATTAATAATTTATACATACAATCTATATTGCCATACATGTGTCAACAGCATCTTGTGTTTAGTGAACTTCTACTTATTTTGTCTCTATTTCATGGAGGTATTGTGTATTTTACTAAATATGTTAACATGTATAACTTTGCTGACATGGATGGCAACCTGTTCCTATGGTTATATGTTTGCCTATGAATTCCCCTTCTTGGTTGAGACTCAGGACTTTCACAGGAGAGGAAAACGTGTGCTACAACTGTCTTCTGACATCAGGATGAAATTTTGTCAATGCTGGGATTTGAACTCAGGTCTGGGTAGCTCTGCTGCACTGTGGGTGAAGGGGAAGCTCACCATCACACCATCCTTGAAGACTAGAATGTCATACCTGGTCTAGGACCTGATTTGAAGACCAGCACTGGACAAAATAGCAAGCCCACCTTTTTTAAACATAGGATCTCTCTTTACCTACAGAAGTGGTATGCATCTTGCATTCAGTGTAGTTATTCTTTTTATTTTGTGTCTTATTCATGGATGTATTGTGCATTTTTTTGAATATGGTGACAGATATAACTGTGTTGACACGAATGATAACCTATTCCCATGGCTATGGATTTGCTTATTTAGCATTCTCCATCCTCGATGAGACCCAGGACATTCACAGAACAGGAAAACATATGCAACCTTGGTTTTCTCACATCAGAATGAATCTTTTGGCAGTGCTGGAATTTGAACTCAAATCCTAGCAGGCCCAATTGGTGAATGGGTCATGGTAAGCACAGCAACCTGTGAGCCTCTAATGAGCTAGGCCATTCCCGGGACCTGAGATTGAGCCCTGGTGGGGGGGCCTATATAGTCATAAATTCATAATTAAACAATGGATCTATATTTCAAACATAGGTGGGCTGCATCTTGCATTTGGTGTATTCGTTCTCTTTATTTTGTGTCTTATTCATTGATGTATTGTGTATTTTCTTGAGTATACGTTGACATATAACTGTGGTGAACTGGAAGACAACCTATTCCCATGAGTATAGAGTTGCCTATATATTATCCATCCTGGCTGAGACCCAGAACTTGCACAGCATAGGAAAACAGGTGCAACGCATGCCTTCTCACATCAGGGTGAATTTTTGGCAGTGCTGGGATTCGAACTCGAGGCCTAGGAGGCCCAACTGCCCAATCGTTCCACGTGATCGCACCAGACTTTGAGCCACTAAGCAAGAAAGAAATATTATTGACCCATCCTGGTTTCAGATGAAGTTCTCAGGATCCAAGCCCTAGCCCTGGTAGCAGGAAGAACTCCAGTGTAACACTGTAATTGAAGGACAGAAAACAGTTTCAAATGCCAGGCTAGGTGCAGAGACCAGGCCTACAAGATTAGGAGGCCGAATGTACACATTCACAGGTAAGTGAGCGGCAAAACCACTTCATTTATTTCAGGCACTGCCAGCAATGGGGAGAAAACTGAAACAATTTTTAGAGTTACACCAGGATCCGGCTTTTCTGAGCCTCTTCAAACAATGACTAGTTAACCTTCCTCCCACAGGTGAAGGGAGTATCAGGATATCTTTAGGTTAACAATAGCGAGCCAATTTAGTGGAGATTGGATTAACAAAGTAGAAAAACCCTGCTCTCTGGTCTTAGGAAGTGGGTTTTTGACTCTATATCTGTCAGATTTGAAGTCCCTTCTTCTACCTCTGCCAGTCCTTTCTCCTTCCTTTATTCTTCACATAATTATTGTGAATCCCCAGACCCACTAGAGTCAGGGTTGTTTCTCTTCTTTCTCCAAGCACCAGACTTAGAACCTGGTTCTGCTCAATTGTCTCTGGGGCCCTTGGCTACCTGAGAAGTGGGAAAGAGACAGTCTTCCTGCTCTGTGGTTGTGTGAAGGCGATGCTGGTGTCCTGGTACACTGCGTAAGGCCTAATGATTGGGAAATGTTCCCTTCTTTCCTCCTGAAATCCAAGACCAGATTCAACTAACATCTTCTTTCCTTCCTTTCTTTCTTTCTTTCTTTCTTTCTTTCTTTCTTTCTTTCTTTCTTTCTTTCTTTCTTTCTTTCTTTCTTTCTTTCTTTCTTTCTTTCTTTCTTTCTTTCTTTCTTTCTTTCTTTCTTTCTTTCTTTCTGTCTACCTACCTACCTACCTACCTACTTACCATTCTACCTAGGTGAAGGGCACATGGGCAGAAAAGATGACTCTGAGAGATTAAAGTGGGCTGATCCCAATTTGCCTTATGTTCAGTGCAGAACCAGCCCGTGAAATCTTTGGTGCATGATAGGGTGTGAGTTTGACAGGGAATGGTTCCTCTTCCTCCCCTGCCATGCCACCCGCCCTTTTTTGGTTTTAAAAAGGGCTGCTGTCTGTTAATAAACAAGTTTTTCTTCCTGCTTGATTGGCTTCCCATTGTGTCTGATTGTCCCGTGGGTTGACGAATCTAGGGAATGGTCAAGCACCACACTGATCTTTCCTCGGACCCCATCTGTCTTTTTTGGGACAGACGAAGACCCAATATCTGACGCCCAACGTGGAGTATGAAAGGAAAAGATACAGGCCAAGCCTAAACAGTCTCTTGGGGTAAGTGAAACCATAAGTATGGGCAATACTATATCAAAGAAGAAGGAGGAGGCAACATTAGGCCTAGAAAGAGTACAGGAGGACATGGGAAGTGAGAAGGAAATGGAATGGTTCAAATTCGACTGAGAACACATTGAAACATGCACAGTGGAAATCAAATGAGGGTGAAAGTTAACCCCTCTGACTCGGATGATCCTGATGGTCATAGGCCCCCTCCCTATTCCCCCGACTGGAGGGGAGGTACGGCACCCTACGAGACCTGCGAGAGGGACTTGCAAGACCCAGACTCCTACCCCATGGAGGGGCCAAGAACTGGGGAAGTAACCTACTGGAAGACCTACCCTGGAAAGGAAGGGCCACCCGAGAGTCCAGACTCTAGGCCACAGTATTCCCTTCCCCAAGCATATCCATTCAATCTGTCACCAGGGTCTAACAGGACCTTGGACTGGTATCCATGGGAAGCTAAGGATTTTAAAGAGTTCCGCAAGGCAGTGGGAGAGGATGGCCCAAACTCTCCTTGGGCCCAGACGGTATTACAGGACATTGCTTATAAACCACGTGTCCTTAAGGAATGGCTGGATGTGGCCAAAGCCGTCCTTTCTAGTTCTCAGTTTATTAAATGGTGTACTTCCTTTGAGGAAGAATGCAGAGTGGGGGTGGAGAATAACTGGCAGGTTCAACCCACGATACCTATTACTTATGCCATGTTAGCAGGGATGGGGGGAAGGGTACTCCACTGACGTCCAACAGGCCACAATACCTGGCCCATACTGTGACCAGATGAGGCAGGCAGGACTTGCCGCGTGGTACAAACTGGATGATAGGCCTACTGAGTCCCCCATAGCAGGAGTGAGACAAAAACCGGGTGAGCCTCTACCAGATTTCATATACCGAATCCAATCGAGCATTCAGGGCAAGTTGCCAGCAGGGAACCTCCAAGATCAGTTTGTAAAGCTGCTATTATGGGAAGGGATGAATGCAGACCACCTCATGGCCTGCAAGGGATTGAGAGAGAGTTCCCTGGGCAGATGAGTGATGGCCTCCCAGGATGTGGGAATGCAACAACACCAGTTCCAATCATTAGCTTTAGCTTTACAGGCTCAGACATCTGAAATGACTGAGGCTATTACCCAGGCATTGGCAGCCCAGGGCAAAGCAACCCCAAGATCATCTTGGAGAGGGACTTGTTTTAAATGAAGGCAGGAGGAGCACTTTAAGAGGGACTGTTTACAACAATCCCCTGCCAACTGGCCTGGGGGCCAACCTCCCCCTACACTGTGACCCAGGGGCAAGGAGGGATACAAGTTTGATTTAGATGGGAAAACCTTTAAACTAGGGGAGGGGCATCCTCCAGCCCCACTAACTCAAGGAGGAACCCCCTCTGCTGTGAGGCCCAGGAAGCCTTGTGGCAGGGAGACCCAGGCCCATTGGAACGTCCCCCGGGTGGAAGGACTCCATCCTAAAATGAGTATTCTCATAGGCGGAAAGAGGTTTCATTGCTTAATTGACACTGGGGCAGATCGAACCATACTCAGGGAGGAGGAAGTCCCTTGGACTGGAAGCTTGCACCTTGGCCCCTGATATAGGGGGTAGGGGGCAACTCCCAGTCCCAAGAGATGGTTGCCCTTATGACATGGACTAGCCCAGATGGAGAACAGGAAAAGATATGCCCTTTAGGGGCAAAAAACCTCACTGCCAATTTACTAGGGCAAAACATGCTAAGACAAATGGATGCCATGGTCACCACAGATCATCAAGCATCCTATGATGATATCTTGGATGGGGATGAAGCACAAATGCTTAAACAGGATCTAGAGTGAGTTAAGGAAAAGAATGTTTTTTAACTTTCATAATTACAGAGAAGAACATAGAGGATCCACTCAGGTGCACCCCCAATCCTAAAAGGTCACTGCCCCCGGAGTACATCCATTAGGTAGAAGCCGGGAAGCCCAATCTGGGTAGAGCAGTGGCCATTGACCAAACCTAACACCCGTATTTGTTATTCAAAAAGCCTCCAGTGCTTGGCTTATGCTCCAAGATCTCCATAAGATAAATGAAAGGATGGAGCTAGTAGGAATGCCCCTAAGAGGCATGCCCTGGACTCCTGCTATACCTTCAGAATATACTTTGGTTGTGAAAGATTGTCTTTTTCTATCCCCCTGACAAAACAATGGAGAAGACCTGACCCCCTAGTACCATGGCAAGGGAATTTAGATGCATTTTTCCCATAGGGGAGACAGCCCCCATTTGTATCCCTGCCAGGAATCTTAAGTTTTTACCCATCTCCTCTATACAGGAGGATACCCAAGTATAAACTAACTAACAAGGAAAGAAAAATAGCCATGGTTGAGGCTTGTGTTTAAAAGAGAAAAGCCAAAAAGATAACTACTAACCATCCCCAAAGGATACCAGCCCTTGAGAAGCTCTTGTATTCTCTTACAATTACAGATGGTGATACTCCAGCTGTTGGCTGTCCTGACCCTCCCAGTCATTGCAATGGCCCTATGGAATCTGCATCAATCTCTCAACAGGTGACCTGGACAGTGATCAGCACTGGTAATGCGGAAATCTTCAATAGCACCACAAGAGAAGCTGTCCCTTTGACTTGGTGGCCTGACCTTCATTTTGATCATCACCCTATGTCATTTTAATATTACCTGCTTTAATTGTTCTTTTACTAATTGCTTGTATAGCGGCATTGAATCCATACTTATTGGTAAACAACCACCTTTTGTTACAAGCCCCACCTCTGAACTCTGAAGTGGCAAAGACTGCTATCCTATCCTTCACTAATGTTAAAGGACTGGTAATGACATTTCCTGGCCTGGTAATGCTTTTGCTAATGGTTTTTCTATGCCTTCCTTGCATTATACGTGCATTGCAAAACTCTTATGAGCTTAGCCAGCCTGTTACATAAGATCAAGCTCCAAGTGAATGAATTTTCCCTCGAGAGGAATCGCAGCCAGAGATGGGTAAGAGGGGGTGTCATTCTAACCAACCTAAGACAGGGCCTTCAGCTTCATTCTGAAGAAGTTCCCGATGATGAGTAAGGCAGACAAGGTGATCCACCCAACCTAAGACAGGTGGGTTCACTTCTTTAAACAAAGATGGCGGAGAAGATGTTGGGAGCCATTGACAGTAAAGCTCAGAGTTCATTTTGACCCCTGTGCTAGCTTAAAGGCATTTACAAGGAACTGGCTTACTTAAAAGACACCAGGTGCCCAGGATTGCTTTGCTATTTCTGCAGCTTGTTTTAAATTTTCCTTGTTTTTCTGGACTATAGTAGAATGGACTGAGTGTGGGGGCAAACGAGGATGCACAGTGCTGCATGTGTGGAACTCCCAATACCCAGGCTGCTCCCATGTTCTAAAGAGGACGACCTTACGAGATACTGATACTTACTTTTATATATGCCCAGGAATCAATTGAACTGCTTTGGACATATCTAACTGTGGTGGGGCTGATGTTTATTACTGGGCTAGGTAGGGATGTGAGGTAACTGGGACAGGCTCTTGGATCATGCACAAGGGCCCTCCCTATCTTTGTCTGGTGAATCTCGACCCCCAGACTTGCCTCAAACCCCCTGCGTGGCAAATGCTATTCTTACCAATGTAATCCTGTTAAAACAAAAAATAAAAGTGTGTGTGTGGGGAATCTGCAGGGCACATGGGCAGCAAAGATGGCTCTGAGAGAGTAGAGTGGACTGAGCCCAATTTGCCTTAAGTTCAGTGTGGAACCAGCCCGGGGAAGCTTAGGTACATGATAAGGTGTGACTTTGACAGTAATTGGTTCCTCTTCCTCCCCTGCCATGCCACCCGACCTTTTTTTCTACTCTTTCGTTCTTCTTTATGTGACTTAATTGTTGTTCTGAACATCTTCAGATAAACCCATATCTGATTAATAGACCTTATCCCGCATTGTGTACACACTTAATCCACAAATTTATTACTCAATTCCAAACCTCTTAGACTTAAATTCCTTAATAGCAGTACTACCTCTTTATACCTATATAATATTTTAAGTATTTTTATTTTTAAGTTTTTCACATCTTTATATCCCTCTCCTTCTATCATTTTCTTCACGTTCTATTCTGAATATTTTGATTTTGTTCTGGATAATATTTTTAATTTTTACTTTTCTATTTTTTCTGGTCTCTTTTATTCCCCTTTCCCTTTCTTCTTTTTTTCCTCTCTCTATTTTCATCCTATCCAACCTATTTCCTGCTTTGAGATTATGACTTAGCTAACTCTCCCTGTGCCTTCCCACATCACTCTATTCCTATTTTTTACCCACATCTCTCATTAAACGTAATAATTTCTGGTCAACCAAATTCTTCTTTGCAATTTGTAGTCCATTAATATATAGTTGTTTGATGTTGAATAGATGTTGATGTTGAACTAGATTGTATCTACAGACTAATGACTGTGAAAATACAGACTTTTGTTGATACTTACCTTAAGTTAGTGTTCTAGCACAAAAATCGTGTTATTTTCATCCCAAATGGGCAGAGTAAGCCGGATAAACACAAGAAAAATGGCAAGTACGGGTATCTCAACTCCCATTCATGATTATTAGGGAATAGAAGAGATAATGAATAATCCAGAGGAGAGTTACCAAATAGCTCTACAACCACTGCTGGCAAACATGATAAATGAAAAGATTGAAAACATACAAAGGACTCTGTATGAGCGTGATAGGGAGAGAGAGGAGAAAAACAAAAGGTCAATGGAGGCTAACAAAAGATCAATGCAGAAAAAGATTGAAAACCTACAAAGGATTGTGTATGAGCATGATAGGGAGAGAGAGGAGGCAAACAAAAGGTTTATACAAGAATATCATAAGCATGAGGAAGCTACTCAAAAACTGATACAGGATCAGTGTGAGCAGCTTAAGAATACTCAAAGAGAAAGGAAAGAATGGCATGAGCAGGCTGACAACACTCAAAGAGAACTACAGAAATGGTATTAACGTGAGGAAGCTAAGCAAAGAGTAATATAGGAATTGAGAGAGCAGGATGAGAATACACAAAGATCACTAAAGGCATTCATGGAATCCATTAACAAAGAGCTGAAGGAAGTCAGGGAGACCACAAAGGGAATGCTGAATGGAACCCAACAGAAGGAATGGTAGTCCAAGGAAACCATAACCAATCAAGTAAGTGATTTGAGAAGAAACAGTGAACACCAAATTAAGGAAGTAAAGAAGCTCATAGAAGATCTAAAACAAAGCTTCAACAAAGAATTTGAAGCCCATCAAAGCTGACCAATTAGAAGGAAAAGAGATAAAAAACAAAGTAGAAAGTATTGACAGCAGGTTAGACCATGCAGAAGATTGAATCTCGGGCATAGAAGACAGACTAGATATTATAGAGAAAGAACATACAACCATCCAAGACAAGTCTGAGAAATATGATAGATCTATCCAACACGTGAAGACACCATCAGAAGGCCTAATCTGAGGAAAAGGGGTGTACAGGATCACCTAGAAACAGAAGTTAATGGTTTAGGAAATTTAACAGGATCCAACAGAGAACTTCCCAAACATTCAAAAAGATAGGCCTATTAAGATACAAGAAGCATTTATAACTCCAAATAGACCAGACTAGAACAGGATATCCCATGGTAACAAAATAATCCATACAGGATCAAATTCAGGCCAAGGAAAAGATGCTTAGAGCTGTCCAGGAGTAAAAATTAATCACCTATAAAGGGAAATCAATTAGAATCATCTCAGATTTCTCAGCAGAGAAAATCAAAGCAAGAAGAGCCTGGAATGATGTATGTCATGCTCTAAAAACACATGAGTATCAACCAAGAATACTGTACCCAGCTAAACTCTCCTTCATAAATGAAGGCCAAATGAAAACCTTCCATAGCAAAAAAAAAATTGAAGTAATACATCTCCACAAAACCAGCCCTACAAAAGATTCTTAAAGATTTCCTACACATAGACAACTAAGAAGACCACAATAAAGGCCAAGAAACTTCACTCAAACTGAGAATCCAAAAACCATAGGAAGAACCCAGTTTTCGCAGCCCCCACGAAGGTGGATAACATGCAAGAACTCCCAAATAACTCTCAGTCCTATCTCTCAACATTAATGGACTTAACTCTCCAATTTATCGACATGGACTGTCTAGTTGGATTAAAAAACAAGATACTTCTATCTGCTGTCTTCAGAAGTCTCATCTTGCCCATAAAAACAAACACATTTTGAATATGACAGGCTGCAACAAAATCTACCAAGCAATCGGCCCCCATAAACAGGCCAGAGTTGCAATCCTAATATCAGATAAAATAGACCTCAACTTAAAATTCGAGAGAAGAGAGAAACAAGATTGCTATATACTAATTAAGGGATCTCTTCTTCAGGAGGATATTACAATTTTAAATATCTATTCGCCAAACAACGGAGCACCCAAATTTATCCAAGAAACACTACTTTCCCTCAAATCATACATAGATCCAAAGACATTAATTGTTGGGGATTTTAACACACCACTCTCCCTACTAGGTAGATCAACTCGGCAAAAACTAAACAGAGAAACCACAGATCTCAACAGCTGCATAGATCAAATAGATTGCAAAGATATCTACCAAATACTTCACACAGCAGTATGAGAATACACCTTTTTCTCAGCAGGACAGGCAACATTTTCTAAAACAGGCCACATTTTGGGCCACAAAGCAAACTTGTAAAATTCAGAAACATTAAAGTTATACCTTGCATTCTCTCTGACCTCAAAGGAATAAAATTAGATCTCAACACGAAAAGTCACCAAAGAAAGTCCGGTAACACATGGAGGATGAACAACATTCTGGTGAACCATGAGTGGGTCATGGAAGAGATTAGAAAGGAAATTCAAATGTTCATGCTATTCAACAAAAATGAGCACACAAATTACCAGCTCCTCTGGGACACAGCAAAGGCAGTACTCAGAGGCAAGTTTATACCTCTGAGTTCCTACATCAACAAATTGGAGAGATCTGAAACCAAAAATTTCATGAGACATCTGAACCTCCTTGAAAAAGAGCAGAAAGATAAACCCAATCCAGTAAACAGAAAGAAATAATTAAAATTAAATCAGAATTAAATGGATTAGAACCCCAAAAAGCCATAGAAAAAATCAACAAAACAAAAAGTTAGTTATTCGAAAAAAATTAACAAATTAACAGACCCTTAGCAAATCTTATCAGAGAAAAAAGAGAACACACCCAAATAAACAAACTCAGACATGAGAATGGAAACATCACCACAAAAAAAAAACCAAGATTCAGAACATTGTAGGGAATACTTCTCAAGACTTTATGCTAATAAGTTTGAGAACTTGGCAGAAATGGTCCTTTTCCTAGCAAATATTGACATGCCAAAACTAAACCAAGATGAGTTAAACCATCTTATAGATGCAGAAAAAGCATTCAACAAGATCCAACACCCTTTTATGATGAAGGTTTTGGAAAAATTAAGAATCCATGGAACATTCCTCAGTACAATAAAGGCTGTATATGACAAACCTATATCCAGCATTATACTTAATGGTGAAAAACTAAAGCGATTTCCTCTTAACTCAGGAACAAGACAAGGATGTTCACTATCTCCACTTCTCTTCAGTCTAGTATTAGAATGTCTAGCTACAGCAATAAGACAAGATGCAAACATAAAGGGGATCCAAATAGAGGAAGAAGAAATAAAACTCTCGCTCTTTGCAGATGACATGATATTGTATTTAAAGAATCCCATAGACTCCACTCCCAAATTACTCAAGCTGATTCAAAACTTTGGCAAAGTAGCAGGGTATCAAATTAACCCCCCAAATCAAAGGCTTTTCTGTATGCCAACAATGAGAAAAGTGTGGCTGAAGTTAGGAAAGCAACTCCATTTGTAAAAGCCCCACAAAAAATAAAATACCTAGGAATTAACTTAACCAAACAAGTGAAGGAACTCTATGATGAAAACTTTAAAAACTTGAAAAAGGAAATCAAACAGAACTTAGAAAATGGCAAAAACTCCCATGCTCCTGGATTGGAAAGACTAACATCATGAAAATGGCAATATTTCCCAAGGCTATCTACAAATGCAATGCGATACCTATTCTTCAAGGAAATAGAAGAGGCAATCCAAAAATTCATATGGAACAATGAAAGACCCCGAATAGCAAAAACTCTCCTCAACAGAAAGAACACTGCTGGAGGAATATCAATAAAAAATTTCAAACTCAACTATAGTAATCAAAACATCTTGGTACTGGCACAAGAACAGACCTCAGGACCAATGGAATAGAATTGAAAACCCAGAAATGAACCTACAGACCTAATCTTTGATAAAGGAGATAAAAAAAATGGAATGGAAGAAATACAGCTTCTTCAGTAAATGGTGCTGGCAAAATTGGTTAACTACTTTGAGAAAACTAAAGCTAGATCCTTATATATCACCCTGCACCAGAATCAACTCCAAATGGATCAAAGACCTCGGGGTCAAAGCAGACACTCTGAAAATATTACAGGATGGATTAGGAGAAACCCTAGGTCTCCTTGGCACAGTCCGAAATTTTCTTAATAGAGACCCAGAAACACAACAAATCAAAGAAAGGTTGGAAAAATGGGATTGTGTGAAGTTTCACAGCTTCTGCATGGCAAAGGACATAGCTAGCAAGATCAATAGAAAGCCCACGGATTGGGAGAAAATCTTCAGTAGCCATACAATGGACAAGGGTCTCATATCTAAAATACACTTGGAACTAAAAAAATTAAATCCCCCAACAACAAATCCTCAAAGAAACAACTGTCCAATAAATAAGTGGGCAAAAGAATTAAAGAGAAACTTCTCTAAAGAGGAAAGAAGGATGGCCAATAGACACATGAAGAAATGCTCAACCTCCCTAGACATAAAAGAAATGCAAATCAAAACAACTTTAAAATACCACCTCACCACAGTTAGAATGGCAAAAATCAAGAACTCTAATAACAAAAGATGCTGGAGGGGATGTGGACAGAAGGTAACCTTATTTCATTGTTGGTGGGAGCGTGAACTTGTAAAACCACTTTGGAAAGTAGTAAGGGGGCTCCTCAAAAGTCTTCACATAGAGCTCCCCTATGACTCAACAATCCCACTTTTGGGCATTTACCCAAATGACTACAAACAAGACCACACTAAAGCTACCAGCACAACTATGTTTATTGCAGCATTATGTACTATAGCTAAGATATGGAACCAACCCAGATGCCCCTCAGTAGATGATTGAATCAAGATAATGTGGTATATATACACAATGGAATTCTATGCCTCCATAAGAAAGAATGACATTGCCCCATTTGTTACGAAATGGAAAGACTTGGAAAAAATTATATTAAGTGAAGTAAGCCAAGCCCAAAGAAACATAGGTTCCATGGTTTCCCTTATTAGCAATAACTAGTATATGTATGAGTCAAGCAGAAAAGGACAGATAAGGTGATGTTAGGAAAATGAAGCCTAAGATATGTATTTAAATCTTTATTTTCTTTCATGCATTGGTTTTTAACGCATTTATAAGATTATTTCTTTGTTGCTTTGTATGTCCCTCTCTCACAGTATAATTCCTGCTTTCACTGTATTTGATGTCGGTATAATTTGTGGATGAAAGGGAAAAACAAGTCGTTTAAATAAGGAAACAGGTGGACCCGTTGCAATGATGAGAAGTACAAGTTGTCATGTCGAAAACGAACTTTACAACTTTAGTGGAGGGGGGGAGGCTTGGGGGGGTCAGGGTTGCCTGGGAAGGGATGGGAAGGGGAAACAAAGGAGGAGGCTACAATGCTTGATAAGAAATCTACCCATTATCTTGCCCATGCAATTGTAACCCCTCTGTACAGTATTTTCACAATAAAAGATAAATAAAAATTAACAAAAAAAAACCTTGAGCTCTACTCTCTGGACAACTGTTCCACTTCTGGTTTTCTGGTGGTTTATGGTAGATAAGAGTCTCACAGAATTACTGCTCAGGCTCAATTTGAACGGCAATCTCGTGAACAGGATTCAAGCGACTTTCCTCAGGAATACACCAAAGAGCCCCGCCACTCAAACCCTTAGTCTAAATCTTGAGATGCACTAGAGAAAAAGAGATACATGAAGACGTGTCTAGTGTGTTCTAGATACTTAAGGTTGGAGACACACAACACTCATAATTATTAGATCATTTTACATTCAAAAGGAGCAATGAAGACAGTATGAGGATCGTTCCAGCTTTTGGTCCTCTTATCTTGAGATAGCAAATTCACTGGAGCTCAATGCTAAGTGACAGAACTGGTGTGTCCTGTGGACATTTGCTCCCAAATCCTGTGACACTCATTTCTCAGTTTTGGCTTCAAATCTGTGACTGAGAGGAGAAGATGAGGAGAGAAAATCTTTCTTAGGGCAAACAGCTATAAAGAACATTGGGTAGTTAATTTATAAATTCAAACATTTGGAATGACCCGTTAAGAAGTCAGATTGTCCAGATTAAAAAAAGAAGAAGAAAAGAAAGAAGGTGCCAGTGGCTTCTCACTGTAATCCCAGCTCCTCAGGAGTCTGAGGTGTAGAGAATCTGAGTTTGAATCCATCCAGTATAGCAAAATCCATGACACTGTTATTTCTAAGAGATCATAGAAAAACCCAGAACTGGGGCTGTGATGCAAAGTTAACACAATACCCTTGAGCAAAAGGAGCTCAGAGACAATGTAAAGGCTCATCGTTCAACCCCAGGACCTGCCCCCTCAAAAAGACCCTGTACCTCCATGTCTTTGGATATGTATGGATGTATTCCTATAGGTGAAACTCCACAGTAGTTATGATGAATGGCACAAAGCTAGGAAATTTGTATCCAATAAAATGATTTCATAACAGAGACTGCTTTCATGACAGTGCATAATTCAGGGCTCCCCTCACTGTTTCCAGTGTAGCCTGAGGGTTTCTCTGCATCCCAGGCCTGCTGGAAACAGTCTCTCTCATTGTCTGGACAGGCAGGCAAAAGCACTCACTCTTGTACAGCTGTGTAACGAACAACTCCATCTGGGTCAGATAGTGAGGATGATTTTGGGCAGGCTCTGAAGGTCAGGAGAAAAAGGTCTCTTTGTATCCCAAACTATCTCTCTCCCCAGTACTCTGGTTTGACAGGAAGCCTTCATTTGTGCCACCTCCCATGTCAGGGCAAGTCCTGTGCACTTATCCTGCCTTTGTGAGACTATATTCCGGTGTTCAGATACAGTGCTGAATATAGTTCAAGGGTCCTCCTGGCAGACAACTAGGGCACTGAACTTAATTAAATGTTTCATTGCCTGTGATAATGGGCCTATGATGCCACTCCTAGGTTTCTGGAAGCTTGGGAAATCCAAGCACATATATGATATCACAAAGCTTCCTGTCATCTAGGGCTGGTGAAGCTTATCAGGTTTTGAAAAATTTGACCTCTCCTAGTTGGGCCCTGGGTGGCTAGGTTTTGGGGTTGAACCCAGGGCCAGGGTGCTCACCATGAGCTCAGTGTAGAAGCCCGGTGCTTTACCATTTTGGGTAACAGCATCACTTCTAGTCTCTGTGTGTGTGTGTGTGTGTTTGTGTGTGTGTGTGTGTGTGTGTGTGTGTGTGTATGAGAGAGAGAGAAAGAGAGAGACAAAGAGAGAGAGAGAGAGAGAGAGAGAGAGAGAGAGAGAGTATGCACGCAGGCCCACAGGGGCATGGGCACATACACCATTCTTGGAGGTTGAACCCTGGACCTGAGCACCGTACCTAGTTTCTCTTGTACAATCATAGCTTTCTCCCACTTGAACCACTACTTCAGGCTTTTTTTTTTTTAATGTTGTGGTCCTGAGAAATCAAACCCAGGGTTTCATATTTGCAAAGCACTCTACCCCTAAGGCACATTCCCAGCCCTCTACTTCAGGTTTGTTAGCTTGTTTCTCTCTTTTTCTTATTATTGTAGGAGTTGATGTCTGGGCCTGGATGCTGTCCTTGAGCTCAAGTCTTGTGCTCTACCACTTGAGCCAAACACCATTTCAGCTTTTCTGGTGGCCCATTGGAGGTAAGTGTCTAAAGTACTTTCCTGCCCAGGCTGGCTTTGAACTATGATGCTCAGATCTCATCCTCCTGAGTAGCTAGAATGACAGGCATGAGTGACAAGCACCTAGCTACCACTTCAGGTTTCTTAGTGGTGAATTGGAGATAATAGGCTCATGGGACCTTTTGTGTCTGGGATAATTTGGAAACCAGATCCTCAGATCTCAGCTTCCTGAGAAGGCAGGATGAGAGACCTCAGCTATAGAACCATAGACTGTAGCATCTGCTGCAAGGGGGTCCATGGCTTCACATGGTGGAGTGCTCGCCATGAGCCCAAGAGGTATGGGTCAGAGCTTAGGCCCCTATTTCAAGGTTCATAACAGAAAAACAAAACAAAACAAAACAATTGTCTGCAGTAGACCACTCACTAGTCTTCTGTAATACATAATTTGTCCCTGCCATGGAGACATATCTGAGCCTCAGTATTCTTGTCTGCATCGTCATCTCAGTGGGGAGACCTTACAAGGACCCAATGAAAAATGCACCTGGTGAAGGACACAGCACATGGCACTCTTTGCATGACTCAGCACACTGCACCCTGTGAAGGACTCAGAATATAGCACCATGTGCAAGACTCAGCACAGAGTACCCTATGGAGGACTCAGCGCATAGCTCTGTTCCACAAGCTGTCATTAGACTTAGGGCACTCTAATCAATATCACCATTCTTTGAGGAACTTTTTCACAAACCACACAAGTTCACACCTAACACTTTAGTGGGATTTTTTTTTGGGGGGGGGGGTTAGTCATGAAGCTTGAGCTTAAAGCTTGGTGATATTATTGTTCTAATAACATTTGCACAAGGCTAGATCTCTACCACTTTGAGCCATATTTCAAAGAGACTAGCAGACTTCCTGCTGGGTTTTAAAGCCCCAGAGGGGCCTGTATATCGGGGGTAAGCCAGGGTAAGCCAGAATGATGGGGGTAACCCATGGAGCTAGGTTGCAGCAGTTTATATCTGGCTAAGTCAGGTTAGGCGGCAGCTGTCAGCACCAGACTCCTAGCTTGCTCTGTCATGTGGTATTTGAGGTCCTGTCCTTCTATAGTTGCAGTTAGAACATTGTGCCTCTTTTTGGCGGCAGTCCTGGGGCTTAAGTAAGGGTTTTGACACTGTCCCTAAGCATTTGTGCTCAAGGGTAGAACTCAATTGATTGAAAGACAGCAGATCTTCCGGGTTTTCTATTTATGTGGCACTGAGGAATCGAACCCAGGGCTTCATGCTCACTAGGTAAGTACTCAACCACCGAGCCCCAGGAGTGAAAGAGGTATAAATAGATAGAGATTGATGTATATAAGCATTATATACACAGAAAGAAGTCTGTATATTATTAATTTATAGATAGTACTACCAATTATTACTTATTAAATTATGTCTCCATTTAATGATGTGCTCCAGTTAACAATTAAGAAAGCATTAACTAAATTACTCAATATCCTTTTATTGTTTATCACATATGTACATACATCCATACACATAATTTCATATTTTATAGAATGAGACACATATTTATATATTATTAAATTATGCATCATGTGTTACTACCAATTATTAGGTATTTATGTTTCCATGCAATTTTTATTCTGGTAATACTTAATAAAATATTAAACAATCCAAATCCTATAGTTTTTGTGTCTAATTTTATCCTAGAATGATTCACTACTAATTCAATCTGTTTTTCATTTATTGTAGTGTCAATTCTTCCACCTATGACATTTTTTACATTTATGACATCCTATTACATATAGATTTGCATATATTACATATAGATTTGCTTCTGAATTATACGTGCTACCTGTCACCGAGCACTTTCAAAGAAAAAGAAAACACTTGTCACGCTCAGCTTCTCACTCCAAGATTACAGTTTTTGGCAGTGGTGGGATCTAACTCAGGGTCTAGAAGGCTCAATTCATGAATGGCTGACTGTCAGCACAGCAGCCTCTAGCCAATTCAGCTGCCAAGCACTTCCCAGGCCCTGAAATCGAACCCCGTTTGTTGACCCATATTGTGCTTAATGTACACTTATTCATTTTATTTTTTGTTTTATTCATTTACTTACCATTTATTTTATTGACTGTTATTACACATGAAATATTTGGTACATTTATTACATAGGATATAGACTTGCCTAGTATGAAACTTCACACCTTATACCCAGGACTTTCACAGAAAAGGAAAACATGTGTCCCCAGGGGCTTCTTACTCTGCGATTCAATTTTTGTGTGTGTGCTGGCATCTAAAGTCACAGCCTACAAGGACCAATTCATGAATGGATGAGTGTCAGTATGCCAGCCGAGGCATATTGAGCTGACAAGCATTTCCAGAACTTGAGATCCAGCTCCAGGAGTTGACAAAATTAGAACAGATAGACAAGTAGATGGTAGTACACAAATAAATATTGATTTTTATAGAGTGCCAGAGATGTCTATACATTATTCGGTTACATAGGCTACATTCCTATCAATTCTTGAGTATTTAGTATACCTCCATGTAATTAATATTATTGTTTTCATCCTTAATTATTAATTAAATCAACCACTGTCCTGAAACTATTGTGTCCATGTGATTAATAGTATTCTTTGAATGTGTCAAAAATATCCATTAAAAGCCATTGGCCTCTTAAAATCACTATATATATAGTAGTATTCAGAAACAACTAATTCAACTTTGCCATTTTTAATCTTCCATCGGTATTCCTATGAATAGGAACCAGACACTTAGGATCTCTCTCCATTGGTAGGGGTCAGGACCTGGCTTCACGCACAGGACCTATATTGCCATGTTGGCCTGTGGCTTCCCTGGTAGCCTGCCAGCCTTAAGCAATGCCAAGTTACCAACATTCTTCAACCATGTCATTCAGACGCAGGATGGTCACCTTGCAAAGAAGACAAATGTATAACCGGTAGCCATCTCCAAGTTGCCAGGTTTTTTTTTGTTTGTTTCTGTGTCGCATTAATTATTATTTTTTTCTTGTCAGCCTTTGGGTCCCAGGAACCCAGGTTCGGCTGTGGGTCCAGTGGCTGCACCGCAGCCTAGAGTGATCAAAACTGAGGCAGAATTGCCATGACCTGAGTTCAAGCCCTGTGCTTGAGAAAAGAAAAATATGTACATACATACATACATACATAAATGTATACATACATACATACATTAAAATATTTTTAAAAAAATTATGAGGATCCTTGGCTCGGAATTCATGCCATTTTTTCTATCAGGCCTGGGATTTGAATTGAGGGTCTGGGTAAATCTGCAGCACTGTGGGGGATGGGGAAGATCACAATTCTGGAAGACAAGAAAGTCAGGCCTGTTTCCAGGGCCTGAATTCAAGTCTTAAATTAACTCCTAGGAATGGCCAATATATAAACAGATAGATGATTAGACTGCAGTGTGTGTGTGTGTGTGTGTGTGTGTGTGTGTGTGCATTGTGAACTGCTTTTGATCAGGGCTAGCCCTCTACCACTGGAGCTACACGGCTGTACCTCTGACTTTGTTGGCACTTAAGTTGGACAGGGATCTCAAGGACTTTCCTGCCTAGTGTGAATTTTATCATGATCTTCCTATCACAGCCTTGCAAACATCAATGAGGACTGCTGAGAGCCACCGGTGCCTGACTAATCATTGGTCTTGCTGTTCTTGGACAGACCGGTGAGTTCCCCATCCTCCAGTTAAAATGGTGGGAGCTGGAGCCCACAGTTGGAATCCTGGTCCTGCCACGTCCAAATGGCTAGAGATCCTTAGAAACTCATTCCTATCTATATGAATACCAATGGAACGTGATATATGTTATGATTGAATGGGCAGCTCTTAAATAATTCTAGGATAAAATTATACACAGTTATATTGTAGGACACTGATCGATTTTAATCAACATTTCGTGAAGCATTTAAACAATCACGTTCATTAAATGGAGGCAGAATGAAATACCGAAGAATTGGGCATCACATAGTATAAAGGTGCCATTTTTTTCTGCTAGGACTGGGATAGGAACTCATGGTCTGGGTAACTCTGTTGCACTGTGTGGAAAGAGGAAGCTAGCCTTCTTGAAGTCAAGAAATTCATGTCTGTTCCTTAGGTCGGAAATCGATCCCCAGCACTAGAATACATCATATTTGTGTACATTTTAAATATATGATTTATATTTACATACATAGGTTGAATCCATATTGCATTCAGTGTAGTTATTCATTTTATTTTTGTTTTATTCATGTGTTTGTGGGGCACATGGGCAGCAAAGATGGTGTTGAGTGGAAGTTGAGTGGGCACAGCCCAATTGTTTACCTTAAAATCTGATTGGATAAAACTTAGGCGCATGATAGTGTATGACCTTTACAGTGATTGGTTGGTTCATTTTCCTCCCCTTCCATGTCTCGCAGTTTTTCCCTTTAAAACGTGCTAGCTGTGTGGTAATAAACGAGTGCTTCCTTGACTTGACTCCCCACTGTGTCTGAATGTTTCCCGGGCTAAGGGAGGCTCAGGAATGGATGAGTGGCACACTTACCATTCTCGGGCCCCATCCATGTTTCAGGGACAAACAAAGACCCAACATGTATTGACTGTTTATTTTATTGACTAATATGGCACATAGAACATTGGTTACATTGATTAAATAGGATATAGATCTACTTATGTATTCCACTTATACCTGACACCCAGGACTTTCCCAGAAAAGGAAAACATGTGTCACCATCAGTTTCTTACTCGATGATTCATTGTTTGGGCGTGATGGCATCTGAACTCAAGGACTACAGGGCCAAATTTATGAATGGGTGTGTGTCAGCATGCCATCCTATAACAAATTGAGCTGATAGGCAGTTCCCAGGATCTGAAATCGAGCATCAGGGGTTGACAAAATAAGAACAAATTGACACGCAGATTGTAGTACACACACACACACACACACACACACACACACACACACACACACACACACACACACACACACATATATATATATATATATATATATATATATGTATCTTTACAGAGTGCCAGAGATGTCTATCCATTGTTCAGTTATATAGACTACATTCCTACCAATTCTTCGGTATTTATTATGCCTCCATGTAATTAATGTTATTATTTTTATCTTTAATAAACTATTAAGTAAATCAGTGTCCTGAAATTATTGTGTCCCTGTGAGAAATAGTATTCTTTTAATGTTTCATAAGATATTAAATAAAATCAATCAGCTGATTGAAATCATGAAATCTAATTGTGTACAAGTATCACTCATGAGCATGTCATTCAACTGTGATATTGATAACATTCCATCATTATTCCTGTGGATGGGAACAAATTTCTTAGGCTCTCCCACCATCTGGAAGTGGTATGACTGTATTCGAACTGTAGGCCTATGTTGCTATGCAGGACTACGGCTTCTCCAATAGCCCTCAATTAAAAAAAAATTTAGCTCCCCTGGTTTGCAATTCATGACATTTTTTTCTGCCAGGCCTGGAATTTGAACTCTGGGGATATATGCAGCACCGTGACGGAAGGGAATCTGAACATGCTTGAAGACAAGAAAGTCAGGCCTATTCCCTAGGCCTGAATTCAAGCCTCAAGGCTGGAAAACATACTCCTTATATCAATTTTAAAGATAGGATTTATATTTCCATACACATAGTCAGTCCATATTTTGTTGGGTGTGGTTATTCATTTTATTTCTTGTTTTATTCATTTATTTGCCATTTATTTCATTGACTCTGATGAACTCTCTACCATTTATTACATTGTTTACATCCTATCACAGCACCCCGATTTGTAAATATGTTCTCCATCATGCCTGACACCCATGACTCTCACAGAAAAGGAAAACATGTGTCACACTTGGCTTCTTACTCCAAGATTGAATTTTTGGCAGTGCTGGGATGTGAACTCAGGGTTTAGCAAGCCCAATTCATGAATGGATGAGTGTAAGCATGGCAGCCTTTAGCCAATGAAGCTGTGAGGTGGTTGACAGGTGCTGAGATCCAGCCCCAGGTTTGGCCAAAACAGTGATACATGTATAGGCAGAGGGTGGTATACAAATAAATATACATTAGTAAGGAGAGCCAGAGCCGTCTATCTATGATTGAATGACACCTATTACATTCCTAGCAACTCTTAGGCATTTATTATACTGCCATTGAAGGAATATTATTCTTTTCAGGCATAATAACCTATTAATTAAGATCAATCAACCTCCTAGGATAATTGCATCCAATTTTAGACTAGACCGAAGCATGAACTACTTTTTCAATTGGTATTCCTATGCATAGGAATGAGTTTTTTGTGATCTCCTGCCATTGGTAGGAGTCAGTACTGGGATTTGAACTCGGTGCCGATGTTCACAGTTTGGCCTATGGATTCCCTGATAGCAAGCCATCCTTCAGGTATGGCAGGTCAGGTCCACTTTGCAGCCCGTGACCCAGGATGGTCACTATGCAAAGAAAAAAACATAAAACCCTCAGCCCTCTGCAGCTTGCCACTTTTTGTGCTATGCTACTGTTTTTTTCCTTCCTGAAAGCCCTCTGGGCTTAGGATTCCTGGATTGGCTATGGGTCCGAGGATGCACCCCACCCTAGGGCGATTTAAGCTGAGGCAGAGTTGCCAAGACCTGAGTTCAAGCCCTGTGTTGGCAAAATAATGAATAAATAAAAACATTAATTAATTATTTAACTAAATTAAAAGGAAATAAAGCTGCCTTGTTTTGAATTTCTACCAGTTTTCTTTCCTAGCTTGGTATTTGAACTCAGGGTCTTGGTAAATATGTAGCAATGTGAGGGAAAGTTCAGATTTGCCACTACTTGAGTTCAAACCACATGCAAATCCAAAAATAAAAATTAAGTCACTGAGCTTGGCAGGGGGAGTAGTTGTTTAGATGGGAGGGAAGGAATGGTAGGGAGACAACAAAGGAGGAGGCAACAATGCTCAAAAGAAAATGTACTCATTACCATGCTCATTTAACTGTAACCCCTCTGTACAACATTTTTACAATAAAAAAAATAAAAAAGTAGTGCTCAGACAAGCATTTTGGGGGTAAGAGAAAGGTGTCTGAATAGATGTACAAAATTCTACACTGTGTTTCTTTTAATGTTCAGTATGTAAATCAATAAACATAACTGCTTCCATTTAAAAAAATTTAAGTCAATGTCTTGGAACTGGGGCCAGTTTTTCCATCATTGCTGGGATTTGATCTCACCATCCAGGTAACTCTTTTGCACCATGGGTGAAGGCAAAACTCACTGTCCTTGAGGAAAAGAAATTCAGGCTAGAGTTCCCAGCATCTGAAGGAAGGCCCTGCAATGGAAAAAATATTTCTATCTATGTGTAATATATGATATATTTACATATGTATGTTTATTACATATTATAATTTTTATTATTGATTTTGTATTTATTTTATTTTTTACTTTTCATTTACTTATTGTTTATTGTATTTAGTATTATTAAACACATAATATTTAGTACATGTTGTACCGCTATTATAAATTCATACAGAATAATTTAGGACATTGACTTTTTTTCATTAGTATTTTATTAAGTGTTGAAACATGGTACATAATTAAATGGAAGCATTTGTCACAGTCTACACATGTTTAGAGTATCTCCCAAGTATGAAATTTGTCTTCTTTATCTGTAGAAGCTTCCTATAGGAATTTTTTTAGATGATTTATACTCAGAATCCTTTTCTTGGGGATATTCAAGTTGAGGGATAAAATTGTAAGGTTGGGGCTAGAAATGTGGCTTAGTGGTAGAGAGCTGGCTCAGCATGCATGAATGGTAATGTTTGAATCCTCAGTGCCACATACTCAGAAAAAGCCAGAATCTGTGGAGTAGCTCAAGTGGTACAGCTCTAGGCTTGAGAAAAAGGAGCTCAGAGATAGTACCCAGGCCCTTAGTTCAAGCCCCAGGTCTGGCAAAAACAACAGGCCAGATGCCTGTGGCTCTCAACATGAACCTTAGCTTCTCAGGAGGCTGAGATCTGAAGACCACAGTTCAAAGACAGCCTAGGCAAGGAAAACCTGTTAGATTCTTATCTCCAATGAACCACAAAAAGACCACATGTGATGCTGTGGGTCAAGTGGAAGAGTGTTCGCCTTGAGCTGAAGGGCTCAGGAACAGTGCCCAGGCTTGAGTTTGAGAAACAAAACTGGGGAAAAAAAAACGTGAGGGTTAAGCAAAGTACTTTTCCTTTTTGCTAATTAGCAAAATCTCTGGAAAAATGAATGTTTATGTACACCAGAATTGGAGTTAGAGCTCAAGGTTAAAGTGTAGTCCATCCATATGCACAGCCTCTCAGACTCTAACATTATAAACTTGTGTCCTACAGGGTTCTGAAAGTCCAATGTTGAAAGGCCTAATATGTTGCACAAGCCCTTTGTGATAAGCAGTTGACTTGTAATGCCAACGCTATTACAGTTCTGAACCTAGCAGAGCACCAGTAGCGCATGCCCATCACCCTAGCTCAGGAGGCTGAAGTCTGAGGATCACAGGATGAAGCCAGCCAGGGCTGGAAATCTATGACACTCTGACGTCTACTGCTGAAATGTCAGATGTTCAAGAGCTTCCTGTGTTTCACTTGGTAATGAGAAGTTGCTTGCACTCTAAATGTTCTTAGAGTTCTTGAGTTATAACAGCAGGAAATAAACATCATTGACCAGTCCTGGGTTCACATGAAGTTCTCAGCTTCCAAGCCCTAGTCCTGTTAGCAGGAAGAACTCCAGGGTAACAATATTTGAAGGCAGAAAACAGTTCCAAAAGCCAGACTAGGCTAAGAGAATTAGACCTACAGGATTTGGAGGCCGAATGTACACACTCAATAGGGAAGTGAGGTGCAAAACCATTTCATTCATTCCAGACACAGCCAGCAATGAGGGGAAACCTGAAACCTTTGTCAGAGTTACACAAGGATCAGGCTTTTCTCAGCCTCTTCAAACAATGACTAATTAAACTTCCTCCCTCAAGTGAAGGGAACCTTTGGCTATCTTTAGGTTAACAATAGAGAGCCTTGCTTTTTGGTCTTAGGGAGTGGGTTTTTGACTCTCCATCTGTCAGATTTGAAGGCCCTTCTTCTACCTCTGCCAGTCCATTCTCCTTCTTTCATTCTCCACATCATCAATGCAAATCCCCAGTCCAAGGAGAGGCAGGGACCTTTCTCTTCTGGCTCCAAGCACCTGAGTTAGAAACTGGCTTTGCCCTCTTGACTCTGGGGCCCTCGAATGCCTGAGAAGTGGGAGACAGTCTTCCTGCTCTGTGGTTGTGTGAAGACCATGTTGGTGTCCTGGCACACTGCAGAAGGCCTCATGACTGGGGAGTGTTCCCTTCTTTCCTCCTGACATCCAAGACCAAGTCTGGCTTTTTCTTGAATGTACTACTGAGGAATCAAACCCAGGGCTTCTTGCATGCTAGACACGCACTCTCTGACTAATCCACATTCCCAGCCCCCTCATCTTTTTCTTAATGGTAGTTTTTACATAAGTATGCCATTTTATATCCCCAATTTTAATTTTCTGAATACTGTTTACTTCTAAGAAACCTGATTTTATCTTCCCCTGCCTGGTTTGTGACTGTTTCTGAATTGGCCTCATAATAAAATGTAAATAAAGGCTGCTGAGGGTGACCTGCTTTAGGCAGATGGCTGCACAGATTGTTGTGTATGTCTGTTTGTTGACACTCCTGGACCTTGAACTCAGGATCTGGGTGCAGTCTGTGAGCTGCTTTACTTAAGGCTAGCCCTCTAACACTGGAGTCATAAGGCTATACTTCTGGCTTTTTTGGCCCTGAAGTTGGACAGGGCTCTCAAGGACTTTACTGCCTAGGGTGACTTTGACCATGATCCTCCTATCACAGCCTTGTAAGTATCAAGGAGGATTTCTGAGAGCCACTGGTGCCTGCCTAATCATTGGTCTTGCTGATGTTCTTGAACAGACTAGTGAGTTCCCTATCCTCGGGTTGAAGTGGTGGGAGCTCGAGCCCACAGTTCGAATCCTGGTCCTGCCACCTCCCAATGGCACGAGATCCTAAGAAACTCATTCCTATCCATATAAATACCAATAGAATGTGATGTATGTCATGATTGAATGGAAAGTTCTTAAATGATTCTCGGATAAAATTGTAAACAATTAGATTATAATACACTGATCAATTTTAATTAGTACTTTATGAAACACTTAAACAATCACATTCATTAAATGGGGGCATAATGAAATACCTCAGAATTGGTTGTCACATAGTATAGAGGTGTGATTTTTTCTGCCAGGATATTCTTTAGTTAATAGTTATATCCCATTTTCTGAATGTAATTTGGTATATGAAAGTAGGATATATTATAAATCAATTATTCAAACAGTTTTATCAGAAATGTTTATAGCGAAATATAGAGATAAATCCAAATTATATATATTTGAAGACAGTGCTTGGTTAGTCATCTTCTCATATACCCCATTCCCTTCATGGGAATAATACACATTGTAAGATAATGCTTAGAAAGTTTTGGTGAAATAGGTTGACTTTAAACCAATGAGTTACTCTATGCTGCTTTTTGTTTACTTTCTGTCCAGAAAATCTAAATTCTTACTTTATCATTTTCCTTAGGCTTTATACTCAGATTAATCTCTGATGGGTGACAAATAAAGATATAAACATTTTTTAACAGTGACTAAATTTAGGCTGTGGAATCTAGGTACAATGCAACTCATGCAGATAGGCCTCATAAGTCATGAGACCCTGGTATCAAAATGTTAACCAATGCTCACTGGTGTCATGCTTATGAGATTTTGTGTATTATAAACAGTGGTTATTAGAATGTTTTTGGAATCAACATCATTTCATGAGTTAGGAACTGAAGAGAGAAATATACTCAGAACAAAATTTAAGGAGGCATCCAAAATTAGTTACGAAGATATACATCATGTCTCACAATGTTTTAAAAATGCAAACTAAAGGAAATAATTTATGAAAAAACATCAACATTTACAATAAGTACAGAATCAATATGACTGATTTTTCTTTTGCCCCTGTTGCAATACTGCTTACATAATACTTTTCTGGTGATATGTTTAGTTAGGTCTTGATATTTAGTTGGAGAAGTTATGTTCTTTCATATATTCATTTGTCAGATCAAAGAGAAAATGAATTCCATGCAAGAGTCAACATCCATAATAATGTTACAGATGTATCCTGCTACTTTGGCAAATTTTCAAATCAGCTTGAGTAACTGGGGTCTTTTTTTGGATCGAAATATATAGGTATGCAATTTTGTCAGTACTAGAAAGATTTTGACCACCATTTGTTAAGGTATTATTTTCCAGAACCTACTTCTCTCTTTTCATGAGATTTTTAATTTCATTTATATCATGTGTTAATGTTCTCCTTTATATTACCCACATTCATTGTTCTACAAAGTGTGATTTGGAGTAGTTTTAAATTATATACACTCATGTACACTGCTCAGATTCTGTTATTTGCCTATTTTTTCTTGTTAAATCAGTAGGAATTAGTTCTCAATACGGATAATATTGGACTTATTCATTGCTTTTCTGAATTTGTTAAGTATGTCATGATTTTGTTATTTTATTCTTTTAATATGTGCAGATCTCACTCCACATACAGTCACATTGGTTTTAAACAATTTGATCCATTCAAGGGATTTGCTACATTAGGTACATCTAGGTGAATTTAATTACAAATTAATGCAACCATATTTCTGAGACACGGTTATCTTTATGGCTCTACTCCAAGTAAACATGTATTTGAGGGGTTTGTGCTTAAAAAAAAACTGGGCACAACATGTATTTGTTCCTAGGGGACTTCTATTTGTTGGCTGTTTTCCAATTGTGGTGACTTCAACATATGTGTGCATTTTATTTCAATTGTTTTGTGTTAATATTTTGTTTCATATAACAGAATTTACAAAAATAATCAGTGATTTAGAACTTTTCCAAATAGATTCTAAGAGAGACACTTGAAATTTTGTGACAACTGGGAATGGGCAGGTCTTCATAGTGGAGGGTATAGCAGAATAACATACATTGTTTGACATGATTTTAATTCTTCCTCCTCTTGCCTCACTATTTCCAATGGTATTACTTCAAAGTCTTTAGTGGAAAGAAAATATTTTTTCTCTATGAACTCAGAATTTTTGATTCAATTGGGACACTTATACATTTATATTTCATTTTAACTTGAAAATCTTCTTTCCTTCATTTAAAATCACAGTTATGAATTTATAATGCTAAAGTAGTATCTACTAATTTATAGAAAATGGTCCAAACTATTTTCTCTTCACACTATATGTAATATACAGTGTAGTAATAATAATGAGTAATATAGTATGTAATAACTGCCTTTAGGGAAAGTCAATTACAGTGGGTTTTTGTGAGATACTGAGTAATAGTAAAACATATTTGATTCTATTAAAAAATTCCCAGTTACATCTAAAAATTACTCATAGTTATAAATTAATGCTGACAAATAACAATGTTTATTAGAAAAAGCCACAAGGTTCAATAAGCTTGCTTTTTAAAACTTGTCTTGAATCTGGGCTTTGGTGGCTCATGCCTGAAATCCTAGCTACCCAAAAGTCTGAGATCTGAGGATAGTGGTTCTAAACCAGAGTGGGCAGAAAAGTCTGTGAAAATCTTCTCGCCAATATATCTCTCAAAAACTAGAAACAGCACTGTGGCTCAAGTGGTACAGTGTTATCCTTGAGCTGAAGAGCTCAGGGACAGTACCCAGGCCGAGTGTTCAAGCCCCACGACAGGCCAAAAAAATTGGCATGGATTTTTACTTTATTATTTCATGATTTTTAATGTGAAACTACATACAGAGGGTTTACAATTACATGAACAAAGTAATGAGCACATTTCTTATCAAGCATTGTTGCCTCCTCCCTTGTTTCCCATTCCCATCCCTTCCCAGCTCCCTTTCTGCGCCCCCCACACCTCCGCGCCAAAGTTGTAAAGTTCGATTTTCGACATAATGTCTTGTACATGTCATTGTTGCAATGGGTTCACAGGTATCCCAATTTATTTTTTCCTTCCCCTCCCCAAATTACACCAATATCAAATACAGTGAAAATAGAGGTTATATCATGGGGGAGGGACATAAAAAGCAACAAAGAAATCATCTTGTAAATATGCTAGAAACAACAGCAAGAAAGAAAAAACATTTGAGTCCTTATCTTGGTGTTCATTTCACCTAACATCAACTTGTCTGAGAGTTTGTGTTTATCTCCGACATATACTAGTTATTGCAAATAAGGGAAACCATGGAAGCTATGTTTCTTTGGGCCTGGATTACTTCATTTAATACAATATTTTCCAAGGCTTTCTATTTCCTAACAAATGGAGCAAGGCCACTTTTTCTGATGGAGGAATAGTATTCCATTGTGTATATATATCACATTTTTTTATTATAAGAATACCGTACAGAGGAGTTACAATTACATGGGCAAGATAATGAGTATGTTTCTTATCAAGCGTTATATAATGTTATAAAATGTTGCCACATTTTATCGATCCATTCATCTACTGAGGGGCATCTGGGTTGGTTCCATATCTTAGGTATGGTAAATAATACTGCAATAAACATAGTGTTGCTGGTAGCATTACTTTGGGCTTGTTTGTGATCATTTGGTAAATGACCAAAAGTGGGATTGCTGTGTCATAGGGGAGCTCTATATGGAGTCTTTTGAGGAACCTCCATACTACTTTCCAGCGTGGTTGAACAAGATTACAGTCCCACCAACATCCTGTCCAGCTTCTTTTGTTATTACGGTTCTTCATTATAGCCATTCTAACTGGGGTAAGGTGGTATCTCAGTGTAGTTTAGATTTGCATTTCTTTTATGGCTAGGGAGGTTGAGCATTTCTTCATGTATCTATTGGCTATCCTTCTTTCGTCTTCAGAGAAGTTTCTCTTTAGTCTTTAACCCACTTATTTATTGGGCAGTTGTTTCTTTGAGGATTTGTTGTTGGGGGATTTAATTTTTTGAGTTCCAAGTATATTTTAGATATGAGACCCTTGTCCGTTGTATGGCTAGTGTAGATCTTCTCCCAATCCTTGGGCTTTCTATTGACCTTGCTAGCTATGTCCTTTGCAGAAGCTCTGCAATTTCATGCAATTCAATTTGTCCAAGCTTTCTTTGATTTGTTGTGCTTCTGGGTCTCTATTAAGAAAATTTCAGCCTGTGCCAAGGACACATAGATTATCTACTAATTTGTCCTGCAATGTTTTCAGGGTGTCTTCTTTGACTCTGAGGTCTTTCATTCATTTGGAGTTGATTTTTGTGCAGGGTGATATATATGGATCTAGCTTTAGTTTTCTACAAGTGATTAACCAATTTGGTCAGCATAATTTACAGAAGAGCTCTCTCTTCCATTCTATTTTTTTAGCTCCCTTATCAAAGATTAGGTGGCTATAGGTCTGTGGGTTCATTTCTGGGTTTTCAAGTCTATTCCATTGGTCCTGAGGTCTGTTCTTGTGCCAATACCAAGCTGTTTTGATTAGTATGGCTTTGTAGTAGAGTTTGAAATTTGGTATTGATATTCCTCCAGCTCTTTTCTTTCTGTTAATGATCTTTTCTGCTATTCAGAGTCTTTTATTGTTCCATATGAATTTTTGGATTGCCTATTCTATTTTCTTGAGGAATGAGTTCATAATATTGATAAGCATCACATTGAATTTGTAGATAGCCTAGGGAACTATTGCCATTTTCACGATGTTGATTCTTCCATCCAGGAGCATGGGAGGTTTCTCCACTTTCTAAGTTCCGATTTTATTTCCTTTTTCAGGTTTTCAAAGTTTGCATCATAAATATCTCTCACACCATTGATTATGTTTATACCTAGGTATTTTATTTTTTATGAGCTATTATGAATGGAGTTGCTTTCATGATTTCAGCCATGCTTTTCTCATTGTTGGCATACAGAAAAGCCATTGTTTTTTGAGAGTTAATTTGTCCCCTGCTACTTTGCCAAGGTTTTGAATCAGCATGAATAATTTCAGAGTGGAGTAGGTGGGATTATTTAAATACAATATCATGTCATCTGCATATAGGGAGAGGTTTACATCATCTTTCCCTATTTGGATCACTTTTATGTTTACATCTTGTCTTTTGCTGTAGCTAGGCATTCTAATACTAAATTGAAGAGAAGTGGAGAGAGTGGACATACTTGTTCCTGAGTTAAGAGGAAATGGTTTTAGTTTTTCACCATTAAGTATAATGCTGGCTGTAGGTTTGTCATAAACAGCCTTTATTGTATTGAGGAATATTGATTGGATTCATAGTTTTTACATAGCTTTCATCACAAAGGGGTGTATGATTTTGTCAGTGCTTTTTCTGCATCTATTGAGATAACCATGTGGTTCTTATCCTTGCTCTTGTTGATGTGATGAATTTTATTAATTGATTTGCATATATTGAACCAGGTTTGCATCTCTGAAATGAATGCTGTTTGATCATTGTGTATGATTTTTTGAATGAATTGTTGACAACGATTGGCCCAAATTTTGTTGAAGAGTTTTGCATCAGTGTTCATCAAAGAAATGGGTCTACAGTTTTCTTTCTTTGATGAGTCCTGTCCTGGATTTGGGATAAGGGTTCAGATGGAATCATAGAATGAATTCTGTAATGAACTTTCTCTTTCAATTTCATTGAAGAGTTGGAGTATTGGTGTGAGCTCTACTTTGAAGGCCTTATAGATTTCCGTTATGAATCCATCTGGTCCTGGGCTTTTCTTAGATGGAAGGACTCTTATTGCTGTTTCTATTTCTGTGCTTGATATGGGCATGTTAAGTTGATTTAACTCATCTTGGTTGTTTCGGCATGTTAAGATTTGCTAGGAAAATGTGCATTTCGGCCAGGTTCTCAAAGTCATTCGCATAATGGTTTGAAAAGTATTCCCTTATAATTTTTTGAATCTTGGTTGTTTCTGTGATGATGTTTCCATTCGCATCTCTGAGTTGTTTGTTTGTTTTTTTTTAATTTGGGTGAGTTCTATTCTTTTTCTGATAAGATTTGCTAAGGGTCTGTCAATTTTCTTAATTTTTTCGAAGTAACAACACTTTGTTTTGTTGATTCTTTCTATGATGATTTTGCTTTCTAATTCATTTAATTCTTATTTAATTTTAATTATTTCTCTCCGTCTACTGGATTGGGGTTTATCTTGCTGCTCTTTTTCAAGGGGGTTCAGATGTCTTATTAAATTGTTGATTTCAGATACCTCCTATTTGATGTTGTAGGACCTCAGATCTATAAACTTGCCTGTGAGTACTGCCTTTGCTGTGTCCCAAAGAAGCTGGTAGTTTGTGTGTTCATTTTTTTAATATCATGAACATTTCATTTTTCATTTCCTTTCTAATTTCTTCCATGACTCATTGGTGATTCAACAGTGTGTTGTTCAGCCTCCATGTTGTATAGGACTTTCTTTGTTGGCTTTTGGTGTTGAGTTCTAATCTTATTCCCTTGGATGCTGTTTCTTGGCTTTTACTGTGGTCTTGTTGGTTTTCTATGTGTAGGATACTTTTGTCTTTTGTAGGACTGGTTTGGTGGAGATATATTGTTTCAATTTTTCTTTGCTATGGACAGTTTTTATTTGACCTCCAGTTATGAAGGAGAGTTTAGCTGGGTCCAGTATTCTTGGTTGATAGTTGTTTGTCTTTAGGGCATGGAAAACACCATTCCAGGCTCTTCTTGCTTTAATCGGCTCTGCTGAGAAATCTGGGATGATTCTAATTGGTTTCTGTTTATAGGTGATTGTTCTTTTCTCCTTGAGTTCTTCAAGGCTCCATTTTTTGGTCTGAATTGATCTTGTGCAGATTATAATGTGACAGAGTGATGTCCTGTTTTTGTCTGGTCTATTTGGGGTTCCATAAGCTTCTTGTATCTATATAAGCCTATCTTTTTGCATGTTTGGGAAGTTCTCTGCTAGTATCCTGTTACACAAATTTCCTAGACCATTAACTTCTGTCTCTATGTGCTCCTCTACATCCATTATCCTCAGATTAGGCCTTCTGATGGTGTCTTCCAAATGTTGAATAGATCTATCATATTTCTTGGATTTGTCTTGCATAGTTGTATGGTTTTTCTCTATAATATCTAGGCTGTCTTCAATCCCCGAGATTCGATCTTCTGGATGGTCTAACCTACTGTCAAGACTTTCTACTTTGTTTTTTATTTCTTTTACTTCTAATTGTTCGGCTTTGATGTCTTCAAATTTTTTGTTGGAGCTTTGTTTTAGATCTTGTATGAACTTCTTTACTTCCTTACTTTGGTGTTCAGTTTCTCAAATCACTTATTTGATTGGTTATGGTATCCCTGGAAACCCATTCTTTCTGTCGGCCTCCATTCAGCATTCCATTGGTGATCTCCCTGACTTCTTTCAGCTGTCTGTTTATGGATTCCATTAATGCCTCTATTGATCTTTGTCTATTCTCATCCTGCTCTCGTAATTCCTGAATTACTCTTTGATTGGTTTAGTCAAGTTCACGCAATTCTAGTAATTCTCTATGGCTGTGCTCAGCCTGCTCATGCATTTCCTGTATTTCTCTTTGTCAACCTGCTTATGCAATTCCTGCATTAATCTTTAAGTACCTTCCTAATGCTTACAAGATTCCTGTATTAATTTTGGTTTGCCCCCTCTTACTCCCTATCACGCTCACACTGAGTCCTTTGCAAGTTTTCAAACATTTCATTCACCATGTTTACCAGTAGCATTTGTACAGGTTTTTATGGAACTCCTCTGGATTATTCATTAACAATTCTGTCACCTGATTAACAAGAGTGGGAGTTGAGATACCTGTTCTTGCCATTTTATTGTGCTTTTCGGCCTGTTTTGCCCATTTTGTATGAAAGTAGCACCAATTTTGTGCTAGAACACTATTTTAAGGCACCCATCAACCAGAGTCCTGTAGTTGCACATTCAAAATGGCTGTAGATAGAATCTAATTCAACAGATACAATCTATTCAACATCAAACAACTATATGTTAATGTGCTACAAACAGCAAAAAAGTATTTGGCAAACCAGAATTTATTAGCTTTACAGAGAAATGTGGGGACAAATAGGACTAGAGGAATGTGGAGGGGTAAAAGGAGAGTAAATTTAACCAATTCCTAATCTCAGAGAGAGAAATGGATTGGATAGAATGACAGGAGAGAAATAAAAAAAAGAAAATTCGAAAAACAAAAATTAAATTTACAAAGTGAAGCACTTAAAAATTATGTACGTTTAAGGAAATGATATTGAGAGAAGAAAAGGATAGGATGAGAGGAGGGGAGGGATAGAAAGGAAACATGAAATTCAAAAAATAAAAAAAATTAAAATTATTTACTTGATAATTATGTAGGTATAAAGAGATGATACTGCTCTTAAACAAGTTAAGCCTAAGAGGCTGTGAATTGAGTAATACATTTCTGGATTAAGTATGTACACAATGGAGAATAAGGTTTAATAATTGACGACAGGTATATATCTGGGGATGAGCAGAACAGCAATTAAGTCATGCAAAGAAAAAGAGAGAAAAAATGAAAACAATAAAAAAACCAAAAGGTCAAAATAGATTAAACACACACACACACACACACACACACACACACACACACACCAAAAATAAAAATTTTGAGAAAAAAGATTAACAGAAAACACTTTGAAAAAACAAAAACTGAAGAAAAGTTTCAAAAAAGAGTTCTTTATTTTTTTGGTTTTTTTTTCCGGGGGGGGGGGGGGCGGTGAATGGGAAGACCCTGTATCTCCCCTGTGTCCATAACAAGTCTCTTGGTGGAGTCTTGGGTCTGCTTGTCGTGTTTGGTTTTCCTATGGCTTGATTGGTTTCTGAAGTCTGTTTGGGCCGGTAGAAACTGCTCTGTGTTAGGCATGTTTTTTGATCCTCCTCACAGGCTAGTTCAGTGGGAGGGAGATCTGCTTGGAGTATCAAAAAAGAGGGAGATGGCTGTTTCCTCTAGTTTGGAGATGCTGTGATGAGCCTAGGTTCTGTGTAGGGCTGAGGTCTTTCAGCAAACAGTAGCTTTTCCATGAGGGGCTAACTCCTGAGACACTCACAGAGCCCAGCTTGGAGCTTTTCTCGGGGTTTGTGTTTACTGATTTTCAATTGTTTGTCTAGGCTGTTGTAGGGAGGGGCAGTCTCTTGCTGTGTTTACTTGGTGAAAAGTCACTTCTCTGTGGGCGGAGTTTTTCTGCCTGGGCGGGATGACTTTCTCCTGGGTGAATGGACATCAAAACTGACATCATAAACATATTATGTGATCGTGGTATTTCCCCTGCCAGGTAAGTATGGGAAGGGATGGGAAGGGGAAACAAAGGAGGAGGCTATAATGCTTGATAAGAAATGTACACGTTATCTTGCCCATGTAATTGTAACACCTCTGTACAGTATTTTCACAATAAAATAAAACCTATTGTGACTTATTGTACCATCGTAAACCCATTATGACCTCATCACCATTATGGAATCACCAACTAAGTATAACATCAAAATATTATTATCACTCAATATTGTGACATCATATTGCCACTGTGTTATCATTGTTCCATTGGGTTTTTCAAACCTATTTTGACCTCATAACATTTTACAAAAATCGTGGCCTTTGAGACTATTAACTTGTGAACTTGTACACTTATGATGCATAAAACTCAAGGCAATCCAATGAGGCATATTGAAGATAATTTTATTTACACTAGAAATAGGCCTGTATTTACCTTGTCCTGGGCTGTACACTCAGTTACAGCCCAGCCCCAAACACCAAACCTCAGAAGTCCAATAGGCATAGTTAATTGGTTTGCAAAACACCACCCCCCAAATTACCATCTCCACACTCCAAACTTCAATAGGTAAGGCTTTTTCCTTTTCCCTTATTCCATCCTTCTTTATAGACCTTTCCTTCATTTCCCTTTTTCCCTTCCATCAATTCCTTCTTCTCTTTAGGCCTCTCCACTACACTTCTCTTGCCTGGTGGCCAATTGGCTTCCTTCCCCTCCTGCTCTCCCTCAAATTCCTCTTCTCCCAGGTCTTTCCCCTCCTGCTGTCTCACCACTTCCTTCCTTGCAGGTCTTCCCTTGATTTTCTCCAATTTTATTGCTCTGATCATGCAGCCTATATATAGTTTGAACCCCTCCATCACTCCAGTGGTTCTCCTACCTAACAGTCTTCAAACATCACTTCACAAACTGCCTGTTCCCCAATCAATTCTTCACAGCTCATCATGTGAGGATGACATTCTGTCCCCTCTAGCAGCATGCCCTTCTCACTTGGGTGGCATGCCCCATGCACTCCAGTGGGCCAGTTCATGGGACAACATTGATTAGTGGGCCCTGCTCATTAGTAGGACCATGCTGCTTTTACATACCCCATTGTTTTTCATGTCCAATGAAATCCTTGATTCCTTCTTACCAAATCCAAAAAATTCCCTTCTCTCTACCCAATGAACAGGCTTAAAAGGTAAATTTAATAGAAAACAAGTAAATTATAGGAACACACTAGTTAGCACTAATTAACACTTAGTAAGTCTTATCCTTAACAGTCCATCTTACAGCATTCTCTGTAATTGGTCCACTACCTATTCCACTTGAGACTGATGGATCCAATGCTGTTTTTGTGCTAATTTAATAGGTGACACTGAAGTTAGCACCACCAATAAGGTCCTTGCCACTTCGGTTCCAGTTCAGGAGCATGATGCATTTTTACCCACACCAGCTGTCCAAGAAAGAAAGAGTGGGAGGGGTTTCTTATTTTCTTTTTTCAACTCCATTTCTTAGTTTATTTCACTTACCTGGGGTCTAGTTTTTTAATTTATTTCTGAAGTGAGACTTGCTATAGAATAAACTAAAAATACTCTCCCCAAAGAAATTTTCCTTCCAACTAGATTTAATTTCTTATTTTATATTTGAAATTTTTATTTTCATCCTAATGTTTATTTTTAAACAGTTTTTATTATTATTATCCTTAAATAGTTGTACAAAGAAGTTCCCATTCTACAAAACAGTACACAAATACAAGGTATCTGACAACAGTGACACTCATCCCTCCTAACCCTTCCATTCTCATACTTTTTGTAAAAATTGAGATAGGTTATTACATATATTTCAAAGTATTGTGGAATTGTGATACTTAGTTAAAGTCATTTTAACCTTGACAAGGCAAATTATTGTTATCAAGGTCCAAAGTTTGTTAATTCTATGAGCTTTTACAATCCAAATTATTTTTCCCACCTCAGGTGATATTTACATTTTTTTCCTTTTGCTTAATGTAGGCTATTCCCTCTTGCCCTCTTGCCCTCTCATTCATCTCTTTCCATCACTGTGTTTGGGTTGCTTAGTTATTTTTCTTCTATGTCCAGTGCAGTTGATGGGCCTCTTTGCTGTATGTTGTTCCATTTCCCACTTATTGTGTTCCTCCTCCTGGCTTCCCTCCATTGCGTGCATATTTCTACCATCTACATAGTCGAGGACACATAGTCATTAGTGGTGATACAACAAAATGATTGGCTGTCCTTTGTTTCTCGAGTCCTGTTTATTTTGTCGTACCTTCTTGCATTTTGGCTTTAGCATCCACGAATCAGCTAGACTCTATGCCGTTAGTCTCATTGTTTTGGCTTACCTCACACAAATAATTTGGTCTAGCTCCATCCATTTCCCTGCAAGTACCAACATTTTGTCCTTTCTAATGGCTACATGTATTACATTGTATATAGGTTCCACATTTTTTGGATCCACTTATCAGTTGTGGCTTATCTGGGTTGTTTCCAAGTCTTGGCTATTGTGAACAGCGCTGCAATAATCATAGAGGTGTGTATGTCTATGTATACTGATTCCTGTTGTTCAGAGTAGATGCCTAGGAGTGGTACAGCCAGTTCATAGGACAGGTTGATATTTAGCTTTTGAATGTACCTCCAGACTGCTTTCCAAAGTGGTTGTATTAGTATACATTCCCACTAGCAATGCAGTAATGTTTCTTTCTTTGTATCCCTTCCAGCATTTGTCATTGGCTGAATTTAGGATGTGGGCCATTATTGACTGGGGTAAAGTGGTATCTCAGAGTTGTTTTTATTTGCATTCCCCTTACAGTCAGGGATGATGAACATTTCCTCATGTGTTTCTTTGCTGTTTTTATCTCTTTTTCTGAGAAGTCTCTCTTTAGCTTCCCTGACCATTTCAAGATTACTTTTTTTAGTTTTGTGAAGGTTTAGTTTCTTGACTTCACCATAATTATTATAATGGATATTATAATATAATGGATATTAGACGCTTGTCTGTTATATTGTTGGTAAAAAATTTTTCCCATTTCTTCCCATTTCCTGGTAATCTCTATGATTCCTTTTTTTAGGCTTTTATACTTTTCATGAAACAGACCATCTATATCTTTGGTTAGGTTAATTCCTGGATACGTTTTTTTTTTTTTTGAGGTTGTTGTGAATGGGATTGCTTTCTTGATTTCCCTTTCTATTTGTACATTGTTACTATACAGAAAGGCGACTGATTTTTGTGGGTTAATTTTGTATCCTGCTACTTTGCCAAATTGGTTTATAAGCTCTAAGAGTTTGGGGATGGACCTTTAGGGATTGGTAATTTCTAAAATAATGCCTTCTGCAAAGGGATCCTATGTGGATCCCTTTAATGTCTTTCTCTTGCATTATTGCTCTGGCTAAGAATTCCAGAACTATATTGAAGAAGCGTGGATAGAGTGGGCATCCTTGCCTTTTTACTTGTTTTAGGGGAATTGGTTTATTTTTTCCCGTTAAGTATAATATTAGCCTTTGATGTGCCATGTAAGACTTTTATTATCTTATGTAATGTTCCTTCTATTCTTATTTTTCCATAGCTTTTAACATAAATGAGTGCTGAATTTTATCAAAAGCCTTTTCTGCATCAATGCAGATAATCATATGGTTCTTGACCTTGGATCTGTTGATGTGATGGATTAGATTTATTGACTTACATATGTTAAACCTTCCCTGCATCTCTGGGATGAAGCCCACTTGGTCATAATGTATGATGTTTTTTATATGTTTCTGGATTCTGTTGGCTGCAATTTTATTGAGGAGCTTTGTATGTGTCTTAATAAAACAGATTGGTGTGTAGTTCTTTTTTTGTTGGGTCTTTGCCTGGTTTGAGGATGAATGTGATATTGGCTTCATAGAATGAATTTGAGATTACTCTCTCTGTTTCTATTTCTCTGAAGTGCTTGAGGAGTTTGGGTATTAGTTCCTCATTAAAGGCCTTATTGAAATCTGTAGTGAATCCATCAGGTCCTGGGCTTTTCTAATTGGAAGATTTCTGATTACTACTACTATCTCATTGTAGGTAATTGACATGTTTAATTGCTTTCTTTCTTCTTGGTTCTGTTTGGGCAATTTGTATTTCTTTTTTTATCAGGAAGAAAAAAAAGTTTATTTACTTAACTGCTGCACACACCAAGTATGGTGGAGAAGCATGTCTTAAAAGGAAAGGGGGAAACAAACCTCTGGGCCAGGACTTATCTAGGCTAGGGAAAGGAAGAAGTGTGGCCAGGTGGGGGAAAGGTGTGGCCACAGTGGATTTCGATGTGACCTCAGGGTTTGGGACCCTCCAACGATCAGATTGGAGGCTTGTGACCAGAGGTGGCTCAGGATGTTACCTAGCAGGAGGGGAAACTGACTGCTTCCAGGTCTGCTAGTTACCTATGTAACAGACATTGGGCGGAAACTTAGCCAAGATGGAGGGAGGTGTTCCTGTTCAGACCTTACATTCCAGCCTTTTGATAATTATGAAAAAGGGTGAAGATTCTCTCTGGCTAATTCCTGTTTGCAAGGGGTATCAACAGTAGGGGTAAAAGACTGAAATGTGATCGCATCTGAGAGAAGGCAGCAGGCAACAGCTGTCACTTGGGCAATGAGTCCTTAGATGAAGTCTGGAGGAGGCAAGTCTCTTGGACGAAGTATGGAGAAGTCTCACGAGGCATTGAGGGACTGAAAAAAAATATTCGAGAGCAAATAAATGTCAAGAGGTAGGACTTGGAGCTGAAAATGTTGGTAGAAATATCACTATCTACTTCTGACATCTGCAGACTGGGTAGAAAGGATGTCAAGTGACAAAGGCAAGAATATAAATTCCTGTCCAGTTGAAAGGTAGACAGGTATGGACATAGATGGGCAGTCTTCTTACTTCTATTGAACTACCGGCTCTGGTTAATTTAGAAAGGGCAGGCACAAAATGGCTGATGTGTATCATCTCCTCTTACTCCTTTCCATGTTCCTTTGTTCTGCAGACTGGCTGAGTCTAAGTGTCGTTGCTGGGATGGTTTGTCCCAGTTGGTATTCAAGGAGATTTGAACTCAAGGCCTGGGCACTGTCTCTGAGAACTTCTACTCAAGGCTAGCACTATAACACTTTGAGTTATAGTACCACTTGCAGTGTTCGCTTGTTAGAGTTAAGAGGTTCAAGCCAAGCTTCCAGCCTGGCTCTTTGCAGATAAGTTGGGAGATGGAGTCTTAGGGATTTTTCAGCCCAGGCTGGATTTGAATTGCAACTTTTGTCACAAAAACACTTTGTTATTTCCAATTAAAGCAACAAGGAGATCAAATAGAATAAGAAGAGCTTACCTGGTCCTTATCAAGAATTAACCAAATATTCTGCAATGACAAAACCTGTTGGATGGGAGAATCTTAGCACAGTTATGCCCAATATTTTAGACTCACGTAGTCAGTACTAAACTAAACAACACAAAACAAAAAAGGCAAAACTCAAATCCTAAAATTTTAGAGAATAATGTTTAGACATCTTTGCTAACAAATCACATCAGATGGTTGGGCCTCAATTACCAGAGCCTCTGAAAAGAGCAACTTGTTAGCAAGGCACATGTGATTAGATGGATGGAGGAGAAGTAAGCTAGGTTGAAGTGTAAAGATTGGAGGAGGTCAAATCCTTAATCCACCATTTGGCCAAGATGGCGAACTCAAGATGGCAAATTTCTAAACAAATGCAAAGAAAGCCTGAACAAAAAATCTAGCATAGTTTGGCTAGCCTTTTAGAGAGAACCTAGAATGGGTCCCCTGGGCCCAGTCCATGTCGCACGCTTCATGAAACAATACAAATAGTTGTAGAAAAGAAAGGGAGAGATAGAGAAAGTTGGACATGATTAGCAGAGAGCAAAGAGATCCTGAAAGTGAACAGACTTCTTACCATTTACCATTGCAGAGGCAAAAATTGTCTAAACCTGAGAAAAGCATAAAAAATTAGGTGCTCTCGCTATCCAGGGAGCACAGGAGGCATTTCAGAGGGGCTTCATGGCTTGGGCATGACTCGTAGCACCCCGTTAAATGTGTAGGAGAGTCAGTTTGGTGAGGGAAGGACAGCTGACCAGGCAGAATCGATGTCCCTACTTCCCCTAGAGCACTGTAGAGAGAAATGGCCAAGAGCCCATAACCAAGCATCCTCGGGTTCAGAGGTGACCAGCCTTTCCGCTAAATGCCGTAGGAGCTCTCTGACATAGCGCCACATCAGAACAGAGATTGAGCAACAGAGAGCCATAGAGAGTAGTTTCACTCACCAGAGAAGAGAAGTGGTGTGAACATGGATGTAAAGGCCAGAAATGGTATTGGTGAAAAGTCTCGCGTTGTGTCTCAATGCAGTTTAGTTCACAGAAAAGGGATGGTTAGGAAATTCTACCATTTCCAACTCAAAAACCCCATCTGAGTCACAGCATCATATGTAAGGAATACTAAATAGGTAGGTTTCAATCGGTAGCCTATGAAGAGAATACCACACACTATTAAGGCAAGAAAAGAAGTTTATTTACCGAACTGCTGCCCCCACCATACATGGTGGTGAAGCAGGGCCAAACAGAAAGGAGGGATAGCAATTTGTAGTTCTGTAGAAATTCATCCATCTCTGCTACGTTTTCCTTCCTTTGTGAGTAGAGTCTGGAATAATTTCCTTATGACTGTTTGGATGAATTGGATGTTTGTTGTAATTTTTCCTGTGGTAACTCTGATAATATTGATTTGGGTCTCCTCTCTTATTTTGTTAGTTACTCTTGCTAGTGGTGCCTCAGTTTTATTGATTTTTTCTTAAAAACAGTTTTTTTTTTTATCAATTTTATTTATAATTTTCTCAGTCAATCTCATTAATTTCAGCGCTTTTTCTGTTATTTCTTTCTGTCTAGCAACTTTAGGTTCAATTTTTTTCTTGTTCTGTAGCAGTTTTAGTTGTATCATAAGATTGTTTACTTGGTCTCTGTTTCTTGATATGTGCACTGAGAGCAATACATTTGGACTGATTTCGCTGAGTCCCATAGGTTTCTTTGTGATGTTTCTTCATTTTCACTGAATTGTGGGAACTTTTTAATTTCTTCTTTAACTTCTTCTGTGAACCATGTATTTTTCAACTTAGTGCAGTTTAATTTCCATGTGTTTAAGTTTTTTCTACTTTATGTCTTGTTATTGAGAACTAGTTTGATTCCACTATGGTCAGATAGAATACAGGGTATTATGTCAATCCTCTTGTATTTGCTTAAATTGCTTGTATGAACCAAGAAATGATCTATTGTAGAAAAAGTGAAGGGGCTGGCAAGAGTCAGACCCTGCTGGTGTGAATGCCTGTAATTGTAGCTACTCAGGAGGCTCAGATCTCTGTATTCAGGTTCAAAGCTAGAGCAGGCAGGAAAGTTCATGACGCTTTTCTGGTTTTTTTCAGCACCACACCCTGCGTCATGTCTGGGGTTGTTCACCACCTTTGCCACCATGGGCTGGGCTAGGATGCTTATGCAAGCCGGGATGGAGAGATGCTCCACCCCACCACGAATCAGGTGTTAACCAGTGCTGCTGCCTCAGGCTGGGCTAGGCTGCTTATGTGGGCCAGTATGGAGAGGCACAAACCGCCATGGGTCTGGAGTTATTCACTGTAGCTGTCCCCGCAACAGTTATCACTGCCGCCCTGGGCTGGTCTGGGCTGATCTTGTCGGCTAGTGCCAAGAGGCATTGTGCCCAGAGTCTGGGTGGTTTGCCACTCCTGCCAGCTGCTACTGATGCTCCAGTTTTGGCTATGCTGTTTACACCAGCAGGACAGAGGTGCTACACTGCCAGTCTAGGGTCGTTCACCACTGCTGACAGCTGCTGCTGCTTCTGACTGGGTTAGGCTGCTTGCACCAGCCAGGCAGAGGTGCCATGCCAGGAGGGTGAGGGGAATCTTCATGCGGGCTCTGTCTTCTGAGATTTTGGTTTGTATTCTATGTGCTGGCACTGGACTCTGGGAGTCTTCAGTGAGCCTTGGGATGCTTGACGGTGTGTGGTCCTTGGAGGGTCCAGAGCCAAGCCATTTAAGCAACCTGGCACAAAACTCCACCACTTAAGTTGCTCAGCGAGGGGCCCCATCACCAACAAGGGGTGGGGGAAGTGTCTTCCCACTTTACTGTCTGTGTGGGTTTTTCCCTTTTCTTTTTTCACATTCTGGATCTCTCTGAGTAATCACCTTTTTTTTTGTGGGTCACTTGCAGAAACGGAGCATTGAAATCCAAACTGTATTTCGTTGGGGAGAGCTGTTGTATATTCCTGCTGTTCCATCGCCATCTTGGACCCTCCCCTTCAGGTGGAGTTTTTCTTAGGTGACTAGTGGGCCTTGGTTACCAAAGGATAGGTCCATAAAGAGTATGTTGTAAAGCCTGCAGATTGTAGTTAGACATTTCTGTTAATATAGCCTTCCCAAATTTAGGAACCAAAGGGTGTGGTCTACCCTAAAGTATTTCAAAGAGATTAAATCCTTTAACATAGGGGCTACATGTTGCTCGAAGGAGAGCAAAGTGGAGGAGGCTGTCCATGTAGACATGGACAGTCTCTGTATTTAATTTAGTTAGTTTCCTTTGAGGGCATATTCATTCTTTCTAATGCCTTGAACTCTGAGATCTATAAATGGATTGTAAGTTCCAATTTATTCCTACAATTTTAGTTAATAATTGAGAACTTGTGCCATGAATGCAGGGCCATCTTTGGACCCCACAGCTAAGGGTAAGCCAAATCAAGGAATTATTACATGCCTCAGCTCAGCCTGAAAAGTGTCCACTATTACTAATAGACACCAATACCGATACTTTCCAGGCTTTACCTCTGTGAAGTTCACTGTCCCTAATTCACCATCTGAGATTCCTCACATATGAATTCTTTCCATAAGTTCCAGTTTTTCAGCATTTACCTATTGGAAATTACCTACACACCTTACAAAGTATTGTCACGCTAAGGCCCCACTGGTTTTCAGAACAGTTTTAGGTAATGGCCTCGGGAAATTTACCAGGGTGCAAATATCTACACGTAAACAGACAGAAACCTTGAGCTTGTATGCTTTTTTCACAAGTTCAGTGTTAACATTTGCACACTTATTACAACTGTTTTTGCTTCTTCCTTTAATTTTAACGACCAGTAGCTCTAGAGATCCCACTGGATTTAGAGTGAACTCCCAAGCTACCGGATCAGCTCAGATGTTTTCCTGTATCTTAGGGTCTCTAGTTTCTTTAACTCTTGTACAGTACTCTGAACCTTGGACACTTCTTCCATTTTATTCTCCTCCTTTTCTCTCAAACTTGCTTTCAAAATCTCACTCTCCTTCTCAATGTGCTCCTTAAACTGTAACTGTTTTGGCAGGGTGACAGGAGAGTTCCTTTGACTGGATAACTGCTGCTCCTTCTCACAACACCTTTACTTGCTCTTCAGCTCCTCCCTTAAGTTCACAAAGGCGCTATTGCAAGGTATTTTTCCCCACCTCCACCTGTTCCATTGGGGACACGATGCTTCTGCATTACATTTATGGCGAAGATCTCAGCAGTCTTTTGGGGCTTTTACTCTAGTAGTTTCTCTTTCTAGTTTTCCACTTCAGTGTATTTTTGTGACAGATCTTTCAACTGTTTGTTTAGCCCTTCTGTTTTTCTTCCTAATGTTCTTCCGCTTTCCCCAGTTTTCTCTATCAGATCATGTGGCCCTTTAACTCTTTCTGAAGAGTAACAATCTCTTTCTTGAGCCTGATATTTTCTGTACACTTTTCTTTGCCTCATCTTCTGTGACACAGCACTTCCCTGTCTTCTCTGCTAACTACTCTTTCCTTCTCTCTCTGTTGCTTTGAATTTCTGGTAACAACTTTCAAAGCTTATAATTGACATGTACTTCAGCCTAATACATTCTTAAATCAGGTCCAGCTCATTTTTCATGTCCACGATTTCTTAATGCAGCATCAGGTTCTCTTCTTCACCTCACTTGAGGTTAGGAAGGATGGCAGCATTGCTGTCTTTTGCTTCTGTTGGCCTGTGGTCCTCTAATTTGCCTCATATTCATCCAGGCTAATGTATTTGACTTTCATTTGATTCTGAGTGTTTTCTAGGTTCCTTTTGAGGATTTTCTTCTCATTTTTCACTCTCACAAGTTTATATCTTCAAATCTTTTCTTCAAGTCAAATAATTCTCTCTTTTCTCCAATGTGCTCATCTATGTGTTTTTAACCTCTTGGTTGGTTTTGGCTGGCACATAATGAAGATTCAGTCTGTTATAAGCCTGTTTTTTGAGATAGAAGTATATGAATTTTTCTTTCCACATTTCTTCTTAAGTTCAGAGGGCTGATTTTTAAATTGAACACAGTTGGAATTCAGAGCCCCAAGCTCCTTTGGATGTCACTCCAGAGATATGAACACATTTTCCAGGTGTTTAATGTGATTACATAACCTGTCATTTTCTATCTTTCTCCTCCTTGGACATTCCTTTTCCCACTCATCTGGTCCTAGAGGTTCTCTACTGCCATTTGCAAATGAATTGTACTGTCTTTGCCAAGGGTTTCTTGATCCCTATTCTGGTGCTCCTATCAAAACTCAACCCCCTTGCTTAGATATCACACTGTGATATCACCATAACCCACATATCACAATATTACATAACCCACCGTGACATCACAAACCTATCCTCTCATCATAACTTTTGTGACATGCTGCAATTCTAATATCTTAGGCCTTTTTGTCCTCATGATCTCTTGTTGACCTCATTAAATTTCACATATGGCACTTGATATCACAAATTCCCAGTGTCATCATGACCATGGTGATATCACACTGCCAAATTTCATAACCACTGTGACAAATTCTGACATCACAAACCTTTTAGGATTTCAATATATTTGTGACAACACATACTTTTGGAGAAACCAAAGTCCCTTTGTGAACTCATACTCATTGTAAGTTAAAGATAATTGAGAACCATCATGTCATTGTGAAATGCCCAACACACTGTGACATCACCAATCTTTTGTGACCTCATCACCAATGTAGCATCATCAACTAATTGTGACACCAAAACAATATTTTGACATGATGTAGTGAGTTGACATTGCCATGGTGATATCACTGTCCCATTGTATATTCACAAACCTAATATAACCTCATAATATTTAAAAAAATTCATGTCCATTAAGACTTCAAGCTCCTTCTGTGAACTTGTATGCACATTGTGAAATACTAGCAGTTGAAATTGGACATGTGCTTGACATATTACAAAATCATTATGACATCAAAACCTGTTGTGACCTCATCACAACTGTATATCATAATGCTATCATGACCGCTAAGTACCTTTGAAAACACATATGGTACTTGTGACATCACAGTTCCTTTGTGTACCCATATACTCATTGTGAACACATGATAATTGAATTCATATACGCCATTGTAACATCACAAACCCTCTGTGACTCAATCACCAGTGTGACAACACGTATTCATTATGACATCATTACCTCCTTACAACATCACCAATTTACAATGACCTCATAGCATTATGACATTAAATTGTCATTGTGATGTTATAGACACATTGTAAATGCCTATTCTCTTAGTTCATTCTATTTCAAATGTGGCATTTGGGGTGATATCAGAAAACCATTGTGATCTCATAAATATATGGCATCACAATTACTTTGTGACATCACACGGCCATGGTGATATCACTAACACACTGTGACATCACAAACCTGCCTCTTCTGTCAGGTCTTCATCCATTCCACGAAAGCTGGACAGGGTCTGAGGAAAGCTAAGTGTGGCTGCTGACCCGTTCCGCAGTCTCTCTTAGCCCAGGAGAAAATCAGATGCAGGAGTCAAGTCAAGAAGGAACTTGTTTATTAACACAGAGCAAGACCTTTTTTTAAAGCAAAAGACTGCATGGGAGGAGAGGAAATGGAACCAACCATTCACTGTAAAGGTCACACCTTATCATGCACCTAAGCTTCCACAAGCTGTTTATACATTGAATGTAAACAAATCAGGCTCTGCTCAAACAACTTCCTCTCAGGGACATCTTTGCTGCCTGTGTGCCCTACAGATTCCCCCTTTTTGTTTTAATGGCTGATACACCTCCCAGTTAGTTATCCTTTTCCTCTCCTCTGTAAAGGTAATTTTAACAGGATTTCACTGGTAAGAATAGCGTTGGCCATGCAGGGGGTTTGAGGCAAGTCTGCGGGGCGAGATTCGCCAGACAAGGATAGAGCCCTTGTGCGTGATACAAGAGCCTATCCCCAACTAGCACAGTAATAAACATCAGCCCCACCAAAGTTAGAAATGTCCGAAACAGTGCGATTAATTTCAGGGCATATAGAACAATCATTATCTCGTCCTCTTCAGAACATGGAAGCAGCCTGGGTATTGGGAATTCCACACAGGGGACACGGTGCATCCTCGTAGGCCCCCACTCTCAGGCCATTCTACTATAGTCCAGAAAAACAAGGAAAATTTAAAACAAACTCTGCAGACATAGCAAAGCAATCACTGGCACGTGGTGTCTTTCAAGTAAACCAGTTCTTTGTTTGTGCCTTCAAGTGAGTACAGGGGTCAAGATGACCTTTCAGCTTTACTGTTGGCTCCCAACACCACATTTTGTTTAAAGAAGGGAACCCGCCTGTCTTAGGTTGGGTGGATCATCTTGTCTGTCTTACCCTTCATTGGGAACTTCTACAGAGCGAAGTTGAAGGCCCTATCTTAGGTTGGTCAGACTGGCACCACCTCTTACCCATCTCTGGCTGTTGTTCCTCTTGGGGGAAATTTATAACTGGCTGGCTAAACATATAAGAGGTTTGCAGTGCATATATAATGCAAGGAAGGCATAGAAAAACCATCAGCAAAAGCATTACCAGGCCAAGCAATGTCATTAGCAGTCCTTTAACAGTCAGGGGTGGGATAGCAGTCTTTGCCATTTCAGAGTCCAGAGGTGGGGCTTGAAAAGGAATATTAGAGCAGATAGCATTAGAATAAATAGCTCCTACAGAAATATTAAATGGTCCATACGTAATGACATATGTTGGTGACCAAAATGAAGGTCAAGCCACCAGGTCAAAGGGACAGCTTCTCTTGTGGAGCTATGTCTGCATTGCCAGCGTGGATCATGGATTCAGTAGCCATTGCCGGGACTGGGAGGGTCAGAAGAGCCAATAGCTGGAGTACCACAATCTGCAATTGTTAGAGAACACAAGAGCTTCTCAAGGGCTGATTGCCCTTGGGAATGGTTAGTTATCTTTCTTGCTTTCCCTCCTTTACACACAAGACTCTGACACCATAGCCATTTTTCTTTCCTTGTTGGTTAGTTTACACTTGGGCATCCTCCTATATAGAGGAAATGGGTAAAACCTTAAGGTTCCTGGCAGAGATCCAAATGGAAGCTGTCTCCTCTGTGGTAAAAATGCATCCAAATCCCCTGCCAATGGTAACTAGCAAGTCAGGTCCTCTCCATTGTTGTGTCAGGGGGTCCTTCCACCTGAATTTCATTTGGAGCTTAGGGTTTAGTTGTCCTCAGTGTTTCTGGATTCAGTTGCCCCTTTTGGAAAACTTAAAATGTTAATGGTAAACAAAGCTATCTGTAACTGTATATGGGGGCTAACTCCCACTTTTTGTTTTAGTAATTGCTCCTTAAGACATTGGTGATTTCTTTCTATAATTGCTTGGCCTTGGGGATTATAAGGAAATCCTGTAGTATGATTAATGTGCCATTTGTCAAAAACTCTGACATTGCTTTACTAACAAAAAAGGGTCTATTATCGGTTTTAACTTGTGTTGGTAGACCCAAGGTGGCAGAGCATTGAAGAAAATGTGCTTGTGAATGTGTAGTTCTTTCTCCTGTATGTGCTGTGGCCCAGCATGCTCCTGAGTAGGTATCTATAAAGACAAAGATATTTTTGAACTTACCAAAGGCTAGGAAATGAGTAATGTCTGTTTGCCAGGATTAAGGCCTTTGGGATTACCACTGATGGTTGTAATGGGGGTACTTTTAAGAAGGGCTGGCATGTTTTGCAGGTATGTACTATCCTTTTGAGGTCCTTTACAGGAATCTGAGGAAATCTATGTTGAAGATCTCTCCAGTTAATGTGGGTGAAATCAAGCAAACAGGTAGCCTCTTTTAAGGTTAATACTTGTGGGCCAATAGCTAACTGGTCTGCCCAATTATTGCCTAGGGATAAAAACACAGGAAGTATTGAATGCCCTCTCAAATGTTGAATATGAATAGGGGCTCCTTGACCTTCTAATAGACCCTTAAGGGTAACCATAAGAGGGGAAATAGGGTTTTCATCCAGCTTAATATGTGCCTGGGGAATATGGTGGAACAAGTCAATCATATATAGTATATCAGAATACAAATTAAAGGTTTTTTGAATGTCCTGAAGGGCCATAATTACGGCCAGCATTTCTTTATATTGTGCTGACCCTTGACAAGGTTGAAATCTTTGTTGGCTCGGGGTCTTTTGTTGCTCTTCAAAGGCTGTATTTAAAGAGCCTGCTTTCCCTCCATCAGAAAAAACATGGAGGGCACCAGAAAGAGTCGTAGGAGAAAACAGAGAAGGCATTTTGAGGGGAAATCGCCATAACATGACAGTCCATTTGGATGGCCCATAATGGCAGTCAATTTTGCCTAGCAACCCCTCCTCAGAGAGAGAGCAAGACGAGCATTGGCTCCAGTGAGCCACACAACGTCTACCATATGAAAAAGAAAAGCAGTTGAGGGTCAAGGCCATAATGTCTTTGGGCTTGGGTCCTTCCCTTGACAATAGCATCTGCAAGTTGGCCTGCCTGAGAGTACATGCTAGGTGTGGCCCCCAGGGGAATATGAACCCACTCTAATGGCTCCCCCCTTTGAGTTAAAACTGCAGAAATCAGTGTAACACCTGCAAACAACCAAAGGAAAATGGGCTCAAAAATAGATTACCCCTTCAGGTAAACTTCATCCAGGGCTTTTTGGAACTGCAAAAATATTGCCCAATGGCTGTCTGAAATTGTAATAACTTCTTGGGGCATTCTGCCTTTAGTAGAGCAAATAAGGCACAAGACTATCTTTAGGGAGAGGAACAAATGCCAACAGCCAGTTGATTTCCCCTAAAAGGCTCTGAAGTTGGGTTAAGTTCAAAGAAGCTGGAATGTCCAGCAAAGGTTTAAGGGAGCTGGCCTGAGTCAAGGTAAGGTAGGACATGAGCACCTTAAAAGGAGGTACCTTTTGAATTTTATTGAGGGCTATGGTAAACCCTCATTTTTAATATGAAGAGAACCTGGGCCAGAAGGCCCTCCAGGCAGCCCCGGTCTCGGTGCCTCAGAATTATATCATCCATGTAGGCATAGCCAAGGGAGGTATCTGAACCCAGCACAGGCCCTAAAAGTGTGGCAAAGTATTGTTGGCAAAAGGCTGGGCTATTGGCCATTCTCTGTGGCAGCACCATACATTCAAACCTCTGATCAGGCTGGGAAAAATTAAGAGAAGGTGTGGAGAGCCGCGGGAGCTGCGACCAAAGACAGCTCGGCCGTAAGGCGCGGCCTCAAAAATGGCGTGGCCGCATGGCGCGGCTGCGACCAAAGATGGCGCTGGCTCCCGCCTTCCGTCTTCCCGGTGACGATCGCTCTCTGTAAAAAACAACTCCTTATATGGCTATGACTTGGCTCCTAGTTTGCTTCCGTGTTTGCAGCCCTATTGGTATATGCCACGTGGCGCTTCGGGATTGGCCATCCAGGAGGCTTATAACCGGAGCGTGGGGGCGGAGGGAAGGAGAAGCAGGAAGAAGCGGGCAGAAGAAGCGGGAGAGAAGATGTTGTAAAAGGTCCTGAATAAACCCCCTGAAAGAAGAACCTGTTGTCCCGTCATCCTTGCAGGTCGAGGCAGTCGCGACAAGTGGCGCCCAACGTGGGGCTCGACGGGATTCAGAACTTTCAGCGGTCAGGGGGTGCACCGGTAAGTCCCCAGGTAAGAGGGGATCCGCGATAAAAGCGGGAGGGATTTTTTGCTCTTCTCTGTAGACAAAGAGAGAGTGGCAATCGGGGCTAGTTTATTTACTAGCTAAAAGCTAAAGTAAAAGATTATTTGAGAAACATGGGCGCTTTCTCTTCACACCCAATTTTGCTGGCTCTTAAGGAGCTGTTATAATCAAAAAGGTTAAAGTTAAAGACAGGTACCCTAGAAAGATTTTTAAATGAATGTGATTCTGTTGCTCCATGGTTTGCGGTCTCAGGGAGCCTCACGGTAGCCTCATGAGAGAAGTTGGGAGCGGACTTAGATTTTGCTTATGAACAAGGAACACTTAAGAGTGGGGTAAGACCAATTTGGAGGTTAGTGAGAAGTTGCCTGGAGGATCAGCGCTGCAGCGAGGTAGTGGAGATTGGGCAAGCAGCTTTAGAGAGACTGCAGGAAGAAAGATCAGAGAGAGGCAGTGTTGCTAGCGGCACTGCAAAAAGGCCAAGGTCAAAATTATATCCCGATTTTACAGAGCTCGATTCCCTTGAGGAATCTGACGTCGAGGAGGTTCAAGCAATCACAGAACAAATTGAAAGGACAAAGATATCAGATAAAGGAAAAGAAGAGGAAAAGGAATTAGGGAAAGATAGAGGGTGCTGCTGTGGGACTTCCAGACGCCCCAGAACACCGACAGTTTCTCCCCCTTATAGTGAAGGCTTCAAGGTCTCGGGCTGGTCCTTCAACCCAGGGGCATGGAGAGAGGCACGAAGTGAGTTACCCCAGACTTTTCCAGTATTTGTGGATGCTAATCAGCAGAGATACCATGAGCCTTTAGACTTCAAGGTGATTAAGTCTCTAGCTGAGTCCATACGTACATATGGAGTAACTGTATCCTTTACTGTTGGACAAGTCGAGGCATTAGAAAGGCATTGTATGACCCCCGGAGACTGGGCTAGTCTCGTGAAATCCTGCTTGAGCCCTGGACAATACTTGGATTGGAAAGCTTATTTAGTTGAATTTGCAAATGAAGAAGCCGCAGCAAACCAAGCTGCTGGCAATCCTGCTTGGGATAGAGACATGCTTCTAGGTATAGGAAGGTTTGCCAACCAACAGATAGGATATCCAGTAGAAGTATATCAACAGATTAACAAGACAGGGATTAAAGCATGGAAAGCCTTGCCTAATAAAGGAGAAGTAAGTGGGAACTTAACAAAAATCATACAGGGGTCTACTGAACCCTTCTCAGACTTTGTAGCAAGGATGGTTGAGGCAGCAGGAAGAATCTTTGGGGACCCTGATGCGGCCATGCCCCTAATTAAACAACTAGTATTTGAGCAATGCACTAAAGAGTGTAGGTCTGCCATTACCCCTTACAAAAATCGGGGATTGGAGGCTTGGATGAAAATTTGCAGAGAACTTGGAGGGCCTTTAACCAATGCTGGATTAGCCACTGCACTCTTGCAGTTAACACACAAAAAGGGAGGAAGGACAGGGGCGTGCTATCACTGTGGGAAAGATGGACATATGAAGCGTAATTGTCCCCATAGAGGAGAGGGAGGTAGCAAGCTCCCAGGACCACAAAAAAGCCTGGCCTCTGTCCGCGCTGCAAAAAGGGGAAGCATTGGGCAAATGAATGCAGATCCGTTAAGGACATCAACGGCCAACCCCTAGAGCAGACAAAAAACGGGAAGCGGGGCCCTCGTCCCCAGGGCCCACAAATATATGGGGCAGTGGAGCAAGGACAATCAAAATTGGAACAGTGGCCGACATTACGGCACCCACAGAACCGCGGAGAGCCACTGCGGGCTCCGCAGGACTGGACCTCCGTGCCACCACCAGACTCATACTAACCCCCCAAATGGGCGTTCAGTTAGTGGATACAGATTTCAAAGGACCCTTAGAACCAGGAACAGTAGGGTTGCTTTTGGGCAGGTCGTCTGTTACTCTACGGGGTCTTAAAATACACCCTGGAGTAATAGACCCTGATTATGCTGGAACTATTAAAATCATGGTTGAGTCACCAAAAGGAATTTTTGCCATATCTCCTGGTGACCGCATTGCACAGCTGCTTATTTTACCTAGCCTCCATGAGCATTTTGAAGCGCAGCAACAGACTAGGGCAGAAAAGGGTTTCGGATCCACAGGAGTAGATCTGACATTTATATCTCTTGATTTGGACCAAAGACTAGTGCTAGAACTAAAAATAGACGATAAAAAGATATTAGGTCTTCTAGATACTGGGGCAGATAAAAGTATAATTGAAAAAAGGGATTGGCCGTTGGGATGGCCTATACAGACCTCTCCTCAAGTATTACAAGGCCTAGGATACGCAAAAACTCCTGAAATGAGTGCAAGACAACTCTCCTGGAAGGACGATGAAGGCCATTCAGGCACTATTCAGCCTTACATGCTAGAGCTGCCAGTATCATTGTGGGGAAGAGATTTGTTAAAAGAGATGGGGTTTACTCTGAGCAATGAATATTCAGCTGTTTCCCAAGATGTGATGACTCGCATGGGGTATCATCCTGGCTTTGGCCTAGGGAAATTTCTACAAGGCAATAAAGAGCCCATCCAAGTAAAACAAAAGTTAGACAAACAGGGACTGGGTTTTTCATAGCGGCCACTGGGGCGGGCATTCCCATAGTTTGGAAGACGGGGGATCCAGTATGGGTGCCTCAGTGGCCACTGCCCTCGGAAAAGCTTGCTGCTGCTCAAACTCTAGTACAAGAACAGGTAGAACTGGGGCACCTTAAGCCTTCTGTTTCTCCTTGGAATACTCCTATTTTTGTAATAAAAAGGAAATCTGGAAAGTGGAGATTGCTACATGACTTGCGTGCAATCAATGGACAAATGCAAATTATGGGTCCAGTTCAGAGGGGCTTACCGCTTCATTCTTCCCTACCTGAAAATTGGCCTGTTATAGTCATTGACATAAAGGATTGTTTCTTTTCTATTCCATTATTTGCTGGGGTCACTGAATGTTTTGCTTTTACCCTCCCTTCCTGTAATCATGAGGAACCGGACAAACTGTACTAATGGGTAGTACTTCCCCAGGGCATGGCAAACAGTCCAACCACGTGTCAGTTATTTGTGGCCGAGGCTCTTAAGCCACTTAGACAAAAATATCCCAAGGTGCGCTGCATTCATTATATGGATGATATTTTGTTGGCCTCTAAATCAGAGCAATTACTACACAAAGCTTATGAGGAACTTACCAAGCTGTTAAATGCTAAAAGCTTGTTTATTGCCCCTGAGAAAGTACAACAACACTCTGTTGTTGAATATTTAGGGGCTACCATACATAAATCTCATATTGTACCCCAAAAGGTAGAATTGAGGAAGGATCATTTAAAAACCCTGAATGATTATCAAAAGTTATTGGGAGACATTAATTGGATCCGATGTTATTTAAAGCTGCCAAATTATGAACTTAAGCCCTTATATAACATGCTACAAGGAGACTCTGCATTAGATTCTCCAAAACAGCTTACGGATGAGGCACATGATTCACTATGAAAGGTAGAGCATGAGTTACAAAGGGCATGTTTAAAAAGAGTTAAGGAAGGTGAGCCAATTACTTTGTGTATTCTCCCTACATGTGTTCAACCTTCAGGGCTTTTATGGCAAGATGGCCCATTGCTTTGGATTTACCCAAAAGTTTCTCCGGCAAAATCCATTGAGTATTACCCTGCCGCGGTAGCCAGTCTGGCGTTGTCGGGGGTTCAACAGTGCGTCCAATGTTTTGGCAATGCTCCATGCTTCATTATTGTTCCATATACTAATCATCAAGTACAAACATTATGTGCTACTGTAGATGATTGGGCAGTCTTACAATGTAGTTTGAAAGGACAGATAGATAACCATTTTCCAAAACATCCCCTGTTAAATTTTCTAAAAGAACATCCCGTAGTTTTTCCTAAAGTTACCTCCTTAAATCTCCTTGCTAGAGCTTGCAATATTTTTACCGATGGCTCTAAAACGGGATGCGGCGTGTACATGGTGGAAGGCCATGACCCAGTCCGCCACCAGTTTCAAGCCGGTGCTCCACAATTAGTGGAACTACAAATTGTTGTAAAAGTGTTTCAAACCTGTCCTTTTCCTTTTAATTTCAGACTCTGCTTATGTTATAAATGCTTTAAGAGTCTTGGAGGCTGCAGGGCCAATAAAACAGGCCTCTCCTGTTGGATATTTGTTTTGTCACTTACAACGATTGCTTTGGCAACGACAACACCCTTTCTATCCCTTACATATTCGCGCCCATACCGGTCTGCCTGGCCCTTTAAGAGAAGGCAATGATATTGTTGATTGCTATACCCGTCAAGATTGGATTTTTTTTTAGTTCAAATTTGGATAGAGCAAAAACTTTTCATAATAACTTTCATGTTAACTCAAAAGCTTTACAAAAACAATTTCGACTTTCCCGGGCTGATGCCCGACAAATAGTTTTAGATTGCCCTCATTGTGTAATTTATCACCACTTACCTAGTGTTGGTGTTAATCCTCGAGGCCTTTTGCCTCTTAAAATATGGCAAATGGATGTTACTCATGTACCTGAATTTGGACGACAGAAATTCGTACACGTTTTTGTAGACACATGCTCTGGCATTATATATGCCTCCCCTATGACTGGAGAAAAGGCACATCAGGTTATTATCCACTGCCTAGAGGCGTGGGCAGCTTGGGGCAAACCAAAACAGCTCAAAACTGATAATGGTCCTGCATATGCAGGAAATCAATTTTTCTCCTTTTGCAAAGCAATGGATGTTCAACTTCTTCATGGGTTGCCCTATAACCCTCAAGGTCAAGGCATCGTAAAAGGTGCACATCACACGCTAAAGGAGACTTTACAAAAACAAAAAGGGGGAATTGGCCATGGCTGTACCCCTAAGGAAAGGCTTTCTCTTGCTTTATTCACTATTAATTTTTTAAATTTGGATGCTCAAGGCCTGTCTGCGGCGGACAGGCATAACAAGTCTCAAGGTCTAACAAAAGGAATGGTAAAATGGAAAGATATTTTGACAGGGATCTGGCGCGGGCCTGATCCCATGCTAACATGGGCACGAGGTTCTGTATGTGTTTTGCCACATGACCAAAAGGATCTGGTTTGGGTACCAGAACGACTCGTTAGGAGGGTCCAAGGAGAAGAAGCACAAGATGCCAGGGGTGGTGATGATTCTTCTGATCGCCCTCACAACGATACAGCCTGTAAGACCAGTGCTGAGATGGGGGATCCTGTCCGTGTTCCCGAGACTGATGCCCTTATCTTTTAGGCAATTGGACTGGAGAGTTTGACAGCTGTGGATCATTTGAAGGAGTGGGCGGGAATGGGCTCCCTTATTGGTATCCTGGCATTGGTGATCTTGCTGTGCCTGTGGTGCATATGCCAGATTAGGAGCTCGCAGCGCAAGAGTATGGCTATGGTGGTCTAGGCCTTCACTGCCATTGAGGCCGGACAGTCCCCCTACGCGTGGCTTGCCACGTTAAAGGAATAGCACAGGGTGCGAGGTAAACGCACTGCACTTGGGAATCACTCCCTGGTGTGAGCCCAAGAAGAGCATGTTGGGTTGCAAGTGGGTTGATGCCCAAGATCCCACCTCTGCAAAAAAGGCATCGGACGGGCCTGGACATCACTGGGGAAGGCGCCCCTCAGGTGAAGACCAGTGCAAGGTCCTCTCATTAATGTTTTAGACAGAGGCCCAACCTCTACTCTTACCTGTTGCTTAATAAAACAAAAAAGGGGGAGCTGTGGAGAGCTGCGGGAGCCACGACCAAAGACGGCGCGGCATTAAGGCGCGGCTGCAAAAATGGCACGGCCGCATGGCGCGGCTGCTACCAAAGATGGCGCTGGCTCCCACCTTCCGTCTTCCCGGTGACGAGTGCTCTCTGTAAAAGTCAACTCCTTATATGGCTATGACTTGGCTCCTAGTTTGCTTCCGTGTTTGCAGCCCTATTGGTATATGCCACGTGGCGCTTCGGGATTGGCCATCCAGGAGGCTTATAACCGGAGCGTGGGAGTGGAGGGAAGGAGAAGCAGGAAGAAGCGGGCAGAAGAAGCGGGAGAGAAGATGTTGTAAAAGGTCCTGAATAAACCGCCTGAAAGAAGAACCTGTTGTTGCGTCATCCTTGCGGGTCGAGGCGGTCGTGACAAGAAGGGATGGAGAAAGCAAACTTCTCGCAGTCATTTGGATGCAAGGGATGGAAAAAAACAATCTTTAATATCAATCACAACTAAAGTATATTCTGAAGGTAGAGTGGGAGTCCAGGGCATCCCTCTTAGGGGCATTCCTACTAACTCCATCCTTTCATTTACCTTACTTAGATCTTGGAGTATACGCCAAGCCCCAGAAGGCCTTTTGAATAACAGATACGGGTGTGTTCCAAGGACTAATAGAAGGACATACGTGCCCAAGATTCATCTGTTCCTTCACCAAAAAGTGGAGGGTTACAAGTTTAGGTTTGGTCAATGGCCACTTCTCCACCCAGATAGGGCTTCTGGGTTTCCACCTATGGGAGGTACTCGAGAGCAGTGGCCTTTAGGATTGGGAGTACACTTGAGAAGACCCCCCATGTTCTTCTCTGTAATTATGAAAGTTAAAAATCGTTTTCCTTAACTCCTTCTAGATCCTGTTTAAGCATTTGTGCTTCTTCTCCATACAGGATATCATCATAGGATGCTGGATGGTCTGTAGTGACCACGTCTGTAGTTTCCCTCTACCCTCAATATTGGGGGCCCGAGTGCAAGCTTCCAGTCCAAGGGCACTTCCTCCTCCCTGAGTATGGTTTGATCTGCCCCCGTGTCAATTAGGCAGTGAAACCGCTTCCCGCCTATGAAAATAGTCATTTTAAGGTGAGTCCTTCCTCCAGTGGCACCGTCCTATGTGCCTGGGTCATCCTGCCATGAGGCTGCCTGGGCCTCATAGCAGAGGGGGTTCCTCCTTGAGTTAATGGGGCTGGAGGATGCCCCTCCCCTAGTTTAAAGGCTTCCTATTTATATCAAATTTGGATCTACAATCCTTTTTCCAATGGTATCCTTCCTGCACCTGGGGCAGGAAGTAGGGGGCGGTTTGGACCCCCCAGGCCATTTGGCGGGGGGTGGGGGGAGGGAGAGGGAAGGATTGTTGTGAACAGTCCCTCTTAAAGTGACCCTCCTGCCCACATTTAAAACAAGTCCCTCTTCGGCCTTGGGCTGCCAGCACCTGGGTAATAGCCTCAGTCATTGCAGATGTCTGAGCCTGTAAAGCTAAACATTATGATTGGGACTGGTGTTGTTGCATTCCCACATCCTGAGAGGCCAGCACCCAATCTGCTCATGGAACCCTCTCTAAATCTTGCACAGGCCATGCAGTGGTCTGCATTCACCCCTTCCCAAACCAGCAACTTTACAAACTGATCTTGGAGGTTCCCTGCCAGCAGCTTGTGGTTAATACTCTGTTTGACTCAGTCTACAAACTCAGCTAGAGGCTCACCAGGTTTTTGTCTCACTCCTGCTCTGGGGGATTCAGTGTCCTGCCTGTCTCACCTGTCATGGTAGGGGCCAGGTATTGTGGCCTGTTGGATGCCAGTGGAGTGCCTTTCCCCTGTCCTTGTTAACATGGCATAAGTAATAGGTATTGTGGGTTGAGACTGCTGGTTATTCTCCACCCGCACTCTGCATTCTTCATTAAAGAAGGCACATCATTTAATAAACTGAGAACTGGTGAGGGATTGTACTATCTCAATGGTTATGAGTTCACGATTTGTTTATGATATCAACCTACAGGCCACATTTTAAATAGAATGAAATCACAGAAAAGGCATTCATAATGTGTCTATGATGTCACAAGGACAATGGGAAGTTCTAAATCTATCATACCATTTAGTTTTGTGATTTCACAATGAGCAGATGTTATCAAAATGACAATGTGATGTCACAATTGTGATGAACTCACAAACTGTTTTTGATGTTAAAATGTCCTCTGATTCTCAATTGTCAATATTTCACAGTGGGCATTTGAGTACACAAAGGGAGTGTGATGTCACAAAGCTATGTACTCTTTCAAAGGATATAAGAGATGATAATAGATTTGGGATGTCACAATGTGATCCTGGTGTCAAAACAGCAATGTGATGTCACAATGGGTTTGTGATGTCACACTGGTGATGAGGTCAAAATGGATTAGTTATGTCACCAGTTTGTAATATCACAATTATTTGTCCAGTTTCAATTGCTACTAGACCACCATGAGGACATGGTCAAAACCAGCAGTGCCCCTATAATCCACGGGAACAGATAGTCATCATGGCCTCTTGGTCTGGACCACCATAGAGTGGGGTTGCATGCCACTGGAGGGGGCAGAACATGCTGCTGAAGGAGATAGGATGTCAAGCCCCACATGGTGAGCTGCCAAGAAGTTACTGGGCATGAACATTTGGGAAGTGATGATTGAAAACTGTTTTATGCAGGAAACATATTGCAGTGGGGGAAGGGCACAGCCTATATATAAGTTGCATGTTCAGAGCAATAGAAGGGGAGAGAAAAAGGGGAAAGGGCTGGAAGAAAAGAATTGATGAGACTGCAGGAAGGTAAAGAACTGGGAGGAGAGGAAATTGAGGGAGAGCAGGAGGTGAAGGATGGCAGCTGGCCACCTGGATAGGGCAGGGTAGGACTTTCAAGAGTAGAGCAGCCTAAAGAGAAGAAGGGAATGGTGGAAGGAAAAAATGAAAAGACCTGAAATGTAGGACAGGTCTGGTAAGAAGGAGGATGAAGAGAAAGGAAAAAGCCTTGTCCTTTGAAGTGTGTTTTGGAGATCATTATTTTGGGGGATGGTTGTTTGCAGGCCAGTTAACGAATGGCTGGGCTGCTCTTTGGAGGTCTGAGGGTTCATGGTTGAGGCTGCATTTAGCTCTGGGCATTCAGCCCAGGTCAAGTTAGTCACTTGTTATAAAATTTATGAGGTTTGTGATGTTACATTGCATTAATGATATCACAATGTCAATATGAGGTCACAAAAGGATTGTAATGTCACAATGGTGATGTGGTCACCATTACATGGTGATATTACTAGATCACAATGAAGATACGAGTTCACATAAGGAGCTAGAAGTCAGAAGGCCAGGAATTTTGTACAATATTATGAGTACATAATAGATTGGTGGAAATGTGATGGGACAGAGATATTCCATTGGCAATATGATGTTACCATTACATGTGATAGTATTGTTTTGTAGTCATAAATAGTGGTAATGCCATGTAGGTGATGAGATCATATAAATTTGTGATTTCATAATGGGATGGTGATGTCACAATCTCATGCTAGGTCTCTAATTGACAATGAATATACAAGGTCACAGGGGATAATGATGTATCGAAAGGCATATGTTGGCACAAGTGTAATGTCTTAGCAGGTTTGTGATGTCACAATGTGACTCAATGTTCATGACATCTGGCAATGTGATGTCATGGTGGTCGTGATGTCACTGGATTTCTGATATCACATGTCATACCTGATGTATTATGAATTAAACAATTTGTGAGCTCAGAGAGGCCAGAGAACATACTGGCAGCATGTCAAAACATTTATGAGGATAGGACAGTTTTGTGATGTCACAGTGGGTCAGTGATATCATAATGGCAATGTGGTGTCATCAATGTATTGTGATGTCATAATGGTTATGTTGTCACAATCTATTTCTGATATCAACCCACCTCCCACATTTGAGATCGAATGAAATCACAGAATAGGCATTCCAATGTATCTATGACATCACAATGACCACGTGATGTCATAATGCTATGAAGTAATTGTTTTTTTATGCTGTCATGATGGGCTGATGGTGTCATGATGACAATGTGATGTTACACTGGTGATGATGTCACAAAGGTTTTGCAATGTTAAAATGGCATGTCTGATCTCAATTAACTCAAAATGAGGATATGGGTACACAAAGGGCCCGTGAATACACAAAGGCCATGCTTTCAAAGCTTCTGAGTTCATAATAGGTTTGGGATGTAACAGTATGATCATGTTGGCACAATGGTAATGTGATATCACAATGAGTTTGTGATTTCACAGCAGTGATAAGGTCACAATGCGTTAGTGATGTCTCATCAAATTTTAATATAACATTGACATATACAACTTCAATTTCTTCTAATTCACTGTGTAATAACCAGTGTTGCCAGAATTACCTGTGAGAGCTGATAATCATTGTAAATTCTTGGCCTGGCCCATGGGAGAATGTGGGGAAGGCCGCCAAAGGTGGAGGTGTCAAGCCTCACATGGTGAGCTGTCAAGAAGTGATTGAGCATTTGTCAGATTGGGAAGAGATGGTTAAAAATTGTTAGGCAGGCGACCCGTTGGAGTGAGGGGGGGTACAACCTATACATAGGTTGCATTTTCAGAGCATTGGAATGGGGGATAAAAAATAGGAGCTACCCGGATGGAAGAAAGTGATGAGACAGCAGGAAGGGAAAAACCTGAGAAGAGAGGAAGATGAGGGAGAGCAGAAGGTTGGCAAGTAGTCACTGAGGCAGGGTAGGGCAGGCCTGTGGAGAGTGGAGAGACCTGAAGAGAAGAAGGAAGTGGTGGAAGGGAAAAAGGGAAAGGAAGGAAGGACAGGTCTGTAGTGAAGGAGGAAGGACTGAAAAAGTAAAAAGCCTTGCCCATTGAGGTTTGGAGATTCAGAGATCATAATTTTTTGGCTGGTGGTTGGCAGAACAATTAATAAAGGGTGGGGCTGTCCATTGGAGGTCTGAGGTTTGGTGGTCAAGGCTGCTCTTGGACCTGGGTATCCAATCCAGGATAAGGTCATCTCAGTCCCCTTTCTATTGTAAATTGTTTTATTATATTAAATGTGACTGCATGGTTTGTCTCCTTGCCTTAGAGGTCATAAGTACACGAGTTCACAGAAAGAGCTTGAAGTCTCAAAGGCCATGAATTTTCTAAGATGTGATGTGGCCATATAGGTTTGTAAAAACACAATGGGACAGTGATATCACAACGCCAATACCACAATATCATGTCAAAATAATGCTTTGATACCACAATTATTTGTTGATGCCATTCTCTTAAAGAGGTCACAATAAGTTTGTGATGTCACAATGGGTTCATGATGTCAGAGTGTCATGGCAGATCTCAATGGTAATTAATTGGCAATGAATATATGAGTTCAAAAAGGGACTGTAATGTCTCCAAAGGCATATGTTGACACAAATGTGATGCCGTTCTCACAGGTTTTTGATGTCACAATGTGACACAATGGTCATGATATCTGGCAGTATGATGTCACAGGGGATTTCTGATATCCCATGTCTTATCAGAAATATGAGATTGGAAACAGATTATGAGCTCACAAAGGGCCTAACATATAACAATGTCACAAAACTTATAAGAATAGGACTGGTTTGTGATGGCACAACCGGTTAATGATGTCACAATGGCAAGGTGATGTCACAAAGGATTGTGATATAACAATTGTTATATGGTCAAATGGGTTTCTGAAATGGAATGAATTAACAGAACAGGCCTTCACACTGTTATGCTATGACATAACCATGTCACTGTGATTTATCATGCTATGATGCCATTGTCGTTTGGTGATGTCACAATGAGCTGAGGGTGTCATAATGACAATTTGATGTCACTGCTGATTTATGATGTTACAACAGTTATGAGGTCACATCAGGTTTCTGATATCAACACACATGTCAAATTTTAAATAGAATGAAAAAGCCTGGTGCAGGTGGCTCATGCCTGTAATCCCAGCTACTCAGGAGGCTGAGATCTGAGGATTGCAGTTCAAAGTCACCTCAGGCTGGAAAGTCCATGAGACTCTTATCTCCAATAAAAAACCACTAGAAAACCAGAAGTGGAGCTGTGGCTCAAGTGATAGTGTGCTCACCTAGAGCTGTAGAGCAGGGACAGCACCCAAGCCAAGAGTTCAAGTCCCATGACCAACTACAACAAGAAAACAGATTAAAAACAGGCATTCACAATCTGTCTATAACATCACAATGACAATGTGATCTCATAATACTATCTTGTTGTAGTTTTCTGATCTCAAAAGTAGTTGATGCTGTTATAATGAGAATGTTATGTCACACTGGTGCTGTCACAAAGTGTTCATGATGTCACAATGGCATGTCTGATATCAATTGTCAGTTCATAATCAGGGTATAGTTACACAAAGGGACTGTGATGTCACAAAGGCCATGTGTTTTTTCAGAGGTGCTAAGAGGTCCTAATAAGTTTGGATGTCACAATGTGATAGTGATGTCAAGTATCTATGAAAGCTCACAATGGGTTTTTGATGTCACACTGGTGATGAAATCAAAGTTTTCTGAAGTCACATCTCATAATCACATGCCCAATTTCAGTTGCTACTATTTCACTATAAGGATATTAGTTCACAGAAGAAGACAAATATAAAAGGCCATGAATTTTCTAAAATGCTATGAAGACATACTAGGTTATTGAAAACACAATGGAACTGTGATATCACTATGGCAATGTGATGTTGAAATATGATGACTTAATAATGTTTTGATACCACAATTGGTGATGCCACACTAGTGATGAGTTTACAAGAGGTTTGTGACGTCACAATGGGTTGGTGACATCAAAATGGCATATGTGATCTCAATTGTCAACTCACAATGAGTATATGAGCTCACAAAGTGACTGTGATGTCTCCAAAGGCATACGTTGTCTCAAAAGTGATGAAGTCCTAACAGGTGTGTGTTGTCAGAATGTGACAAAATGCTCATATCATCTATCAGTGAGTGTCACCATGATCTAAATGTCACACTGGATTCGGGTATCACATTTCATACCTGGATTGGGTAAGAGAGGATTGGAATTTCACAGTGGATTAGTGATATTACTATGGAAATATAGGGTCACAAAGGGATTGTGCTTCCACAATGGCTATTAGATCACAATGTGTTTCTACTATAATAGGTTTGTGCTGTCACAATAGGTTGGAAATGTCACAATGGCATGCCGATTCTCAAATATCATTAATTCACAATGAAGATATGAGTTCACAAAGGGACTGTGTTGGCTCCAAAATCATGTGTTGGCACAAATGTCATGAAATCCTAGCAGATATGTGAGTTCACAATGTGACACCATGGTCTTGATGTCTATCAATGTGATGTCACAATATGCATAATGTCAGAGTCAATTTCTGATATCATATGTCATACCTGAATTATTATGAGTTTGAAAACAGAGTATAAGCTTACTAGTCATAAAATATCCTAATGGCAGCATATCACACATTATGACTAAAAACTCATGGTCTTTGGATCTTAAGATTCTTTCTTTGAAATTGTATCCTCATTGTGAACTAGTAGAAATTGAAATTGGACATGTCATTGTAATAATACAAACTCATGGTGACATCACAAACTCATTGTGATCTCATCACCACTGTGACATCACAAAATCATTGTGACATCACATTGTTGTTAAGCCTTCACAATCACATTGTGACATCACAAAGCAATTGTGAAGTCTTAGCACCTTTAAAAAACACATGACCTCTGTGGCCTCACAGACCCTTTGTGTACCCATATTCTCATAGTGAACTAATGAAAATTGTGATTACACATAGCATTGTATCATCACAAATACTTTGTGCAATAATTTCGACTGTGAAATCACATTGTCATCATGACACCATCATCTCATTGTGATAACACCAAACCCCAATGACACCATACCATTTGTTTTCTTTTTATTCTGTACATTTTTTATTGTAAATATAGTGTACAGAGGGATTACAGTTATGAGTAAGGTAATGAGTACATATCCTATCAAACATTGTTGCTTTGACATCACATTATCACTTTGATGTCATAGACCCATTGTAAATGCCTATTCTTTGATTTAATTCTATTCCAATTGTGTGCCATGTGGGTTGATATCAGGAAACCATTGTGAACTCATTACCTTTGTGACATCAAAATCTCTTTGTCATAGTACATTGCCTTTGTTATATCACTAACCCAATGTGACATCAAATACCTCTCCTGTCCTCATAACATTTGTGCCATGTCGTTGTGATATTTTAGGCCCTTTGTGAGTTGAAAATCTGTGTTTGTCTTCATATTTCAGATATGACATGAGATATCTAAAATCCAGTGTAACATCATGATATCACACCACTGGACATCATAACCATTGTGACACGTTGTGATATCTCAGACCTGTTAGTTCTTCACCTTTTTGACTACATATACTTTGGGGACATCAGAATCCCTTCCCAAACTCATATACTCATGGTGAGTTAATGACAGTTGAGATCCCACATGCCATTGTGACATCACCAACCCCTTGGGACATTTCAAATCTATTGTGACCTCCTCATCAGTATGGTGTCACCAATTGTGACATCAAAACATCATTATAACACGATGTTGAGACTTCACATTGTCATTGTGAAATCAGTGTCCCATTGGGTTTTCACATAGTATGACCTCATACTATGAAGCTTCTTCTATCACCTGGTATCCTCATATTGAATTATGAGTAATTGAAATTGGATATATCATTCTGATATTACAAACTATGACATCACAAAACTATTGTGACCTCATCAAAAACCCAATGGGAAATCTCATTTCCACTGAGATATTATGAATCACATTGTGCCATTCCAAAGCTATTATGACCTCTTACCACCTTTGAAAACACACATGGCCTCTGTGACATCACAGAACATTTTTTGTATCCATATCCTCATGGGGATCTAATGACAACTGACATTAGACATACCATTGAAATATTTTAAAAAATCCTTTTGACATCATCATAATTGTGACATCATGTTGCCATTATGACAACATCATCTCATTTAGACATGTAAAACTACAATGACATCATAGCACTGTAACATTACATTGTCATTCTGATATCATAGACAAGTTGTGTTTGCCCTTTATGTTGATTCTACTTCTAATGTGGCATGTCGGTTGATATCAGAAACCCATTCTGAGTTCATGACCATTGTGATATGGTGTGTTAGTAGCATCACATTGCCATTGTGATGTCACATTGCCAAATTGATGTCACAAAGGGATTTTGATGTCACAAAGGTTATGATGTCACAATGAGTTTCTGATATCAACCCACATGCCACATTTCAAATACAATGAAATCACAGATTAGGCATTCATATGTGACTATGATGTCAAAATGACATAATGGCAAATGCTATAATGTCATTGTCATTTTGTGATGTCACCATAAGCTAAAGATATCATAACAACAATGTGATATCATACTGGTTATGACGCCACTCAGGGTTTATAATGTTACAGTGGTTATGAGGTCACAATGTGTTTCTGATATCAAATGATATGCCACATTTAAAATAGAATGAAATCATAGGATATACATTGACAATGTGTCTATGACAGCAAAATGGCAATGCGATGTCATAATGCTTTGATGTCACTGTAGCTTGGTGATATCACCATGAGCTGATGATGTCATAAAGACAGTCTGATGTCACACTGATGATGATGTCACAAAGGGTTTGTGATGTCACAGTGGCATGTCAGATCTTAATTGCCATTAGTTTATAATGAGTATATGAGAATGAAATCACAATGACATACATAAATGAACTGTGATGACACAAAGGCCAGTTATTTTTTGTCAAAAGTGCTAAAGTTCCTAAGAGGTTTCAGTTGGCAAAATGTTGATGATATAAAAATAGGTTAGTGATGTCAAAACTAGTTTGCAATATCACATCTTATTTCAAATTTCAATTGCTACCAGTTCACAATGATACACATTCACAGAAAGAGCATGATGTCCCAAAGGCCATGAATTTTCTAAGATATGATGAGGTCATAATAGGTTTGTGAAAGTATGATGGTACAGTAATATCACAATTGCAATATGATGTCAAATTATAATGTCATGTGTGTTATATCACAATTAGTTGGTGTTACCATAATAGGGATGAGTTCAAAAGAGATTTGTGATGTCGCAGTAGATCACTGATGTGACAATGGCATTCCAGAACTCAATTGCCATTAACTCACAATGAGTATCACAATGTGAGGATTCCAAAGGCATTTGTTGGCACAAATGTGATGAAGTCAGAACAGATTTGTGATGTGACAATGTGACACAATGGTCACTACATCTAGCAATGTGATATCACTATATTCATGATGTCACAGTATATTTGTAATATTTCTTGTCATACCTGAAATAATATGAGGTCAAAAATAGAGTGAGCTCTCAATGGGGCCTAACATAACATAGTGGCGACATGTCACAAAACTTATGAGGGCAGGACATGTTTGAATTGTCACAGTTGTTTAGATATCACAATGGCAATGTTATGTCACAAAAGGATTGTGATGTCACAATGGTTATGAAGTCAAAAATGTGTTTTTGATATGAACCTACGTGCCACATTTGAAATATAATGAAATCACATAATAGATATGCATAATGTATATATGATATCACAATGACAATGTGATGTCATAGTGGTATGATGTCATTACAGATTTGTGATGTCACAATGAGCTGATGTCCTAATGACAGTGATGTCACACCAATGATTTTATTGTGAATGCTTTGTGATATTATAATGTCGTATATGATCTCAATTGATATTTCATAATGAAGATATGGATACACAAAGTTACTGTGATGTCAAAAAGGTCATGTGTTTTTTCAAAGGTAGTAAAGACGTCAAAATGTGTTTGGGAGGTCTCAAGGTGATTGTAATGTCACAATAGCAATGTGACATCACAAAGGCTTTGTGATGGATTTCTAATATCCTCTACTATTGCTCAATTGAAATAGAATGAAATTACAGAATAGGCATTCACAACATGTCTATAATGTCACTATGAAATATAATGTCATAATACTAATATATTTAAGTTTAGTGATGTCTAAATGGAATGTCTAATTTTATTGTTCATTAGAATACCATGAGGATCCCACAGGTTGCTATGTGCTGAGTCCTTCAAAAGGCACATTGTGCTGAGTCCATTACACAGGGTTATTTATGCTATCTTTTTAAAATGTGCTGTGTGCTTGCTGTCATCCCAAAGGGTGCTTTGTTCTGAGTCCTTGAGAGGTAGCTATCCCCAACAATCTCTCTCTCTCTCTCTCTCTCTCTCTCTCTCTCTCACACACACACACACACACACATACACGGAGGTTCACCATGTACCTTCTTGGTGTGTGGGGTCGATGAGAAGAGTCTCCCCCAGTGGTTGGGCTGAGCAGCTGCTGGTTTTAGGGGGAAGCCCTGAGCTGAGGTGAGGCTGCTTCTGCCATGGCCTAGTAGCCTTAGGGCAGAGTTAGGGCAGCACAAGGCCAAGGGTGAGGAGGAGTGTGACAGAAGGGCAGACAGGGCAAAGCCAAGGGGCCACATAGCTGCTACAGCCAGGGGTACATGGGTGCTAGTGCACTTACGTGACGGTGGCAGGGCAGCCCAGGAGAGAAGTGGGGGCAGAGAGAGAGAGCAGAGACATGAGCAGGCACATGCACCAGGGGAGGTGGCATCAATGGCTGGCCTGTGCTGCTCTAGAAGCACAGTTCTGCGCCAGGAGCACAGAGCACAGAAAGCCAGCACAGCAGGCAAATCCCTCACACTGCCCCAGGGAGGCTCAGAGGCTAGGTAGGCCCTAAGTCCAAGGCTTCTGGGCCAGGAGCTCAGTTTCACAGAGGCGCACTCAGCCCCACCATCTGCCTGCCCCTACCCCAGCCCCATTTGCTGCACTTCCTGCGGCACTGCTTTTCAAAAATGTCCCTGCCGGCTCAGACCCGTGGTGACTTTTGGAGTCATGCAGCGATTTTGCACCCCCGGCTGGCTTGGGGCCCTGACCTGGTCCCAGCCCCTGATCCTCTGCTCTGGGCCTGAGTGTCCACCACGCCACTGCCATCACTGCCTGGTGCACCTGGAACCACAGCCTACAGCTTCTCCCCAAAGCACACATGAGTGCTGCCCCGTGGGCCCACACCTCATGAACAACTTCTATGCACCACCTTCTCCCCCACTCACGCCCCCCACGGACCCAGACCAGCAACTATCACCTCTTCTCTCGTGTCCCAACCACAACTCCCCAGCTCCAAGCAGGCCAGCCCTGAGTCTGAGACAAATGCAACCCAGGACTGGGGGTGGGGGAGTGGATGTCGACTTGAGGAACCCACCCCCATCCCTAGTGGCCAGCGTCCCAGGAAACAGGGAGATGCAGGAATGGGTGAGAATGGGGAGCCTGGAGCAATAGGAGTCACACAGCTGCACCCTTCCTCTCCCTGGTGGGGAAACCTGGTGGCTTTAGTCAGAGGTGGGGAGCAGCACCTCTACACCTGCCTTCTTGGGCTTTTGCCTTTTTTCTGGGGGTGGGGGATGTTGGATGCAGAAGATAGGCCCCCACCTTGCTGTGTGAGCACTTGTCCTCTGTGCTCAGTTACCCTTTCACCACAGGAGGGTCCCAGAAAAACCCACTAGGGAGGTGATGGCACTGGGGGTCAGATAGAAGGTGAATATCTGGGAGGAACACACCCCTCCGACACACGTACACCCGGCCTATCCCCGGCACCCTAGCTGTCAACACTACTCACAGAGTGATCACATTTCCCAGCTCTGCCAGCATCTGCTGGTGCTGCCAGTCCATCTGGTCTCCTTGGCCTTAACACGAATCCATCCAGTCACCCAGAAACATCTAGGCTGGAAGTAGGGAGTCTGTCCATGTATGTAGCCTTTAGGACCCAATCAATTTCCCCAACACCGCCCCCACCCAGGAACAGACACCACCCTGGGAACCCCATGACCCCCTGCTTGTTTTCAGTCCTGCCTCTGAGTAGTCACATGTCTGGGGATTCCTTCACCCTATGTCCTGGCCTAAGGTTCTGGTGAATGAGTAGTTGTTCCCAAGGAGAAGGGTCTGGCCCTGGAGATGGGGAGAGGTGGGTCGTGCTGTGTCATTAGAGTAGTGCACTCCTTGGGTGGGAGCCCTTGGTTTTTACAAGGGAACAGGGTATGGGAACCTTTGTCCTTCAGCTTGTACATTGTCGCACATGAGGAACCAACAAACATAGGAGAGGCACTACTCTGAGTCTGTGTGTGTGTGTGTGTGTGTGTGTGTGTGTGTGTGTAAGAGAGAGAGAGAGAGAGAGAGAGAGAGAGAGAGAGAGAGAGAGAGAGAGAGAATCTTTGTCCTTGTACACCCTGACTGTGCTCAGGTGAGTGATCAGTTGGCAAATTGCAGGTGCTGAATGGATAAGTCTGTTACCGTTCTGGATTTGTGTGTGTCTGTGTGTGTGTGTGTCTGTGTGTGTGTACGTTGGGAGAGCAGAGAGATGAGAGCAATGAAAATATATGTAAGTCATCATGTCTAAAAACAGCTAAAGCATTTTATTACTGTGTGTGTATTTGTTGTTGTTCTTTTTTCAATACCAAGTATGAGCCCAGCCACAATTTTTGTTTTCTCCTTCACAGTTTCTTGGCTCCTTTATGGGAAGATTTCAGTAGACATTCTTTTCCTCCTATTTCCACCTCTCTCTTCCCCCTTTCCTATAGCCCACAGTAGATGCTGGGCCTGTATGTGCCTCCCCTAGGTGACCTGTGTGAACGCTGGACTAGAGTGGACACCTGTCCTTCTATCCACAGCCAAAAGTTTGGTGAGGCGAGTGTGACCACAGCCACAATCTTCCAGCCAGACACTTTGCTTTTGTGTTTATAGTTAGAGCTAATTCAAGGGTTGGTAATTTGTCTGCCGAACAAAATTAGGGAATGAGGTGGGGCAGAGGGTAGGACAGGGGCAGTGAATCTATGAGGTTTTGGGGCTGGCATAAGGTGTGACATGGCAGATGGCTCATCCTGACCGAGGATGAGAGGGGAACCTTACCTAGGGCATTTATGGTTTCTGTGGGCATCCGGGCACAGGGCTCTGGGCCCGCACTGGTGGCATGGATTCCCTCCTGGGGCATTGCACCAGTTTTCAATCCTCCCTGGAGTCCTGCAGACTCCAATCTGTGTCCGCCCTGGGCTGTTTCCAGCTGGGAAGTGGTATGGGAAGTGGTACACAAGTCCATTCCCCCTCCTGGAGCCTTCTCCATATCAGGAGGGGGCAATTAGCTAGGGCTCACTGAATGCCCAATTCTGTAGCCTGCTGTAGGCTGTCTGGAAGGAAAAGGGGACCACTGTCTTGGGAACACTTTAAGTTTGATTGAGACAAAATAAATGCCTCGTTTTCTAGGGTGTTTCTTTTATTTAAGTTGGCAATTTTCACTAACGCCTGGGATTATGGGTCAAATTAGATGGATGATTTCAACCACCTGACGTTCAGAGGTCAGGAAGATGGCAGAGGAGAAGCTGGAGGCTAAATGACCTCTCCCATAGAAAGCAGTTTTAGAGTTCCAGTGAACACTCCTAAGCCAGAGAATTACACCAAGTGTGCCATCACAGTACAAAGAGTTTCGCCAGAAAGGGAAAATCCAGGCAAAGAGACAAATCTGAGCACTTACTGGCAGCTGCGGCGGCAGCGGTGGCGGCGGCGGCTGTAGCCACCATATCTTCAACACAGAGTCCGGGACAAAGGTGTCAGATGCAGCAGGCAAACAGATACTATAACACCAGCAAGAACTGACAAGGAGCAGATATCTTCACCCTGCAGATCTCAGACCAGAGACGACCCAGGGACCAATCCTCCAGCATGAGTAGAACCCTGACATCCTCATTCCTCAGGGATCAGAGGAGGGAAGGCACCCATCCCCTACCCCACTACAGGAGATCTCCATCTTTGATACTGACAAAAGCCAGGCTGAGCTGCCAGCTCCAACTCAGGCATTGGGAAAAAACAAGACAGTCATTTAGCAGGTCACAGGAACCTGCCCAGACCTGCAAGGCACAACTGCACCCAGAAAAATGTCACCCACACCAGGCAGACGAAAATCTGCCCCCAGGAGTGGCTTTCTTCACTTGGTAAACAGAGCCAGGAACTGCCCCTCTCTACAGCAGCCTATACAATCCATTGAAATTCAGTAAACATAAACCCCGAAAAAGGCTCCAGTCTGGGCTCTGTGACTGTCTCAGAAGCTAGCCCATCAGGGAAAAGCTACTGTTTGCTGAAAAGCCTCAACTCTACCCAGAACTTAGCCTCAACACAGCATCTCCAAACTAGAGGAAAAAGCCATCTCCCTCTTTTGCAATACTCAAAACAGATCCCGCTCTCACAGAACTAGCCTGGGAGGAGGATCACAAAATAATGAGTAAAGCAGAGCATTTTTTTGCTTGCCAAAAAAAACTGATTTAATAAACCAATCAAGCCACAGGAAAACCAAACACCACAAGCAAACCAGAGACTCCACCAAGAGACTGGTTATGACACAAGGGAGATACAGAATCTTCCCATCCCCTCCAAAAAAAAATATCAAATGACTTTCTCTTTTTTGAATGTTATTTTTAATTTTTTTTAAGTTTTTAATTTTAAAAATGTTTTTTCAATTATTTTTTCTTTTCTTCCTTGTATAATTTTTATTTTAGGTGTATATGTGTATGTGCTTTTTTAAATCTCTACTCACCTTTTGATCCTTTTTTTCTTTCATTTTTTTCTCATTCTTTTCATTTCTTCTCTTTCATTCTTTTCTGTGTGACTAAATTGCTGTTCTGTTCACCCTCAAATATACCCGTCGTCGATAATTAAAGCTTAACCTCCATTGTGTCCATACTTAATACAGAAATAACTCAACTCAAAACCTCTCAGACTTAAATTCCTTAATAGCAGTATTACCTCTTTATACCCATATAATATTTTAAAACATTTTTATTTTTCTAGTTTTTCATGTCTCCTTTCTATCCCTTCCCTCCTCTCATCCTATGCCCATTCTTCTCTCAATACTACTCTTTCAAACTTACAGTTTTTAAGGGTTTAACTTTTTTTTTGGGGGGGGGGGTTGAATCCAGTCGTGGGGCCTGAACTCTGGACCTGGGCACTCTCCCTCAGCTCTTCAGCTCAAGGTTAGCACTGTACCACTTGAGCCACAGCGTCATTTCTGGCTTTTTTCTTTTTGCTTATGTGGTGCTGAGGAATCGAACCCAGGGCCTCAGGCATGCAAGGCAAGCACTCTACCACTGAGCCACCTTCCCTGCCCCCTAACTTTTTAATTTAAAATTTTTGTTTTTCCTTTTTTTCTTGTCTCTTTTTTCTTTTTCTTCTCTATTTTCTTTTTCTTTTTTTCACTCTCTCTGCTATCATTCTGTCCAATGCATTTCCCTCTTTGAGATTAGGATATGGTTAATTCCACTCTCCCTCACATTCCCAAATCCCTCTAATCCTATTTTCCCCACATTTTCCCTAGACCTAATAATTTCTGGTTGTCAAATTCTCCTTTGCTGTTCTTAGGCCATTAAGACATAGTTGTTTGATGTTCAATAGATTGTATCTCTTGAACCAGATTCTACCTGCAGTTTTTGGACTATGCAACTACGGACTTTGGTTGATGTTTACTTTAAAATAGTGTTCTAGCACAAAACTGGTGTTATTCTCATCCCAAATAGGCAGAACAAGCCGGAAAAACACAAGAAAAATAGCAAGCCCGGGGTCCTCAACTCCCACTCATGACAATCAGGGGACAGAACAGATAATGAATAATCCAGAGGAGAGTTCCCCAAAAGCTGTACAAACACTACATTTAAACAGGATAAGTAAAAAGAGTGAAAACTTGCAAAGGCCTCAGTGTGAGCATGATAGGGAGAGAGAGGAGGAAAACCAAAGATCAAGACAGAGTCTCCTGAGTGTGAGGAAGCTACTCAAAGATTGATACAGAAATTACGTGAGCAGATTGAGAACATTCAAAGAGAAAAATAGGAATTGCTTGAGCAGCTTGAGATCAAAGAGATAGACAGGAATGGCGTGAGCTGGCTTAGAACAGATAAAGAGAAAGTCAGGAATGGTGTCAAAAGGCTGAGAACACTCAAAGAGAACTACTGGAAATGTGTGAACATAAGGATGCTAATCAAAGAGAAATACAGGAACTGAGAGATTGGGATGAGAATAGACAAAGACCAAAGGAGGCATTCATGGAATCCATAACCAGAGAGCTAAAAGACATCAGTAAGACCGCAAAGGAAATGTTCAGTGGAGCCCAACAGAAGGAATGGGAGTCCAAGGAATCCATAACCAATCAACTCAGTGATTTGAGAATAAACACTGAACACCAAATTAAGGAAGTAAAGAAGTCCTTACAAGGTCTAGAACAAAGTTCCAACAAAGAATTTGAAGCCCTTAAAGCCAACCAATTAGAAGGAAATGAAATAAAAAACAAAGTAGAAAGTCTTGAGAGTAGGTTAGACCATGCAAAAGATCGAATCTCAGAGATTGAAGACAGCCTAGATATTATAGAGAAAGAACATACAACCATCCAAGACAAATCCAAGAAATATGATAGATCTATCCAACACCTGGAAGACAACATCAGAAGGCCTAATCTGAGGATAATGAGTGTAGAGGAGAACTTAGAGACAGAAGTTAATGGTCTAGGAAAATTGTTTAACAGGATCCTAGCAGAGAACTTCCCAAACATGCAAAAAGATAGGCCTATTCAGATACAAGAAGCTTTTAGAACTCCAAATAGACCAGACTAGAACAGGACATCCCACGGTCACAATATAATCCGTACAGTATCAATTCAGGCCAAGGAAAAGATCCTTAGAGCTGTCAAGGAGAAAAGATCAATCATCTATAAAGGGAAAACAATTAGAATCACATCAGATTTCTCAGCAGAGACAACCAAGAATAATGTACCCAGCTAAACTCTCCTTCATTATGGAAGGTAAAATAAAAATGGTCCATAGCAACGAAAATTGAAACAATATATCTCCATCAAACCAGCTCTATAAAAGATTCTTAAAGATGTCCTACACTTAGAAAACCAACAAGACCACAATAAAGGCCAAGAAACCACACCCAAACATAGAATCCAAGAGCCATAGGAAGAACCCAGTAGCTGCAGCCCCAAAGAAGCTGGATAAAATGGCAGGAACTCCCAAATAACTCTCACTCCTATTTCTTAACATTAACGGACTTCACTCTTCAATCAAGCGACATAGACTGTCTAGTTAGATTAAAAATCAATATTCTTTTATCTGCTGCCTTCAGGAGTCACATCTTGCCCATAAAAACAAACACATTTTCAATGGGAAAGGCTGGAACAAAATCTACCAAACAAATGGCCCCCATAAACACGTTGGAGTTGCAATCCTAATACCATATAAAATAGACTTCAAGTTAAAATTAGTAAGAACAGATAAGAAGGTCACTACAAACTAATTAAGGGATCTCTCCTTCAGGAAGATATTACAATTCTAAATATGTTTTTGCCAAACAAAGGAGCACCCAAATTTATCCAAGAAACACTACTTCATCTCAAATCTCATATAGATCCAAAGACATTAATTACTGGAGATATTACACTCCACTATCCCCTCTAGAGAGATCAACATGGCAAAAACTCAACAGAGAAACTGCAGACCTAAACAACTGCATAGATCAACTAGATGTAACAGACATCTACCGAATATTTCACCCAGCAGCATCAGAATACTTGTTCTTCTCAGCAGTACATGGAACATTTTCCAAAATAGACCACATTTTAGTCACAAAGCAAACTTGCCCAAATTCAAAAACATTGAAGTCATACCATGCATTTTCTCATACCACAATGAAATAAAATCAGAACTCAACACCAAAAGCCACCAAAGAAAATCCTGTAACACATGGAGGTGAACTATTTACTACACACTATTTAATCACCAGTGTGTCATGGAAGAGATTAGAAACAAAATTCAAGTGTTCATGATATTCAACAAAAGGGAGCACACAAACTACCAGCTCCTCTGGGACACAGAAAAGGCAGTACTCAGAGGCAAGTTTATAGCTCTGAGTTCCTACATCAACAAATTGGATAGATCTGAAACCAACAACTTAATGAGACAGCTGAGCCTCCTTGAAAAAGAGCATCAAGATAACCCCCAATCCAGTAGACAGAAAGAAATAATTAAAATTAAATCAGAATTAAATGAATTAGAATCCAGAAGAAAGATAGAAAGGATCAACAAAACAAAGAGTTGGTTCTTCGAGAAAATAAACAAAATTGACAGACCCTTAGCAAATCTTATCAGAAAAAGAAGAGAACACACCTAAATAAACTCAGAGATGAGAATGGAAACATCACCACAAAAAACAAAAACAAAAAAACCAAAAAAAACAAGATTCAGACCATTATAAGGGAACACTTCTCAAAAGTTGATGCTAATATGTTTGAGAAATTGGAAGGAATGAACCTTTTCCTAGCAAACATCGACATGCCAAAACTAAACCAAGATGAGTTAAACCATCTTAATAGGCCCATATCAACCATTGAAATAGAAACAGCCATAAAAGACCTCTTATCTAAGAAAAGCCCAGGACCAGATGGTTTCACAGTGGAATTCTACAAGGCCTTCTAACCGAACTCACACCAATACTCCTTCAATGAAATTGAAAGAGAATGTACAGTACCAAATTCATTCTATGGAGCTATAATAACCCTCATCCCAAAACCAGGCAGGGACTCATCAAATAAAGACAACTATAGACTCATACATTTGATGAACATTGATGAAAAACTTAACAAAATTTTCGCCAATCGACTTTAACAATTCATCAAAATACCATACACTACGATAAAACAGGATTCATTTCAGGGATGCAAAGCTGGTTCAATATACGCAAATCAATTAACATAATTCTTTACATCAAGAAGAGCAAGTATAAGAACCACATGGTTATCTCAATAGATGCAGAAAAAACATTTGACAAGATCCAACACCCCTTTATGTTGAAGGTTCTGAAAAAACTAGGAATCCATGTTACCTTACTCAATACAATAAAGGCTGTATATGACAAACTACAGCCAGTATTATACTCAATGGTGAAAAACTAAAGCCATTTCCTCTAAACTCAGAAATGAGACAAGGATGTCCACTCTCTCCACTTCTCTTCAATCTAGTATTAGAATGCGTAGCCACAGCAATAAGATGCAAGCATAAAGGGGATCCAAATAGGGAAAGAAGAAGTAAAACTCTCCCTCTTTGCAAATGACATGATCTTGTATTTAAAGAATCCCACAGACTCCACTCCCAAATTACTCAAGCTGATTCAAAACCTTGGCAAAGTAGCAGGGTATAAAATTAACCCTCGAAAATCAATGGCTTTTCTATATATCAGTATTGACAAAAGTGTGGCTGAAATTAGGAAAGCAACTCCATTCGTAATAGCTCCACAAAAAATAAAATACTGGAAGTTCCGGGAAGATGGCGGAGGAGAAGCTGGAGTCTAAACAAGCTCTCGCACAGAAAAGTCCTAAGCCAGAGAATCACACCAAGTGTGCCATCACAGGACAGAGAGTTAGGCCAGAGAGGGAAAATCCAGGCAAGGAGACAAATCTGAGCCCTTGCCAGCCGCCACAGTGGTGGCGGCAGTGGTGGCGGCAGCGGCGATCGCAGGTGCCATACCTGAGCCACAGAGAGTCCAGGACAATGGAGCCAGACGCAGCGGGCAAGTGGATTCTACTCAACACCAGCATGAACCGACAAGCAGCAGATATATTCATCCTGTATTTAGCAGACCAGAAACGACCCAGGAACCAAGACTCAGCTTGAGTAGAAGCCTGATGTCCTCACTCCTTCTCAGGGAGCAGAGGAGGGAAGGCCACCCCTCCCCACCCACCAGTACCGGAGATCTCCATCTTGGATATCGACAAAGCTCGGTGGAGCTCCTAGCTCCAATCAAGCCTTGGAATAAAACGAGTCATTCAGCAAGTCACAAGAACTTGACGGCGGTGTGACCTGCCAACTCAGCTCCAACCAGGGAAAAGTCACCCAGCATGGCCACCAGCCCTAGGAGTGGCTTTCTTCACTGGGTAATCAGAGCCAGAGGCTGCCCCTCCCTCTAGGAGTGGCTTTCTTCACTGGGTAATCAGAGCTAGAGGCTGCCCCTCCCTCTAGCAGCCTCGACAATCAATTGAAATTCAGTAAACAGAAACCCTGAGAATGGCTCCAGGATGGGCTCTGTGAATTTTTCACAAACAAGCCCCGGGAAAAGCTATTGTTTGTTGAAAGGCCTCAACTCTACCCAGAACGTAGCCTCATCACTGCATCCCCCTCTTTTGTGATACTCAAAGCAGATCTGCCTCCCAATGAACTAGCCTGGGAGGAGGATCACAAAATCCTAGGTAAAGCAGAGCATTTTTTCTGCCCGTTCAAACAAACTGACTTAAGAAACCAACCAAGTCACAGGACCACAGCAGACCAGAGACTCCAACAAGAGGATGGTTATGGACACAAGGGAGATACAGGATTTTTCCCACCCCTCGCAAAAAAATCAAAGAACTTTTCTTCTCCTCCTCCTCCTCCTCCTCCTCCTCCTCCTCCTCCTCCTCCTCCTCCTCCTCCTCCTCCTCCTCCTCCTCCTCCTCCTCCTCCTCCTTCTCCTCCTCCTTCTTCTTCTCCTTCTTTTCCTTCTCCTCCTCCTCCTCCTCCTCCTCCTCCTCCTCCTCCTCCTCCTCCTTCTTCTCCTTCTTCTTCTCCTTCTTCTCCTTCTTCTCCTTCTCCTCCTCCTCCTCCTCCTCCTCCTCCTCCTCCTCCTCCTTCCTCCTCCTCCTCCTCCTCCTCTTCCTCCTCCTCCTCCTCCTCCTCCTCCTCCTCCTCCTCCTCCTTCTTCCTCTTCTTCTTCTTCTTCTTCTTCTTCTTCTTCTTCTTTTTGGTACCTTATATAAAATTTTTTTTTCTTTTCTAAAACTTTTTTTAATCTTTAATTTTTGTGTTTTTTGAAAAAAATTGTTTCCCAGTAACATTTTTTTCCTCTTATAATTTTTATTTTAGGGATATGTGAGTGTGCATTTTTCTTTCTTTTTTGTTTTCTTTCTTTTTTTCTAATTATCTTTTCGTTTTTTGTTTATCTCTACTGAACTTCTAATCTCTTTTTTTTATTTTCTTATCCTTTTCACCTTTTCCTCTCTTTTGTTCTTCTTGATGTGACTTAATTCTTGTCTTGCACATCCTCAGATTAACCCGTAGTTGACTATCAGACCCTATCCCCCATTGTGTACACATTTAATCCACAAATTTATTACTCAATTCAAAACATCTGTGACTTAAATTCCTTAATAGCAGTACTAACTCTTTATATATATAATATTTTAAGCATTTTTATTTTTAAGTTTTTCACATCTCCTTTATACCCCCCCCTTCTCTCAATATATTCATGTTCTTCTCTAAATAGATTGTTTTCGGTTCTCCATTATACTATTAATTTTTACTTTTCTATTTTTTCTGGTCTCTTTTTTTTTCCCTTTCCCTTTCTTCTTTTTTTTCTCTCTCTACTTTCATCCTATCCAATCTATTTCCTACTTTGAGATTAGGACTTAGTTAACTCTAACTGTGCCTCCCCACATCAATCTATTCCTATTTTTTACCCACATCTCTCCCTAACCATAATAATTTCTGGTTTTCCAAATTCTTCTTTGCAGTTCATAGCCCATTAACGTATAGTTGTTTGATGTTGAATAGATGTATCTGTTGAACTACATTGTATCTGTAGACTATTAACTGTGCAAATTCAGACTTTGGTTGATGCTTGCCTTAAGATAGTGCTCTAGCACAAAACTGGTGCTATTTTCATCTCAAATGGGCAGAGTAAGCCGGAAAAACACAAGAAAAATGGCAAATCCGGGTATCTCAATTCCCAATCTTGATAATTAGGGGACAGAACAGATAATGAATAATCCAGAGGAGATTTCCCAAATAGCTCTACAAACAGTGCTGGCAAACATGATAAATGAAAAGATTGAAAACATAAAAAGGACTCTGTATGAGCGTGATAGGGAGAGAGAGGAGGCAATCCAAAAGTTTATACAGGAATATCATGAGCGTGAGGAAGCTACTCAAAAACTGATACAGGGGGGAAGTTCCGGGAAGATGGCGGAGGAGAAGCTGGAATCTGAACAAGCTCTTGCATAGAAAACAGTTTCAGAGTTCCAGTGAATAGTCCCAAGCCAGAGAATCACACCAAGCGTGCCATCACAGGACAGAGATTTAGTCAAGAGAGGAGAAGCCAAGCAGACACATCTGAGCGCATGCCAGCAGCTGCTGCTGCGGCGGCAGGGTCGCGGGGGCACACCTGAGACACAGTCCGGGACGAAGGAGCCAGACGCAGCGAACGAGCGGATTCTACTCAACACTAGCAAGAACCGACAAGGAGCGGACAACTTCATCCTGCACTTTGCAGACCAGAGACGACCCGGGATCCAAGACTCGGCGTGAGTAGAAGCCCGACTTTCTCACTCCTTCTCTGGGAGCAGAGGAGGGAAGGCCACCCCTCCCCCCCCAGCACCGGTGATCTCCATCTTGGATACCGACAAAGCTCGGAGGAGCGGCTAGCTCCAGCTCAGGCCTTGGAATAAAACTAGTCATTTAGTAGGTCACAAGAACTTAACGGCGAAGTGACCTCACAGACTCAGTTCCATCCAGGGAAAAGTCACCCAGCTCAGGCGCCAGCCATTGGAGTGGCTTTCTCACCGGGTAACCAGAGCCAGAGGCTGCCCCTCCCTCTAGCAGCAATCACAATCAATTGAAAAACAGAAACCCTGAGAATGGCTCCAGGCTGGGTGCTGTGAGTTTTTTTCACAAGATAGCTCCAGGGAAAAGCTAGTGTTTGTTGAAAGGCCTCAACTCTACCCAGAACCTAGCCTCATCACTGCATCCCCCTCTTTTGTGATTCTCAAAGCAGATCACCCTCCCAGTAAACTAACCTGGGAGGGGGATCTCAAAATCTTGGGTAAAGCAGAGCATTTTTCTGCCTGTTCCAACAAACTGACTTAAGAAACCAATCAAGCCACAGGACCTCAAGCTGACCAGAGACTCCAACCAGACTCTGGTTACAGACAAAAGGGAGATACAGGACTCTTCCCATCCCCCCAAAAAAACAAAAAATCAAAGAACTTTTTTTTTCTTCTTCTTTTCTTTTTTTCTTTTTTTTGTTTTTTTTTTTTTCGTTTTTTGTTACCTTATATATATAAAAAAATTTTTTTTTGCTTTTCTAAAACTTTTATTAATCTTTAATTTTTGCCTCTTCTGAAAAAATAATTGTTTTCCATTAACTTTTTTTTTCTTTCTCCTCTTATAATTTTTATTTTAGGAATACGTGAATGTGTGTTTTCCTTTCTTTTCTTGTCTTCTTTCTCTTTTTCTTTCATTCTTAATTATCTTTTTGTTTTTTGTCTAGCTCTACTGAACTTCTGATCTTTTCTTCTCACTTTCCTATCCTTTCCATCTTTTCCTCTTTGTTCTTCTTTATGTGACTTAACTCTTGTCCTGCACATCCTCAGATAAACCCGTAGTTAACCAGTAGGCCCTATCCCCCATTGTGTACACACTTAATCCACAAACTTATTACTCAATTCAAAACCTCTGAGACATAAATTCATTAATAGCAGTACTACCTCTTTATACCTATATAATATTTTAAGCATTTTTTAAAGTTTTTCACATCTCCTCTATGTCCCTCCCTTTCTCTCAACATATTCATATTCCTCTATAAATAGATGGTCTTTTATTCTCTAAAATAACATTAATTTTTACGTTTCTATTTTTTTTTCTGGTCTCTTTTCATTCCCCTTTCCCTTTCTTCTTTTTCTCTCTCTCTCTACTTGCATCCTACCCAACCTATTTCCTGCATTGTGATTAGGACATAGACAACTCTCCCTGTGCCTCCCCACACCAATCTATTCCTATTTTTTACCCACATCTCTCCCTAAACCTAATAATTTCTGGTTTTCCAAATTCTTCTCTGCGGTTCGAAGCCCTTTAACATATAGTTGTTTGATGTTGAATAGATGTATCTGTTGAACTAGATTGTATCTGTAGACTATTGAGTGTACAAATGCAAACTTTGGTTGATGGTTGCCTTAAGATAGTGTTCTAGCACAAACTGGTGCTATCTATATCTCAAATGGGCAGAGTAAGCCGGAAAAACACAAGAAAAATGACAAATTCGGGTATCTCAATTCCCAATCTTGATAATCAGGGGTTAGAAGAGATAATGAATAATCCAGAGGAGAGTTCCCAAACAGCTCTACAAACACTGCTGGCAAACATGATAAATGAAAAGTTTGACAACGTACAAAGGACTCTGTATGAGCGTGATAGGGAGAGAGAGGAGGCATCCCAGAAGTTTATACAGGAATATCATAAGCGTGAGGAAGCTACTCAAAAACTGATACAGGATTTGCGTGAACAACTTGAGAATACTCAAAGAGAAAGGGAGGAATGGCGTGAGCAGGCTGAGAACACTCAAAGAGATCTGCAGGAATCCCATGAATGGGAGGAAGCTAATCAAAGAGTAATACAGGAATTGAGAGACCAGGTAGAAAACACACAAAGATCACTAAAGGCATTCATGGAATCCATTAACAAAGATCTGAAAGAAGTCAGGGAGACCACAAAGGGAATGCTGAATGGAACCCAACAGAAGGAATGGGAGCCTAAAGAAACCATAACCAATCAACTAAGCGATTTGAGGACAAACACTGAAGACCAAATTAAGGAAGTAAAGAAATTCATACAAGACCTAAAACAGAGCTTCAACAAAGAACTTGAAGCCATCAAAGCTGACCAACTAGAAGGAAAAGAGATAAAAAACAAAGTAGAGAGTCTTGACAGCAGGTTAGACCATGCAGAAGATCGAATCTCAGTGATTGAAGACAGCCTAGATATTATAGAGAAAGAATATACAACCATCCAAGACAAGTCCAAGAAATATGATAGATCTATCCAACACCTGGAAGACACCATCAGAAGGCCTAATCTAAGGATAATGGGTGTAGAGGAGCACCTAGAAACAGAAGTTAATGGACTAGGAAATTTGTTTAACAGGATCCTAGCAGAGAACTTCCCAAACATGCAAAAAGATAGGCCTTTCCAGATACAAGACGCCTTTAGAACCCCAAATAGACCAGTCCAGAATAGGACATCCCACCGCCACATTATAATCCACACAGGATCAACTCAGAACAAGGAAAAGATCCTTAAAGCTGTCAGAGAGAAAACGGTAATAACTTATAAAGGGAAACCAATTAGAATCACCAAAGATTTCTCAGCAGAGACAATCAAAGCAAGAGAGCCTGGAATGATGTATGCAATGACCTAAAACAAACAACTATCAACCAAGAATACTGTACCCAGGTAAACTCTCCTTCATAACTGAAGGCCAAATAAAAACCTTCCATAGCAAACAAAAATTGAAACAATACATCTCCACCAAACCAGATCTACAAAAGATTCTTAAAGATGTCCTACACATAAAAAACCAACAAGACCGCAATAAAGGCCAAGAAACTGCACCCAAACTGAGAATCCAAGAGCCATAGGAAGAACCCAGTTTTCGCAGGCCCCAAGAAGGTAGATAACATGGCAGGAACTCCCAAATACCTCTCAGTCCTATCTCTTAATGTTAAAGGACTGAACTCTCCAATTAAGCGACATAGACTGTCTATTTGGATTAAAAAACAAGACCCTTCTATCTGCTGCCTGCAGGAGTCACTCCTTGCCCGTAAAAACAAACACATTTTCAATGTTAAAGGCTGGAACAAAATGTACCAAGCAAACGGACCGCATAAACATGCGGGAGTTGCAATCCTAATATCAGATAAAATAGACTTCAAATTAAAATTCGTGAAAAGAGATAAAGAAGGTCGCTACATACTAATTAAAGGATCTCTCCTTCAGGAGGATATTACAATTCTAAATATCTATTCGCCAAACAATGGAGCACCCAAATTTATCAAAGAAACACTACTTTGCCTCAAATCCCATATAGATCCAAAGACATTAATTGTTGGGGATTTTAACACACCACTCTCCCCACTAGATAGATCAACTCGGCAAAAACTCAACAGAGAAACCGCAGATCTAAACAGCTGCATAGATCAACTAGACTTGAGAGACATCTACCGAACATTTCACCCAGCAGCATCAGAATACACGTTTTTCTCAGCAGCACATGGAAAGTTTTCTAAAATAGACCACATTTTAGGCCACAAAGCAAACTTGTCTAAATTCAGAAACAGTGAAGTTATACCTTGCATTCTCTCTGACCACAAGGGAATAAAATTAGAACTCAACACCAAAAGCCACCAAAGAAAGTCCGGTATCACATGGAGGCTGAACAACACACTGTTGAATCATGAGTGGGTCATGGAAGAGATTAGAAAGGAAATTCAAATGTTCATGCTATTCAACAAAAATGAACACACAAATTACCAGCTCCTCTGGGACACAGCAAAGGCAGTACTCAGAGGCAAGTTTATAGCTCTGAGCTCCTACATCAACAAATTGGAGAGATCTGAAACTAACAATTTAATGACACATCTAAACCTCCTTGAAAAAGAGCAGCAAGATAAACCCCAATCCAGTAGATGGAAGGAAATAATCAAAATTAAATCAGAATTAAATGAATTAGAATCCAAAAAAACTATAGAAAGAATCAACAAAACAAAGAGTTGGTTCTTCGAAAAACTTAAAAAAATTGACAGACCCTTAGCAAATCTTATCAGAAAAAGAAGAGAACACACCCAAATTAATAAACTCAGAGATGAGAATGGAAACATCACCACGGAAACAACCAAGATTCAGAACATTATAAGGGAATACTTCTCAAAACTTTATGCTAATAAGTTGGAGGACTTGACAGAAATGGACCTCTTCCTAGCAAATATTGACATGGCAAAACTAAACCAAGATGAGTTAAACTATCTTAACAGGCCCATATCAAGCATTGAAATAGAAACAGCAATAAGAGACCTCCCAGCTAAGAAAAGTCTATGACCAGATGGTTTTACAGCGGAATTTTACTAGGCCTTCCAAGCAGAGCTAACACCAATTCTCCTCCAACTTTTCAATGAAATTGAAAGAGAAAGCTCACTACTGAACACATTCTATGAAGCCATCATAACCCTCATCCCAAAACCAGGCAGGGACTCATCAAAGAAAGAGAACTATAGACCCATTTCTTTGATGAACGTTGATGCAAAACTTCTCAACAAAATTTTGGCCAACCGACTTCAACAATTCATCCAAAAAATCATACACCACGATCAAACAGGATTCATTTCATGGATTCAAAGCTGGTTCAATATATGCAAATCAATTAATATTATTCATCACATCAACAGAAGAAAGAATAAGAACCACATGGTTATCTCAATAGACGCAGAAAAAGCATTCAACAAGATCCAACACCCCTTTATGATGAAGGTTTTGGAAAAATTAGGAATCCATGGAACATTCCTCAATACAATAAAGGCTGTATATGACAAACCTACGGCCAGCATTATACTCAATGGTGAAAAACTAAAGCCATTTCCTCTTAACTCAGGAACAAGACAAGGATCCCACTCTCTCCACTTCTCTTCAATCTAGTATTAGAATGCCTAGCTACAGGAATAAGACAAGATGCAGACATAAAGGGGATCCAAATAGGGAAAGAAGAAATAAAACTCTCCCTCTTTGCACACGACATGATCTTGTATTTAAAGAATCCCATAGACTCCACTCCCAAATTACTCAAGCTGATTCAACACTTTGGCAAAGTAGCAGGTTATAAAATTAACCCCCAAAAATCAATGGCTTTTCTGTATGCCAACAATGAGAAAAGTGTGGCTGAAATTAGGAAAGCAACTCCATTTGTAATAGCCCCACAAAAAATAAAATACCTAGGAATTAACTTAACTAAAGAAGTGAAGGAACTCTATGATGAAAACTTTAAAATCTTGAAAAAGGAAATCAACACAGAACTTAAAAAATGGCAAAACCTCCCATGCTCCTGGATTGGAAAGATTAACATCGTGAAAATGGCAATACTTCCCAAGGCTATCTACAAATTCAACGCAATACCTATCAAAATTCCGCCCTCATTCTTCAAGGAAATAGAAGAGGCAATTCAAAAATTCATATGGAACAATAAAAGACCCCGAATAGCAAAAACGCTCCTCAACGGAAAGAACACTGCTGGAGGAATATCAATACCAAATTTCAAACTCTACTATAAAGCCATAGTAATCAAAACAGCTTGGTATTGGCATAAGAACAGACCTTAGGACCAATGGAATAGAATTGAAAACCCAGAAATGAACCTACAGACCTATAGCCATCTAATCTTCGATAAGGGAGCTAAAACAATAGAATGGAAGACAGACAGCCTCTTCAGTAAATGGTGCTGGCAAAATTGGTTAACTACATGTAGAAAACTAAAGGTAGATCCTTATATATCACCCTGCACCAGAATCAACTCCAAATGGATCAAAGACCTTGAACTCAAAGCAGACACTCTGAAAACATTACAGGATGGAATAGGAGAAACCCTGGGTCTCCTTGGCTCAGGCCGAAATTTTCTGAATAGAGACCCGGAAACACAACAAATCAAAGAAAGGTTGGACAAATGGGATTGTATAAGGTTGCAGAGCTTCTGCAGGGCAAATGACATAGCTAGCAAGATCAATAGAAAGCCCACGGACTGGGAGAAGATCTTTACTAGCCATACAACGGACAAGGGTCTCATATCTAAAATATACTTGGAACTCAAAAAATTAAACCACCCAACAACAAATCCTCAAAGAAACAACTGCCCAATAAGTAAGTGGGCGAAAGACTTAAAGAGAAGCTTCTCTGAAGAAGAAAGAAGGATGGCCAATAGACACATGAAGAAATGTTCAACATCCCTAGCCATAAAAGAAATGCAAATCAAAACAACATTGAGATATCACCTCACTCCAGTTAGAATGGCAAAAATCAAGAACTCTAACAACAACAGACGCTGGAGGGGATGTGGACAGAAAGGAACCTACTTCATTGTTGGTGGGAATGTAAACTTTTTAAACCACTTTGGAAAGCAGTATGGAGGTTCCTCAAAAGACTCAACATAGAGCTCCCCTATGACCCAGCAATCCCACCTTTGGGCATTTACCCAAATGATCACAAACAAGGCCACACTAAAGCTACCAGCACAACTATGTTTATTGCAGCATTATTTACCATAGCTAAGATATGGAACCAACCCAGATGCCCCTCAGTAGATGAATGGATCAAGAAGATGTGGTATATATACACAATGGAATTCTATGCCTCCATCAGAAAGAATGACATTTCCCCATTTGTTAGGAAATGGATAGGCTTGGAAAAAATTGTATTAAGTGAAGTAAGCCAAGCCCAAAGAAACATAGGTCCCATGGTTTCCCTTATTTGCAATATCTAGTATAGGTATGAGTCAAGCGGAAAAAGTCAGAGAATGTGATGTTAGGAAAACGAACCCTCAAATATGTATTTTAATGTTTTTGTTTCTTTCATGCATGTGTTTCTAACGCATTTAAAAGATTATTTCTTTGTAGCTTTGTATGTCCCTCCCCCACAGTGTAACCCCCGCTTTCACTATATTTGATGTCAGTATAACATGTGGAGGAGACGGGCACAAACAAGTCGTTTAAGGATTCAGGTGGACCTGTTGCAACTATGAGAAGTACAAAATGTCATGTCAAATCCAGCTTTACAATGTCGGTGGGGGGGGGGTTGAGGGAGGGTATGATTGGGTGGGGGGGAGGGGGGAGGCTGGGAAGGGAGGTGAAGGGTAAACAAAGGAGGAGGCTGCAATGCTTGGTAAGAAATATTTGCATTATCCTGCCCATGTAATTGTAACCCCTCTGTACAGTATGTTCTCAAATAAAATAAAATTAAATTAAAAAAAAAATAACTGATACAGGATTTGTGTGAACAACTTGAGAATACTAAAAGAGAAAGGGAGGAATGGCATGAGCAGGCTGAGAACACTCAAAGAGATCTGCAGGAATCCCATGAATGGGAGGAAGCTAATCAAAGAGTAATACAGGAATTGAGAGAGCAGGAAGAGAATACGTAAAGATCACTTACTGCATTCATGGAATCCATTAACAAAGAGCTGAAAGAAGTCAGGGAGACCACAAAGGGAATGATGAATGGAACTCAACAGAAGGATTGGGAGTCCAAGGAAACCATAGCCAATCAACTAAGTGATTTGAGAATAAACACTGAACACCAAATTAAGGAAGTAAAGAAGTTCATACAAGATCTAAAACAAAGCTTCAACAAAGAATTTGAAGCCATCAAAGCTGACCAATTAGAAGGAAAAGAGATAAAAAAAAAAACAAAGTAGAGGGTCTTGACAGCATGTTAGACCATGCAGAAGATCGAATCTTGGGGATTGAAGACAGCCTAGATATTATAGAGAAAGAACATATAACCATCCAAGACAAGTCCAAGAAATATGATAGATCTATCCAACACCTGGAAGACACCATCAGAAGGCCTAATCTAAGGATAATGGGTGTAGAGGAGCACCTAGGAACAGAAGTTAATGGTCTAGGAAATTTGTTTAACAGGATCCTAGCAGAGAACTTCCCAAACATGCAAAAAGATATGCCTATGCAGATATAACAAGCTTTTAGAACTCCAAATAGACCAGACCAGAATAGGACATCCCACCATCACATTATAATCCACACAGGATCAACTCAGACCAAGGAAAAGATCCTTAAACCTGTCAAGGAGAAAAGGGTAATCACCTATAAAGGGAAACCAATGAGAATCACCAAAGATTTCTCAGCAGAGACAATCAAAGCAAGAGAGCCTGGAATGATGTATGCAATGCCCTAAAAGCAAACAACTATCAACCAAGAATACTGTACCCAGGTAAACTCTCCTTCATAACTGAAGGCCAAATAAAAACCTTCCATAGCAAACAAAAATTGAAACAATATTTCCCCAACAAACTAGTCCTACAAAAGATTCTTAAAGATATTCTGTACATAGAAAACCAACAAGACCACAATAAAGGCCAAGAAACTGCACCCAAACCGAGAATCCAAGAACCATAGGAAGAACCCAGTTTTCGCAGCCCCCAAGAAGGTGGATAACATGGCAGGAACTCCCAAATACCTCTCAGTCTTATCTCTTAACATTAACGGACTTAACTCTCCAATTAAGCGACATAGACTGTCTAATTGGATTAAAAAACAAGATCCTTCTATCTGCTGCCTTCAGGAGTCACATCTTGCCCGTAAAAACAAACACATTTTCAATGTTAAAAGCTGGAACAAAATCTATCAAAAAACGGCCCCCATAAACAGATGGGAGTTGCAATGCTAATATCAGATAAAATAGACTTCAAATTAAAATTCGTGAGAAGAGATAAAGAAGGTCCCTACATACACATTAAGAGATCTCTCCTTCAGGAGGATATTACAATTCTAAATATCTATTCGTCAACAAATGGAGCACCCAAATTTATCCAAGAAACACTACTTTCCATCAAATCCCACATAGATCCAAAGACATTAATTGTTGGGGATTTTAACACACCAATCTCCCCACTAGATAGATCAACTCGGCAAAAACTCAACAGAGAAACCGCAGATCTAAACAACTGCATAGATCAACTAGATTTAACAGACATCTACCGAATATTTCACCAGCAGCATCAGAATACATGTTTTTCTCAGCAGCACATGGAACATTTTCTAAAATAGACCACATTTTAGGCCACAAAGCAAACTTGTCTAAATTCAGAAACATTTAAGTTATCTTGCATTCTCTCTGACCACAAGACAATAAAATGAGAACTCAACACCAAATGCCACCAAAGAAAGTCTGGTTACACATGGAGGCTGAACAACACACTGCTGAATCATGAGTGGGTCATGGAAGAGACTAGAAAGGAAATTCGAATCTTCATGCTATTCAACAAAACTGAACACACAAATTACCAGCTCCTATAGTGCCAAGCCTACTCCGGTTGAGTCTGCTTAGCATGTAAGACCTGCTTTTAGACCTGTGAATGGGGCTTCAAGGAAGCCTATATCTGAGAATGGGACTTCACCGCAGTCTACCTCAGAGAATGAGGCTTTAAAGAGGCCTATCTTTGAGAATGGGTCTTCACTGAAGTCTACCTCAGAGAATGGGGCTTCAAAGAGGCCTATCTCTGAGAATGGGACTTCACCGAAGTCTACCTCAGAGAATGGGGCTTCAAAGAAGCCTACCTCCTGGAAAGGCTCTCAAGCCCCTGGGAAAGATGTGTTTCGGTTCCTGTTTTTCTTTTCTTCACTGTATAGGAGTGCCTATTATTCTTTTACTGTTCCTGCTGCTTGTTGTACTTACTCATGCTCAACGTTCCATTATTCAAGGATCTTTCTTGGAAGTGTTGACGACTCCAACATCTGATGAGTGTCTTGAGAATATGACCAATTCAACAGAGTTAAGTGCTACCCTGAAAGCCACTCTTATGGAGGCTATTAGACAACTCATAAGTAAATATAAAAGTATTGGGAGGTTTCATGATGTCACTTCAGCAGAAGGAATTGTTTGTAAGAAATTTACAAGAAGCTGTAGGCACGGCTAGAGCAAAACGTGTGTATGGCTACTGGAGACTTTCCTTTAATCGTGAAGCATATACAATAGACTCATATAGATATCCTATAGATAAGAAAGATGTAGAGGGATATTTAGACCAAAAGCTAAATAAGATTCCTAAAAGATTGGTAGATGAAAGGTGGCAATGGCTTATCAGAGGAAAATGGTGGGATCCTCCATTATCTAGAGGACCCCAAAGACTTCCCCCAGATCCATAACCTTTTACAGGTGTGTATGATAAAGATGGCAACTGTTGGGTAAACTATTTAGGAGAAAGAACTTCCTATTACTCTCTTTCATTTACTGAGAGACTTGCTAGATCTAGGCCTCCTTGGCGCTTACTGTCAAAGAAGGAAAAAGAAAGATCTTATGAGACAGTTAAGACCTCTATGGAGAGGAGTAAACGATTATGTGAAAGGGTTACAAAAAAGACACTATGAGCTTGAATTTAATATATAGCCAGATTTAACTAAGTATACTGAAGATCATGATTTTTGGCCACAAATTGGGGACCCTCTAAAGAATGACAAAGAAGCACACTTGCTTAGAAAAGATTTGAAACGTATAAAGTACAAAACTAAACAAAAGTAATAATAAAGTAGTAAAGTTCATGCCTTTCTGTTCAGCACCTTGCCCATATGCTCTGGTTACTGGTTAATAGCTGATAAACATCGAAACCAATTGTATTTCTTAAAAATAGAGGTAAAGCCAAAAACAATTGCCTATCATTATAACTCGTCATCCAAAAAACAAGATCAGGCGACCAGCTGGTGACCACCCAAGAAAGAAGCCTTGCAGCAAGACTGTGTAACCTTTTGCCCTTTCTCATGGAGACTTTTGCTATAAAAGCTTGTTATCCTCTGCATTAAATCACACTCAGCATTCACTCCTCTTGTGTGTGAGTTGTCTGTTTGTCATCTCCCAACCTATTCCAGTTACTTCCACTAGGTGTCCTTTGTTGTCACGAAAGAGCCCATCCTTGGCACTCTAGGACACAGCAAAGGCAGTACTCAGGGACAAGTTTATAGCTCTGAGCTCCTACATCAAAAAATTGGAGAGATCTGAATCCAACAATTTAATGACACATCTAAACCTCCTGGAAAAAGAGCAGCAAGATAAACCTCAATCCAGTAGACGGAAAGAAATAATTAAAATTAAATCAGAATTAATTGAATTAGAATCCAAAAGAATTATAGAGAGAATCAACAAAACAAAGAGTTGGTTCTTTGAAAAAATTAATAAAATTGTCAGACCCTTAGCAAATCTTATCAGAGAAAATAGAGAACACACCCAAATAAATAAACTCAGAGATGAGAATGGAAACATCACCACAGAAACAACGAAGATTCAGAACATTGTAAGGGAATACTTCTCAACACTTTTTGCTAATAAGTTTGAGAACTGGGCAGAAATGGACCTTTTCCTAACAAATATTGTCATGCCAAAACTAAACCAAGATGAGTTAAACCATCTTAACAGGCACATATCAAGTATTGAAATAGAAACAGCAAGAGACCTCCCACTAAGAAAAGTCCAGGACCAGATGGTTTTACAGCAGAATTCTACAAGGCCTTCAAAGCAGAGCTCACACCAATATTCCTCCAAATCTTCAACGAAATTGAAAAAGAAAGCTCACTACCGAACACACTCTATGAAGCCATCATAACCATCCTCCAAATCAGGCAGGGACTCATCAAAGAAAGAGAACTGTAGACACATTTCTTTCATGAACATTGATGCAAAACTTCCCAACAAAATTTTGGCCAATCGACTTCAACAATTCATCCAAAAAATCAAACACCACGATCAAACAGGATTCATTTCAGGGATGCAAACCTGGTTCAAATCAATTAATATTATTCATCACATCAACAGAAGCAAGCATAAGAACTACATGGTTATCTCAATAGATGCAGAAAAAGATTGGACAAGATCCAACACCCTTTATGATGAAGGTTTTGGAAAAAATTAGGAATCCATGGAACATTCCTCAATACAATAAAGGCTGTATATGACAAAACTACAGCCTGCATTATACTTAATTGTGAAAAACTAAAGCCATTTCCTCTTAACTCAGGAACATGACAAGGATGTCCACTCTCTCCACTTCTCTTCAATCTAGTATTAGAATGCCTAGCTACAGCAATAAGACAAGATGCAGACATAAAGGGGATCCAAATAGGGAAAGAAGAAATAAAACTCTCCCTCTTTGCAGATGACATGATCTTGTATTTAAAGAATCCCATAGACTTCACTCCCAAATTACACAAGCTGATTCAAAACTTTGGCAAAGTAGCAGGGTATAAAATTAAACCGCCAAAATCAATGGCATTTCTGTATGCCAACAATGAGAAAAGTGTGGCTGAAATTAGGAAAGCAACTCCATTTGTAATAGCCCCACAAAAAATAAAATATCTTGGAATTAACTTAACCAAAGAAGTGAAGGACCTCTATGATGAAAACTTTAAAAACGTGAAAAAGGAAATCAAAACAGAACTTAGAAAATGGCAAAACCGCCATGCTCCTTGATTTGAAAGATCAACATTGTGAAAACGGCAATATTTCCCAAAGCTATCTCCAAATTCAATGCGATACCTATCAAAATTCCAACCTCATTCTTCAAGGAAATAGAAGAGGCAATCCAAAAATTCATATGGAACATTAAAGACCCCGAATATCAAAAACGCTCCTCAATGGAAAGAACACTGCAGGAGGGATATCAATACCAAATTTCAAACTCTACTATACAGCCAAAGTAATCAAAACAGCTTGGTACTGGCACAAAAACAGACCACAGGACCAATGGAATAGAATTGAAAACCCAGAAATGAACCTACAGACCTATAGCCATCTAATCCTCGATAAGGGAGCTAAAACAATAGAATGGAAGACAGACAGCCTCTTCAGTAAATGATGCTGGCAAAATTGGTTAACTAATTGTAGAAAACTAAAGCCAGATCCTTATATATAACGCTGCACCAGAATCAACTCCAAATGGAACAAAGATCTCGGAGTCAAAGCAGACACTTTGAAAACATTACAGGATGGAATAGGAGAAACCCTAGGTCTCCTTGGCTTAGGCCGAAATTTTCTGAAAAGAGACCTAGAAACACAACAAATCAAAGAAAGGTTGGACAAATGGGATTGCATGAAGTTGCAGCGCTTCTGCATGGCAAAGGACATAGCTGGCAAGATCAATAGAAAGCCCACGGATTGGGAGAAGATCTTCACTAGCCATACAATGGACAAGGGTCTCATATCTAAAATATACTTGGAACTCAAAAAATTAAATCCCCCAAGAACAAATCCTCAAAGAAACAGCTGCCCAATAAGTAAGTGGGCTAAAGAAAGTGGGCTAAAGTAAGTGGGCTAAAGAGAAACTTCTCTCAAGAAGAAAGAAGGATGGCCAATAGACACATGAAGAAATGTTCAACCTCCCTAGCCATAAAAGAAATGCAAATGAAAACAACATTGAGATACCACCTCACCCCAGTTAGAATGGCAAAAATCAAGAACTCCAATAACAACATATGCTGGAGGGGATGTGGACAGAAGGGAACCTTACTTCATTGTTGGTGGGAGTGTAAACTTGTTCAACCACTTTGGAAAGCAGTATGGAGGTTCCTCAAACGACTTCACATAGAGCTCCCCTATTACCCAGCAATCCCACTTTTAGGCATTTACCCTAATATTTACAAACAAGACCACACTAAAACTACCAGCACAACTATGTTTATTGCTGCATTATTTACCCTAGTTAAGATTTGGAACCAACCCAGATGCCCCTCAGTAGATGAATGGATCAAGAAAATGTGGTATATATACACAATGGAATCCTATGCCTCCATCAGAAAGAATTACATTGCTCCATTTGTTAGGAAATGGAAAGGCTTGGAAAAAATTATATTAAGTGAAGTAATCCAAGTCCAAAGAAACATAGGTCCCATGGTTTCCCTTATTTGCAATATCTAGTATATTTATGAGTCAAGCAGAAAAGGTCAGATAATGTGATCATAGGAAAATGAACCCTTAGATACATATTAAAATGTTATTTTTCTTTCATTCATTTGTTTCTAACATGTATAGAAGATTATTTCTTTGTTGCTTTGTATGTCTCTTCCCCACAGTATAACCCCTGCTTTCACTATATTTGATGTCGGTATAATTTGTGGAGGAAAAGGGGAAAAACAAGTCGTTTAAGGATACAGGTGGACCTGTTCCAACAATGAGAAGTACAAGTTGTCATGTCGAAAACGAACTTTACAACTTTGGTGGGGGGGGAGGATTGGGTGGGGCGGCAGGGGGAGGCTGGGAAGGGATGTGAAGGGTAAACAAAGGAGGAGGCTTCAATGCTTGATAACAAATGTACTCATTATCTTTCCCATGTCATTGTAACCCCTCTGTACCGTATGTTCACAATAAAAAAACAAAAATTAAAAAAAAGAAATTCATCTTTAGAGGAATAGTAACTCCTTCATGCAAAAAAAAAAGGAAGCTGATTTCTGAGCATCAGTGTTCAAAGCCAGCTCAGCAGGAAATTCTGTGAGAATTTTATCTCCAATTAAGCACCAGAACACCAGAAAGTGATGTTGTGGCTCAAGAGGCAAAGTACACAGCTTGAGCTGAAGTACTAAGAGATCGTGCTCATGCCTAGAACTCAGGGATAGGATCTAGGCCCAAAGATGAAGCCCCACGACCAACAAAAAGAAAAAAAAAGAAATGGGAAAAATCTTAGGTAAATTTGAACTTATTTTAGGCTCTAGGAATTCAGGAAATGCTGGGATAATGGAAGTACAATGTATTTCATTATATTAGGATTTGAGATCAATGGGTACAATGATTCCTCTTATGGAATAAGATAGGTTCAGAGATAAGAGTGAGAAAATCTGTAGGGTTTAGGAAAACCTGCAATTCATTTCAAGAATTACAAGTGGAATTTCAGTTAGGATAACACAAAATGAGCATTTTTCATAAATTTTAGAATTGGGATAGCATTAGTGTCAAGGTTATGGTTAGGAATCCAGCCATGGTTAGGCTTAGAGTGAGGAGGAAAAAAAAATAGGGCTCAAATTGAAGGTAAATTTTAGAATAAGCCTGGTAAGAATTAGAGTGAATGTCAACTAGATTATTGCTACTAATATTAGAATTTACTTGCAATTAGGCTTACGTTTATTCTCAGTTTTCAAGTTAAGATTATGTTAGGCTTAGAAAATTACTAAGTTATTGGAAAAAAATTGAAACCTATGTTTGGAAGGCTTATTTGAATCAAGTTAGGATGAGTGAAAACTAGTGTACTTGTGTTCGTGTTAGTATTGACATATAATTGGGATTAAGATCAGGGTCAGTATTTTGTTCTGATTGTGATTAGTGTTATGAATAGGAATTTTTGTATAAAATTGAGTTTTCACTAACAAATAGAAGCAAAAATGTCAGGCTGAATAGTAACTAGAGCATTATCATTATATTTATTTCTCATTGATCATTCTTGTAATGATTAATAAGAGTTTTCCAGCCAGGTTTAAGTTGAGAGTTAGGTTTAAGTAATGGACTAGATGGTAAGTAAATCTGAAACTGTTTTAGGATATAGTGGTTTAGGAAAGGTAGATCAATGGATAGCACAGTATTTTTAATGATCAGAGAATTTGAGGACAAGTAACATAATAGTTCAGGTTAGGGAACAAGATAACTTTAGAGGTAGAGTCAAGAAATTTTTGGGAATTAGGGCAAATTGAAACTCATTTCCAGAGTGCAAATTGGAGTTTTTGATGGAATGAATAAAAACTAGAGTATTTTTCTTAAACATTAATATTGGACTCTCATTAAGTGGAAAGTTAGGTTTCAGTTCCAGCTAGGCTTTGTTTTAACATTAGGCAAATGGAAAATTTAGGGTCAAACTAGAAGTAACTATTCGAATAACAAGTCAAGTTAGAATTAGGATGATATGAAATAGGAAACTGCTAATAATATTGGGATTAGGGTATGATTAATGTGAGGGTTAGCCTAAATATTTGTTAGGGTTCAGGTTAGAAAAATGGCAAGATATTGAGTAAAACTACAAACCATTTTAAGAAAGATGAGTTGAAACAAAGATAGGAGGAATAAAATCTAATGTATTTGTTTGGCTTTTTGAATCCAAAGGCAATCGGTTCTAGGGTTAGAGTTACTTTTCGAATTAATGAACTATGAATTAAAGGCACAATTATTTCATTCTTACAAACTAAGACAGTCATGATTTTGAGAACACACTCAATTTTCTGCATGAAAATGTGTCTTGTAACCAGGATTAAATAATAATGAACAGGGTGTCATTTATTAAAATTAGGTAAGTTGATGATACATCCAAACACATAGGATAGTAACTCAGATATGTTACTACGAAAACAGATATTCTACTTGCTTTAACTGGGAAATGTGTGTGTGTGTGTGTGTGTGTGTGTGTGTGTGTGTGTGTGTGTGTGTGTGTGTTTGTGTGTGTGTGTGTGTGTGTGGTGGGTGGGTGTGTACCCCCACAGGTCTTCAACTCAGGCCTGGGTCCTTTTGTCAGCTTATTCTGTGCAAAGATGGCACTAAACCATGTAACCACAGGTCTTCTTCTGTCTTTTTAATAGTTAATTTGAGATACAGATCTCATGGATTTTTCCTGTCTGGACATACTCTTCTTTTCCCCAGAAATCCTTGGATTAGTGTTACTGTGGCTGCTACCACAAAGTGACAGTTCATTAAACTGGGAGCAATATGGAAGTACTTGTACAATATATAAAGTAACCAGTTCATTAATTTGGGAGAATGACATTAAATTGCCTTCAAACAAATTGTTTCTGATGAGTTTATCTGAAGCCCAAAGCATAATCAAAACCCACTAACTACAATGTATGAAGTAGCACATATTTATTGTTTAGAATATGTATACTAAATTAAATCCCGAATCAAAGTCTTTCTTGGTTTGCTACTTAAAAACAAATCAGAAATAGGGTGTCATTGAAATGAAGTCCAGACTGGAGGCCTGTAGCGAGCAGAAAAGGATCCATTTAGTGAGCACAAGGCTTGGAGCCTAACCCCCAGGACCATAAAGAAAGAAATAGAAGAAAGTGAAAGTGTAGGAGAAAGAGGACAGGAAAGGAAGAGGAAGGGGCAAGAGAAGAGGAAGGGCATAGCAGGAGGAAGAAGAAAAGGGACAGGGAGAAAGTAGAGGGGAGGAGAGAAGGAAGAGGGAAACAGAACCCTGGGGAAAAGGAGCAGGAGAGGAAACAGGAAGAGGAAGATAAATGCAATTTAACAACAAGAATTCTTTGAAAACATTTTTCATAAGTGATCTGCAGAATTATTTTCTAATCAGAGAGAGAGCTAGCACAATGACAATATGGGTGATACCTGTTGTTCTGTCATTTTATTCTTTTTCTCCAGTGAGGAGTTCAAAAAAATCCTGAGTTTGGTGTTTTACAGATACACTTCAGGATTTCTTTTTCATGAATCAAACATGGGAAAGAACTAAATGCAATCACCCTTAATTAAAAAAAGAATAGAAGCTATATTTATTTGTATTACTGTTCATGAAGAAATTCTGGTGATTTCTGGTTAATTCAGAGGGCCTCATGCCAAAATATAGGGCAAGAGGAAACTACAACTGTTTTTTAAAGTGTAATAGGTTATTATTGATGCAAAGTTTTACTGGATGTCTTTCCTTTTTATTTCTTTTTGCCAGTTGTTCAGTGTTGCAGCAAGGCTGTGCCCTGGAGACCTTTTCAAGTCACCCCATGAAACTCCATTTCTGTAGTCCCTGTGGGAGTGGGTGCCTCCTCAGGTCACCCATTAAGAAGTGAGGCCCCTTCTCTTGTGGTGGATGTGCAGTGAGTGAATGTGTGTGCATGCTCCCCAGCATTGCCAGATGAGCCACACCCACCCTTCCTACCTAACTTCCCAGTCTCAGTTGCTCCATTTCACCCAGGAGCTGGCAGCCATGGGGCTGGAGTTGAGGCCACTGCTGTCCTTTTCTCCTCCAGCTGTGCTGGTACTGGTCTGCGGTGGTCCTGAGTACATGGGCCATCCCAGGGAGACTCTGTTCTGGGGTCACTGCCTGTCCCCATGGGTGTGGGGTGGGGGGACACCATGTTTCTACACTGCACAGATCATGGGAGAGGAAGGCTAGGTGTGCAGTCTGCCCCTTTGGGGCCAGGCAGCCCAGTCTTGGTTCACCTCATCAGTCTTTAAGGCAGTCTGGGAACTGGAGCCATGTGCTGTTCCCTCTACCAGTGGGCTTGTGATAGCTGCAGCACCTCAGCACCTGGAGCCCATTCAGCATCTCTGCGAGCCTCCATTTGTCTGGTCCTTGTGGACTCAGGTACAGGGTCATCCCTGTTCTGTGCTCATCAGTGCCAGAGGAGCCTGTACTTGCAGCGCACAAGCTGCAGCACCGGGGATCCGAAACCCCTTTGGCTTTGCTGTGTAGCCTCCTCCGTTGTCCTGGTCCACATGGTCCCAGCTCTCAATGCCATTCCAGGGAGTCTCCATTTGGAAGCAATGGGCTCACCCCCTACACTCATCGGGTTCCAAAGCAGGGGCATGGGTCTGGCCTTGGCAATGTAGGCTGCATAGATGGAAGGCAGGAGTTGGGGTCTGCCTTGCCTTCCCTCCTGGCTTTGGCACTTGAATCTGGGTTGCTTATTTTGGTCACTGATGGAGCCTTGTTGGCTACATACAGCCCACCACAATAAATGCTGCACCTGCTGCAGCAGCAAGGAGGTGTTCTGCACCCCCTCAGTGTCACCACACAGACCTCTGATGGTTCTACATGGGCTGGTGTGGGTTTCATCCCAGGACTCCCAATAGGATGTGCCACTCCCCTTCGTGGTACTGCAAGCAAGAGTTGCCACATATAATTTCTACTTTCTAACTTTTTCCTTCACTGAGATAAACAGAAGTGGGGGATATAAATAAGTTTTATAGAAACAAAATATATAACATATATCACTTCAACCTGTTAAACCATTGTAATATTTTTTATATAGTAAGAATTTTGCCATGTAATTGTAACCCCTCTGTACAGTATTTTCACAATAAAAAAAGAATTCTGTCTGTAATTACTTATTTTCCTTTTGAATGTAACTAATGAAATATATTTTGCTATTCTAGTATAACGTCATTTGCACTACTTACATACAATTTTTTTTCAAAATCGTGTGTTTTTTAGATAAAAGGTTTATTGCAATTTTATTTCAGTTTGCCATTATGACCTTATAAATACAACCAAAAAATATATTCTTGCTAGTATCAAGTTCAATGATTTTGGACTAGAGACTCAAAGATATAGCATATATATCATACAGTAATGTGAATCATTTTCTTTAAAACTGCTCCAGGGCTGAGAAGGTGGCTCAGTGGTATAGTGCTTTCCTTGCATGCATGAGGCCCTGGGTTCAATTCCTCAGCACCACATAAGCAAAAAAAAAAGCTGGAAGTGGCATTATGGCTCAAGTGGTAGAGCATTGGTCTTGAGCTGAAGAGCTTAGGGACAGTGTCCAGGCCCAGAGTTCAAGCCCCACAACTGGCAAAAACCTGCTCCATTAAACAATTAATTAAATAATTAATAATTGATTCAGGCGGCAGCCACTTCATCTGTCATGCTGGTCCCTCTGGTGAAGTAGAATCCTAGTGGAAGCCTGCACACCTCGGGCCCTTGTGAGCACACCTCGCCTGAGACTGTGGGAGAAGATCAGGGTGCACCAGCTGTTGGGCTAGGGCAGCAACCTGGCTGCTGCTGCATGAATGACACAGTGCCACTGACTCACATCTAGCACCCCTCTGCCCCTTGGGCCTGGGCCATGAGGATCAGCCACTGGGAGCACATGCACACTACTGGACAGGGTCCACCCACCTAGGAAGGTGTGCAGACCGAACAGATGCCACTCTGTGGATCAGTTTGTACAGTATTTATCCGCCGTGGAGGAAGGGATGATTCTGCCCCGCTATGGGGAAAAGACAAAAAAGAAACACCCAAACGTGGTGATGCCAACTTTTGTACTCAGACTGGCAAGGAAACTTTCCTCCACCCATTTGCCAGCAGCTTATGAGGCCATTCCATGTTCCTTGTCCATGGAGTAGCAGCCAGGGACACTCACATCCGATACTCTTTGATACTCTTTTGGGTTTGTTTGTTAACTTATTGGAGAGCCCATCCCTCAGACAGCAGAGTTATATTCTGCGTTTTGTAAAATGTTCTGCATCTGAGAATTCACAGTGTTTGGTTTTTGTATTGTTTCTTGTAAATGCGTTTTGAAATTTGTGTTTTAGGTGTTGAGGTGCGGGAGGAGGAGCCAGATTAGGAAAATAGTTTCCTACAAGCCTTTTATCTAAAAATGAGAACAGATTCTCTCTAAAAATGCCTTTCAGGAAATAAATTTGAGAGTGGAAAAAAGGCTGTTTTCTCATGAGATCAAAATGTGAGATTTTTATATGCAAGTTTTATGAGTTCAAAATACAATTAAATAATTCACTTTCTAGTAACAATTGTCCAGACCTAAGAGTTAAGTGTCTTGGGAGCAAGAGGCAGGGTTTTTTGAGCTTTATCCAAAAGGAGGAAGAAAGTTAAAATCCATAGATTACTTTGTAGAATCAAAGTGGTAATACAAAACGAGAATCACTAAAAAACTTCTGTGCTATTTGGGTTTTTTATTGTTCCATATGAATTTTTGGATTACTTTTATTTCATTGAAGAGTGAGATTGGGATATTGATAGGTATCACATTGAATTTGGACATAGCCTTGGGCAGTATTGCCATTTTCATGATGTTATTCCTCCCAATCCATGAGCATGGGTGTTTCCCCACTTCCTTAGTTCTGATTTCATTTTTTTTCACGTTTTTAAAATTTCCATCATAGAGGTCCTTCACCTCTTAACTCCTAGATATTTTATTTCTTGTGTGGCTTTTAAAAAGGGGTTGCTTTCCTAATATCAGCCGCATTATTATCGTTATTAGAATACAGGAAAGACATTGATTTCTGAGGGCGAATTTTATACTCGGCTAGTTTGCCAAAGTTTCTGATCAGCTCAAGTAATTTGGGAGTGGAGTCCATGCCGTTCTTTAAATACAAGATCATATCATCTGCAAAGAGGGAGAGTTTAACTTCATCTTTCCCTGTTTGGATCTCTTTAAATTTGCATCTTGTATTATTGCCCCAGCTAGCATTCTAATACTAATTTGAAGAGTGGTGGACATTTTTATCTCATTCCTGAATTTATAAGAAATGGCTTTAAATTTTCACCATTAAGTATAATGCTAGCTGTGGGTTTGCCAATCCATAGCAGAAAGAACAGCACTGGAGCACTATCAGTTCCAAATATTAAACTCTACTAAAAAGCCATAGTAAAAGAATAGCTTGGTACTGGTACAAGAACAGACCTGAAGGTCAATGGACTAAGACTGAAGACTCAGAAATAAACCCACTGACTTATAGCCACCTAATCACAAGGAGATAAAAAATAGAATGGAAGAAAGACAGCCTTTTGAATAAATGGTGTTGACAAAATTGGTTAAACACTTGTAGAGAACTAAAGCTAGATCTTTATATATTACCCTGCACGAGAATCAACTCCAAATAGATCAAAGACTTCAAAATAAAAGAAGACACGATGAAGGAATAAGAGAAACTCTAGGGTTTTTTAGCACAAGCCAAAATTTTCTTAATAGAGAACTGGAAACAAAAGAAATCAAAGAAAGTTTGGACAATTGGGGTTAAATGAAACATCAGAGCTTCTGCAAGGCATAGCTAGCAAAATCAATAGAAAGCCCACATTCTGGGAGAATATCTTCACGAGTCATAAAACGGATGAGGTCTTATATCTAAAATATGCTTAGGACTCAAAAAATTAAATCACTGACAACAAATCCTCAAAGAAACAACTGCTCGATAACTAAGTGGGATAAAGACTTAAAGAGAGACTTCTCTGAAGAGGAAATAAAAATGGCCATTAGATTCATGAAGAAATGCTCAACTTTTCTAGCCATAAAAAGGAGAGCCTGGCATAATATATGACAAATATTAAGGGTAAACAACTACCAATCGTGAATATGGTCCCAAGCCAAACATTCCTTTACATTTAAAGGATATATAAAAATATTACATGACAAAGAAAACTTGAAACAACGTATCTCCACCAAATCAGCAGGGTAGAAGTTAATCAAATATACCCTATATAGAGAAGATCAAGAAGAACAGGAACTGGTTATATAAAATGCTCCCTACCAGAGAACAAGGTAAATATATTAACAGTAGAGGAGGCACAGCTCCTAACAGCAGGGGTATAACATAGCAGGGCTTATCAGATATTTCTCAGTCTTAACTTTCAATATCAATGAAATTAAATTTCCGATTGGAAAACAGATTACATAGTAGTATCATAAAACAAGACACATCCATCCAGTGTCCACAAGAGATACATTTTATTGACAAAACAAACATACTCAAACTGAAAGGCTGGAAGTAAGATTTTCAAGCAAATGGACACCATAAACAGGCCACAGTAGAATTACTAACATAAGATAAAATACAATTCAAATTAAAATTAGTAGGAAGAGACATTACATGTTGATAAAGGCAACTCTCAATTAGGAGGATATAACAAGTGTAAATATCAATGCCCTGAATCCTGAACCATCCCACATCATCAACCAAATACTACACAACCTAAAAACACATCTCAACCCATCATTGTCATCCATGGATTGGTTATACTGGAAAAACTCAACCAAGAACCTGAAGACCTAAATAACTACATTGACCACCTACCCCTAACAGACATCTACAGAATATACATTCAGTATCAGTATATACATTCTTCATAGCAGGTCATGGAAGATTCTCCAAAATAGAACCTATCCTATGTCACACAGAAATTCTGTCCAAATTGAAAGAAAAATTAATTGAATTGACATACTTTGTCAGACCACAACAGAATAAACTTAGAATTAAACAGCTCAAGCAAAAAAAAAAAGGTCAAACCCATGAAGAGCGAAAAACACACTGCTGTATGCCCAGTGGGGCACTCGAGAGATTAGAATGGAAATCTGAAAGTTTTTGGAATTTAACAAAAATGAACACACAAAATACCAGCTCCTCCAGGACATATTAAATGCAGTACTTAGTGGAAAATTTATAGCTTTGAATGTCTGCATCAAGCAATTAGGGAAAACTCAAATCAGTATTTTAATTATGCATCTCAAGCTCCTTGAAAAGAGGAACAATTCCAAAGCCAAGTAGACAGAAACAAATAAAAAAATTAAATGTACTCATTGAAATGTACTCTTTAAAATGTACTCATTACTTATGTAACAGTAACCCACCCCTCTGTATATCACCTTCATAATAAAAACAATACCCAAAGCAATAAGAGAACTCATCCAAATAGAGAAAATTAAAGACAAAAATGAGACAAAACAACAGATATAAGCAAAATTGAGAATGATATGAGAGAACTTTGAAAACTTTATGCCAATCTCCTGGAGAATCCTGGAGAAATTGAGGCTTTTCTATACTCGATTTGACCCACGGAGTAACACATAAGAAGAAATGAAAATGAAATGTCAATAAACCACTTCCCATTCCAGAAAAATCTAGGACTCAATGAATGTACCATGAAATTAAAGCCTGCAAAAACTTACAATACACAGATCTATGTCTTTAATGGAATAGAAAGGGAAATGGAATTATCAAACACATTCTAAGAAGCTAGAATTAGACTCTTCCCTAAATCACATAGGGACTCACCAAAGAAAAAAAACTATAAATCCAACTCTTTGACAAGGAATGATGCAGAATTTCTTAATAAAATTCTCACCAACCAATTTCAGCAACTAACAGAAAAGTCATATTGTATATTCAAATAGAATTCATCCTGAGATACAATTGGATTCAATATTCTTGTCAATAAACATCATACAAACCACCAGCAGAAGAAGGGACAGAAACACATGATTGTCTATATGGATGTAGAAATAGCTTTTAACAAGCTCCAATACCACTTTATGATTAAAAGGTCTGAGAAGCTAGGAATACATGGAATATTCCTCAATATAATACATAGTATGTATATAACAGAGATAATTAGCATTTACCTAACAGTGGAAGCATGAAGACATTAAAATCAGGAATGAGAAAAAGATGTCCACTTGTAGAGCACATGGGCAGCAAAGATGGCGCTGAGAGGGGGTTGAGTGGGCAGAGCCTAATTTACTGTGAGCTCATGGGCAGCAAAGTTGGCGCTGGGAGAGAGTAGAGTGGGCAGAGCCCAATTTACTGTAGAGCACATGGGCTGCTAAGATGGTGCTGGGAGAGAGTAGAGTGGGCAGAGCCCAATTGATCTTCCAATCAGTGCCTAACCAGCCTGTGAAGGCTCAGGTGCATGATAGGGTGTGACCTTGACAGTAATTGGTTCCTCTTCCTCCTTGCTATGCCACCCGCCCTTTTTGGCTTTAAAAAGGGCTGCTCTCTGTTAATAAACGAGTTTTCTTCCTGCTGGATTTGGCTCCCCGCTGTGTCTGATTGCCTCCCAGGCTGAGGGAGGCTGGGGAATGGGCGAGCGCCGCACTTACCTTTCCTCGGACCCGTCCGTCTTTCATGGGACGGACGAAGACCCAACATCTACTCTCTCTACTTTATAGCAAGAGCAATAGGCAAGAGAAAAACATAAGTATTCAAATGATTTTTTCCCTTTCATGCAATTGTTTCTAACATATTTATAGGAAGATTTCTTTGTTGCTTTGTATGTCCCATGGTATAACTCATGCTTTCACAGTATTTGATGTTGGTACAATTTGTGGAGGGGAAGGGAAAAACGAAATCATTTAACTAGGGATACAGGTTGACCCATTGCAAAATGAGATATATAAGTCATTATGTCGAAAAACGAACTTTACAACATTGGTGGGGGGTGGGGGGAGGTTTGGGTGGGGAGAGGAGGGAGTATGGGAAGGTATTGGAAGGGGAAACACAGAGGAGGCAACAATGCTTGATAAGAAATGTACTTGTTATCTTGCCCATGTAATTGTAACTCTTCTGTACGGTATTCTCACAATAAAAATATAAATAAATAAATAAAAAGAAAAACATAAAGGAGATCCAAATAGGGAAGATGTAAAACTATCCCTTTTTGCAGATGAAATGATCCTGCATTTAAAGGACCTTATAGCTTATTTCAACAATCTCCGATGAGTTAATTGCTTTCAGAAATATTCATTTGTGCCAACAAATACAGATTTCCTTTGATTTTAAGTACGGTCTGCTATTAGGACTCCCACAGACACCAAAATCAGAGGATGCTAATTAATCTGATGAAATGGATAATAAATTTTTTATAATTAATATAACATGAAGACTTTAATATTAATAACATTAAAAACACTTATATTCACATTATATAATATATTGAAATCCTTTAGTTTCATCAAGTTTTAGAATATTTATAACTAAATGTAAATTGTTTGCCAATAGTTATTTGATGATGTATAAAAAATGAGAAAAAGATTTGCATACATATTACTACAGATGCAAACAGATTCATTTGGTTATTTATGATCCTTCATTTGTTGGTTTCATTCATGCATGGAAAACATGCAAAGAAGTTAAAATTGCACACTTGATTTACTAAAGGCTTAATTACATGGAGTTTATGTTGGGCTAAATAGATTTTATGAATTAAATTGTTTTGTCCCATCCTTTCTCCCTCCCTTTCTTCTTTGCTTCCTCCTTCCTTCCCTCCATCCCTACCTCTCTCTTTCTCTCATTCCTTCCTTTCTTGCTTTCCTTCTTTCTTCCTTTCCTTCTTTCTTTCCTTCCTTCCTTCTTTCTTTCTTTCTTTCTTTCTTCTTTCATCCTATATTCCTCTGTTCCTTTTATTCAGAATATTTCTTATGGCTATAGAAAAAATCCCAACTGTTGTACTCTAAGGTGTTATGAGTAATTATAAATATTAACTAGATTAATAATGATTTTAATAACCCATGTTATATCTTAAGACAAATCATACTAAAAACAACTTCTCAAATGTTCCAAGATATGTAACAAATATTACTTTTCATGATATTGTTTATTTCTTCAAACTAAAATAAGCATTTAGACATAATATTGTATGCGTGTGTGTTTTGTTCTTGTGATTTTAACTCAAGACCTATCCCTTAGTTGTTGTTGTTTTTTTCCTCAAGGATATTGCTCTATCATTTGAGCCACAATTCTATTTCTTGCTTTGTGTGTGTGTGTGTGTGTGTGTGTGTGTGTGTGTGTGTGTGTGTGTGCGTATGTTGTGATGTGTATGTGTGATTAATTGAGATGTTTCTCACAAACTTTCTTGCCAAGGATGACTTTGAACCCCAGCTTCCTGAGTAGCGAGGATTACAAGCTTGAGACAGCCATATTTAGCACAGATTTAATATATCTAAGAATAAAATAAATTGTATTATTTGAATTCTAGAGGCTCAATTTAACAAATTAACATTTAGATATTTATTCAGTTATAAACCTGAAACTGCATTGTGAATAATATTTTTCATTTTTATGAAAAAATATGCACTGAAAGGTTTAAATGACAGAATCTTTTGACAAATTGCAATACTCTATTATTCAAAAGCAAAAAAGGGATCGTTAATCAAATTTCTCATGTAAGCTAAAAGCAAAAGGCTCTGTCAAGCTGAATGAAGCAATTTTTCATTAAATTAAATATTATATACTATGGTCACATGATTTTCTATTCTTTTAAACCTAAACTTTTTTTAGGTTTTGTAGATTCATACATTTTGTGAGTATATAAAAATCTTAGTTACTAGTCATGTATTTCTGAGGTTTGATTACTAAGTCATTTCAGAGAAACACTGAATTTCATGTATTTTATGTCAACAGTGATTTTTAGAAATTGAATCAACTTCAGTATAAGATAACTAAAGCAAGATATTTAATCACTTATCCAATTATTCCTATAGACTTGAAGATAACTAATTTTTGAATGCTAGGAAATTCATATTATACCTACTCTAAAGAATAATTCTGATAAATGATTGTGATAGTATTTATTTTTCCTTCAACTTGAAGGAAAGAACCTCACTATAGATGACAAATACTTGAATGGAAACGCCATAAAATTGTGAAAAATTCAAGTCATTATGAGTTAGATGAAATAGTGATTTTTGAAGATCACAAAATGAAACCTCTAGGAGCTTCCTTATCTGTTAAATAAAATGTATTTGCGCTCAAAATATTTCATTCATCTCTCCAGCAATGTTATAACCAAACCACCTCTATGCCAAATAGCATCTCTGGTATTTAGGAACAGAAGTTATCACAATTGTATAGAAAGATCTACTCACCAGTCTAGAAATTAAATCTGAAATAATAAAGGATTAGGATTAATAATTAGGTTTCACTATGTTGCCATAAAGAGGTGAAACCTTTCACGTGGGCATAGTTATAGAGATTAGGTCACTGACAACTTGTGATCAAAGAAGATTTAAGATCCTTTCTTCCTCTTCCTTTGTTTACTTCTCTGTCTCCTTCTCCTTTTCCTTCTCCCTCCCCTTCTTCCCCTCCTCCCCTTTCTCCCTTTCTCACTCCTATTCTTCCTTTTCTTTACTTCCTCGCTTCCATGAATACAAATACTCCATCACATGTTCCTGTACCACCACCAACCAAAAGCAATGGGGATAAGAAATGTAAATTGAAATGTATAAAATCAGAAACCAAGATTAATCTTTCCTCCTTTGAAGTTAATTTTATGAAGTATTTTGTCATATTAATAGGAGACTGACACAGCATATTCTCATTTATTATAAGGGATAAGATTTACTGAAAATAAATCTGGCCACCATTGTTCTAATGAAATAATTGATTAAATTAATATTATATTTGGACAAATCTACTTTAAAATTTCAGATATACTTCAATAAGAGGCAAAAAAATGTGTTCAGAGGGAGAGAGTGGAGGAGAAGCTAGAGGCTAAACAAGTTCTCACATAGAAAGCAGTTTTACTGTTCCAGTGAACAGTCCTGGGCTAGGGAATCACACCAAGTGTCCCATCACAGTACAGAGAATTTGGCAAGAGAGGGAAAATCCAGGCAAGGAGACAGATCATAGCACTTGCTTGTAGCCGCAGTTGTGGCAGCTGCAGCAGCAGTGGCAGCGGCCATAGTGGCCATACCTATAACACAGAGTCCAGGACAAAGATGCCAGACACAGCAGGACAGCAGATTATACTCAACACCACTAAGAACTGACAAGGAGCAGATATCTTCATACTGCAGATCGCAAACCAGAGACAGCCCAGGAACCAAGACTCTGATGTGAGTCGAACTCTGACATCCTCACTCCTTCTCAAGGAGCAGAGGAAGTAAGGCCATACCTCCCTGCCACCACCCCCGGAGATCTCCATCTTTGATACTTACAAAGGCCCATTTAAACAGCTATCTCCAACTCAGGTCTTGGGAGAAAACAAGATCCATTTAGGAGGTCACAGGAACCAGACCTGACTTGCCAGGCTCAGTTCCACCCAAGAGAAGTCACCCAGTCCAGGCAAAGAAGCCCCACCCTTGGAGGAGTGACTTTCTTCACTCTGTAAACAGAGCCAGAGGCTGCCCCTCCCTGCAGCAGCTGAGACAATCAATTGAAATTCAGAAAACATAAACGCTGAGAATGGCTCCAGGCTAGGCTATGTCTCAGGAGCTAGCACCTCAGGGAAAAGCAAATGTTTGCTGAAAGGCCTCAACCCTACCCAGAACCTAGCCTCATCACAGCATCTCCAAACTAGAAGAAACAGCCATCTCCCTCTTTTGTGATAGTCAAAGCAGATCTCCCTCCCACTGAACTAGCCTGGGAGGAGGATCACAAAATTATGGGTATTGCCGAGCATTTTTCTGCCTGCTCAAACAAACTGACTTAAGCAACTAATCAAGCCACAGGAAAAACAAACACCACAAGCAGACCAGAGATTCCACCAACAGACTAGTTATGGACACAGGGGAGATAGAGTATCTTCACATTCTACCCCCCCCAAAAAAAAAAAATCAGAGAAATCATTTTTGTACTTTTCTTCAATTTAAAAATTTTTAAAAATAATGTTTCTATTAATCTTTTTTTCTTCTCATCATTATTATTTTAGGTGTAAGTATGTGTGTGTGTGCTTTTTTAAAAAATCTCTTCTGACCTTCTGGTAATTATTTTTTTATTCTTTTCATTTTTTCTTTCTTTTTTGTGAGACTTAATTATTATTCTGATCATCCCCAGATATTTACCCATCGTCGAATATTAGACCTTATGCCCCGTTATGTACACATTTAATCCAGAAATTTATTACTCAGTTCACAAACTCTTAGGCTAAAATTCTTTAAGAGCAGTATTATCTCTCTTTATACATATATAATTTTCAAGTAACTAATTTTAAGAATTTTTATTTTTTAGTTTTTCATGTCTCCTTTCTATGCCTCCCTTCCTCTCATCCTATCCTTTTCTTCTCTCAATATCATCTTCAAACACATAATTTTTAAGTGTTTCACTTTTTAAATTTAAATTTTTGTATTTACATTTTTTCTTTTTTTTTCTTAATCTCGCTTCTATCATTCTGTCTAATCCATTTCCCTCTCTAAGATTTGGACTTGGTTAAATTCACTCTCATTTTACCTCTCCACATCCCTCTAATCCTATTTTTGCCCACATTTCTCCCTAAAATTAATAATTTGTGGTTTGCCAAATTCTTCTTTGCTGTTCTTAGCCCATTAAGCCATAGTTGTTTGATGCTGACTAAATTGTATGTGTTTAAAAAGATTGTATCTGCAGACTTTTGTCTGTGCAATTACAGAACTTCGATGATGCTTGCCTTAAAATTTTGTTCTAGCAAAAAACTCGTGTTACTTTCATACCAACTGGGCAGAAAAAGCCGGACAAACACAAAGAAAATGTCAAGTCCAGTTATCTGAACTCCCACTCATGAAAATCAGTTGACAGCATAGTTAATGAATAATCCAGAAGAGAGTTCCCAAAATCTCTACAAACACTACTGGTAAACATGGTGAATGAAAAGACAAAACCTGCAAAGGATTCAATGTGAGCATGATAGGGAGAAAGAGGCAAACCAAAGATTAATACTGGAATCTCATGAGAGTGAGGAAGCTACTCAAAGTTTGATACAGGAATTGCATGAGCAGGCTGAGAACAGTCAAAGAGAACTACAGGAAATGCATGAACATGAGGAAGCTAATCAAAGTTTAATAAAGGACTTGGGAGAGCGGGATGACAATAGACAAATATCAACAGATGCATTCATGGAATCCATAAACAGAAAGCTGGAAGAATTCAGGGAGACCACAAAGGGAATGCTGAATGGAGCCCAACAGAAGGAATGGGTACAAGGAAACCATAACCAATCAACTACGTGATTTGAGAATAAACACAACACCAAATTAAGGAGGTAAAGAAGTTCATACAAGATTTAAAACAAAGCTCCAACAAAGAATTTGAAGCCGTAAAAGCTGACCAATTAGAATGAAAAGAAGTAAAAAAAAAAACAAAGTAGAAAGTCTCTAAAGTAGGTTAGATCATGCAGAGGAGCAAATCTGAGGGATTGAGGACAGCCAGGTTATTACAGAGAAAGAACATACAACTATCCAAGACAAATCCAAGAAATATGATAGATCTATTAAACATTTGGAAGACACTCTCAGAAGGCCTATAATGGGTGTAGAGGAGTACCTAGAGACAGAATTTAATGGTCTAGGAAATTTGGTTAACATGACCCTAGCAGAGAACTTCCCAAACATGCAAAAAGATAGGCCGATTCAGATACAAGAAACTTTTAGAACCCTAAATAGACCAGACTAAGGCAGGATATCTCACCATTACATTATAATCCACACAGGATCAATTCCAAGGAAAAAATCCTTAAAGCTGTCAAGTAGAAAAGATCAACTACTTACAAAGGGAAATTAATTAGAATCACCTCAGATTTCTCAGTGGAGACAATTAAAGGAAGAAGAGCCTGGAATGATGTAGGCCATCTCCTAAGGAAAAACAGCTATCAGTCAAGCATATGGTACCCAGCTAAGCTCTCCTTCATAACCGAAGGTAAAATAAAAACGTTCCATAGCAGAGAAAAACTGAAACAAAATATCTCCAACAAACCAGACCAATAAAAATACTTAGTGATGTGCTACACATAGAAAACCAACAAGACCACAATAAAGACAAATAAACCGCACCCAAACTGAGAATCCAAGAACTATAGGAAGAATCCAGTTGCTCCAGCCCCCAAAAAGGCGGATAGCATTGCAGGAACTCCCAAACACCTCTCAGTCCTTACTCTCAACATTAATGGGCTTAACTCTCCAATTAAGTGACAAACTGTCTAATTGGATTAAAAAGCAAGCTCCTTCTATATGCTGCCTTCAGGAATCACACCTTGCTCATACAAAGAAACACATTTTGAAAGTCAAATGCTGGAACAAATTCTACCAAGCAAATGGCCCCCATAAAGAGGCTTGAGTGGCAATCCTAATATCTGATAAAATAAACTTCAAATTACAATTAGTAAGAAGACATAAAGAAGGTTGCTACATACTAATTAAGGGATCTCCACTTCAGGAGGATATTACAATTCTAAATCTCTATTTGGCAATCAACGGATCACCCAGATTTGCCCAAGAAACACTACTTTCCCTCAAATCTTACATAGATCCAAAGACATAAATTGTTGAAGAATTTAAATCACCACTATACCCACGAGATACATCAAGTCGGCAAAAACTCAACAGAGAAACTGCAGATCTAAACAACTGCATGGATCAACTATATTTAACAGACATCTACGAAATATTTCACCCAGCAGCATCAGAATACACGTTTCTCTCAGCATCACACGGAACAGATTCCAAAATAGACCCCATTTTCAGTCATGAAGCAAACTTGTCCAAATTCAGAAACATTGAAATTTTACCATGCATTCTCTCAGACCACAAGGGAATAAAATTAGAACTCAACTCCAAAAGCCACCAAAGAAAGTCATGTAACACATGGAGGATGAACAACATACTGTTGAATCACCAGTGTGTCATGGAAGAGATTAGTAAGTAAATTCAAATATTCATGATATTCAACAAAAATGAACACACAAATTACCAGCTCTTCCGGGACAGAGCAAAGGCAGTACTCAGAGGCAAATTTATAGCTCTGAGTTCCTACATCAACAAATTGGAGAGATCTGAAAACCAACAATTTTATGAGATATCTAAACCTCCTTGAAAAAGAGCACCAAGATAAACTCCAACCCAGTAGATGGAAAGAAATATTTAAAATTAAATAGGAAGTAAACGAATTAGAATTTTAAAAAATCCATAGAAAGAATCCACAAAACAAAGAGTTGGTTCTTCGAAAAAATTAACTAAACTGAAAGACCGTTAGCAAATCTTATCAGAAAAAGAAGAGAACACACCCAAATAAATAAATTCAGAGATGAGAATGGAAACATCACTTCAGAAACAACAAAATTCAGAACATTATAAGGGAATGCGTCTCAAACCTTTATATTAATAAGTTTGAGAACCTGGCTTAAATGGACCTTTCCCTAGCAAATATGGACATGACAAAAATAAATCAAGATGAGATAAACCACTTAACAGCCCCATATCAAGGATTGAAATAGAAGCAGCAATAAGAGACCTCCCATCTAAATCCCAGGACCAGACGGATTTACAGCGGAATTCTACAAGTCTTTCAAAGCAGAGCTCAAACCAATAATCCTCCAACTCTTCAATGAAATTGAAAGGGAAAATTCACTACCGAACTCATTCTATGAAGCCATAATAACCCTTATTCCAAAAACAGGCAGGGACTCATCAAATAACAAGAACTACAAAATTTTGGCCAATCAACTTCAAAAATTCATCCAAAAAATCATGCATCACGATCTAACAGGTTTCATTTCAGAGATGCAAAGCTGGTTCAATATACACAAATCAATTAATATAACTCATCACATCAACAAAGAGCAAGGATAAGAACCACATAGTTAACTCAACAGATGCAAAAAAAGCATTTGACAAGATCCATAAAACCCTTTATGATGATGGGTCTGAAAAAATTAGGAATCCAGGAAACATTACTCAATACAATAAAGGCTGTATATGACAAACCTACAGCCAGCATTATACTTAATGAAGGAAAAATAAAACCATTTCCTCTTAACTCAGGAATGAGACAAGGATGTCCACTCTCTACTTCTCTTCATCTTAGTATTAAAATGCCTAGCTACCGCAATAAGACAAGATGTAAACATAATGGTGTTCCAAATTGGGAAAGATGAAGTAAAACTCTTTGCAGGTGACATGATTTTCTATTTAAAGAATCGCACGGACTCCACTTCCAAATTACTGAAGCTAATTCAAAACTGGCAAAGAAGCATTGTATAAAATTAACCCTCAATAATCAATGGATTATCTGTATGACAACAATAAGTAAAGTGTGGGTGAAATCAGGAAGGCAACTCCATTCATAATAGCCGCACAAAAAATAAAATACGTAGAAATTTACTTAATCAAAGAAGTGAAGGGCCTTTATGATGAAAACTTTACAAACCTGAAAAAGGAAATCAAAACAGAACTTAGGAAGTGGAAAAACCTCCCATGATCCTGGATTGGAAGGATCAACATCGTGAAAATGACAATACCTGCCAAGGCTATCTACAAATTCAATGTGATATCTATCAATATTCCAACCTCATTCTTCAACGAAATAGACAAGGTAATCCAAAAAATTATGGAACAATAAAAGACCCCGAATAGCTAAAACGATCCTCAACAGAATGATCACTGCAGGAGGAATATCAATACCAAATTTCAAACACTACTACAAAGCCATAGTAATCAACACAGCTTGGTACTGACACAAGAACAGACCTCAGGCCCAATGGAATAGAATTGAAAACTCTGAAATGAACTCACAGACCTATAGCGACTTAATCCTCGATAAGGGAGCTAAAAAACTAGAATGGAAGAAAGACAGCCTCTTCAGTAAATGGTGCTGACAAAATTGGTTAAGTTCTTGTAGAAAACTAAAGCTAGAATCTTATATATAACCCTGCAGCAGAATCAACTAGAAATGGATCAAAGACCTCGGGGTCAAAGTAGAAACTCTGAAAACATCACAGGACAGAATAAGAACTACCCTGGGTCTCCTTGGCACAGGACGACATTTTCTTAATAGATACCCAGGAACACAACAATTCAAATAAATGTTGGACAAATGGGATTGCATGAAATTGCAGAACTTCTACATATCAAAGGACATAGCTAGCAAGATCAACAGAAAGCGCACGGATTGGGAGAAGTACTTCACTAGCCATACAACGGAAAAGGGTCTCATATCTAAAATATACCTGGTACTCAAAAAATTGAATCCCCCAACAACAAATCTTCAAAGAAAGAACTGCCCAATAAACAAGTGAGTGAAAGTCTTTTTTTTCTTTTAAAATTAAGTTTTTTATTGTGAAAATACTGTACAGAGGGGTTACAGTTACATGAAAAAGGTAATGAGTACATATCTTTTTTTTGGTTATTATTTTCTTTATTTTTTATTGTGAGAATACTGGACAGAAGAGTTACAATTACATGGGCACGATAAAGGTACATTTCTTATCAAGTATTGCTGCCTTCTTTTTGTTTCCCCTTCCCATCCATTCCCATAGTCCCCCTACCTCCCCCAATCCGATCTTTACCCCCCCTCCCGCCAAAGTTGTAAAGTTCCTTTTTCGACATAACCACTAATGTCTCTCCCCCACAGTATAACCACTGTTTTCACTGTATTTGATGTTGGTATAATTTGTGGAGGGGAAGGACAAAAACAAATCGAGCTAAAGTCTTAACGAGAAAGTTCTCTGAAGAGGAAAGAAGGATTGCCAATAGACACATGAAGAAATACTCAACCTCCCTAGCCATAAAAGAAATGCAAACCAAAACAACATTTAGATACCACCTCACCCAGTTAGAATGGCTATAATCAAGAACTCTAATAAGAACAGATGCTGCAGGGGATGTGGAGAGAAGCGAACCATACTGCATTTTTGGTGGGAGTGTTGTTCAACCACTTTGGAAAGCAGTATGGAGGTTCCTCCAAAGATTCCACATAGAGCTCCCCTATGACCCAGCAATCCCACTTTCAGGCATTTACCTGAATTTTCACAAAACTATAAGCACAACCATGTTTATCACAGATTTATTTACCAAAGGTAATATATGGAACCAACCCACATGCCCCTCAGTGGATGAATGGGTTAAGAAAATATGGTATATATACAAAATGGAATTCTATGCCTCCATGAGAAAGAATGGCATTGCCCCATTTGTAGGAAGTGAAAAGACTTGGAAAAAATTAAATTATGTGAAGTAAGCTAGGCCCAAAGTAATGTAACTCCCATGGTTTCCCTTATTTGCAGTAACTAATTTATGTCTGAGACCAGCAGAAATGGTCATTTAAGTTGATGTTAGGCGAAATGAACCCCAATATAAGGATTCATTTTTTTTCATTCTTGCGATTGTTCCTAACATACCTATAAGATGATTTCTTTGTTGCTTTGTATGTCCATCCTCCTCGGTGTATCCCCTGCTTTCACTGTATTTGATGTTGGTATAATTTGTGGAAGTGAGGGAAAAAAGAGATTGTTTAAAGAGGGATACAGGTGGACCCATTGCAACTATGAGATGTACAATAATTGTACATTTTTTGTACAATATTTGTACAATCTTTGTACAATTTTTGTACAACTTTGGCTGGGGAGGTTGAGGGAGAGATGGGAAGGGTTGAGAAGGGGAAACAAAGGAGTAGGCAACAATGCTTGATACAAAATTTACTTATTACCTTGCCCATGTAATTGTAACCCCTATGTAAGGTACTCTCACCATTAAAAAAAAAAGAGGCAAAAAAATTATCTGTGTGGTTTCCTATGAAAAGAAAGCAGAATACAATCTGTTCCTCAAGGAAATTGACCCATAACTGGCAATACTGTCATTTTCATAAATGATGTAAGAAGACAATAGAACAAATTTCACCTCAAACTTCCTGATATAAAATCAACTTTGTCCCCTGTAAACAACCTTTCAATTCTATCTGTGTCTTGTTCCCCAAATGATTCATATTTTATTCTTATCATAGTTTTTAAATTAACTTTAAGTAGTTGAATGGGAATTGAAGTTTGACAAAGTAGTTTATGAATAGTGTTTAGTGAGTTTTTTTTTTTTTTTTTTTTTTTTTTTTCTCTCCTGAGATTTGAACTCTGGGTCTGGGCGCTGTCCCTGAGCTCCTTTGGATGAACGCTAGAACTCTATCACTTGAGGCACAGCAGCAATTTCACATATTTCTGAGATTTAATTGGAGATAAGAATTTCACAGACTTCCTGCCAGGGTTGGCTTCAAACCTCAATCCTCAGCCTCCTGAATAGCTAGGAAAACAAGCGTGAACCTCTAGTGCCTGGCTTAATACAATGCATCTTTTTTTTATTTTTTGGCTAGTCCTGGGGCTTGATCTCAGGGCCTTGGCAATGTACTTGAGATTTTTTTCCCCATGCTAGCACTCTACGACTTGTGTCATAGTGCCAATTCCAGCTTTTTTTGTTTATGTAGTACTAAGGAATCAAACCCAGGGCTTCATACTTGCAAGGCAAACAGACTATCATTAAGACATATTTCATGGCTAATACAATGCACCTTGAGGTTCATTATCCCTCATCCCTCTCAATCCTATTTCATCTCTCAATTTACATAATTTTGTAGAATATTCACTGGCTCTCAATGTCATACGTAGTCACTCAGAGGATATGTCACAGATAATATTTTATTGATAGTCTTATTCATCAACATACTAAACTCATTCATTACAGAATTCTCTGATTTTAAATTCTAAATTATCACTCAGATTCACCCACTACTATTCTAAAATTTTTCCTAAGGTTAATGTAAACGCAATGTACAATTCTTCCATAAAGTACAATGATTCATAGAATGTCTAAGAGTTGGACTATGAACATCTCCTTCAGTTCTAGAACATTTTATCGTCACTGTCCTCTCAAAATACTTCAATATATAGTAGTATTCACTTCCTGTCATCATTTGAAAATACCCTCCACTTGACCAAACATTACTTCATAGTTACCAATACAGATGTGCCAATTTAAAAAAGCTCATATAATTAGTACATTTCTTATCAAGCATTTTAGCCTCCTCCTTTGTTTCCCCTTCTCATCCCTTCCCATTCTTCCCCCGCCCCCCCACTCAATCCTCCCCGCCCCCCCCCCCCCCGCACGAAAGTTGTGAAGTTCGTTTTCGACATAACGACTTGTACATCTCATTGTAATTAGAAAACGTAGTCTAGGGCTGGGAAGATGGGTCAGTAGTAGAGTGCTTGCCTTGCATGCAGGAGGCCCTGGGTTCGATTCCTAAGCACCACATTAGCAAAAAAAAAGCTGGAAGTGGAGCTGTGGCTCAAGGGATAGAGCACTAGCCTTGAGCTGAAGAGCTGAGGAACAGCGCCCAGGCCCAGAGTTCATGCCCCACTATGGGACGCCCCCACCAAAAAAAAGAAAATGTAGTCTGTTTTATCCATTTTTCACATGCAATATTAGTGTTTCCCAAGTAAGTAAGTCCATGTAAATTTTTTCATGTTGTTTTGCATGCATGTGTATAATTGTATTACATCCTCAATGGGTATTTCAATAATTTATTATATTCTATTGTAAAAGGTTTTGCAATATCTATTCTTGTACATGTGTCTCATTTGACATAAGTTGAAATATATCTTGTATATAAAATTATGATTGAAACTGCTGGATTATAGAGGCAACTCTATATATAATATCTTAAAGATTGCCAGTATGTTTAACAAACTGACTATATCACGTTAAGTGCCAAGCACCAATGTATAAGGATTCCAATTTCTACATAGTGGTTGTGCAAGTCTATCTTATTGATGTTTCTATTTCCATTAATCTCTATATGTATGCAATGTCTAGGCATGATATAATCTTTTCATGTTCTTTGGTTGTTGGTATATTATAACAGAGATGTGTGTTTCAATTTTTTGATAACATATTCAGGAAGGTTAAAGTTTTTCATTGGCATTAATATTTATAAGTTTTTGACAATTTCTAAAAATATCTGACCAGCACTCTTTGACTCATTGACAAAGGAATATAAACTGAAATATATTTCTCTGTCCAATATTAAAGTTGTTAGTGTAAAATTTTTATGTTTCTAGAGGAAAGATTACATAGCTCAATGTGTCTATAAGGCACCAGATTGGATCCACATAATTATTATCAAGGAATATTTAATAAGGAGTAAAACCAAATATTTGTGGAATGATAGTCTCTTTAATAAGTGGTGATAGGTTAGCCAGAATGGGGGAGAATTAAAAATGAACATTGACTAGAACATAACAATTTATTCTAATATTAACTTCAAGCAGGACTAAAACATGGCATATAAAACAAAAAGAGTGAGTAAATGTAAACAAAGAAAGATGTCTTGACAATTTTGGAAATGAAGCATTCTGAACTTAGGCATTAAACTTATAGGAAAGGAAACTTGATATAGTAGAACTCAATAAAAGTGTAAAATAAAATTTGGTCTGTGAAACCTCATATACAAGTAGTGAATATTGGGAGCAAAGGGCTCATGTATCTCATCCTAGCTACTTGGGAGGCTGTGATTTGTGTATTGCTGTTTGAAGCCAGCCCATAAAATAAAGTCCCTGAGAATCTTATCTCTGATTAATTTACAAAAATCAGTAGTGAAGCATGACTCAAAGGGTAAATTGTTAACAAAATGCAACAAATCTCAGAGGCCCTGAGTTCAAACCCCAGGACCATACATACATGTTCAAAATTAATAGTAGTAATACTAAGAGTGATGATGATGCTGATGATGCTGATGCTGATGCTGATGCTGCTGCTGCTGATGGTATTGATGATGATGATGAAGGGTACTCAGAATCAAGGATAAAATATTTGCAAATCCTATACCTGAAGAATACCTCAAATTGAGACTCTACCTAGAACTCTCAAAACCTAATATTAAAAAAATTTGAAACCAGCAAAATACATCTTGTGAAAAATATGCACAAGAAAATCATCATTAGTCATAAAATAAATGCACATTAAAACTAAAATGACATCATAAAATATGGATGAGAATTACTTCATATAATACAATAATGACCATACTAAATGCTATCAAGAAACAGAGAAACTGTGGATGCTGGCAGGAATGTCAAATGGGAAAGCTACGCCTGAAAACATTGTGACAGGTTCCTAGAATATGAAATATGCAACCCATAGCATAGCACAGGAATTGAGCTCTTCAGGCTTTGTCTCACAGAAATAAAATGTAACATTCACTACAAAGCACAAACACAGAGGTTTATAGCAGCATTAGTTCCTCTAAAAAACGGAAATCAATTCAGGCTTTCTTCAGGTGAATGGGAAAAAAATTGTGCTACATTCTTTAATAACAGAACCAAAAGGCAACTAGAGTGAATGCAATACAATATTAAGGCATATAATAATTGGGAATTATCTATCATATATATGAAGGCAATCTTAAAAACTTATTTATTGCATGATCTAGAAGTCAAAGAAAAAAAATGTGTTACCAGAATGAAACAGGTTTGGGATGGGACATTGAGAAGTAGTGGGTTTAATTAGAAAAGGATAGCATGAGACAGACTCATTTTTGGTAAAGAAACGTATCTGTAAATATAGTATATTCATATAGAGTTGATAACATTATATTGGACTTAATATGTGAACAAAATAATTGAAACAACTGAATTCTGCTTAAGGTTCTTTTGAAATATTAATGTCTACTTGTGATGTCTTACAATAAATATTTAAAGAAACTGGGAAAAGTATTCAAGGGATATGTCTGTGTTCTTATAACATCATTAAGATCCATACTAACCTCAATAGAATTTAATGATATCAAGAAAACAGAAGTCAATATTGAATGGTTACATTGGGAACTAATCTGAGTCCACGCTTGAGATGAAATATACTTTGCTAATTAGAAAGCATAGATTTAGAAGATTGATATCAGGGGCAAGTTTTACAAAAAAAGTGAGAAATTACAAAACCAAAGTAAGCTAGATATAGTGTTATTTCCCTGTTACTCACGTTTGTGGAAGCCATAGGTAAGAGCTCATTGCTCAAGGGAGGCTTGGCCTGAAAAATAATATAAAGTGGTTAGAGCCTTAGCAACTTCAAGCACCAGTATTGTCAAAGAGAAAAAAAGAGAAGAAAACAAAAAAAGAAAAGTAAAGGATAGAAAAGGAAACTATTTGCTCTTCATTCTTGTAGTTTCATGTCATTGGGTACAAGAATTGAGAGTATTTTCTTTACTGTTTGAGAATTCAGGCCTCTCTAATATGAAAACATTTATTTCAAGTAATTATTGTATTACTATTATTTATTAACTTTTTATTAGGCCTTTTTGGAGATTGAACCCATGGCTTTGTATATGTTAGTCTATTTCTACAACTGAGCTGTACCCCAGATCTCTTGTATAGTTTTGGGAATTGTTTATGAATTCTTCATTAGTTAACTATTCTACTTTCCATCTTATCTTTTCTCTCCATTTTCTTCTATACATTTTAGTTTATGTGTTGAAAACTTTCCTCAATTTTATCTTCTAAACTTAGAATGTTGCTGTTGAGTTTACAGTGAAGTCGGTTGTTTTATGACATCTTATAAATTATATACAGATATATGTATTTCACATGTATGATTGATTCTTAGAGTTCATTGCAATAAGCATCACTTTATCTGGTCATATGCACATAGCCATTGTGATCCTCTCCTAAGAATAGCTTCAATTGTTCTTGCCATGTGAATGCTTAGAGTGCTGTTAATCATATCCAAGTTCAATTATTTGTCATTTATTACCTGTTGCATTACCTTGTAGATATATGGACATATCTAGTTATGAGAAATGAGGAAAGCCATGCAGCATATATTTAATTGGATCTGGCTTATTTCACTTAATATCATTTTTCCCAGTCTTTCCATTTCTTCACTAATGGGGTAATGCAATTTTTTTCCAATGGAAGCCCAGAATTCCATCAATACAACAGAATTGAAGATCCAGAAATTAATCCATGCCTATAGGGACATAATCTTTGACAAGGAAGCCAGAAACACAGGATGGAAGAAAAACAGCCTCTTCAAAAAGATGTGCTGATAGAATTGGCTGTACACAGGAAACTATGGACCAAATAATCTCTAACATGAGGTTCTTTTTAAATTAACAAGCACGATTTTAGATTTTTGTAGAGTGGGATGATGCATAGTTACTGGCCAAGTCTGCTATGTCAGGTAATCCATTCTGCTCTTTCACATGTTACCCAATAGCCAGGTTTCAACACAAATGACTACAATGAGATTGTCCAAATTATACTGTGACTTTTACCTCTCATGAATCAAAATTCTGTCTAATAATTTCTGTCTTCCAGATGTTTTCACAACATTTCTCATGATCTTTTCTACTATCTTGTCTTCATTATTGATGCTCATACTACTTTTTTGTTGTTGTCTTGTGTGTATATGCAATTTTTAGGTCTTGAATTCAATGTTTAATGGTCTCCCTTGTATTTTTTCCTCATGGCTGATGACACGCTATTCCTTGAGCCACATCCTCACCTTCTGCCTCCTGCTGGATAATTGGAGATAAGTTTTCACATTTTTGTCTGATTAAACTGATATTGAGCTAAAATATTCAGGTGTTAGCTTCCTGAGTTTCTATGATTCTACACATGAACAACTAACACAAAGCTTTGTTATACTATTGTTTTAATTATGTGTTAGAAGAAAGTGGAAGTATATTTGTGTTAAGTGTGCAATTTTCAAATACAAGTTTGAATCTAGTTGATATTATGTAACTGTTATCAATTTTAACAGTTAAATCAATGAATATTACACATTCCCAAAGAAATATAATTGAAAAAAATGCATAATTATTTTCTTTAAACAAGTAATGGGACTATGAATTTCTTTCACTTTACAATTCATGTTTTATATAACTTTAATTAGCAGACTTCCATTACTAAAAGTAAATATATTAATTTTATACTACAAGAAGCAAAGTGATTATAGTTAAGAATAGATATTTCATCACAGTCAGAAGAAAAGTTTTTGAGCATTCTCCCAATAAAGAAATGTTACTTGCAGAAATTAATGGATAAGATGTGGCTTGATCATTAAACAACATATAAATGAATGGGATTACCACTCCATACTTCATAAATGTGTAAAAAAAAAAATATGTTGCTAGGCGCCAATGGCTCATGCTTGTAAACCTAGCTACTAAGGAGGCTGAGAGGTGAGAATCATGGTTTAATGCCAGCCTAGGCAGGAAAGACCACTAGACTATTATCTCCAATGACCCACCAGAAAACTGGCTGTGGCTCAAGTGGTAGAGCACTAGTCTTGAGCTGAAGACCTGACGGACATTGTCCAGGTCAAGATTTCAAGCTCTATGTCCAACAAAACTTAAAAATAAACAGTTGCAAATAAACAAATATTTTGGCATAAATATTATATTAGGGTCATACAAGTGAGTTTTCTTTTTCTTTTTTCTTAGATACGAAAGAGGAACTTACTTCATATGCTCCTCCTATTGATTATTAATTAACACATGTTCTTTAAAGAAATATCCTATTAAGGAAAAATTATATAGAATTAGAAAATATAATAATACTTAAGATTCAGAATCATTGTAGCATTCACATTGTAGCATTAACAAATATGTTCCCTCTATCTGTTGGACATGTTTCCACTTCGGAAACAGTGTCCTTTGAATTATGAGTATAGTGTCCTTTGAATTATGAAAGGCTATCACTTGATATAATCCAGTATATTCTTGCTTTTCTTTAGCCACTAATGCTTTCCATTTAGAAACCTTTACTTATACAATTTCATACATTTTTACGTTTATCTCTTATAGGTTTTTACATTGCACATTTAGTTTGATAATCATTTTTAATTTTAAATTTTTGTATTAGGATTGAGGTAGGCCAGGCAGCAGTAGGTCACGCCTGTAATCCTAGCTACTCAGGAGTCTGAGATCTGAGGATCACGGTTTAAAGCCAGCCCGGGCAGGAAAGACCATGAGACTCTTATCTCTAATAAACCACAAGAAAGCCAGAAGTGGTGCAGGGGGCGTAAGTGGTAGGGTGCTCGCATTGAGCTGAAGAGCACATGGACAGCGCCTAAGCACAGAGATCAAGCCCCATGAGTGACAAAACAAAAAACAAAAAAAAGGATTGTGGTAGTAGTCTAAGATCATTCTTTAAATCACGAGAGACAATAGTTAGTGCCAATACACCCATTTAAGATTCTATTATTTTCCAAAGTGGTTGAACAAGTTTACACTCTCACCAACAATGAAGTAAGGTCCCCTTCTGTCCACATCCCCTCCAGCATCTGTTGTTATTAGAGTTCTTGATTTTTGCCATTCTAACTGGAGTGAGGTGGTATCTCAATGTTGTTTTGATTTGCATTTCTTTTATGGCTAGGGAGGTTGAGCATTTCTTCATGTGTCTATTCGCCATCATTCTTTCTTCTTCAGAGAAGTTTCTCTTTAAGTCATTAGCCCCACGTATTTATTGGGCAGTTGTTTCTTTGAGGATTTGTTGTTGGAGGATTTAAATTTTTTGAGTTCCAAGTATATTTTAGATCTGAGACCCTTGTCCGTTGTATGGCTAGTGAAGATCTTCTCCCAATCCGTGGGCTTTCTATTGATCTTGCTAGCTATGTCCTTTGCCATGCAGAAGCTTTGCAACTTCATGCAATCCCATTTGTCCAACCTTTCTTTGATTTGTTGTGTTTCCGGGTCTCTATTCAGAAAATTTAGGCCTGCGCCAAGGAGACCTAGGATTTCTCCTATTCCATCCTCTAATGTTTTCAGAGTGTCTGCTTTGGAAAGTAGTATGGAGGTTCCTCAAAAGACTGCACATAAAGCTCTCATATGACCCAGCAGTCCCACTTTTGGGCATTTACCCAAATGTTTACAAACAAGACCACACTAAAGCTACCAGCACAACTATGTTTATTGCAGCATTATTTACCATAGCTAAGATTTGGAACCAACCCAGATGCCCCTCAGTAGATGAATGGATCAAGAAAATATGGTATATATACACAATGGAATTCTATGCCTCCATCAGAAAGAATTACATTGACCCATTTGTTAGGAAATGGAACGACTTGGAAAAAATTATATTAAGTGAAGTAAGCCAAGCCCAAAGAAACATAGGTCCCATGATTTCCCTTATTTGCAATATCTAGTATACGTATGAATCAAGCAGAAAAGGTCAGATACGGTGATGTTAGGAAAATGAAACCTAAGGTATGTATTTTAAATGTTTTTTTTTCTTTCATGCATTTGTTTTTAACGCAATTATAAGATTATTTCTTTGTTGCTTTGTATGTCCTTCCTCCACAGTATAACCCCTGCTTTCACTGTTTTTGATGTCAGTATAATTTGTGGAGGGGAAGGGGAAAAACAGGTCGTTTAAATAAGGATACAGGTGGACCTGTTGCAATAATGAGAAGTACAAGTTGTCATGTTGAAAACGAACTTTACAACTTGGGGGGGAGGATTGGGTACGGGAGGAGGGAGGATTGGAAGGGATGTGAAGGGTAAACAAAGGAGGAGAATACAATGCTTGATAAGAAATATACTTACTCTCTTGCCCATGTAATTGTAACCCCTCTGTCCATATTTTCACAATAAAAAAATAAAAATTAAAAAAGATTCTATTATTATTTCATAAAGTTATAGTATAGTTTTCAAAATCTATTAAACATAAAACTGAGAATATATTTTTGACAAATCTGTTACAGTCTTCTATGTGTCTGCTCTTGTAGTAGAACTATGTTGTCTTCACTACTAAACATGGTAAAAAGGTTCAAAGCTAGTATGAAGGCTGAAGATACACCATTTTACATGATTGTTCTGACTGACTTGTATTCCTTGAATTTACATACGAGTTTATTGAGCAGGTGGACCAATATTCTACAGAGATATCTACATGTTTGATAGTCACTCATATTTTGTACCTTGTAAAAACACAAGAAACCAGATATTATATATAGGAAAATGTCTTCAGAAAATAATTGAAACAACTAAAATTAATTTAGGAATGAGTTAAGATTTAGATAACACTGTAGCTTAACACAGCTGAATGATAACAAGTTGAGCTGTACAACAGAGGAGATTAAGAGGGGAAATAATGATGGACCACATAGGAGCTATATGTCATTGCTATTGTGTTTCAAAAAACAGAAAGACTTCAGAGAAGAGAAGGAGAAAAATTAAGTGTCCTGATACAAGTTTCTTTTTAATCCATCTTATAGTTTGTACTAAAAGTCAGTGAAAAGTTAAAAATTAAAATAGGAATTAAAACTTTGTATATACCTGTTACAATGTAACGAAATTGAAATAGGAATATGATAATTAATTTCTAAAGAAATAAGAGAAAGAATAGTTAAACTCTAAAAGGAAAAAGAATGAAGAGAGAAAAGAAGCAAAGTAAAACCTTTATCAATAACAAACACAAGAGTTTGGAAGTGGAAAGGCAGTGGAAATATTCTAAATAACAATAAAAATTGCTAGTGTGGAGGTTCCGGGAAGATGGCAGAGGAGAAGCTGGAATGTGAACAAGCTCTCGCATAGAAAGCAGTTTTAGAGTTCCAGTGAACAGTCCTAAGCCAGAGAAACACACCAAGTGTGCCATCACAGGACAGAGAGTTAGGCCAGAGAGGGAAAGCCAAGGCAAGAAGACACATCTGAGTGCTTGCCAGCAGCCACCGCAGTGGCGGCGGCAGGGTCGTGGTGGAGACCGCAGCCGCGGCCATACCTGAGCGCTCACACAGAGAGTCCGGGACGAAGGAGCCAGATGCAGCAGGCGAGCGGATTCTACTAAACATCAGCAAGAACCGACAAGGAGCGGACATCTTCATCCTGCAGTTTGCAGACCAGAGACAACCCAGGATCCAAGACTCGGCATGAGTAGAAGCCCCACGTCCTCACTCCTTCTCAGGGAGCAGAGGAGGGAAGGCCACCCCTCCCCCCCCCCAGCACTGGTATCTCCATCTTGGATACCGACAAAGCTCGGAGGAGCTGCCAGCTCCAACTCAGGCCTTGGAAAAAAACGAGTCATTTAGCAGATCACAAGAACTTAACAGCAAAGTGACCAGCCAGACTCAGCTCCATCCAGGGAAAAGTCACCCAGCTCGGGCGCCAGCCATTGGAGTGGCTTTCCTCACTGGGTAACCAGAGCCAGAGGCTGCCCCTCCCTCTAGCAGCCTCAACAATCAATTGAAAAACAGAAACTCTGAGAATGGCTCCAGGCTGGGTTCTGTGAGTTTATTTATTTATTTTTTCACAAAATAGGGCCAGGGAAAACCTACTGATTGTTGAAAGGCCTCAACTCTACCCAGAACAGAGCCTCACCACTGCATCCCCCTCTTTTGTGATTCTCAAAGCAGATCACCCTCCCATTAAACTAATCAGGGAGGGGGATCTCAAAATCTTGGGTAAAGCAGAGCATTTTTCTGCCTGTTCGAACAAACTGACTTAAGAAACCAATCAAGCCACAGGACCTCAAGCTGACCAGAGACTCCAACAAGAGGCTGGTTACAGACAAAAGGGAGATACAGGATTCTTCCCACCCCTCCCAAAAAAATAAAAAAAAAAATCAAAGAATTTTTTTTTTCTTCTTCTTCTTTTCTTTTTCTTTCTTTTTTTTTTGGTACCTTATATATATAATTTTTTTTCCTTTTCTAAAAATTTTATTAATCTTTAATTTTTGCGTTTTTTGAAAAAATAATTGTTTTCCAGGAACTTTTTTTTCCTCTTATAATTTTTATTTTAGGAATACGTGAATGTGCGTTTTCCTTTCTTCTCTTGTCTTCTTTCTCTTTTTCTTTCTTTCTTAACTATCTTTTTGTTTTTTGTCTAGCTCTACTGAACTTCTGATCTTTTTTTTCTCCCTTTCTTATACTTTTCACCTTTTCCTCTCTTTTGATCTTTATGTGACTTAACTCTTGTCCTGCACATCCTCAGATAAACCCGTAGTTAAATACTAGACAATATCCCCCATTGTGTACACACTTAATCCACAAATTTATTACTCAATTCAAAACCTCTGAGACATAAATTCCTTAATAGCAGTACTATCTCTTTATACCTATATAATATTTTAAGCATTTTTTTAAGTTTTTCACTTCTCCTCTATGTCCCTTCCCTTCTCTTAATCTACTCACATTCCTCTCTAAATAGATGGTCTTTTAATCTCCATAATAATATTAAATTTTACGTTTCTATTTTTTTTTCGTTTCTATTCATTTACCTTTCCCTTTCTTCTTTTTCTCTCTCTCTCTACTTGCATCCTACCCAACCTATTTCCTGCATTGGAATTAGGACATAGTTAACTCTCCCTGTGCTCTCCACACCAATCTATTCCTATTTTTTACCCACATCTCTCCCTAACCCTAATAATTTCTGGTTTTCCAAATTCTTCTCTGCGGTTCAAAGCCCATTAACATATAGTTGTTTGATGTTGAATAGATGTATCTGTTGAACTAGATTGTATCTGTAGACTATTGACTGTACAAATGCAAACTTTGATTGATGGTTGCCTTAAGATAGTGTACTAGCACAAAACTGGTGCTATTTTCATATCAAATGGGCAGAGTAAGCCGGAAAAACACAACAAAAATGGCAAATCCGGATATCTCAATTCCCAATCTTGATAATCAGGGGTCAGAACAGATAATGAATAATCCAGAGGAGAGTTCCCAAATAGCTCTAAAAACAATGGTGGCAAACATGATAAATGAGGAGTTTGACAACTTACAAAGGACTCTGTATGAGCGTGAAAGGGAGAGAGAGGAGGCATCCCAAAAGCTTATACAGGAATATCATAAGCGTGAGGAAGCTACTCAAAAACTGATACAGGATTTGTGTGAACAACTTGAGAATACTCAAAGAGAAAGGGAGGAATGGCGTGAGCAGGCTGAGAACACTCAAAGAGAACTGCAGTAATCCCACGAATGAGAGGAGAGAGAAGTACAGGAATCCCATGAACGAGAGGAAGCTAATCAAAGAGTAATACAGGAATTGAGAGACCAGGTAGAGAATACACAAAGATCACTAAAGGCATTCATGGAATCCATTAACAAAGAGCTGAAGGAAGTCAGGGAGATCACAAAGGGAATGCTGAATGGAACCCAACAGAAGGAAGGGGAGTCCAAAGAAACCATAACCGATCAACTAAGTGATTTGAGAACAAACACTGAACACCAAATTAAGGAAGTAAAGAAATTCATAAAAGACCTAAAACAGAGCTTCAACAAAGAACTTGGAGCCATCAAAGCTGACCAATTAGAAGGAAAAGAGATAAAAAAAAAAAAGTAGAGGGTCTTGACAGCAGGTTAGACCATGCAGAAGATCGAATCTCGGGGATTGAAGACAGCCTAGAACATACAACCATCCAAGACAAGTCCAAGAAATATGATAGATCTATCCAACACCTGGAAGACACCATTAAAAGGCCTAATCTAAGGATAATGGGTGTAGAGGAGCACCTAGAAACAGAAGTTAATGGTCTAGGAAATTTGTTTAACAGGATCCTAGCAGAGAACTTCCCAAACATACAAAAAGATAGGTCTATTCAGATACAAGAAGCTTATAGAACCCCCAATAGACCAGACCAGAATAGGACATCCCACCGTCACATTATAATCCACACAGGATCAACTCAGACCAAGGAAAAGATCCTTAAAGCTGTCAAGGAGAAAAGGGTAATCACCTATAAAGGGAAACCAATTAGAATCACCTCAGATTAATCAGCACAGACAATCAAAACAAGAAGAGCCTGAAATGATGTATGCCATGACCTAAAAACAAACAACTATCAACCAAGAATACTGTACCCAGCTAAACTCTCCTTCATAACTGAAGGCCAAATAAAAACCTTCCATAGCAAACAAAAATTGAAACAATACATCTCCACCAAACCAGCCCTACAAAAGATTCTTAAAGATGTCCTACACATAGAAGACCAACAAGACCACAATAAAGGCCAAGAAACTGCACCCAAACTGAGAATCCAAGAACCATAGGAAGAACCCAGTTTTTGCAGCCCCCAAGAAGGTGGATAACATGGCAGGAACTCCGAAACACCTCTCAGTCCTATCTCTTAATGTTAACGGACTGAACTCTCCAATTAAGTGACATAGACTGTCTAGTTGGATTAAAAAACAAGACCCTTCTACCTGCTGCCTTCAGGAGTCACATCTTGCCCGTAAAAACAAACACATTTTCAATGTTAAAGGCTGGAACAAAATGTACCAACCAAACGGCCCCCATAAACAGGCGGGAATTGCAATCCTAATATCAGATAAAATAGACTTCAAATTAAAATTCGTGAAAAGAAATAAAGAAGGTCGCTACATACTAATTAAAGGATCTCTCCTTCAGGAGGATATTACAATTTTAAGTATCTATTCGTCAAACAATGGAGCACCCAAATTTATCAAACAAACACTACTTTCCCTCAAATCCCATATAGATCCAAAGACATTAATTGTTGGGGATTTTAACACACCACTCTCCCCACTAGATAGATCAACTTGGCAAAAACTCAACAGAGAAACCGCAGATCTAAACAGCTGCATAGATCAACTAGACTTAACAGACATCTACCAAATATTTCACCCAGCAGCATCAGAATACACGTTTTGCTCAGCAGCACATGGAACGTTTTCAAAAATAGACCACATTTTAGGCCACAAAGCAAACTTGTCTAAATTCAGAAACATTGAAGTTATACCTTGCATCCTCTCTGACCACAAGGGAATAAAATTAGAACTCAAAACCAAAAGCCACCAAAGACAATCCGGCATTATATGGAGGCTGAACAACACACTGCTGAATCATGAGTGGGTCATGGAAGAGATTAGAAAGGAAATTAAAATGTTCATGCTATTCCGGCATCACATGGAGGCTGAACAACACACTGCTGAATCATGAGTTGGTCATGGAAGAGATTAGAAAGGAAATTAAAATGTTCATGCTTTTCAACAAAAATGAACACACAAATTACCAGCTCCTCTGGGACACAGCAAAGGCAGTACTCAGAGGCAAGTTTATAGCTCTGAGCTCCTACATCAACAAGTTGGTGAGATCTGAAACTAACAATTTAATGACACATCTAAACCTCCTTGAAAAAGAGCAGCAAGGTAAACCCCAATCGAGTACACGGAAAGAAATAATCAAAATTAAATCAGAATTAAATGAATTAGAATCCAAAAAAACTATAGAAAAATCAACAAAACAGAGTTGGTTCTTCGAAAAACTTAAAAAAATTGACAGACCCTTAGCAAATCTTATCAGAAAAAGAAGAGAACACACCCAAATTAATAAACTCAGAGATGAGAATGGAAACATCACCACGGAAACAACCAAGATTCAGAACATTATAAGGGAATACTTCTCAAAACTTTATGCTAATAAGTATGAGAACTTGACAGAAATGGACCTTTTCCTAGCAAATATTGACATGCCAAAACTAAACCAAGATGAGTTAAACTATCTTAACAGGCCCATATGAAGCACTGAAATAGAAACAGCAATAAGAGACCTCCCAGCTAAGAAAAGTCCAGGACCAGATGGTTTTACAGCGGAATTCTACAAGGCCTTCAAAGCAGAGCTCACACCAATTCTCCTCCAACTCTTCAATGAAATTAAAAGAGAAAGCTCACTACCCAACACATTCTATGAAGCCATCATAACCCTCTTTCCAAAACCAGGCAGGGACTCATCAAAGAAAGAGAACTATAGACCCATTTCTTTGATGAATATTGATGCAAAACTTCTCAACAAAATCTTGGCCAATCGACTTAAACAATCCATCCAAAAAATCATAAACCACGATCCAACAGGATTCATTTCAGGGATGCAAAGCTGGTTTAATATACGCAAACCAATTAATATTATTCATCACATCAACAGGAGCAAGAGTAAGAACCACATGGTTATCTCAATAGATGCAGAAAAAGCATTCGACAAGATCGAACACCCCTTCATGATGAAGGTTTTGGAAAAATTAGGAATCTATGGAACATTCCTCAATACAATAAAGGCTGTATATGACAAACCTACAGCCAGCATTATACTCAATGGTGAAAAACTAAAGCCATTTCCTCTTAACTCAGGAACAAGACAAGGATGCCCACTCTCTCCACTTCTCTTCAATCCAGTATTAGAATGCCTAGCTACAGCAATAAGAGAAGATGCAGACATAAAGGGGATCCAAATAGGGAAAGAAGAAATAAAACTCTCCCTCTTTGCACATGACATGATCTTGTATTTAAAGAATCCCATAGACTCCACTCCCAAATTACTCAAGCTGATTCAAAACTTTGGCAAAGTAGCAGGTTATAAAATTAACCCCCCAAAATCAATGGCTTTTCTGTATGCCAACAATGAGAAAAGTGTGGCTGAAATTAGGAAAGCAACTCCATTTGTAATAGCCCCACAAAAAATAAAATACCTAGGAATTAACTTAACTAAAGAAGTGAAGGACCTCTATGATGAAAACGTTAAAATCTTGAAAAAGGAAATCAACACAGAACTAAAAAAATGGAAAAGCCTTCCATGGTCCTGGATTGGAAAGATAAACATCGTGAAAATGGCAATACTTTCCAAGGCTATCTACAAATTCATCGCAATACCTATCAAAATTCCACCCTCATTCTTCAAGGAAATAGAAGAGGCAATCCAAAAATTCATATGGAACAATAAAAGAGCCCGAATAGCAAAAACGCTCCTCAACGGAAAGAACACTGCTGGAGGAATATCAATACCAAGTTTCAAACTCTACTATAAAACCATAGTAATCAAAACAGCTTGGTATTGGCATAAGAACAGACCTTAGGACCAATGAAATAGAATTGAAAACCCAGAAATGAACCTACAGACCTATAGCCATCTAATCTTCGATAAGGGAGCTAACAAAATAGAATGGAAGACAGACAGCCTCTTCAGTAAATGGTGCTGGCAAAATTGGTTAACTACATGTAGAAAACTAAAGGTACATCCTTCTATATCACCCTGCACCAGAATCAACTCCAAATGGATCAAAGACCTTGAAGTCAAAGCAGACACTCTGAAAAAATCACAGGATGAAGTAGGAGAAACCCTAGGTCTCCTTGGCGCAGGCCAAAATTTTCTTAATAGAGACCCGGAAACACAACAAATCAAAGAAAAGTTGGACAAATGGGAATGCATAAAGTTGCAGAGCTTCTGCTGGGCAAATGACATAGCTAGCAAGATCAATAGAAAGCCCACGGATTGGGAGAAGATCTTTACTAGCCATACAACGGACAAGGGTCTCATATCTAAAATATACTTGGAACTCAAAAAATTAAACCCCCCAACAACAAATCCTCAAAGAAACAACTGCCCAATAAATAAGTGGGCAAAAGACTTAAAGAGAAACTTCTCTGAAGAAGAAAGAAGGATGGCCAATAGACACATGAAGAAATGTTCAACATGCATAGCCATAAAAGAAATGCAAATCAAAACAACATTGAGATATCACCTCACCCCGGTTAGAACAGCAAAAATCAAGAATTCTAACAACAACAGATGCTGGAGGGGATGTGGACAGAAAGGAACCTTACTTCATTGTTGGCGGGAATGTAAACTTGTTCAACCACTTTGGAAAGCAGTATGGAGGTTCCTCAAAAGACTTCACATAGAACTCCCCTATGACCCAGCAATCCCATTTTTGGGCATTTACCCAAATATGTACAAGCAAGACCACACTAAAGCTACCAGCACAACTATGTTTATTGCAGCATTATTTACCATAGCTAAGATATGGAACCAACCCAGATGCCCCTCAGTATATGAATGGATCAAGAAAATGTGGTGTATATACACAATGGAATTCTATGCCTCCATCAAAAAGAATGACATTGCCCCATTTGTTAGGAAATGGAAAAAATTGGAAAAAATTATATTAAGTGAAGTAAGCCAGGCCCAAAGAAACATAGGTCCCATGGTTTCCCTTATTTGCAATATCTAGTGTATATACGAATCAAGCGGAAAAGTTCAGATAATGTGATGTCAGGAAAATGAACCCTTAGTTATGTATTTTAATGTTTTTACTTCCATGCATGTGTTTCTAATGCATTTATAAGATTATCTCTTTGTTGCTTTGTATGTCCCTCCCCCACAATATAACCCCTGCTTTCACTATATTTGATATCAGTATAACTTGTGGAGGAGATGGGGAAAAACCAGTTGTTTAAGGATACAGGTGGACTTGTTGCAACAATGAGAAGTACAAGTTGTCATGTCCAAAATAAGCTTTACAAAGTCGGTGCGGGGGGTGGAGGGGGAGGAAGGAGAAGGATTGAGATTGGGGGGGAGAGGGGAGGCTGGGAAGGGATGTGAAGGGTAAACCAAAGGAGGAGCCTGCAATGCTTGGTAAGAAATGTATGCATTATCCCACCCATGTAATTGTAACCCCTCTGTACAGTATGTTCACAAATAAAATAAAATTAAATTAAAAAAAAATTGATAGTGTGGATAGAATATGGATCACATGTAATCATATATAATTTTGAAAAAGCATACTAGGAATGAAAGTTTGAAGTCATGGTTTAAGGCACTATTTGGATTATAACTAGACAGTATAGCTCAGTGGTAAAACATTGGCCTTGAATATGTGAAGCAATGGTGTGATCTCCCAAGCACTACAAAGTACACACAAAGCACACACAAAAAACCACATAAACACACACACACACACACACACACACCACATACACACATTCGAAGTATTGATTTTATCATATTAAGCGGAGGAAATTATCACAAACAGTAAAAGTATGTTAATATTTGAAATTATAATATTACTTGTACTATTTAAAAGTTTAGTAGAAATAAAATAGTCACAATATACTTGAATTTTAATAGATTAAATTGAAAAGTAATAGAAGACATGAAAACCTTAGCAAATAAGTTTTAAATAATAAACATTTTGAAACATCTGTTCTTTTATTTTGACAAAAGATCGATGTTACTGGTGTTTTAACTCAAGATTTAGAATGATAGCGTGGTGTTGTATATAACGCTAGGGATGGCTATATCTATAATTCACTCTGAATAGTTTTATGCTAAGGTCTCATAGTTTCCCAGTGTCCCCCGAATTACAAATCCTATTTACATTTCCCACCATAGCTAGAAAATGGATGCAACAAATCACCATGCCAAGCTCAAACTTTTTTTAAATTCAAGTACAAATATTTCCAAAAAGCCTTTTTAAATAAAGTATGTGCTTTTTGAAAAAACAGTAAGTATTTGTTTCATGGACAAATATGTTTATAACTATAAGAAAATAAATGTATTTAAATTCACGAACCATATAAAAATTAAGAAAATAATTTTCAAATAGCCACATGTTAAATATTTTAAAAGCAAAATATATGCGTCTGAATAATTTACATGTGTAAAAATCATGCAAAATTAAATTAACTGATCCTACAACTCTGAAAAAAAGAATTACCCCAAAGAAACAAAAGGAAACATTTAAGTTCCAAATTTGAAATTTAGAAAATAAAATGAATTAGGGGCTGGGAAGGTAGCTCAGTGGTAGAGTGCTTACCTTGCATGCATGAAGCCTTGGGTTCCATTCCTCAGCACTACATTAGCAAAAAGAAAAAAAGCCGGAAGTGGTGCTGTGGCTCAAGTGATAGAGTGCTTGAGGGACAGGGCCCAGGCCCAGAGTTCAGGCCCCACAACCAGAACCCCCTCCCCCCAAAATAAAAGAAAAGAAAATGAAGTGCACTCTTCAGTTGACCTAAGTGTAAACATTCTGTATATCAATTTTATAATGAAAATGCATGAACAAAGAAAGCAAAAGTACCCATTGATCAATAGCAACAGCAAAAGCATAGAGTAGTTCTGGTTTTGAATGTACAAAAATATCGATTGGAGATATAACAATGTTCCTTCCCTAAGAAATGTGCTCATTGCCTCATTTATGTAACTGTAACCCCTGTGAATATTACCATTATAATAAAATTAAATTTAAATTAAAAATAAACCAAATAATATACCAATTAAGAATTCTTAGAAGCCATTGGTTAAAAACTTTGTAAAAAACTGCCCTAAATACCCACGGAATATACTTTGATGATACTAGTTAAATACTTCAACTTCAGCAGTAAAGCAAAAGTTTAAAAACTGTTACAAAGTAAACTAATAAATCAGAATATATTACTAGTAATCATAAGACGAATGTATAGTGGTAGTCAAATATGTAAGAAATGAGGCAATTTGCCATTCATTTGCACTTACTAAGTGAGAAAGAAATTTCTAGGTATTTTTAAATTATCATATGTTTAATGAAGAAACTATTCTGTTACATCATATGATAAGCAGATAAAGCTGATATTAGAGCAAAGAACAGATTGTATTAAGTTTTTGGATGTTAATGTACATACCTATTTTGGTTGTGGGAAAATGTGGGTATTTCAACCTGGGGTATATTGTTCTTGCAGGCCGGCATCATATCAGTGCTTAATTTTATGATAGGGGTTCCCTTTCCACAAGAACATGCCCCTGATCTGTCCTTTTAGCCTTCCCATCATCAATGGCATCAGAGTTGCACACCAACCTGTCTGCTTGCTATCTTGACAGGCCTGGATCCACAGTCCTTCCAATCTTAGTCTCTAGATAGTGCAGGATGGTGGAAATGATCCAATTCACCCAGATATAGATTGAGAAGTAAGTCCACTAAAGTTTTGCCTTGGGATCTGTTCTCAAGCCTCCTAAGTAGTTAAGAGTACGCATGGGATCCCCTGGTGCCAAGTAGTAAGACTATTTTTAAAGCAACTAGTCATATATATGACTTAGGCTTTTGAATACCTCAGGAAAAGATTAAAAGAGCAGAGAAGCACAGAGGATAGGCAGAATTTTAACTAGCTACTTAGAGGCTGAATAAGCTTAGCTTGCTACTCTGGAGTCTGATATCTGAAGACCACTGTTCAATTATGACAATACAATCGATTATCTCAAAAAAAAAACAAAAACAAAAACAGAATTGTAGCAAAAGAAACAAAAGGAAAAGTGAGGAACAACTCAACACATAGATTCAAATGAAACAAAACAACCCAAGAAACCACAAATTAATTCAATACTCAAGAATCTGCAGGAAATGAAAGACGTAAAAAAAATAAGCTATGACAAGCTTATGAAATTCGTAACTACATGGGTGTGCACTGTTGTGAGGACAGTGGCTAAAGCCCAGACTGAACAGAAAGTTCTCTACACAATGCCATGCACCTGTTATTCTAAAATCCAGGAAGAATACCATCAAGTGGACTGAGGCCAAGTTCATACACAAGTAGGAGGCCAGTATCTAGCTAAAAAATAATCAGGATAACTTAGGGCTGGGGACATGACAAAGTGGTAAGAACACCCATTGAAGGGGCAGAAAACACTCAATTCAAACTCTAATATTAGGGGTATTAAATAAAAAAGCTATGATTTTAAATAATTAAAACAATTGTAACACCTGAGTATTTGAGTCTAGAAAAATCCATGCAAGAGATAGAATGAACCAATGTTCCAAAGCTACTTTAGTGATAATGTTTAGTGATACTTCAGACAAAACAGAGTTACCTTGCAAATGAGCATGAATGTGCATTTGGGTGATGGAAATACTCTACTTACACAGGTGTAAATAGACTTTTTTGGGTAGATTGTAGTTCTTGAACTAAGAGCCTGGCTGAGGTCCCTGAGCTTTTACTCTGAACGCTACCACTCTAATACTTTGAGCCACAGTTCCAATTCTGATTTTCTGTTGTTTGTTTGGAGATAAGAGGTTCATGGACTTTCCTGCCAGGATGGCTTCAAACCATGATCATAAGATCTCAGCCTCCTGAGTAACCAGTATTCCAGGCATGAGACGTCGATGTTTTTAATAATTTAGTAAATTGTATAGTTACAGAAGTTATAAATTATCATTGTAACATGTATAATATATGTGTGTAAGCACAGATCAATGCATACAGTTAGAAATATATTAACGTATTTTTGCATCTACAGGAGATTTATGAAATCATACTTCATTAAAAAATAAAATGGAAACAAAAGTTAATGAGGAGCAAAACAAAGGGAATTGTTACACGTTTCTTGTTGTTGAATGGAATATGAATTGTGAGAATCAGTTTGGGAAAACTATCTCTACTTTAACAAAATGGATAATTGCTATTAATTCCAATCCATCTATTTGCCCATATTGTGCATCCTCACACCTGAGTGTCAAAATCAAACCATACTTTTTGCCTTTGTATTTAACTCACCTATTATAATTTAGAGGATAGATGAAGTAATAAAATAAAGATTAAAATAATAGTAAGTGAGGCTATGAGTCAGAGCTGAAAAAGATTTTAAATATGATAATAATTATTTAAATTGCATATTTCTTACTTTTAATCTGTTGTTATGTCACTCATTCCCACATTAGGAAAGTACATAGAAGGTTCTCACTAAATTATATGCAATTATTAAAATGTATTGAAAGAATATGGGCAGTGTGGTTTTAGCTTATTGAGACCTGTATGGGGTAGTGTGTTTTTGAGGACTTGCAATACGTTGTGATGGAGATGAAGGGAAGGATGTGCTGGAAAACTGGCTAGAGGATTTCTCCCAGAAAGATAGTGATGAATTCTTCCAAAAGATTACAGTAAAATCACTTTCCCAACCATGCTCACTACTGCACTATTCACCGGAGCCAAGTTATGGAAACAGCCCAGATGCCCTTTGGCGGAGGGATGGTTGGCAAAAGTGTGTCATATATACGTAAGTGTATTGTACCTATCCATTATGAAGACTGTTACGTTATTTGCAAAGAAATGGCTAGATCTAAAAATACGTTAAGTAAACGAAGTCAGAGTCCAACACACAAAGGAACCATGTTCTGTCTCATATTTGGAAGCTGGAACTTTATACAAGTTTACACAGCAATATTAACCAAATCATGCTATTTGTAGAGGAGTATTTAAGAGATGTAATTTTTTATAAAATTGAACTTTTAATCCAACAAAATGAATACCAGGAAACTATCACTTGGAAGATGTGAGGGCAAGTCAAAGGGAAGGAATAAAGAGAGTTATGGAGGAAGAAAGTGAAGACATAATATTCAATGCAGATAGTATGAAACTAGAAAAAATTAAAGTGTGGTGAGGTTTAGAAGGGTAGAGAAAGTTATATAAAGATCCATTATACTTAAAAACATGATTTATTTAATGGAAATTCCCTTGTACAATTAGTTAAGATAATAAAAATATAATTAAAAACAATGGAGACATCTGATCTTAAACTGTGTTCTCTTAAACCATCAGTCAATATAATAGTTTCCTCCTCAGAAATTTTCTTTGCAAGTGTTTTCCTCATAGTGACAGAAAAATGATCAATGCAATGAATACCAATACATCACATTGCATATCATAAAGAGACACAATAAAAATCACAGTAAAAATGTTAGAATTCACCACATGAGAAAATAACAGGTAGAATTTTCCAAATGTTAATTGATTGTTTTTCCAAGTACTTTACCTATGATATCTAATTTAATCCTCACAATAATTCCATAAAGTGAAACTACTTGGATTTCTAATTCTCAGATGATGATATTGAAGTCTTCAGAGTTGTAATTACTAGTACAACATTGCACACATGGTAAGTGTTAGCCTGAGGTCCATCTCCGACTCTATCAATTAACCTCATTCTATTTTACGACTAAAATACCAGTACTTAGTCTACAAATTCTAGGTAAAATTCCCAGAATTATTGTGTACACTCATAATATTTCACTTTATCTTTGTTAGAAAATAGGGAACTGTAATATGAAAACACAAAGTTCATAATCAATGCATTTACCTCCCTGGTGAAAGGAAGTGCTAAAGTATAATATTCTTGATTTCTAGGTCAAAATATCAGAAATGATATTCTATCCCTTCACTCAAAACTGCACTGCCTGGGGACCCTATCGCTGTTTAACACTGTCTTACTGAAAGAATGACCTCCCCAATTCCTGATGGAAACAAACTGTAGGTCTTATGGACCAATCATTTCCACATTGTAGCTCAACTAAATTGTTTACCATTAGACGTATTTTGATTGCTTTTTATACTCAACATTTTGTGAGAAAGGTACTACTTTAAAATGCTATTACAGCAAGACTGATATAAAAATCACCTTTGACCCCAGATAAATATTTTACCTTTCATGTACCCAAAAATGCAGTCTGACCTATCATTAATGTTAGGAATGAGAGGATAAAAAATCATAGACAACAAGACCTAAGCATGAATTAAAGCCTCTCCAACTTGTGAATACAATTTTTTTAAAAAGACATAAAGAGCTGGGAAGGTGGCGTAGTGGTAGAGCGCTTGCCTTGCATGCATGAAGCCCTGGGTTTGATTCCTCAGGACCACATAAGCAAAAAGAAAAAAGCCGCAAGTGGCAGTGTGGCTCAAGTGGAAGAGCACTAGCCTTGAGCTGAAGAGCTGAGGGACAGCGCCAAGACCCAGAGTTGAGGCCCCACTACCAGACTCCCACCCTCCCCCAAAAAAGACATCAATACTACTACATTTGTTCAAAATTTCTTATGATACTGAAGATTCAATTGTAAACTGTTAACACTTGAAAATATCTCATTTTCTTGGGAGTAGAAAACAAAACATAAGATTAATACTAATCATTTTCAAAGACCTTTATTTATACTACAAATTCACTCTTATAAGTGCAAAGATTCTAAAAATAGCTGAAGCATAGTGTCAAAAAGCACATAATTTAACTTCATCATGTACAAAGGACTGTGCTATTAGAAAACAAAGTTACACTAATAATTAGCTCACCCAATTCACTTCTATTCTTTTATTCTATATTTTTAGTTTCATAAAAACTGACTTTTCATAAAATGATGCATAAAAAAGCCTATATACACACGTACATTTTCAGATTTTAACAATGTTTATTCCAGAAATATCTTTTGCTGTATACTCCATGAACAGAAATAACACTAAAATATTCAAAGGGTTTTCAGAAATTGCAAGACTCGCTCTGCGATGTTATTTATATTGGAAAAGATATTCAAAAAGCCTTATTTGTTAAAGTTGTGATAGTTACTCCCACAAAAGAACTATTAATGAAAAAACCTTTGTATGTAAAATACAACTTCAAATGCATCCACAATCTGGGGGTGACATATGCTTTTTGTTTGTTTTTGCAATGTATATCTAACAAACATATCCACAATGCTGATTTTCAATCAATATGATGGAATATTCAAACCTAAAAAATACGGGATTTATTATCTTAGTGTGAATAGATACGATCTTACAAAGAAAGTTATTTTCAACAGAAATCCGGAAAGAGTTTATCCACCTTAATTTTCACAGGAATAACCAGAGAGTAATACCTGTTTTTCAAGTTGGTCAAAATCACTCCATGAGTATATCTTAAAAGTATATAGAATTTAAGAGGTCAAATACATATTTTGTACTAACAGTCATCTTACAGCAATAACTTACTACCTAATTATACGTGTATCTTCTTGCCTAACATATACTAAGAGCTGAAAGTGGCCTCCTTTATCTAACTTAATGGTGTAAATTCTTTGATTATGATGATGCTGTTATTTGACAAATAAAATGTACAGATGGGCGTTTCCACTGAAATGACAGGAAAGAACACTGATAAATAACAACATTGGAGCACAGCTCTTTTCAGCCTCACTCAGTCCACATTGGCAAGCAACACTGCAACCGCACACACACACACACACACACACACACACACACACACATACACATACACACCCTTATGCGCACATGTACACACACATATACATGCATGCCAAATTCAGGGTTTATTGTACAAAATAGTTCAAATAAAATATTAGTGATTAGGAAAAATGATAATTTGCCTTATTACAAAATAATACATAATCCAGTCACCACGGTTGTTACATTTTACCTGTCTCTCCACATGTAACCACTTAATTTATTTTTACTTCATTCACTCATTCATTCATTCATTCATTAGTTTGATGCTAATATTAGAGCTTGAACTCAGGGCCAGGCTCTGTCCCAGAATTTGTTATTTTTTTTATTTTAGTTTTCTCAAGGCTAGCATTTTGCTGCTTATACTAAGCTCCATTTCAAGCTTTTGTGGTTACTTTCAAATCATAATCTAATGAACTGTTTTTTCTTGGTCTGGTTTCAAAGCACAATCATAAGATTTTATCTTTCTGATTAGGTAGGATTAAAGACCTGTGCCACCCGGGTGGCTCCTACTTTTTTCAATACTTATGTAATGCATATACTTAGATAGTAATTTAAAACTGAGAGCATAGAAGCAAGATGTACAGTGATGATATTGTCCTGTCAGAAATTCAAGTTAGTAATGTAAATTTCTTCATAAGACCATACACAAAAAATACTTAAGAAGAAATATGATGATGGTGATGATGATGATGATGATGTGTGTGTGTGTGTGTGTGTGTGTGTGTGTGTGTGTGTGTGTGTGTGTGCTGTTACAATATGTTTCACATATAAGCACTGTGCAGGGGTGTCCAGACATTCACAGTAATTGCGTGAATATCTGTCTTGAGCTACCAACTCATGGACAATGTCTAAGTGTCCACTCTAGGCTTCCTGATGAAGAGGGGTATACTCATCCTCATCCCTAGTATTCATATGAGTGGCCTTTTCGGAAAGTAGTCTCCACAATGTAGTAACTGCAAGGCAAACACTCTAACACTGAGGAACATTGCCAGCCAGAGGATGAAGATTCTTGTCTGTAATTTGGTCAAAGCTATGTCTCTTTATGTAGGCGACTAAAAATATATTTACTAATTTCAAGTAAATACATAAATTCTATTTCCATCTCTTTTAAAAAGTAAAAAAATTGTTTGCTCTGTAAATTGTTAAGAAGCATGGATTTTGCGGCTAGCTAGGTCATTGCACATCTGTATCTCTTTTCCTCTCTCTTTCATGGTTCTCATAGACAACATGGTTGTTCCATAATAATCCTAATTTATTTTGCTTTTATATTTTTGGTTGCATCATTTCACTTTCTGCTCTGCCATTTCCCAAAACAGCACCACATAAACAGAAAAATCCAGAAGTGGTGCTGTGGCTCAAGGGGTACAGCGCTTGCCTTGATTTGAAGAGCTCAAGGACAGTGTCCAGGCCCAGAGTTCAGGCCCCAAAACTAATTTTTAAAAAAAGAATCTAAATACTTGATAATTCTACTAACAGGTCTGACTGAAATCAGTTGAATCACACTTTTCCTGTACAATGAAGGAATAGGTCCAGGCTAGGAAATCAGAGGGAGAAGGCAGGCAGATTGTAAAAGATTGTATCTGTGACAAAACTTTGTGGAAAATGGAATCCAGGATTACTTACTGGTGATTCACTTCTACTTGAAGCATGATTCTGAACTATTGCTTGCTGATTCTGAACTATTGCTTTGATCATTATAATCTCCAAGTAGAAAAAGTGAAATTTAATTGATAGCAAAATACATTTTTATTTCTCATTAAGCATCTTCAATCATCAAAATCACCTGAAGACAATAGTCAGGCTTATTTTTAGATGAAAACAAGTGTCTTTTAAAAAAACAAGAATTTAGGTAGTCATACAAAGGACTTCTATTTTACTACTCACTATATATTTTTCTAATGTTGCATACCAACCTTAGAAAACTACTAGAAAGCTCTTAAAGCCCATATGTTGAATAGTGAGTTCTCTTACACTATAATGTGGTATTTCCCAAATCATTTACATAGAAGGCATTGTTTCCTATTTTCTCATTCCCAGAATAAGCTGCACATGAAGACACCACTGGTCCTCATTTTCAGTCTGTACCTTTGAATACTGAGGAAAATCTTTCCTCTGCTCTCTATCAATTCCCTACTCTCCAGTTAGAATAATTTAGAATAGTAAAAACAGAAAAAGAGAAAATACATCATGGTGAAAAAACATATGCAGAAAATTCACCAGATTTTTCTGACCAGTTCAACCAATGTGAACTATTGGGGAAATATATTGACATCTCATTCCCACTGGCACTCAAAGTCTCTGGTTAGGTAACTCTGACGAAGACATGGAACAAGAGAAAAAAGTGAGGAATGGTATCAATTGTAAGAAAAAAATGGAGTAGGATCCAAGCAAATTTCTTCTTTGGGATGCCGAAATTAATCGGCTTACTATGGTGCAGAGACTACATCCCAAAAAGGCCACCCAGATGAATAATAGGAATGAGGATGAGTATAACCCTCTTCATCGGTTAACCTAGAGTGGACACTTAGACATTGTCCATGAGTTGGTAGCTCAAGGCAGATATTCATGCAATAGCTCTGAATGGCTGGACACCCCTGCACAGTGCTTATATGTGGAATAATACCAGAGTGGCTTTTTTCTTACTTCATCATGATGCAGATACCAATGCCCAAACTAAAGGCCACTTGACCCCTTGCATATTACTGCTAGGAATAGAAATAGCAAAGATACCTTGTATCTACTTCTGTTGAACCACTGTATCAAACCAGGTCTGAAGAACAACTTAGAAGAAACTGCATTTGATATTGCCAAAAGGGTAAGTATGTATCACTACCTCTTTGAAGTTGTGGAAGGCTGTACAAATTGTTCTCCTAAGTCGTAATGGTTTGAATAAGTTTCTTAAATTTCAAAAATTCCAGTCCATCCTTTGTGTCCCTACAAATTTTTTTTTCACAATACAAAGCAACAGCAATACCTCACTTTAAAAATTCATGGATTCCTTGGTATTCTTCAAAGTGAATTGCCTGACTTTGATGTCCAAATGTATTCAAGAGTTGTTTGTATACCTCTATAATGATTTCAGCAGAGTTTGTGATTTTTTTAAATCAGAAATAATTTTAAATTATCTGTTGAAATGAATAGTATAGACACTAAAGATGCAAAGGAGGAGGGTGCAATGCTTGATAAGAAATGTACGCTTTAACCTGCCTATGTAATTGTAACCCCTATGTACAGTGTGTTCACAAAAAATAAAAAATAAAAAAAAACAAAAACAAACAACAACAACAAAAAAAATGTTCCTGGTGCTTTTCTGAAAAAAGTATATCTATGTTTGTATAATGTCCATAATCTATTTCATTCGCTCCTAGATATAAAACATTGAATTCTACATTGTTATATAATGTATAGGTTCATTAATAAATGCATCCTTTCAGATTGCATTCCATATAGAAGAAGTTTAAGATTCCTTTTTTTCCTAGGTCCTAATATTATTTTATTTCTTTTGGATAAAATGACAATGTTATCTAATTTCAAGTTTTGTAAAGGTTATGCTATGTAAAAGCCTTTCTAAGGTGAATATTTCATACAATGATGTCAAACTAACCTTTAATTCTATGAATTACATGTATTGTTACACTTGTATTTTTGTAATCAACCTTTTAATAACTCTTTTTTCATTTCTTGCATCAGAAGAATGAAAAATAAGTAATAATTCACAAATTTTCCTATCATCCTTGTGCAAGTGCCAAGTTAATCTCTGTATTGTTGTAATTTGGGTAGACCTGCTGCTGAAGCATGTAGAATCCTCTAAATTTAAGTACTTAATGATGCAATCTTTATACAGGCATATATCCATGGATGCCTATTTGTAACAAGGATTCCTTATTGTTCCTAAAAATGCTATTGATCTTATTTCTCTAAAATTCTGTGTATAGCGGAAAAAAACTGATATCGTTTGGTAGATTGATCACGTTTATATTTTTTTGTCAATGACTATTTTGTCGTTTTCATTTTAAATTTGATCATACTTTGAAGCCTTTACAGCTAATTCCAAAAGTGATGGCTTTTCAATACTTATTTATCAACTTAATTAGCTTTGTAGAGCTAATGGATTCAAAGTAAGCCTTGCTTAAGAGCTACTTCTAAACTTCTGCAGCTTAAATTTTCCCAAATGAGGTCTTGCTAGGACAAATGTCTACCTGAACCTTTACCCTTCTTCCATGTAGGAACAGACCAACCACAATATATTACCCTGACAGCATAGATTGTCTTACTGAAACAAATCTAATCTTAGTTACTTGGGATCATAGAGAGATGAACCATTTAGACCGAATTGTTCAGAATGGAAGGTATTTTATCAAAATATAATTGTTTATTATACTTATCATTTCAAAAGTATCTAAAGCCAAGAAGGTGAAAAAATTGTTCATATGCATGATTACATACTGTCCTGGCCTGTGTATCATCCAACTAGGCAGGAACTTACACTACTGATTTCTATCACCAAATATTTCCATAGCTCCTGGAGCAGTCCATATGTTTCTCCTAGATATTAGGCCTTAAATTAGTAATATTTTAATCACAGTGTTTCCTCTTGCCTCTAGGCTGTAAATCTACAAATGTTAAAGCTGTAAGTCTAACTCTACCAAAAACTGAGGTAGAGGTATTGGAATAAAACTTTAAAACAGAGTTGCCTTTGATTCCCTAACCACAACACAACAATGTAAAACAATTTTTATATTATATATACGTATATATTTTATATTTATATGTGCTGATTTTAAATTTCATACAGTGAATCTTACTAGAATTGATAATTTGACAAATATATTGACATTTATTCCCATAAATGGATTGGAATATAAATAATTAGGTTTAGAATATATATTAGAATATAAGAAGTATCAATGCAATGTCTTCGCTATAAACTTGTGATACCTTCTAAGTGTTCATGGTCTTCTGAATTCACATGGTAAAATAACAGTATTTTTCTCTGCTAATCTATAAGGGATTTTACTCTGATACTCTGTTTATTGTTTTAACCCGCGGGACCCAAAATGCTTTAATCCATATTTCTGAAGTATTCTTACTGATTATACCCAAATTTTGCTTAAATGATGTCTAAAAGCTATTATTCTTCTGCAGGACCCACGGTCCTAGGATACCAGGTCCCAGTTATCTGCACGATCAGATAACAAGGGCAAGACTTCTCACATAGGCCCATGCGAAATGCCAGCAGAAAATAATTGAAGACTCACCTTGATTTCTAATTTCCTATAACATTTCAAGGCCCCAATTCCTTTCAAGAATTAGCAGTAATCAATTGTGAAATGCATGGCAACTTAAAATGAAAGATGAGATCACAAAATCTGAGAGAAAGTACTGTAATTCAAACTTTCAATTTACAGATGACCAGCCCATCTGAGTGAACAAAATCACAAATGAACAAGATTATTTTTAATACCCCTCTCCTAATGATAAATGAAAGATTTCAGTGCAGCCAAAAAAACAGTTTCTGGAATGATAGATCCATAATTGTTCTACCAAGGCTAGGAAAACTTGATTTAGAGGTCAAATATAACTTAGAAAAACATTAACTAAGAAGATCCTTAGTGTTTCAAAACACTGGTACTTCAGTAAAACTAGGTTCTGTAGTATAAAAGTGTTGTCATTCTCAAATCCATGATAACCTACATTTAATCTCCTGAAAGTATATTCATTTTCAAATAAACTATTTAAAATCACATTTGCCAAAATAAGACTTGACAAGTACATGATAGCAACATTACAAGGATTTCAAGTGTAGGGAGCAAGTTACAATAGAGTTGATTTACGTACCCAGCACTAATACCAAACAAGTTCAACCATTCATTAAAGTGTAGAAATAGTACCCCCCACCATTTATGTTGTTCAGTAGGTGAATTCCAGAAATGTGTTATATAGATCAGCCTCCCATATTTCAAACTCAATTATTAGCTAATAAAGAAAATTTCATCACATAAGAAGGTACATTTTAAAAAGTCACTAATAGTTGCCTTATCATGTGTTGTTTTATGTTTTCCCTATCTGTCTATCATAGTAAGAAATATGACTTTAAGTCTTGAATATGGGTACTGAAGAGAGATGTGACAAACATAAAATCTGTCTTCTATTTCTATCATATTCCTCTAAGTAGTAAATTTTAGTTTTCTTCTTTTTCCAAAACTTATAGGTAGTAGAAAAAATTATCCTACGTAAAATAAAATAATCACACACCATTGTACAAAGCCATTTATAAAAACTGGTAGTTAGGAATAAATTCTAAGCCATTTTTAAACTTTCTTGTTGACTAAAGATTAATCTTCCAAATGAACGAGAATAAAATCATGTCTAAGTGCCCCACATCTCCATTCTTGCAAATTGTTATTGCAGATGAATGAATTATGGAAATATAAGCTGACATCAGTTCAAGTATATGTGGGATTGAAACAAAGGAGGAGGCTAAAATGCTTGATAAGAAATGTACTCATTATCGTGCCCATGTAATTGTAAATCCTCTGTACAGTATTTTCACAATAAAAAAATTTAAAAAAAGAAACTCCATGGAATGTATATAAAACTTTCAAAATATTAACAGACAGTTTAATAGAATGACTATCAGGAAATTGAAACCAGAGAAGAACAATAGTAAAGAAATAGAATGAATGAAAAATGGAACAAGGGCAAGTACAGCTAGAATACTCAATGTACATATAAAATAAAGGAAGTGGAAAATCTGAACTAAATGTTGGAGAAAGGGTTGGTTGAGACTGATAGAAGGAGCGACTCTGATCAAGGAGCATTAGACAATTAAATAAACATATTTAATTGTAACACACTTGCACAACCTTTTGAAATTCAGTAAAAAAACACAACAAACAAAAACACTCAAAAATCAAGACCAAACAGCAATCTCTAGAGAGTATGAATATGACCTCTCAAAATTTTAAGCAGTTAATGAAGGGCAGTCTTTGGAAAAGCAAACAAAGCTGTTCAATGAGGGAGTTTGGGGTAGGGGAGTATTTAGAACAGATTTAAGAAGATTGTCTAAGGTTATAAATCACCTATATCTACTGCAGGTATTTTCTTCTGCGAGTGCTATTTGTCTGAACTGGATACTCCAGTACTGAGGCACACTTGATAGCTTATGAAGACAGAATGGAAGAAATAAGGTCCAGAACCTACTACTCCACTGGAGAGAAAACAGTCCTCTATGTTTTCTCTCAATCTCTTCACTCCTCCATTTTCATACTTTTAATAACGTCAAGTGATTTTGAATTATATCTTTCCTTCTTTGTTTTCGCAAAGGAATTGTTCAAAATAATTAACTAAATATTATTTGCCATTTTTTTCTATCATGCTGTTTACTTCTCCAAGCGAGTCCATTAAACTTCCCATTTTCATTTGGTTGCCACAGAAACACAACAACAATGTTAATGAGTACCAATGCTAATGCAAAATTTTGCCTCCAAAAAACCATTTCAAGAACCTATAATCACAAATATTTAGCTATAATTTTTTTCTTTTTTCTTTTACCTTGAAATCTTCTTGTGTCTAAAGTGTCCAAAAAAATAAGTACTCCACCACTTTTTGGTTCAATCACTTCTAACCTCAAAGATATATTTTGCTAACAAGATGCTTAGAGGAAACTTAAGAATACTCCACTTTTATCTTCTCTCTTAAGACTCCTTAGATACCATATCAGGAACATTGAAATTATTCTTTGCAAAATTATTTCAATAGATTATTTTTCTCTTGGTCTTGTATTTGCTCAACAAGATGTATGGAGAAGAATAGAGTTAAATCACCGATTCCTTGGATGACATTGTCTGTTACAAAGGACAATATTTCTATGTCCTACTTCTATGTCCTACTCTTAGGTCTTGCCTGATTTACAATTAATCACAGCTTCTTGGCTTCAAGTCTAGTGAAGCGGAAGGACTTTAAGGCGTCCTCCACTGCTACATCTTCATGGTTTCTTTGATAACTCTTTTATTTTGAGGTGGAATTTATTTTCATGTCTTCATTCAATTTGTTCTGCATTATACTGAGTCAAATAGGCTCTGTAAAATCACTTTAGGTAGCAAAAACATTAAGACAATCTATATCAAAAATTTTTGGCCCCCTCTACTGCTGAAACCAATACGCTTAGCTCGTGCTTCTAATAACGTGTTTTCTTACCTTTTCAGTTTGCTCAATTCTTTTCTGATCCCCAAACCTTTTGGCTTATGTAATAAGAGAAGTCTTCACTATCTCATGTTAATAAGGATATTATATTTTTGGGCTAATTGGAAATTGAAATCATTGGTTTGAAGTATCCAATCAGATTTTTTTCTGTGTTTCAGTGCTTCTCGTGCAAAGATATTGTGGAAAGTATTAAAACAGAAAAGTGTAAATTCATTACGTTCTTTCATTGTGAAGGGCACTTTCTCCCTACATATTTTGACCCAAATTATTTTTTTAAGAGAATTACTGTTTAGTAATTAAAGGTCAATTCACAAATTTTGATGTCTTATTTAAAAAAAAATCTTTGAATTTAAATACCACTACAACCGTGTTTCACACAATAAGAGTATATTTCCTGGTCAAGGACAATTCTCATGGGAACCTACAGAACTTACAGCAAGGTTTGTGAGGTTTGTTTGTTTACTGTGAAAATGAGCCATCTTACCCACATTGCTCCCTCTCAGCTAAGTCTCCATGGATTTCTATGCATGAAAGCCTATTTTCCCAGGCAATTTTAAATTTTCTTAATAGGCTAAGTTAAAAAGTTTGAACAATTAAAATTTACCTGTCATAATTTTAAAACTCTTTTGAAATTCCTTTATCAGAATCGCGAATTTACCAATCCTAATTCCACCTTTACCATCAAAAACAGTTAACATGTTGTTTTCATGATATAGTATCCATGAAACTATTATTTTCCAGTGGCTTTGTTATACATATATATGAACATATAAGCTGATGCCGAGCAAAATGAACTCCAAGATATGGAAAGAGGTATTTATTTGCAGTTGTTGTTTTTATTGTAATATGTGGTTTATATTTTCCTTGGGTTTTTCCCCTATGGTTTATCTCCGACTGTGTTTGATTTTGGTACCCTGTGTATTGTGTATGCATTTACCTTAATTAGGGAAGGGAATAGGAACAACAAATGGCGAGACAAAGGACAAAGGGCAAACCAATGCAATAGCAATACTCACAAGACAATATGTTGGAAATGTACATTACAGCTTGTGAGCGGTTTTGGGGTGAAGGAAAACTGTGAAAAAAGTGAGAGAGGGGATAACAAGTTTGAAAAGTTATGTATTCACTGCCTTACAATTGCTAACCCACTACACATCACTTTCACATTAAAAGTAAATTTAAAAAATCAGCTGCATGAAATAAAATTTCACTGTATTGTTATACTAAATATTATTCTGTATGTAGTAACTTTAAAAAAATCAGCAGTATTTGGCATCTAATTTGATTTAATTACCCCTTCTTTTTCAGAGGGCCATCAACTTGAATGTTATCCAACTAGACAATTTTTCACAATATACTTGCCAATATTTTCAAAAAAGAATAAATTAGTACATTCTCATACTAAAACCGAAAACTGTTTAATTCTATGGAAACCCATTACTTTTAAATTCCTATGACTAATAACTACTCACTTTCAAATTCTGAACATTCCATACTTGAGAGATTCAAAATAGTACCTGTTTGCATGTTATGAAATTCTGCAATAGTTGCATTTTCCAATGGGGTGTTACAGATTGCGAAGTGAACAGAAAAATAGCCACATTCTGGTATAGAATAAAACTATAAAGCATCCGTTATAATTAATTCTTCAAGAGTAAGCAATAGTTTATCAGATTAAGCTATTATTTCTATGACCATCAATCCCAAAATTTACGCCATATAGTCATCCTAGACCAACAGTTTCCAACTCATAGGGTGCACCTCAAAATTCCCTTAATTCACATTACAAATAACTTATCTCTATTGAGAAAAAATACTACACCTCTGCTATTGTGATTCCCTCCTTGTTCTGGAAAGAACACCACAATACACTGGGTTGCATCATTTTTCCTCCACTGGTATACTTTTTTAACTATCATAGATTTCAGGATGTTAAGATCAGAAGATTACAGTTCAAAGCACACCCGGGGAGGAAGGTTCCCTAGATTCTTATCTCCAATAAACTTCCCAGCAAAAGCCAGACATTAGTGGTACTGAGGTTGAAGTTGTAGGGCACAAGCCTTGAGCTTAAGAGTCTCAGAGACAGTGTCCAGGTCCAGAGTTCAAGCCCTATGACAAAGCAATAAAACAAAAACAAAAATAAAAACAAGCCCCAAACCTAGCATTTTTCTCATTGTATACAGAGGCACATAATTAAGGAAATTGCTTCCTGTGTTACATACAGGTAGAAGAAAGAAGATGTCACACAATTATTCTCTTCATACTATGTTATATTAAAGCCTCAAAAAATTGCTTTTTCTAAATTTATAAATTAATATAATCAATTTGTTGGAATCTCGGTCTACATTATTCACATTATCATTTTATACATGAACAGTTAGAATTATCTATTAACTGAGTTCTAATTATATTATAACTCTCTTGAAACAATATGCTAGGCAAATAGAATGCAAGAAACATTTGTAAATTTGTCAATCAAACCCTCTATTTAAAGAGAATTTTGTAGTATCCTGTAGAATATGAAATTACAAACAAAACCAAATATTTTTTTTTTGGTCGTGGGGCTTGAACTCTGGGCCTGGGCGCTGTCCCTCAGCTCTTCAGATCAAGGTGAGCGCTCTACCACTTGAGCTGCATCACCAGTTCTGGTTTTCTGGTGGTTTATTGGAGATAGGAGTCTCACCGTCTCTCCTGCCCGGGCTGGCTTTGAACCTCGATCCTCAGATCTCAGCCTCCTGAGTAGCTAGGATTACAGGCGTGAGCCACCAGTGCCCAGCTAAACAAAACCAAAATATTTATTTGAAGTCTAAACTCCAATTTACCAAGATCTATAAAGACCTACATTAGATGAACTTTGTTATTCTCCAGGCTTAAGCTTTTGTAATCCTTCATCCTTTCATTGGAATCCAACAGAATGATGATTACTTATTATTTCAAATTTTGGATGGGAATCATGAACCATTTTGCATCTACGAATGTACTGTAATGAAGAGAGCATTTAAAACAAAACTGAGGATTATATACCAGTTGCATTTCAATTGAAAAATTGGCTTCTCAAAACATAATGAAGAAATTAACCCAAACTTCCAACTGTGTATTCCTTTCTTGTTTGGTTTGTTCTATTAAGACAAAATTATACTACCTGGTCCAGGGAAGGTATCAGTAGTAATACCAGTCTCTAATCTCCTGTCAGTCTGAGTGCTAGAATTCAAGACTTGTATCACATTGCCCCACCATAGTTTCTTGGTTTATTTATTTATTTATTTATTTATTTGTTTATTTATTTATTTTTGGGTCCATTAACGGGGCCAGACTCTGGGCCTGGGTGCTGTCCCTCAGCTCTTCAGCTCAAGGCTAGTGCTTTACCACTTGAGCCACAGAGCCACTTCCAGTTTTTTTCTTTTTGCTTATGTGGTGCTGAGGAATCGAACTCAGGGCTTCATGCATGCAAGGCAAGAGCTCTACCACTGAGTCACGTTCCCAGCCCCGTCTTGGTTTATTTAATCTAGATACAGACTAGCAATTCTGAACTTCTCCAGTGATATTATCCACTAGACTTCTCAGACTGTTCGTGTACTATTTTCAAAGATGTTCTAACATTTGAAACAGGGTATGAACATTTCAAATGCACCTGAGGGGCCTCTGTTTCATTCCTCCATGGATCCAATCCCTTTAATATTGATTACTTGACTCTCTTACTATCTCTGGTCCCTACCTATGTAATATTCTCAAACTTTTTTGAAGAAAGTTCACTTGAGGACTTTCTAACATTAAAAATTATCACTTCATTCTAGTCCTACTGAGGACATATTTTCTATTGTTTTCTAACTTTTCTACATATTCTGAGAGTTGCCTCATTTGTTAATTTGTGTGTGCACATATAAGTGCCTCTGTGTGTATGTGTATGTTAATATGTATGTATTCAAAATCCTCAAGCTCTTATTCATCATTCTTGCTCATGACTGTTATTCCATCACCTGAACCATTCTTCCAATCTAGGTTTTGGCTGGTTAATTATAGGTAGTGTCTCAAAAACTGTTCTGCCTTGGCTGGATGTAAACTGAACTTCCCAGACACCTTTACATTCTTAGGTTTCATTTATCCAGTAGAATCAACTTTTAAACTACAAACATTTATGTGAGTATAAAGTCTAAGCTGTAGCCCAGATTTTTAACTCAAGAATTCATATAAAGTTAGATGAACATACACATTACATATGCTGAGTGTACACTGTTAGATATGTGATCCTAAGCTGGGTGGGGAGATCTGAGGATTGGGTTCAAAGCCAAACTGGAGACTCTTTTCTCCAATTTACTGCAAGAAAACTGGAAGCGGCACTGTGGTTCAAGTGGTAGAGCATAAGCCTTGAGCGGAATAGCAGAGGGACAGTGCCCAGGCCCAGAGTTCAAGTGCCAGGACCACCACCAAAAAAACGTATATAAGTAAAGGAAAGAAAAAAATGTGATCTTATCCACCAGGTCATGGCTAGTATAATCACTGCTCCCTCAAGATGGAATTTTTTTTCCAATTAAGTCCATGCTCTTATATCTGACTTGCATTGGAAACAGAATTATTCTTCCATTTTACTTTCTACAAAGTTGTGTCATTAACAAGCGTGATTTAGAAAGGGAGTGGCCTCATACTTCATGTTCCATGTAGGAGTAATAATTTTTCTATAGCATGCTCATAAATCTACGTATTACACTTGGCTTCATTGTTTCAAAGTGGTCTTATTTGTAGAGTCTTCTATAGAGTATTGAAAACTTATACTTAAACAGAATTTCTTTTTTTTATTATTGCTATTGTTAACATGAGTTAACAAATTCATGTTCACATGGAAAATAATGTGCAGCACATACACTCACAAAAAAAATGGTCTGAGAACCTTCTTCCACTATAAAATTAGCCTTAATTTACAGAGAATTTACAAAGTTTGAACTCAATATCCTCATGGATAATGTATTTATAAGAAATATAAATTTCATATTTTCTCTTCACTAAGTTGTCTCTGAAAAATGTGTTACCACAGGTCCAAAGGTGTCCTTGTATTATTTCGGTAAAGCCAGAAAATATTCATTATACCTCAAGCAGCACCATAGATTATTCCTGGAAGTAACTGTTACTGGATGTGGAAACTGATCCCAGGAGAGGAATGGAACATAGCAGATTGACAAAGTTAACTTGTGCTTTCCTTTTTACTGTAAAAGAAGAGAATCCGAAGGCTTGAAGGAATCTCTGTCCCTGACTTTTTCTAGTGTGCTTTTGCTCATATATAATTTTTCTGTAAACTTCTAATTGAGAGTACTACAAAAAGATATAATGTGCCATTTGAAGGCCAGCATAGAACAAAAGGAAATAACGTTGTTTTAAATATAATCTACTGCAGGGGCTGGGAAGGTGGCTCAGTGGTAGAGCACTTGCCTTGCATGCCTGAGGCCCTGGGTTCGATTCCTCAGCACCACATAAGCAAAAATAAGCCAGAAGTGGTGCTGTGGCTCAAGTTGTAGAGTGTTAGCCTTGAGTTGAAGAGCTGAGGTAAAGCACCCAGGCCCAGAGTTCAGGCCCACGACTGGACCCCCCCAAAAAAAATTCTACTGCGAAGAAACAAAGACATGGATGTTTTAAAGTGTTTTATGGATGGATATTTCACCACTGAGATGATTCTTTTGTTGCAGGAGTCAGTTATCAATTCCTTATTTTGGTCCTGAGTTCTCCAGAGCAATAAGGATTCCAAAAAAGCATCCAGTGCGTATGATCAGCAAAAGGAGCCACTTCTCAGACCAGTATTCCTTTAAGGAGGGTCCCAAGGAAATATCAGATTTTGTTTGCTTTTGTGTTAAGCTTGTGTTGGTTCTGGGGCTTGAACCTAGAGACTCGACCCGGTCCCTGAACAGTTTTCTTTCCTGCTCACCTACCGCCAAAGCTAGAACTCTACTGCTTGAACCTCCACTTCTGGTTTTTTTGCTGTGTAATTACAGATAAGAGTTTGACAGACTCTCCTGCCTGGTTTGGCTTTAAACTAAGATAGTAAGAAAGCCAAGTGACATGAACTTCTCTTTTCAAACCAGAAATATTACATGAATTTTACTGTAAAGCTAATATTTGATAATTTTTTCTTTCTTTTTTATTGTGAGCATACCGTACAGAGGAGTTACAATTACATGGGCAAGATAACGAGTACATTTCTTTTCTTTTTTTTTTTTTTCAGTCGGCCGTGGGGCTTGAACTCTGGGCCTGGGCGCTGTCCCTCAGCTCTTCAGCTCAAGGCGAGCGCTCTACCACTTGAGCTACAGCGCCACTTCCACGAGTACATTTCTTATCAATCATTGTTGCCTCCTCTTTGTTTCCCCTTCCCAACCCTTCCCATATACCCCTATTTTCCCCACCCGATCCTCCACCCCTCCAAAATTATAAATTTCTTTTTTCGACATAACAACCTGTACATCTCCTTGTTGCAATAGGTGCATGGGTATCCCTAGTTAAACGCTTTGTTTTTAGAGAATATGTTCAGCAAAGAATCCATAACATAACTCAGTAAAAGTAAGTGCACTGAATCATTTTGGAATTTTGTTTTATTTTGCTTGGGAAAATCATTGATCTTGTCGTTCCTTTTGGGGAAACTTAAAGTCATATTTCAACTTTTTTGTTGGTTGTGGGGCTTGAGCTCTGATCCTGGGTGCTTAACTACAGCACCACCTCCGGGTTTCTGGTGGTTAATTGAAGGTTAGGGTCTCATGGACATTCCTGACCAGTCTGGCTTTGAACCACAATCCTCTGGTCTCAACCTCCTGAGTAGCTAGTATTACAGGTGTAATCCACCAGCACCTGGCTCATATTTGCATTTATGTGCACTGAATTGACACTATGTAGACAAAGAATGGAAATTTTAACCAAATGACGACATTGCAGCATTTCAGAAAAATTGAAGTAGCAATAAATATGTCCTCCTTTTCCATTTTGTTACATTAATGACTGATGAGGTATGAAACCCTTACATTAGCATCCTCTGCCATCTGTATAGGTATATTTAGTATCAGGAAATGTTTATAGAGAAATATAGAAAGAATGAGATTTTTAGAAAGCAAAGGAGATAAGGTATGAAAGAATAGCATAGAAGGAGATACACTTATCACATAGAGATTAAGAGCTAGCCTAAGAGATTTAGAATGCTAAAGGCAATGAGGAAAAGCCTATGTGACAACTAGTCCTACAATAGCCAAAAATGGTTCTCTAGAACAATTTCTGGTATACCTTAATTAGTATAATTTATTCCTTCTATCTGGAGTTTTCCTTATTATCTGTCAAACCTATTAATTAGCCTCTGCCTTTTTGGTGCCATACTGACCAAAAAGATTTCAAAATCACACTTAGCCTAACCTTCTCTTTGTGATTAGCAGTGACAACACAAATCCTGGAATAGTTGAATTTCCAGAATTAAACTTTACCTGACATCTAAGCACATTCCTGGCATTAATTGCTGTGACTTAATGAACAAAACTTTTTCAACAAAGTATCCTCATATAAGTTACGTACATGAATTAGGGAGTGTTGTCAGGTGTCAGTATGGAAGGAACAATTATATATTCCAAGTATGGTATCTTTATTTTGCATTTACTAACTAAATTTGTTTTCTTTTGTTGTTGTTCTTTTTGCCAGTCGAGGGGCTTAAACTCAGGTGTAGGGAATTTTCCTGAGCTTTTTTTTTTCTTTCTCAATGCTAGCTCTCTACCACTTGAGACACAGCACCACTTCCAGTGTTTTTTATTTTTAATGTGTTACTAAGTAATTGAACCCAGGGTTTCAAGGATCCTAGGCAATCACCTTACCATGAAGCCACATTCCCAGAGCCCTATGCTTAAGATGGCATTACATTTTCATTCCATAACTATGTATCATAATTTTGGCCAGGTGTTAGAAAATGATGTAGAAAACAATACAATATAATAAGCCTAGTAAGGCTGGATGGACAATGAATAACTTTCATCGTCTAGCCAGGGAACAGAGGGGCTTATCTCATGGAGCTTTTACAACGAGCTGAGCGATACAGCTCCTGACCCACAGCCCACCTCCAGAATGATAGGGCCACCTTGGGTTCCAGCCACATGAGGATGCTTTGCCACCTCCACCAGCACCCATTCAAACAGTTTTTGTGAAAGAGAGAGAGAGAAAAAGTCAGAATTACAATTAAGTCTGGTGCCAGTGGCCCAGAATTCTAATCCTAATTACACAGGACACTAAGATATGAGGATGATGGTTCATAAGCAGCCCAGGAAGGAACGTCTGTGAGACTCATCTCTAAATAACCACCAGAAAATCAGAAGTAGTGCTGTGGGCTCAAGTGGTAGAGCACTAGCCTTTTGCTGAGGCTCTCAGGAACAGCACCCATGCCTAGAGTTCTATCCCCATGACTGACAAGAAGTGGACTTCCTACCACAAGAAATGGACTGAATAGCACCCATTGTCCTAGGGAGCATGGGAGTGAAGTCAAGCAGAGCTTCCTGTGAAGTTGAAATCATAAGTAGGTCACCTGGCTCCTCTGTGCCTTGTTTTCACCAGCTGCAAAACTAAACACAGTGAAGGATCCTCTTCCTCATGGGGATAGGGTAATGCTGAAAGAGAGCCATGTTTTGTTTCATAATCCCACATCTGTTGCACAATTCTTAATAGGCCCAACCTGAGCCCTTTCTGGCTATCTTCCTGTCATTTGCTCACAGAATTGCCGAGAACCTTATCTGAAGTTTGCTCCCTCTGTGCCTAGCCATGCTCCAGAGATCCCTCTGTATAAATCCCTTGTTTCCTCACAACTGTCCTGTGAGGAAAATGAGGTCTTATGGTTGCGACCCTACCCTCAGCTTCACCTGTGGTCAAGAATCGTCTGCTGTGATTTTTCTGCCTGCTCAATTTGACTTAAGAAACCATTCAAGCCACAGGAAAATCAAACACCACAAGCAGACCAGAGACAGGTTAAGGACACAAGGGAGATACAGGATCTTCCATCCCCCCCCCAAAAAAAAATCAAAGAACTCTTTTTTTGTACCTTTTATAAAATTTTTTTTTAACTTTTTTTTTAATTTTTAACTTTTAAATTTAATTTTTTTTTGTTTTCTATTAACTGTTTTTCTTCCTCCCATAATTTTTATTTTAGGGATATATGTGTGTGTACTTTTTTTTTTCTCTTTTTTCTTTAAAAATATTTTGTTTAGCTCTACTGACCACTTGTCCTTTTTTTCTTTCCTTCTCACTCTTTTCACTTTTTCTTCTTTTTCATTCTTCTTTGCGTGACTTAATTGCTGTTCTGCTCATCCTCAGATATGCTAAAAGTCGATTATTAGACCTTATCCCCATTGTGTACACACTTAATCTAGAAATTTGTTACTCAATTTATAACTTCTTAGACTTAAATTCCTTAATAGCACTACTACCTCTTTATAACTATATGATATCTTAAGCATTTTTTTAATTTTTTTTTATTTTTTGTGAATGCACTGCACAGAAGGGTTATAATTTCATGGGCAGGTTAATGCGTACATTTCTTATCAAGCATTTTGCCTCCTCCTTTGTTTACCTTTCACATCCCTTCCCAGCATCCCCCCTCACCCCCCACCCAATCCTCCCCGCTTCCCACCCCCCCCCCCCACACCAACATTGTAAAGCTCGTTTTCGACATGACGACTTGTACTTCTCATTGTTGTAACAGGTCCACCTGTATATTTTAAACATTTTTATTTTTAAGTTTTTCACATCTCCTTTCTATCCCTCCCCTTCTCTTATTCTATCCACGTTTTTCTCTGAATATTATGTTTTCATTTTTGCATAAATTTGTTGTCGGTTTTGGGGCTTGAACTCTGGACATGAGTGCTGTCACTCAGCTCTTCAGCTCAAGGAGAGCACTCTACCACTTGAGCTACAGCGCCACTTCCTCATCTTTGCATAATTCTTAAGTGTTGCTCTTAAATTTTAATTTTTGTTTTTCTATTTTTTCTTGTCTTTTTTCTTTCTCTTACTTCTTATTTTCTCTCTCTCTACTATCATTCTATCCAAACTATTTCCCGCTTTGAGATTAGGATTTAGTTGTTAACTCTCCCACTGCCTTTCCACATCAGTATATGCCTGTTTTTACTCATATCTCTCCCTAAACTTAATAATTTCTGTTTGCCAAATTCTTCTTTGCGGTTCATAGCCCATTAATACATAGTTGTTTGATGTTGAATAGGTATATCTGTTGATCTAGATTGTATCTGCAGATTTTTGACTGTGCAACTACAGACTTTGGTTGATGCTTGCCTTAAAATAGTGTGCTAGCACAAAATTAGCATTACTTTCATCCCAAATGGGCAGAAAAACCTGGAAAAACACAAGAAAAATGTCAAGTCCGTGTATCTCAACTCACACTCATGATAATCAGGGGTCAGAAAAGATAATCAATAATCCAGAGGAGAGTTGCCAAAAAACTCTACAAACACTACTGGTAAATATGGTAAATGAAAAGATTGAAAACATGCAAAGGACTCTGAATGAGCGTGATAGGGAGAGAGAGGAGGCAAAACAAAGGTTAATACAAGAATATCATGAGCGTGAGGAAGCTACTCAAAGATTGATACAGTAATTGCGTGAGTAGCTTGAGAACATTCAAAGAGAAATAAAGGAATGTCTTGAGCAGGCCGAGATCAGTCAAAGAGAACTACAGGAATTGTGTGAATGTGAAGAAGCTAATCAAGAGTGATACAGGAATTGAGAGAGCGGGATGAGAATGCAGAAAGATCACTAAAGGAATTCATGGAATCCATAAACAGAGAACTGAAAGAAGTCAGGGAGACCACAAAGGGAATGCTGAATGGAACCCACCAGAAGGATGGGAATAACCAATCAACTAGTTGATTTGAGAATAAATACTGAAAACCAAATTTAGGAAGTAAAGAAGTTCACACAAGATCTAAAACAATGTTCCAACAAAGAATTTGAAGCCATCAAAGCTGACCAACTAGAAGAAAAAGAAATTAAAACCAAAGTAGAAGTCTTGATAGTAGGTTAGACCATGAAGAAGATCGAATTTTGGGGATTAAAGACAGCCTAGATATTACAGAGAAAGAACATACAACCATCCAAGACATCCAAGAAATATGATAGATCTATTCAACACGTGGAAGACACCATCAGAAGGCCTAATCTGAGGATAATGGGTGTAGAGGAAAACCTACAGACAGAAGTTAATAGTCTAGGAAATTTGTGTAACAGGATCGTAGCAGAGAACTTCCCAAACATGCAAAAAGATAGGCCTATATAGATACAAGAAGCTTATGGAACCCCAAATAGACCAGACCAAAACAGGACATCCCACTATCACATCATAATCTGCACAGGATCAATTCAGACAAAGGAATGGAGCACTAAAGAACTCAAGGAGAAAAGAACAATAACCTATACACGGAAACCAATTATAATCATGCCAGATTTCTGAGCAGAGTCGATTATAGCAAGAAGAGCCTGGAATGGTGTTTGCCATGCGCTAAAGACTAACAACTATTAACCAAGAATACTGTACCCAGGTAAACACTCCTTCATAACTGGAGGTCCAATAAAAACTGTCCATAGCAAAGAAAATTTGAAACAATATATCTCCACCAAACCAGCCCTACAAAACATTCTTAAAGACGTCCTACACATTGAAAACAAACAAGACCACAATAAAGGCCAAGAAATAGCACCCAAACTGAGAATCCAAGAACTATAGATAGAATCCAGTTGACTCAGCCCCCAAGAAGGTGGATAAAATGGCAGGTACCCCCAAATACCTCTCAGTCCTATCTCTCAACATTAACGAACTTAACTCTACAATTACACGGCGTAGACTATGTAGTTGGATTAAAAGCAAGATCCTTATATCTGCTACCATCAGGAGTCACATCTTGCCCATAAAAACAAACATGAAATGCTGGAACAAAATCTACCAAGCGAACAGCTCCCATAAACAGGCGGGAGTTGCAACCCTAATATCAGATAAAAAAGATTTCAAATTAAAATTCGTGAGAAGAGATAAAAAAGGTCGCTACATACTAATTAAGGGATCTCTCCTTCAGGAGGAAATTATAATTCAAAATACCTATTGGGCAAAAAAACAGAGCACCCAAATTGATCCATGAAACACTACTTTCCCTCATATCCCACAGAGATCCAAAGACATTAATTATTGGGGAATTTAACACACCACTTTCCCCAATAGATAGATCAACTCAACAAAAACTGACCAGAGAAATTGCAGATCTAAACAACTGCATAGATCTACTAGATTGCATAAACATCTACCGAATATTCACACAGCAGCATCAGAATACACATTTTTCTCCGCAGCAGCACATGGAACATCTTCCAAAATAGACCACATTTTAGGACACAAAGCAAACTTGTCCAAATTCAGAAACACTGAAGTTATACCTTGCATTCTCTCAGATCACAAGGGAATAAAATTTAAACGCAACACCTAAAGCCACCAGAGATAATCCTGTAACACATGGAGGCTGAACAACACACTGCTGAATCATGAGTGGGTCATGGAAGAGATTAGAATGGGAATTCATGAACACAAAAATTACCAGCTCCTCTGCGACACAGCAAAGGCAGTACTAAGGGGCAAGTTTATAGCTCTGATTTCCTACATCAACATATGTGAGAGATCTGAAACGAACCATTTAATGAGACACCTGAGCCTCCTTGAAAAGCAGCAGCAAGATTATCCCCAATCCAGTAGACGGAAAGAAATAATGAAAATTAAATCAAAATTAAATGAATTAGAATCCAAAAAAAAACCATAGAAAGTATCAAAAAAACAAAGATTTCTTACTTCGAAAAAATTAACAAAATTGAGACTCTTAGCAAATCTTATCAGAAAAAGAAGAGAAAAAAACCCAAATAAATAAACTCAGAGATGAGAATGGAAACATCACCACGGAAACAACCAAGATTCCGAACATTATAAGGAAATAATTCTCAAAACTTTATGCTAATAAGTTTGAGAACTTGGCAGAAATGGACCTTTTCCTAGCAAATATTCACATGCCGAATCTAAACCAGCATGAGTTAAACTATCTTAACAGGCCCATATCAAGCATTGACTTAGAAACAGTAATAACAGAACTCCCATCTAAAAAAAGCCCAGGACCAGATGGCTTTACAGCAGAATTTTATAAGGCCTTCAAAACACAGCTCATACCAATACTCCTCCAACTCCTCAATGAAGTTGAAAGAGAAAGTTCACTACTGACCTCATTTTATGAAGCCATAATTACCCCCATCCCCAAACCAGGCAAGGACTAATCACAGAAAGATAACTATCGACCCATTTCTTTGATGAACATTGATGCAAAACTTCTCAACAAAATTTTGGCCAATCGACTTCAACAATTCATCCAAAAATCCCTACACCACAGTCAAACAGGATTCATTCCATGGAACATTCCTCAATACAATAATGGTGGTATATGACAAACCTACAGACAGCATTATACTTAATGGTGAAAAACTAAAGCCATTTCCTCTTAACTTGGGAATGAGACAAGAATGTCCACTCTCTCCACTTCTCTTCCATCTAGTATTAGAATGCCTAGCTACAGGAAGAAGACAAGATGCAAACCTAAGAGGAATTCAAATAGGGAAAGAAGAATAAAATTCTCCCTCTTTGCAGTTGTCATGATCTTGTAATTAAAGAATCCCATAGACTCCACTCCCAAATTACTCAAGCTGATTCAAAACTTTGGCAAAGTAACAGGACATAAAATTAACCCTCAAAAAGCAATGGCTTTTCTGTATACCAACAATGAGAAAAGTGTGGCTGAAATTAGGAAAGCATCTCCATTCTTAATAGCCCCACAAAAAAATAAAATACCTGGGAACTAACTTAACCAAAGAAGTGAAGGAACTGTATGATGAAAATTTTAAAAACATGAAAAAGGAAATCAGAAGAGAACTTAGAAAGTGGTAAAAACTCCCATGCTCCTGGATTGAAAGATCAAGATCGTGAAAATGGCAATACTTCCCAAGGCTATCTACAAATTCAATTCGATCACTACCAATATTCCAACCTCATTCTTCAAGGAAATAGAAGAGGCAATCCAATAATTCATAGGGAACAATAAAAGACCCCGAATAGCAAACATGATCCTCAACACAAAGAACAGTCCTGGAGGAATATCAATACTAAATTTCAAACTCTACTACAAAGCAACAGTTATCAAAACAGCTTGGTACCCGCACAAGAACAGACCTCAGGACCAATGGAATAGAATTGAAAATGCAGAAATGGACCTACAGACCAATAGCCATCTAATATTCGATGAGGGAGCTAACAAAATAGAATGGAAGAAAGACAACCTCTTCAGTAAATGGTGCTGGCAAAATTGGTTAACTACTTGTAGAAAACTAAAGCTAGATCCTTATATATCACCCTGCACCAGAATCAACTCCAAATGGATCAACGACCTTGGAGTCAAAGCAGACACGCTGAAAACATTACAGGATGGAATAGGAGAAACCCTAGTTCTCTTTGGCACAGGCTGAAATTTTCTGAATAGGGACCCAGAAACACAACAAATCAAAGAAGGGTGGGACAAATGGAATTGCATGAAATTGCAGAGCTTCTCCATGGCAAAGGACATAGCTAGCAAGATCAATAGAAAGCCCAAGAATTGGGAGAGAATCTTCACTAGCCATACAACACACAAGGGTCTCATATCTAAATATACCTGGTACTCAAAAAATTATATGCCCCAACAACAAATTTTCAAAGAAACAACTGCCCATTTAATAAGTGGGCTAAAGCCTTAAAGACAAACTTCTTTGAAGAGGAAAGAAGGATGGCCAATAGACACATGAAGAAATGCTCAACCTCTCTAGCCTTAAAAGAAATGCAAATCAAAACAACATTGAGATACATCATCTCACCCCAATTAGAATGGCTATAATCAAGAACTCTGATAACAACAGATTCTGGAGCGGATGTGGACAGAAGGGAACATTACTTCATTGTTGGTGGGAATGTAAACTTGTTCAACCACTTTCGAAATCAGTATGGAGGTTCCTCCAAAGACTCCACAAAGATCTCCCTATGACCCAGCAATCCCACTTTTTGGCATTTACCCAAATGTTCACAAATAAGACCACACTAAAGCTACCAGCACGACTATGTTTATTGCAGTATTATTTACCATAGCTAAGATATGTAACCAACCCAGATGTCCCTGGGTAGATGAATGGATCAAGAAAATGTGGTATATACACACAATGGAATTCTATGCCTCCATAAGAAAGAATGACATTGCTCCATTTGTTAGAAAATGGAAAGACTTGGAAAAATTATATTAAGTGAAGTAAGCCAGGCCCAAAGAAACATAGGTCCCATGGTTTCCCTTATTTGCAAAAACTAGTATATGTCTGAGTCAAACAGAAAAGTCAGATAAGATGATGTTAGAGAAATGAACCCTAACACATGTATTCAATTTTTTTTCTTTCATATGATTGTTTCTAATACATTGATAAGATTATTTCTTTGTTGCTTTTTATGTCCCTTCCCCACGGTATAATCCCTGCTTTCACTGTATTTGATGTTGTTATAATTTATGGAGGGGAAGGGAAAAAACAAATTGTTTAAAAAGGGATTACAGGTGGACCCATGGCAACAAAGAGATGTAGAAGTCAAATGTCCAAAATGAACTTTACAACTTTGATAAGGGGAGGGGGATGGTCCAGTAGGGAGGCGGGGGGAGGATGGGATGGGAAGGGGAAACAAATGAGGAAGCTATAATGCTTGATAAGAAATGTACTCATTATCTTGCCTATGTAATTTTAAACCCTCTGTACATTAATTTCACAATAAAAAAAAAGAAAAAAGAAAGAATCAGCTCCTGTGGTCGAAAAGTTTGGGAAAATCCATCTAAATCGGTGACTGTGCATGTTGCTACATGTCTACCATCCCAACTACAGAGTACCAGGCCTGGTGGAGCATATCTGTCACAGATAGGAGGACCTCGATCCAGCCCAGCCAGGGCATATATTGAGGCTCTGTTTCAGAAATGCCCAAGACAGAAAGGTGGCTCCTCAGAGCCAGGGAGAGGACACAAATAGGGGGATATGGAGTCCCCAGGTGGTGTCTGACCCAGGGTAGGGGTGGTTTTGGGGCAGCCCCTCACATGTGCTGCTGGGAGAAGTTGCTTGAGGCTGCGCCAGGTGGGGCGAGCAGTTATGGCAGTGGCATTGCAGACACATGGCCGCAGAGCAGAGAACCAGGGTCAGGGACCAGGTTGGGGCTTTAAGCTGCCTGGCAGGGTGCCATTGCCTGATGTTTGAAATTCCGAACCTTGGGAAGGCGGGGAGGGGGCTGGGGTGTGGGCAGACATTCCAATTTCCTTCTATATTCGACTCCTTGGGTCTCTTCCTCACCAACCAGCCATCTCTACCTTCCTCAACTGCTGGTAGTGATGTAAATTAACAGAGGGAATCCTGGTGCTACTAGGCAGAATGGAATGTGGGCGTGGCCACCATTATTGTATCTCATTGGTCAGAAACAACCATGAAAGAATGGGGGTGTGGCCAGAATCCTGTGATGCAAGCAGCATGGGCTGAGTCAAGAAGGTATCAGCTCCTCTACCCCTTATCCCAGGGAACAATGTCCAATTCAGATGGAGACAAGAGGGTGACCTGCTTTAGCCGGATGGCTGCACAGATTGTTGTGTATGTCTCTTTGTTCCCAGTCCCAGACCTTGAACTGAGTATATGGGCACAGTCTGTGAGCTGCTTTTGCTCAAAGCTGGCATTCCACACTGGAGCCACAGGGATTCTGGCTTTGTTGGCCTTGAAGTTGGACTTTCTTGCATAGGGTGACTTCAACCATGATCCTCCCATCACAGCCTTGTAAGTATAAAGGGAGACTGTTGAGAGCAACTGGTTCCTGCCTAATCCTTGGTCTTACTGATGTTCTTGGACAAACTGGTGTGTTCCCGATCCTCGGGTTTAAGTGATGGGAGCTGTAGCCCACAGTTGGAATCCGGGTCCTACCACCTCCAAATGGAAGGAGATCCTAAGAAACTTATATCTGTCCATATGATTATCAATGGAATATGATGTATGTCATGATTGAAAGAGCAGTTATTGAATGATTCTAGGATAAAATTATAAACAATTATGTTAGAGGACACTGATCAATGTTAGTTAATACTTTATGAAGCATTTAAACAATCACATTCATGCCTAAGAATTACTATACTATTACATAATATAAAGGTGCCATTTTTCTGCCACGACTGGGATTGGAACCTATGGTCTTGGTAACTCTGTTGCACTCTGTGGGAAGGGGAAGCTGGCCTCCTTCAAGTCAAGAAATTCCAGTCTGTTCCTTAGACCTGAAATAGATCCCCACCACTAGAAAACATCCTATTCATGTACAATTTACATATATGATTTATATTTATATACATATATTGACTCCATATATTTTTTATTCATGTATTGACCATTTTTTGACTATTATGGCACATAAAACATTGATTACATTGATTACATAAGATATAGGTCTGCATATGTATTCCACTTCATACCTGACACCCAAGACTTTCACAGAAAAGGAAAACATGTGTCACCATCAACTTCTTACTACACAATTCATTTTTACAGAGTGCTGGCATCTGAACTCATGGCCTACAAGGCCCAATTCATGAATGGGTGAGTGTCAACACGCCATCCTGGGGCAAATTGATCTGACAGGCTCTTCCCTGCACCTGAGATCAAGCCCCAGGTGTTAGCAAAATAAGAACAGGTTGGCATGCATATAGCAGTACGCTAATAAATATGTATTTTTATAGAGTGTTAGAGATGTCTATACATTATTCAATTATATAGACTACATTCCTACAAATTCCTGGGTATTAATCATGCGTCCATGTAATTAATGTTATTGTTTTATTCCTTATACTATTAATGAAATCAATCAGTGTCCTGAAATTATTGTGTTCCTGTAAGTAATAATATCCTTTTTATGCTTCATAAATATTAAAGAAAATCAATTAGCCTCCTGAAATGATGTTGTCTAAAATTATAGGAGCATCATTCATGATCAATTCATTGAACCTTGACATTGATAACATTCCATTGTTCTTCCTATGGATAGGAACCACTTTCTTAGTATCTCTTGCCATTGGTTGGTGTTAGGAGGGGGATTCGAAATCAGGGCCTATATTGCCACGTGGGCCTATGGCTTCCCTTCAGCAATGCAAGGTGAAGTACACTTTGCAACAGTGTCATTCAGACCCATGAGGGTCACCGTGCAAAGGAAGAAAACATAAAAAGGCCACATTTTTTCTGTGCATTGCTTTCCCTGCAAGACTTGGAGGTCTAGGATCCCAGAAGCAGCTGTAGGTTTAGTGGCTGCACCCCAGACTAGGATGATCAAAGCTGAGGCAGTTGCCACAACCTGACTTCAAGTCCATACTGAGAAAAGTAAAATAAAAAATTTAGCTCCCTGGCTTGCAATTTGTGATGTTTATTCTAACAGGCTTTGGACTTGAACTCAGGATCTGGGTAAGTCTGCAGAAATGTGGATGAAGGGGAAGATCACTGTACTTGAGGATAAGAAAGTCAGTCCTGTTCACTAGTCCTGAATTCAAGGCCCAGCCCTGGAAATCATATTATTTATATAGATTGTGAAAGTAGGATTTATACTTACCTATAGATGTTCAGTCCATACATGTTTGGTGTGGTTGTTCATTGAATTTTTTGTTTTATTCATTTATTTACCATGATTGTACTATAATGATACCCATTCCATTTATTGCATTGATGACATCCTGTCACAGAGCATCTAGATTTGTGGAAATGTTCTCCATCATGCCAGTATTCTCAGGATCACCCAAGATATTCAGAGAAACGGAAAACAAGTTTCATACTGGGCTTCTTACTCCACAACCCACTTGTTGGTAGTGCTGGGACCTGGACTCAGGGCCTAGTAGGACCAATTGGCCAATAAGTCAATTTGAACACAAAAACCTGTGAGCAACTAAAGATCTAGGCCATTCCCAGGATCTGACATTGATCCCCAGGGTCGTCCACTATAGTCATAAATTAATAATTTTAAACATACAATCTATATTGTCATACATGTGTCAACAGAATCTTGGATTTAGAGAACTTCTCCTTATTTTGTCTCTATTTCATGGAGGTATTGTGTATTTTACTAAATAGGTAACAGGTATAACTTTGCTGACATTGATAGCAACCTGTTCCTATGCTTATTGTGTTGCCTATGAATTCCCCTTCTTGGTTGAGACTCAGGACTTTCACAGGAGAGCAAAACGTGTGCAACAACTGTCTTATGACATCAGGATGAAATTTTTGTCAGTGCTGGGATTTGAACTCAAGTCTGGGTAGTTCTGTTGCACTGTGGGTGAAGGGGAACCTCACCATCCTTGAAGAATAGAAGGTCCGGCCTGGTCTAGGGCCTGATTTGAAGCCCCAGCACTGGACAAAATAGCAAGCCCACCTTTTATAAAGATAGGATCTCTCTTTACCTACAGAAGTGGTATGCATCTTGCATTCAGTGTAGTTATTCTTTTTATTTTGTGTCTTATTCATGGATGTATTGTGCATTTTTTTGAATATGGTGACAGATATAACTGTGTTGACATGGATGACAACCAATTCCCATGGCTATGGATTTGCTTATATAGCATTCTCCATCCTCGATGAGACCCAGGACATTCACAGAACAGGAAAACATATGCAACCTTGGTTTTCTCACATCAGAATGAATCTTTTGGCAGTGCTGGAATTTGAACTCAAATCCTAGCAGGCCCAATTGGTGAATGGGTCATGGTAAGCACAGCAACCTGTGAGCCTCTAATGAGCTAGGCCATTCCCGGGACCTGAGATTGAGCCCTGGTGGGGGGCCTATATAGTCTTAAATTCATAATTAAACAATGGAACTATATTTCAAACATGGGTGGGCTGCATCTTGCGTTTGGTGTATTCGTTCTCTTTATTTTGTGTCTTATTCATTGATGTATTGTGTATTTTCTTGAGTATACGTTGACATATAACTGTGGTGAACTGGAAGACAACCTATTCCCATGAGTATAGAGTTGTCTATATATTATCCATCCTGGCTGAGAACCAGAACTTGCACAGCATAGGAAAACAGGTGCAACGCCTGGCTTCTCACATCTGGGTGAATTTTTGGCAGTGCTGGGATTCGAACTCGAGGCCTAGGAGGCCCAACTGCCCAATTGTTCCACGTGATCACACCAGACTTTGAGCCACTACGGAGATGGGCTCCTCCCAGGAACTTGAGGCCAAAATAGTGCTCAATGCATCATTGAAACATGGAATGTATAGTCACATCCGTGTGTGGACTGCATCGTGCATTGAGTGTACTTATTGTGTTTATTTTGTATGCTATTCATGGATGTATTGTGTATTTTCTTATGTATATGATGACAGGTATAACTGGGCTGATATGGATAACAACTTATTCCCATGACCACAGGGTGGCCCATGCATTCTCCATCCTTGCTGAGACCCAAGACTTGCACTGGAAAGGAAAACATATCAACAATTGGCTTCTGACATCAAGATGAATCTTTTGGCAGGGCTGGGATCTGAACTCGGGGCCTAGCAGGTCCAATTGGTGAATGGGTCCACATGAGCACACCAGCCTGTGAGCGACGAAGGAGCTAGGCTTTCCCAGTACTTGAGTTTGAGCCCCCCTGGGGGGAGAGTGTGGAGCACAATAGTCATCCATTAATAAGCTGAAGGTAGAATGCAAATAAGTACATATTTGTATAGAGTAGGATTGATGGTGACATGTGATGGAATCCAATCTGTGAGTACCTATATTTGGATCTTTTCTGATGCATCCATTTCATGTCTGTGATTATTATTGTCATTCTTCATTAACTCTTCTTTACAAATAATCTATACCCCATGAGTCTTGAGTATCATTTCCTACTCGCGCCATGCATGAACTACTCATTCAAGGAGGAAATCGATCGCTAGCCATGACTCTTCCTAGGTCCAGAAACGAGTATCTCAGGATCCCCCGCCATTCCCTCCTCCTAGGGGGACTGAATTCAAGCCTCAGTCCTGGAAAAGATACTCCTTATAGACATTTTAATGATAGAATTTATACTTCCGATCAGATGCTCAGTCCTTATTGGGTTTGGTGCATTTATTCATTTTACTTCTTGATTTATTCATTTATTTACCATTTATTTTATTGACTCTGATGACACCTATACCATTTATTACATTGTTTACATTCTATCAAATAGAATCTAGATTCTATATGTGTTCTCCATCTTGCCTGGCAATGTGAGGATCTGAACTCAGTTCCTAGCAGGCCCAATTCATGAATGGGTGAGTTTGAGCATGGGAGCCTCTAGCCAATGAAGCTGTAAAGTGGTTTCCAGGCGCTGAGATCGACCCTCAGGTTTGGCCAAAACAGCGATACATGGATAGGCAGACAGTGGTATACAAATAAATATATATTGTTAAAGAGTGCCAGAGCTGTCTATCTATGATTGAATGACATGAACTACGTTCCTACCAACTCTTAGGTATTTATTATCACACCATTGAAGGAGTATTATTCTTTTCATGCTTAATAAACTATACGTTAAGATCAATGAACATTCTAGGACTATTGCATCCAATTTTAGACTAGACGGATGCATGAACTACTCATTCAATCGGTATTCCCATGCATAGGAATGAGTCTCGTGTGATCTCCTGCCATTGGTGTCAGGACTGGGATTTGGACCCAGGGCTTATGTTGACAGGTTGGCCTATGGCTTCACTGATAGCCCACCAGCCATCAGCAATGGCAGGTCAGGTACACTATGCAGCCATGTCATTCAGACCCAGGATGGTCACCATGCCAAAAAAAAAATCGTAAAGTGCCAGCCCTCTGCAGCTCGCCAATTTTTGTGCTTTCCAGCTTCTTTTTTCTTCTTGCAAGCCCTCTGGGCCAAGGATCTCAGGATCAGCTATGGGTCTGGAGACTGTCCCCCAGCCTTGGAAGATCCAAGCTGAGGATGTGTTTCCAGGACCTGAGTTCAAGCCTCATGGATGGTCAAAAAATAAATAAATAAATAAAATATTAGTTATTTAACTACATAAAAATAAAGCTCCATGGTTTGGAATTTCTGCCATTTTCCTTGCTAGCCTGGGATTTGAAATCAGGGTGTTGGTAAATTTGTAGCTATATGAGGGAAGAGTTGCCACTACTTGAGTTGGAACCCGTGTCAACCAAAAATGAAAAACTAAGTCACTAACCTCGGCAGAGTGAGGTAGTTGTGGTGATGGAAGGGAAGGGATGGTAGGGGAAAAAAAGGAGAAGTCAACAATTGTCAATAGGAAATGTACTCATTACTTTGCTCCTGTAACTGTAACCCCTCTATAAAACACTTTTGCGATAAAAAAAAGTACAAAAAAAGAGAAGCACTTTAGAGGTAAGGAAAGGATGTCTGAATAGTTGTACAAATTCCAAATTGCTTTTTTTTTAATGTTCAGTATGGAACTGAGTAAACATAACTGCTTCCATTAAAAAAAAAGTCACTGTCTTGGAAATGGGGCCAGTATTTCTGCCATTGCTAGGATTTGAGATCACTGAGCAGGTAACTCAATTACACCATGGGTGAAGGCGAAGCTCACTGTCCTTGAGGAAAAGAAATTCAGGCTAGAGTTCCCAGGCCCTGAATGAAGGCTCTGCAATGCAAAAAATGTTTCTATACATGTTTAATATATGATATACACTTACATATGTATGTTAATTTCATATTATGGTTTTTATTATTGATTTTGTATTTTATTTTACTTTTATTCATTTATTGATTGATTATTGTATTTAGTATTATTATATACACAATATTACAATTTGCACATCTATAATAAAATTCTATACAATAATTTAGGATATTGACTCATTTTTATTAATATTTTATTAAGTGTTGAAACATAATACATAAGTAAATGGAAGCATTTGTCATAGTCTTCACATGTTTAGGCTCTTCCCCAAGTATGAGCTTTGTACAATCTTTGGACATCTTCCTATTGGGATTTCTTTAAATGATTTATAGTCAGAAACCTTTTCCTGAGGATAGGCAAGTGAGGGATAAAATTGTAAGAGTGGGACTAGAAATGTGGCTTAGTGGGAAAGAGCTCGCTTAGCATGCATGAATGCCAGGGTTTAATCCTCAGTACTACATACTCAGAAAAATCCAGAAGCTGTGGAGTGGCCCAAGTGTCTATCTTCGAGGAAAAGGAGCTCAGAGACAGTACCCATGCTCTAAAATCAATCCTAAGGACTGCCAAAAAAAATAGATGAGATGTCAGTGGCTCACACATGGAACTCTAGCTTCTCAGGAGGCTGAGAGCTGAACATCACAGTTCAAAGACAGCCTAATCAAGGAAAGCCTGTTAGACGCTTATCTCCAGTGAACCACGAAAAGACCCCATGTGGCACTGCGGCTCAAGTGGTAGAGTGTTTGCCTTGACTTGAGGGGCTAAGGGACGGTGCCCAGGCTTGAGTTCAAAACACACAATTGGGAAAAAAATGAGGGTTAATCAAGGTACTTTTCCTATTTTCTAATTATCAGAGCATTCTTTGGAAAATGAACACTGATGTATACTAGGATTGGAGTCAGAGCTTAAGGTTCAAGTGTAACACATCCATATGCCCAGCCTCTCAGACTCTAGCATTGTAATCTTGTGTCCTACATGGTTCTTAAAGGTCCAATGTTGAAAGGCTTAATATGCTCCCCAAGCCCTTTGTGATAAGCAGTTGACTTGTATTGTCAAAGTCATTACAATTCTGAAACTAGCAGAACACCAGTAGTTCAAGCCCGTTATCCTAGTTCAGGAGACTGAGGTCTGAGGATCACAGGGTGAAGCCAAGCAGGCAGAAAAGGATATGACACTCTGACTTCCACTTCTGAAAGGTCAGATGTTCAAGAGCTTCCTGTGTTTCCTTTGGTGATGAGAAGTACTTTCACTCTAAATGTTCTTAGAGTTCTTGATCTATAGAAGCAAGAAAGAAACATTATTGACCCATCCTGGGTTCAGATGAAGTTCTCAGGATCCAAGCCCTAGCCCTGGTAGCAGGAAGAACTCCAGTGTATCATTGAAATTGAAGGACAGAAAACAGTTTCAAATGCCAGGCTAGGTGCAGAGACCAGGCCTACAAGATTGGGAGGCAGAATGTACACATTCAACAGGTAAATGAGCGGCAAAACCATTTTATTTATTCCAGGCACTGCCAGCAATGGGGAGAAACCTGAAACATTTGTTAGAGTTACACTAGGGTCAGGCTTTTCTCAGCCTCTTCAAAAAAAGACTAATTAACCTTTCTTCCACAGGTGAAGGGAGTATCAGGATATCTTTAGGTTAACAATAGAGAGCCAATTTAGTGGTGGAGAGGGGAGGAACAAAGTAGAAAAACCCTGCTCTCTGGTCTTAGGGAGTGGGTTTTTGACTCCCCATCTGTCAGATTTGAAGGCCTTTCTATCTCTGCCAGTCCTTTCTCCTTCCTTCATTCTCCACATAATTATTGCGAATCCCCAGGCCCACTAGAGTCAGGGTTGTTTCTCTTCTTTCTCCAAGCACTGGAGTTAGAACCTGGCTCTGCTCAATTGTCTCTGGGGCCCTTTGCTGCCTGAGAAGTGGGAAAGAGACAGTCTTCCTGCTCTGTGGTTGTGTGAAGGCGATGCTGGTGTCCTGGTACACTGCGTAAGGCCTAATGATTGGGAAATGTTCCCTTCTTTCCTCCTGAAATCCAAGACCAGATTCATCTAACATCTTTCTATCTTTCATTCTTCCTTTCTTCCTTTCTTCCTTCCTTTCTTTCTTTCTTTCTTTCTTTCTTTCTTTCTTTCTTTCTTTCTTTCTTTCTTTCTTTCTTTCTTTCTTCCTTCCTTCCTTCCTTCCTTCCTTCCTTCCTTCCTTCCATCCTTCCGTTCTTTCTTTCTTTCTTTCTTTCTTCCTTCCTTCCTTCCTTCCTTCCTTCCTTCCTTCCTTTCTTTCTTTCTTTCTTTCTTTCTTTCTTTCTTTCTTTCTTTCTTTCTTTCTTTCTCTCTTTCTTTCTTTCTTTCTTTGTCTGTCTGTCTACCTACCTACCTACCATTCTACCTAGGTGCAGGGCACATGGGCAGAAAAGATGGCTCTGAGAGATTAAAGTGGGCTGATTCCAATTTGCCTTACGTTCAGTGCAGAAACAGCCTGTGAAGTCTTTGGTGCATGATAGGGTGTAACCTTGACAGTGATTGGTTCCTCTTACTCCCCTGCCAGGGCACTCGCCTTTTTTTGGCTTTAAAAAGAGCTGCTCTATGTTATTAAACAAGTTTTTCTTCCTGCTTGATTTGGCTCCCTGCTGTGTTTGATTGTTCCCTGGGCTGACTAGACTAGGGAATGGTCGAGCACCGCACTGACCTTTCCTCGGACCCCATCTGTCTTTGGTAGGACAGACGAAGACCCAACATCTGGCGCCCAACGTGGGGCAAGAAAGGAAAAGATACAGGCCGAGGCTAAGCAGTCTCTTGAGGTAAGTGAAACTATAAGTATGGGTAATGCTGTATCAAAGAAGAAGGAGGAGGAGGCAACATTAGGCCTAGAAAGAGAACAGGAGGACTTGGGAAGTGAGAAGGAAAAGGAATGGGTCAAATTCGACTGAGAACACACTGAAACATGCACAGTGGAAGTCAAATGAGGGTGAAAGTTAACCCCTCTGACTCGAATGATCCTGACGGTCCTAGGCCCCCTCTCTATTCCCCCAATTGGAGGGGAGGTACGGCACCCTACGAGACCTGCGAGTGGGACTTGCAAGACCGAGACCCCTACCCCATGGAGGGGCCATGGGCTGGGGAAGTAACCTACTGGAAGACCTACCCTGGAAAGGAAGGGCCACCCGAGAGCCTGGACTCTAGGCCACAGGATTCCCTTCCCCAAGTGTATCTGTTCAATCTGTCACCAGGGTCTAACAGGACCTTGGAATGGTATCCATGGGAAGCTAAGGATTTTAAAGAGCTCCACAAGGCAGTGGGAGAGGATGGCTCAAACTCTCCTTGGGCCCAGACCCTATCACAGGACATTGCTTATAACCCATGTGTCCTTAAGGAATGGTTGGATGTGGCCAAAGCCGTCCTTACTAGTTCTCAGTTTATTAAATGGTGTGCTTTCTTTGAGGAGGTGTGCTTTCTTTGAGGAGGAATACAGAGTGTGGGTGGAGAATAACTGGCAGGCTCAACCCGCGATACCTATTACTTATGCCATGTTAGCAGGGATGGGGGAAGGGTACTCCACTGACGTCCAACAGGCCACAATACCTGGCCCGTACTGTGACCAGGTGAGGCAGGCAGGACTTGCCGCGTTGTACAAACTGGATGATGGGCCTACCGAGTCCCCCATAGCAGGAGTGGGACAAAAACCAGGTGAGCCTCTACCAGATTTCATATACCGAATCCAATCGAACATTCACCACAAGTTGCCAGCAGGGAACCTCCAGGATCAGTTTGTAAAGCTGCTGGTGTGGGAAGGGATGAATGCAGACCACCTCATGACCTGCAAGGGATTGAGAGAGAGTTCCCTGGGTAGATGAGTGATGGCCTCCTAGGATGTGGGAATGCAACAACACCAGTTCCAATCATTAGCTTTAGCTTTACAGGCTCAGACATCTGCAATGACTAAGGCTATTACCCAGGCATTGGCAGCCCAGGGCAAAGCAACCCCAAGATCATCTGGGAGAGGGACTTGTTTTAAATGAAGGCAGGAGGAGCACTTTAAGAGGGACAACAATCCCCTGCTGACCGGCCTGGGGCAAACCTCTCCCTACACTGTGCCCCAGGGGCAGGCAGGGATACAAGTTTGATTTAGATAGGAAGCCTTTAAACTTGCAGAGGGGCATCCTCCAGCCCCACTAACTCAAGGAGGAACCCCCTCTGCTGTGAGGTCCAGGCAGCCTTGTGGCAGGGCGACCCAGGCCCATTGGAACGTCCCCCTGGTGGAAGGACTCCATCCTAAAATGAATACTCTCTTAGGCGGAAATAGGTTTCACTGCTCAATTGACATTGGGGCAGATCAAACCATACTCAGGGAGAAGGAAGTGCCCTTGGACGGGAAGCTTGCACCTGGGCTCCTGATATTGGGTGTAGGGGGCAACTCCCAGTCCCTAGAGATGGTTGCCCTTATGACATGGACTAGCTCAGATGGAGAACAGGAAAAGATATGCCCTTTAGTGGCAAAAAAACCTCACTGCCAATTTACTAGGGCAAGACATGCTAAGACAAATGGATGCCGTGGACACACCAGACCATCAAGCATCCTATGATGATATAATGGATGAGGATGAAGCACAAAGGTTTAAATAGGATCTAGAGGGATTTAAGGAAAAGGATGTTTTTAACTTTAATAATTACATAGAAGATCATAGAGGACCCATTCAGGTGCACCCCAATCCTAAAAGACCACTGCCCCCAGATTACCTCCCATTAGGTGGAAGGCTGGAAGCCCAATCTGGGTGGAACAGTGGCCCTTGACCAAACCTAACACCTGTATTTGTTATTCAAAAAGCCTCCAGTGCTTGGCTTATGCTCCAAAATCTCCATAAGGTAAATGAAAGGAAGGAGCTAGTAGGAATGCCCCTAAGAGGCATGCCCTGGACTCCTGCTATACCTTCAGAATATACCTTGGTTGTGAAAGACTGTTTTTTTCTATCCCCCTGACACAACAATGGAGAAGACCTGACCCACTAGTACTATGGCAAGGGAATTTGCATGCGTTTTTCCCATAGGGGAGACAGCCCCCAATTGCATCCCTGCCAGGAACCTTAAGTTTTTACCCATCTCCTCTATACAGGAGGATGCCCAAGGATAAACTAACTAACAAGGAAAGAAAAACAGCCATGGCCGAGGCTTGTGTTTAAAAAAGAAATGCCAGAAAGATAACCACTAACCATCCCCAAGGGCAATCAGCCCTTGAGAAGTTCTTGTATTCTCTTACAATTACAGATGGTGATACTCCAGCTGCTGGCTGTCCTGACCCTCCCAGTCCTTGCAATGGCCCTATGGAATCTGCATCAATCTCTCAACAGGTGACCTGGACAGTGATCAGCACTGGTAATGCGGAAATCTTCAATAGCACCACAAGAGAAGCTGTCCCTTTGACTTGGTGGCCTGACCTTCATTTTGATCATCACCCTATGTCATTTTAATATTACCTGCTTTAATTGTTCTTTTACTAATTGCTTGTATAGCGGCATTGAATCCATACTTATTGGTAAACAACCACCTTTTGTTACAAGCCCCACCTCTGGACTCTGAAGTGGCAAAGACTGCTATCCTATCCTTCACTAATGTTAAAGGACTGGTAATGACATTTCCTGGCCTGGTAATGCTTTTGCTAATGGTTTTTCTATGCCTTCCTTGCATTATACGTGCATTGCAAAACTCTTATGAGCTTAGCCAGCCTGTTACATAAGATCAAGCTCCAAGTGAATGAATTTTCCCCCGAGAGGAATCGCAGCCAGAGATGGGTAAGAGGGGTGTCACTCTAACGAACCTAAGACAGGGCCTTCAGCTTTGTTCTGAAGAAGTTCCCGATGACGAGTAAGGCAGACAAGTCGATCCACCCAACCTAAGACAGGTGGGTTCACTTCTTTAAACAAAGATGGGAGAGATGATGTTGGGAGCCAATGACAGTAAATCTCAGAGGTCATTTTGACCCCTGTGCTAGCTTAAAGGCATGTGTAAGGAACTGGCTTACTTAAAAGACACCAGGTACCCAGGACTGCTTTGCTATTTCTGCAGTTTCTTTTAAATTTTCCTTGTTTTTATGGACTATAGTAGAATGGCCTGAATGTGGGGGCCCATGAGGATGCACTTTGCCGCATGTGTGGAACTCCCAATACCAAGGCTGCTCCCATGTTCTAAAGAGGACGACCTTACGAGATACTGATACTGACTTTTATATATGGCCAGGAATTAATTGAACTGCTTTGGACATTTCTAATTGTGGTGGGACTGATGTTTATTACTAGACTAGGTGGGGATGTGAGGTAACTGGGACAGGCTCTTGGATCATGCACAAGGGCCCTCCCTATCCTTGTCTGGTGAATCTCGACCCCCAGACATGCCTCAAACCCCCTGCCTGGCAAATGCTATTCTTACCAATGTAATCCTGTTAAAACAAAAAATAAAAGTGTGTGTGTGTGGGGAATCTGCAAGGCACATGGGCAGCAAAGATGGCTCTGAGAGAGTAGAGTGGGCTGAGCCCAATTTGCCTTAAGTTCAGTGTGTAACCAGCCCGTGGTGCATGATAAGGTGTGACCTTGACAGTGATTGGTTCCTTTTCCTCCCCTGTCATGCCACCTGACCTTTTTGGCTTTAAAAAGGGCTGATCTCTGTTAATAAATGAGTTTTTCTTCCTGCTTGATTTGGCTCCCCGCTGTTTCTGATGGTCTCCTAGGCTGAGGGGTTATAGGGAATGGGCCAGCACTGGACTGACCTTTCCTCGGACCCCATCCGTCTTTCGTGGGACAGATGAAAACCCAACACCTAGGTATATCTTTGCCAGTTCTTGGGTTGAACTCAAGGCCTGAGCATTGTCTGTAGCACTCTTCTACTTGAGCCACTGTCCCAATTCTGGCTTATTCTGTGTATGTACTACTGAGAAATCATACCCAGGGCTTCTTGCATGCTAGACAAGCACTCTCTCACGAATCCACATTCCCAGTCCCTCATCTTTTCCTTAATGGTAGTTTTTTACCTAAGTATGCTGCCATTTTACATCCCCAAGTTTAATTTTCTGAATACTGGTTACTTCTACGAAACCTGATCTTCTCTTCCCCTGCCTGGTTTGTGACTGTTCCTTTATTGGACTCATAACAAAATGTAAATAAAGGCTGCTGAGAGCATCAGTGTATCATATAAGGACACAGGCCTGGAACCCTGGAGGAGAAAAGCCATGGGCCTGAAATGAAGAGAATAATGCAGTATGCACAAGGAGCATATCTGAAAAATAAATCAGTAAATTAAAGGAGAAGCATTGCATAAGGTCTGTTTGCATTCAGGGAGGTAGTATACAGACTAAGTAGGTAGCTCACTGAAAATTTTTTGTGGCCATACTTGGGCTTAAACTCAGGGCCTGATGCATTCCTCAGCTGTTTTTCCCAAGGCTGAAGCTTTACCACTGCCACAGCTCCACTGGGAGCCATCTGGTCATTAATTGGACATAAGTACCAACCAGGCTTTCCTTCCAGGTGAGGCCTATGAATCCTGCTCCTCTTACTCTCTTAAAGCTGGAGCTCTAGAAGATGGTGGAGGAGAAGCTGGAGGCTAAACAAGCTCTCGCATAGAAAGCAGTTTTAGAGTTCCAGTAAACAGTCCTAAGACAGAGAATCACACCAAGTGTGCCATCACAGGACAGAGAGTTAGGCCAGAGAGGGAAAATCCAGACAAGGAGACAGATCTGAGCACTTGATAGCAGCTGCCGCTGCGGTGGAAGCAGTGGCAGATACGGCCATTCTCGCCATACTTACAAATCAGAGAATCCGGGACGAAGGAGCCAGACGTGGCAGGCGAGTTGATTCTACTCAAAACCAGCAAGAACCAACAAGGAGCAGACATATTCATCCTGCAGTTCACAGACCAGAGACGACCCAGGAACCAAGACTCGACATGAGTATAAGCCAGACATCCTCATTCCTTCTCAGGGAGCAGAGGAGGGAAGGGACCCCCCCTCCGCTACCGGAGATCTCCATCTTGGATACTGACAAAGTTTGGTGGAGCTGCTAGATCCAACTCAGGCCTTGGAAGAAAGCTAGAGTGATTTAGCAGGTCACAAAAACCTAAACTGACCTGCCAGACTCAGCTCCACCCAGGGAAAAGTCACTCAGCTTGGGCACAAACACTAGGAGTGGCTTTCTTTACTGAGTAATAAGAGCCAGAGGCTGCCCCTCCCTTTAGCAGCCTTGACAATCAATTGAAATTCAGTAAACAGAAACCCTAAGAGTCGCTCCAGTCTGGGCTCTGTGAATTTCTCACAAACTAGCACCCGGGAAAAGCTACTGTTTGCTGAAAGGCCTCAACTCTAGCCAGAACCTAACCTCATCACAGCATCTCCAAACTTGAGAAAAAAGCTCTCTCCCTCTTTGTGATACTCAAAGCAGATCTCCCTTCCATTGAACTAAGCTGGGAGGAGGATCACAAAATCCTGGCTAAAGCAGAGCATTTTTCTGCTCAAACAATCTGACTTAAGAAACCAATAAAGCCACAGGAAAATCAAACACCACAAGCAGACCAGAGACTCCAACAAGAGGCTGGTTACAGACACAAGGGAGATACAGAATTTTTCCCACCCCTCCCCCCCAAAAATCAAATAACTTTTTTTACTTTTTTGTGTACCTTTTATAAAAAAAATTCTTTTTAACTTTTTTTTAAATTTTTACCTTTTTTGAAAAAAATTGTTTTCTAGTAACTTTTTTCCTCTTATAATTTTTATTTTAGGGGTATATGTGTGTGTGCTTTGTTCTTTTTAAATTTTTTTTATTTTGTTTAGGTCTACTGAACTTCTGAAGTTTTTTTCTTTCTTTCTTATCCTTTTCACCTTTTCTTCTCTTTTGTTCTTCTTTAGGTGACTTAATTGTTGTTCTGCACTTCCTCAGATAAACCCATAGTCGAATATTATACCATATCCCCCATTTTGTACACACTTAATCCACAAATTTATTACTCAATTCAAAAACTCTTAGACTTAAATTCCTCAATAGCAGTACTACCTCTTTATACCTATATAATATTTTAAGTATTTTTATTTTTAAGTTTGTCACATCTCCTTTATATCCCTCTCCTTCTGTCATTATATTCACGTTATATTCTGAATATTTTGATTTTGTTCTGAATAATATTTTTAATTTTTACTTTTCTATTTTTTCTGGTCTCTCTTTTCCCCTTTCCCTTTCTTCTTTTTTTCCCTCTCTATGCTTTCATCCTATTCAACCTATTTCCTGCTTTGAGATTAGGACTTAGTTGACTCTCCCTGTGCCTTCCCACATCACTCTATTCCTATTGTTTACCCACAAAAATAATTTCTGGTTTACCAAATTCTTCTTTGCAGTTTGTAGCCCATTAATATATAGTTGTTTGATGTTGAATAGAGGTATCTGTTGAACTAGATTGTATCTACAGACTATTGACTGTGAAAATACACACTTTGGTTGATACTTGCCTTAAGTTAGTGTTCTAGCACAAAAATGGTGTTATTTTCATCCCAAATGAGCAAAGTAAGCCAGATAAACACAAGAAAAATGGCAAGTCCGGTATCTCAACTCCCACTCATGATTATTAGGGGACAGAACAGATAATGAATAATCCAGAGGAGAGTTTCAAATAGCTCTACAAACACTGGTGGCAAACATGATAAATGAAAAGATTGAAAACATACAAAGGATTCTGTATGAGGGTGATAGGGAGCAAGAGGAGGAAAACAAAAGGTAAATGGAGGCAGACAAATGGGCATGCAGGAAAAGATTGAAAACCTAAAAAGGACACTGTATGAGCATGATAGGGAGAGAGAGGAGGCAAACCAAAGGTTTATACAGGAATATCATTAACGTGAGGAAGCTACTCAAAAACTGATACAGGATTTGTGTGAGCAGCTTGAGAATACTCAAAGAGAAAGGCAGGAATGGCAAGAGCAGGCTGAGAACACTCAAAGAGAACTACAGGAATGGTATTAACGTGAGGAAGCTAAGCAAAGAGTAATACAGGGATTGAGAGAGAAGGATGAGAATACACAAAGATCACTAAAGGCATTCATGGAATCCATTAACAAAGAGCTGAAGGAAGTCAGGGAGACCACAAATGGAATGCTGAATGGAACCCAACAGAAGGAATGGGAGTCCAAGGAAACCATAACCAATCAAGTAAGTGATTTGAAAAGAAACAGTGAACACCAAATTAAGGAAGTAAAGAAGCTCATAGAAGATCTAAATCAAAGCTCAACAAAGAATTTGAAGTCATCAAAGCTGACCAATTAGAAGGAAAAGAGATAAAAAACAAAGTAGAAAGTGTTGACAGCAGGTTAGACCATGCAGAAGATCGAATCTCAGGGATCGAAGACAGACTAGATATTATAGAGAAAGAACATACAACAATCCAAGACAAGTCTGAGAAATATGATAGATTTATCCAACACTTGGAAGACACAAGACACCATCAAAAGGCCTAATCTAAGGAAAATGGGTGTAGAGGACCACCTAGAAACAGTAGTTAATGGTCTAGGAAATTTGTTTAACAGGATCCTAGCAGAGAACTTCCCAAACATGCAAAAGGAGAGGCTTATTCAGATACAAGGAGATTTTAGAACTCCAAATAGACCAGACCAGAATAGGACATCCCACTGTCATATTATAATCCACACAGGATGAATTCAGACTAAGGAAAAGATCCTTAAAGCTGTCAAGGAGAAATGATTAATTACCTATAAAGGGAAGCCAATTATATTCACCTCAGTTTTCTCAGCAGAGACAATCAAAGCAAGAAGAGTCTGGAATGATGTATGCCAAGCCCTAAAAACAAACAACTATCAACCAAGAATACTGTAGCCAGCTAAAATCTCCTTCAAAACTGAAGGCCAAATGAAAAACTTCCATAGCAAAGAAAAATTGAAGCAATACATCTCCACAAAACCAGCCCTACAAAAGATTCTTAAAGATGTCCTACACATAGAAAACCAACAAGACCACAATAAAGCCAAGAAACTGCACCCAAACTGAGAATCCAAGGACCATAGGAAGAATCCAGTTTTCGCAGCCCCCAAGAAGGTGGATAACATACAGGAACTCCCAAATGCCTCTCAGTCCAATGTATCAATGTTAACGGCCTTAACTCTGCAATTAAGCGACAGACTGTCTAGTTGGATTAAAAAACAAGATCCTTCTATCTGCTGCCTTCAGTAGTCTCATCTTGCCCGTAAAAACAAACACATTTTCAATGTTAAAGGCTGGAACAAAATCTAATAAGCAAACGGCCCCCACAAACAGGCAGGAGTTGCAATCCTAATATCAGATAAAATAGACTTCAAATTAAAATTCGTGAAAAGAGAGAAAGAAGATTGCTACACACTAATTAAGGGATCTCTCCTTCAGGAGGATATTACAATTCTAAATATCTATTCGCCAAAAAACGGAGGATCCAAATTTATCCAAGAAACAATGCTTTCCCTCAAATCCCACATAGTTCCAAAGACTAATTATTGGGGATTTTAACACTCCACTCTCCCCACTAGGTAGATCAACTCGGCAAAAACTCAACAGAGAAACCACAGATCTCAACAGCTGCATAGATCAACTAGATTGCATAGACATCTACAGAATACTTCACACAGCAGTATCAGAATATACCTTTTTCTCAGCAGCACATGGAATAATTTCTAAAATAGACCACATTTTGGGCCACAAAGGAAGCTTGTCCAAATTCAGCAACATTGAATCTATACCTTGCATTCTTTCTGACCACAAGGGAAGAAAATTAGAACTCAATACCAAAAGTCACCAAAGAATGTCCAGTAAGACATGGAGGATGAAGAACACTCTGATGAATCATGAGTGGGTCATGGAAGAGATTAGAAAGGAAATTCAAATGTATATGCTATTCAAAAAAAATGAGCACACAAATTACCAGTTCCTCTGGGACACGGCAATGGCAGTAATCAGAGGCAAGTTTATAGCTCTGAGCTCCTACATCAACTAATTGGAGAAATCTGAAACCAACAATTTAATGAGACATCTGAACCTCCTTGAAAAAGAGCAGCAAGATAAACCCCAATCCACTAGACAGAAAGAAATAATTAAAATTAAATCAGAATTAATTGAATTAGAATCCAAAAAAACTATAGAAAAAATCAACAAAACAAAAAGTTGGTTCTTCGAAAAAATTAACAAAATTGACAGACCCTTAGCAAATCTTATCAGAGAAAGAAGCGAACACACCCAAATAAATAAACTCAGACATGAGAATGGAAACATCACCACAGAAACAACCAAGATTCAGAACATTATAAGGGAATACTTCTCAACACTTCATGCTAATAAGTTTGAGAACTTGGCAAAAATTGACCTTTTCCTAGCAAATATTGACATGCCAAAACTAAACCAACATGAGTTAAACCATCTTATAGAGACAGAATAATCATTCGACAAGATCCAACACCCCTTTATGATGAAAGTTTTGGAAAAATTTAGAATCCATGGAATATTCCTCAACACAATAAAGGCTGTATATGACAAACCTATAGCCAGCATTATACTTAATGGTGAAAAACAAAAGCCATTTCCTCTTAACTCAGGAACAAGACAAGGATGTCTACTCTCTTCACTTCTCTCCAATCTAGTATTAGAATGCCTAGCTACAGCAATAAGACAAGATGCAAACATAAAGGGGATCCAAATAGGGAAAGAAAAAATAAAACTCTCCTTCTTTGCAGATGACATGATCTTGTATTTAAAGAATCGCATAGACTCCACTCCCAAATTACTCAAGCTGATTCAAAACTTTGGCAAAGTATCAGGGTATCAAATTAACCCCCAAATATCAATGGCTTTTCTGTATGCCAACAATGAGAAAAGTGTGGCTGAAATTAGGAAAGCAACTCCATTTGTAATAGCCCCACAAAAAATAAAATACCTAGGAATTAACCAAACAAGTGAAGGAACTCTATGATGAAAATTTTAAAAACTTGAAAAAGGAAATCAAACAGAACTTCGAAAATGGCAAAACCTCCCATGCTCCTGGATTGGAAAGACTAACATCATGAAAATGGCAATACTTCTCTAGGCTATCTACAAATTCAATGCGATACTTATTCTTCAAGGAAATAGAAGAGGCAATCCAAAAATTCATATGGAACAACGAAAAACCTCGAATAGCAAAAACGCTCCTCAACATAAAGAACACTGCTGGAGGAATATCAATACCAAATTTCAAACTCTAGTAATCAAAACAGCTTGGTATTGGCACAAGAACATACCTCAGGACCAATGGAATAGAATTGAAAACCCAGAAATGAACCTACAGCCCAATAGCCATCTAATATTCGATAAGGGAGCTAACAAAATAGAATGGAAGAAAGACAACCGCTTCAGTTAATGGTGCTGGCAAAATTGGTTATCTACTTGTAGAAAACTAAAGCTACATCCTTATCCATCACCCTGCACCAGAATCAACTCCAAATGGATCAAAGACCTCGGGGTCAAACAGACACTCTGAAAACCTTACAGGATGGAATAGGAGAAACCCTAGGTCTCCTTGGCACAGGCTGAAATTTTCTGAATAGGGACCCATAATCACAACAAATCAAAGAAAGGTTGGACAAATGGGATTGCACGAAGTTGCAGAGCTTCTGGATGGCAAAGGACATAGCTAGCATGATCAATAAATAGCATATGGAACGGGAGAAGATCTTCACTAGCCATACAACGAACAAGGGTCTCATATCTAAAATACATTTGGAACTCAAAAAATTAAATGCCCCAACAACAAATCCTCAAAAAACAACTGTCCAATAAATAAGTGGGCTAAAGACTTAAAGAGAAACTTCTCTTAAGAAGAAAGAAGGATGGACAATAGATATATGAAGAAATGCTCAACCTCCCTAGACATAAAACAAATGCAAATCAAAACAACGTAAAGATTCCACCTCACCCCAGTTTGAATGGCTATAATCAAGAACTCTAATAACAACAGATGCTGTAGGGGATGTGGACAGAAGGGAACCTTACTTCATTGTTGGTGGGAGTGTAAACTTGTACAACCACTTTGGAAAATAGTATGGGGGTTCCTCAAAAGACTTCACATAGAGCTCCCCTATGATCTAGCAATCCCACTTTTGGGCATTTACCCAAATGATTTCAAACAAGACCAGACTAAAGCTACCAGCACAACTATGTTTATTGCAGCATTATTTACTATAGCTAAGATGTGGAATCAACCCAGATGCCCCTCAGTAGATGAATGGATCAAGGAAATGTGGTATATATACACAATGGAATTCTATGCCTCCATAAGACAGAATGACATTGCCCCATTTGTTAGGAAATGGAAAGACTTGGAAAAAATTATATTAAGTGAAGTGAGCCAAGCCCAAAGAAGCATAGGTCCCATGGGTTCCCTTATTTTTATGAGTATATGTATGAGTCAAGCAGAAAAGTTCAGATAAGGTCAGATAAGGTGATGTTAGGAAAAAGAAGCCTAAGATATGTATTTATATCTTTTTTCTTTCCTGCATTTGTTTTTAACGCTTTTATAAGATTATTTATTTGGTGCTTTGTATGTCCCTCCCCCACAGTATAACTCCTGCTTTCAGTGTATTTGATGTCGGTATAATTTGTGGAGGGGAAAGGGAAAAACATGTCGTTCAAATAAGGATACAGGTGGACCCGTTGCAAACATGAGAAGTCCAAGTTTTATTGCCAAAACGAACTTTACAATTTAGTGAGGAGGGGAGGTTTGGAGGGGAAGGGGTGCCTGGGAAGGGGAAAGAAAGGAGGAGGCTACAATGCTTGATATGAAATGTACTCATTATCTTGCCCATATAATTATAACCCCTCTGTACAGTATTTTCACAATAAAAAATAAATAAAAATTAACCCAAAAAAGCTGGAGCTCTACTCTCTGGACAACTGTTCCACTTCTGGTTTTCTGGTGGTTTATTGGAGATAAGATTCTCACAGAATTCCTGCTCAGGCTCAATTTGAACGGCAATCTCGTGAACAGGATTCAAGCGGCTTTCCTCAGGAATACAACAAAGAGCCCCTCCACACAAACCCTTAGTCTAAATCTCGAGATGCACTAGAGAAAAAGAGATACATGAAGACGTGTCTAGTGTCTTCTAGATATTAAGGTTGGAGACACACAACACTCATAATTATTAGATCATTTTACAGACAAAAGGAGCAATGAAGACAGTATGAGGATCGCTCCAGCTTTTGGTCCTCTCATCTTGAGAGAGCAAATTCAGTGCAGTTCAATGCTAAGTGACAGAACTGACGTGTCCTATGGACATTTGCTCCCAAATCCTGTGACACTCGTTTCTCACTTTTGGCTTCAAATCTGTGACTGAGAGGAGAAGATGAGGAGAAAAAAATCCTTCTTAGGGCAAACAGCTTTAAAGAACATTGGGTAGTTAATTTATAAATTCAAACAATTGGAATGACCTTGTTAAGATGTCAGATTGTCCAGATTAAAAAATGAAGAAGAAAAGAAAGAAGGTGCCAATGGCTTCTCACTGTAATCCCAGCTCCTCAGGAGGCTGAGGGGTAGCGTATCTGAGTTGGAATCCAGCCAGTATAGCAAAATCCATGACACTGTTATTTCTAAGAGATCACAGAAAAACCCAGAAGTGGGGCTGTGATGCAAAGTTAACGCAATACCCTTGAGCAAAAGGAGCTCAGCGACAATGTCTAGACTCATAGTTCAACCCCAAGACCTACCCCCTCAAAAAGAGCCTGTACCCCCATGTCTTTGGGTATGTATGTATGTATTCCTATAGGTGAAGCTCCAGAGTAGTTATGATGAATGGCACAAAGCTAGGAAATTTGTATCCAATAAAATGATTTCGTAACAGAGACTGCTTTCATGACAGTGCATAATCCAGGGCCCCCCTCACTGTTTCCGGTGTAGCCTGAGGGTTTCTCTGCATCGCAGGCCTGCTGGAAGAAGTCTCTCTCATTGTCTGGACAGGCAGACAAAAGCACTCACCCTTGTACAGCTGTGTAACGAACAACTCCATCTGGGTCAGATAGTGAGGATGATTTTGGGCAGGCTCTGAAGGTCAGGAGAAAAAGGTCTGTTTATACACCAAACTATCTCTCTCACCAGTGCTCTGGTTTGACAGGAAGCCTTCATTTGTGCCACCTCCCATGGCAGGGCAAGTCCTGTGCACTTATCCTGCCTTTGTGAGACTATATTCCGGTGTTCAGATACAGTGCTGAATATAATTCAAGCGTCCTCCTGGCAGACAACTAGGTCACTGAATTTAATTACATGTTTCATTGCCTGTGATGATGGGCCTATGATGCCTCTCCTAGGTTTCTGGAAGATTGGGAAATCCAAGCACATAACTTATATTACAAAGCTTCCTGTCATCTGGGGCTGGTGAATCTCATCAGGTTTTGAAACATTTGACCTCTCCTAGTTGGGACCTGGGTGGCTAGGTTTTGGGGTTGAACACAGGGCCAGGGTGCTGACCATGAGCTCAGTGCCGAAGCCCAGTGATTTATCATTTTGGGTAACAGCATCACTTCTAGTCTGTGTGTGTGTGTGTGTGTGTGTATGAGAGAGAGAGAGAGAGAGTGTATGCACACGGGTGCACAGGGGCATGGGCACATAAACCATTCTTGGAGGTTGAACTCAGGACCTGAGCACTGTACCTAGTTTCTCTTGTACAATCTTAGCTTTCTCCCACTTGAACCACAGAGCTACTTCAGGCTTTTTTTTACTGTTGTGGTCCAGAGAAATCAAACCCAGTGTTTCATATTTGCAAAGCAGTGTACCCCTAAGGCACAATCTCAGCCCTCTACTTTAGGCTTGTTAGTTTCTCTTTGTTTATTATTGTAGGAGTTGATGTCTGGGCCTGGGTGCTGTCCTTGAGCTCAAGTCTTGTGCTCTACCAATTGAGCCAAACACCATTTCAGCTTTTCTGGTGGCCCATTGGAGGTAAGTGTCTGAAGGACTTTCTTTCCCAGGCTGGCTTTGAAGTATGATCCTCAGATCTCATCCTCCTGAGTAACTAGAATGACAGGCATGAGTGACAAGCACCTAGCTTCCACTTCAGGTTTATTAGTGGTGAATTGGAGATAATAGGCTCATGGGACCTTTTGTGTCTGGGATAATCTGGAACCCAGATCCTCAGATCTCAGCTTCCTGAGAAGGCAGGATGAGAGACCTCAGCTATAGACCCCTAGACTGTGGCCTTTGCTGAAGGGGGTCCATGGCTCCACATGGCTGAGTGCTAGCCATGAGCCTAAGACATATGGGTCAGAGCTTAGGCCCCTATTTCAAGGTTCATGACTGAGAAAAAACAAAACAAAACAATTGCCTGCAGTAGACAACTCAGTAGTTTTCAGTAATACATAATTTGTCCCTGCCATGGAGACATATCTGAGCCTCAATATTCTTGTCTGCATCATCATCTCAGTGGGGAGACCCAATGAAAGGACCCAATGAAAGAATGCACCTGGTGAAGGACAGCACATGGCACTCTTTGCATGACTCAGCACACAGCATCCTGTGAAAGACTCAGAACCCAGCACCCAATGCAGGACTCAGCACAGAGTACCCTATGGAGGACTCAGCACATAGCTCTGTTCCACAAGCTGTCATTAGACTTAGGGCGCTCTAATCAATATCACCATTCTTTGACGAACACTTCACAATCTCACAAGTTCACACCTAACAGTTTAGTGGGATTTTTTTTTGGGGGGGGGGTTAGGCATGGAGCTTGAGCTTAAAGCTTGGGGATATTATTGTTCTAATAACATTTGCACAAGGCTAGATCTCTACACTTTGAGCCATATTTCAAAGAGTCTAGCAGACTTCCTGCTAGGTTATAAAGCCCCAGAGAGGTCAGGATATTGGGGAAAGCCAGGGTAAGCCAGGATGATGGGGGTAACCCATGTAGCTGGGTTGCAGCAGTTTATATCAGGCTAAGTCAGGTTAGGTGGAAGCTGTCAGTACCAGACTCCTAGCTTGCTCTGTCATGTGGTATTTGGAGTCCTGTCCTTCTATAGTTGCAGTAAGAACATTGTACCTCTTTTTGGCGGCAGTCCTGGGGCTTGAGTAAGGGTTTTGACATTGTCCCTAAGCATTTGTGCTCAAGGGTAGAAGTCAATTGATTGAAAGAAAGCAGAACTTCCGGGTTTTCTATTTATCTGGCACTGAGGAATCGAATCCAGGGCTTCATGCTCACTAGGTAAGCACTTAACCACCGAGCTCCAGGAGTGAACGAGGCATAAATAGGTAGAGATTGATGTATATAAGCATATACACAGAAAGATGTCTGTATATTATTAATTAATAGATAGTACTACCAATTATTACTTATCAAATTATGTCTCCATTTAATGATGTGCTCCAGTTAACAATTAAGAAAGCATTAACTAAATTACTCGATATCCTGTTATTTTTTATCATATATGTACATACATCCATACACATAATTTCATATTTTATAAGATGAGACAGATATCTATATATTATTAAATTATGCATCATGTGTTACTACCAATTATTAGGTATTTATGTTTCCATACAATTTTTATTCTAGTAATACTTAATAAAATATTAAACTTAATCCAAATCCTACAGTTTTTGTATCTAATTTTATCCTAGAATGATTCACTACTAATTCAATCTGTTTTTCATTTATTGTAGTGACAATTCTTCCACCTATGACATTTTTTACATTTATGACATCCTATTACATATAGATTTGCATATATTACATATAGATTTGCATCTGAATTATACGTGCTACCTGTCACCGAGCACTTTCAAAGAAAAAGAAAACACGTGTCACGCTCAGCTTCTCACTCCAAGATTACATTTTTTGGCAGTGGTGGGATCTAACTCAGGGTCTAGCAGGCTCAATTCATGAATGGCTGTCTGTCAGCACAGCAGCCTCTAGCCAATTCAGCTGCCAAGCACTTCCCAGGCCCTGAAATCGAACCCCGTATGTTGACCCCATATTGCGCTTAGTATATTTATTCATTTTATTTTTTGTTTTATTCATTTACTTACCATTTATTTTATTGACTGTTATTACACATGAAATATTTGTTGCATTTATTACATAGGATATAGATTTGTCTAGTATGAAACTTCAAACTTGATACACAGGACTTTCACAGAAAAGGTAAACATGTTTCGCCATGGGCTTCGTACTCCACAATTCAATTTTTGTGTGTGCTGGCATCTAAAGTCACAGCCTACAAGGACCAATTCATGAATGGATGAGTGTCAGTATGCCAGCCTGAGGCATATTGAGCTGACAAGCATTTCCAGAACTTGAGATCCAGCTCTAGGAGTTGACAAAATTAGAACAGATAGACAAGTAGATGGTAGTACACAAATAAATATTGATTTTTATAGAGTGCCAGAGATATCTATACATTATTCGGTTACATAGGCTACATTCCTATCAATTCTTGAGTATTTAGTATACCTCCATGTAATAATATTATTGCTTTCATCCTTAATTATTAATTAAATCAACCACTGTCCTGAAACTATTGTGTCCATGTGATTAATAGTATTCTTTGAATGTGTCAAAAATATCCATTAAAATCCATTGGCCTCCTAAAATCACTCTATTTATATAGTAGTATTCAGAAACAACTAATTCAACCTTGCCATTCCTAATCATCAGTCGGTATTCCTATGAATAGGAAGGAGACTCTTAGGATCTCCCTCCATTGGTAGAGGTCAGGACCTGGCTTCAAACACAGGGCCTGTATTGCCATGTTGGCCTATGGCTTCCCTGGTAGCCTGGTAGCCTGCCAGCCTTAAGCAATGCCAAGTTACCAACATTCTTCAACCGTGTCATTCAGATGCAGGATGGTCACCTTGCAAAGAAGACAAATGTAAAACCTGTAGCCATCTTCAAGTTGCCAGTTTTTTTTGTGTGTGTCACATTAATTATTTTTTTTCTTGTCAGCCTTTGGGTCCCAGGAACCCAGGTTCGGCTGTGGGTCCAGTGGCTGCACCCCAGCCTAGATTGATCAAAGCTGA